>NC_141767.1:2587500-3212500 GCF_051362555.1 Lingula anatina | reverse complement strand
AGGTCAATTTTAAGGTCACAATAAAATGTCTCTAATGACTTTCTAATCTAATTCAATAGTAACTATGGGCGAATCTTTGCCAGTTTTGGAGATAAAAGAGAACAAAAATTTGCAAAGTTCAGTTCATGATAAAAAGTAGGTCAAAGGTCAACGTCAAGGTCAGAGTAAATTGCCTCTAATGACTTCCTATTCAAGTTCAATTGTAACTATGGACCTATCTCTGCCAGTTTTGGAGATTAAACGGAACAAAAATTTGCAAAGTTCAGTTCATGGTGAAAAGTAGGTCAAAGGTCAATTTCAAGGTCACATCTAGATTCCAAGTAAATGACTTCCTACGGTAATATGCCAAACAATTCGACCAAGATTAATTAATTAATTTCATGGAAATGTCAGTTTGGTCGAATTGATTAAAATACAGCAAATGGAAACCTTTGATATTGTCGGATTGTTAGGGGCATCTGCCAAAACGTCCATCTTTCCGGAAGTATTGCATTTTACCGGAAGTGTTACGCAAGAAAAGCCGCAATTTTCGCCTAACACGTGTTTCAGGCTTGTTTTATCCTCCTTTTAAAATCTTATTTTGCTGTGTACAATATGTGCTAACATTACTTAACATTAAAAAAGATGACAATTATAATTTCTAATTATATATTTCCCTCACCTACGATCATTTTCATGATGCGCTTCACGAGTGGGACGAGTATTTCCCCAGAGACAGGTGTTGTAAACAAAGGCCGGTCACTTATATTTGAAACCGGTAGCTTTAGTAGACTTAAACTAGTTATCTGATCTACGTACGCCTTATTTGAATTTTGATATGACAACTGAAATCAACCGAACTGAAATTTTTTACCAGTCTGAGATCAGTTGTTTTCAACCCACAAGGCTTGCTCAGCGTCGAGGCGTAGACGTACTTCCGAAGAAAATTCAATCACCCGTATCAAAGAATACCAACTGGTACTCAAACGGAATTCAGTGTAACTTCAATTTACCTATAAGTATTTTATTTAAAAAGCATGTCATATTAAAACATATTAATGTAAGCGGGATAATAACGACAACTGGGGTTTTCAGATAAGTTTATTCTTGGTAATCGAAATAAGAATTAAAATAAGACTAAAATTAAGGCTTCCAGAGAATCCTGTGCTTTCATAAAAGAATAAACCCGCTTACGGCACATCAAAGTCAAACATCAAACAGAACAAAAACTCCACATCAAAAACGCCGAGCGCGTCACGGCCTCCACGAGCGTGCTGCGTCGTGTGCGGCCGATGACGTGGCTCACGACGTTCTGCGTCGTCAGTGGCGACGACGACATTGCATCAAAAATGTACAAGACAAAGAACACTGAAACAGGGTACAGTCTCCCCTGGAAAAAAATATTAGACGACCACGTCTAATGAAAGTTTTGGTTTAATACGGAACGCGGCTCATTAAACGGATTCGAATGAAAACCTGCACGGCGCCGAGTTGTGCGTCGTACAGATTGTGAGGGGGGTTCTACTTCATCTGTATGAGCCGAGTGTTCCGAGTCGGAACTAGTTTCACACCGCATTTCCATTTGAACGTCAAAACCCAGTTCATTGTCACTGTCAGATTCAGAAGAACTAGAAACAGTTCCATGTTCATTATCATTGTCTGATTCCGAAGAAATCGAAATATCTCCTCTTCTTTGGTTGACTGCATTTCTTCGCGATTTGCGATTTTCAATAGCTTTTGTTACAGTCTTTGGTACACAGAGTTTCAAGTCCTTGCGATTAACACAGGAGGTTTTTCGCCCGACCATAGCAACCACCATGTAGGTATTGTCTTTCCTTTCTTTAATAATATAGACTTCAGGTGACCATGCATCCCCAATCTTATTTCTGCCCTGAATGCGGTTGCGGAGATGCACGTGATCCCCGACTTGCAGCACGCTCTCTTCTGCACTTCTATCATAAACCCTTTTCCTCTTTTCAATGTCAGCTTCTAGTTGCTTGGTGGTCTTTCTATAAGCCTCCTTAAGTCTCTCTCTATGACGACATATCCATTCTGTCCTGTTGTCTGGAACTGCAGTTGAAGTATCGAGCATTAAATCAATGGGCAGCTTCGGTACTCGACCAAAGATCAAATAAAATGGACTAAATCCAGTGGCTGAATGTGGAGTGACATTGTAAGCATACACTAGTTCAGGCAAGAAGTCCGGCCACTTGGTCTTCTGAGCTGGTGTTAATGTACGTAAGAGATCATGCATTGTACGATTGAATCTCTCGCACTGTCCATTCCCTCTCGGGTGGTATGGTGTTGTGCGGGATTTATCAATTCCATAAATTTTGTACAACTCACTCACTATCTTGGCATCGAATGATTTTCCTTGATCTGAGTGAATTCTTTGAGGCACTCCATAATGTAGGAACCATTCCCGCACAAGGGCTTTCGCAACTGTCTGAGCTGTCTGGTTCTTCGTAGGTACGGCAATTGTAAATTTGCTGTATACGTCAGTCATGACTAGAACATTTTCAATTCCGTTTCCGGCTGGTTCCAAAACTGTGAAATCAATGGCGACGATTTCCATTGGCTCATGAGCTATGATGCTTTGCATAGGTGTACGAATATTTCGTGATGGCATTTTGGCCAGATTACACCTTTCACAGTTTGATATCCAGTCCTTAACATCGGCAGACATATTAGGCCAATAGTATCGTGATCGGATCAATTTTTCTGTACGTTCAGCCCCCTGATGCCCCATTCGATCATGTAGAGCATTCAATACTGTTTCCTTCAGATTTTCTGGCAGCAAGAGTTGATTTATCTCTTCACCATTGCCTGGATCTCTGCATTTTCTGTATAGGATTCCGTCTTGGTCATGAAATCGCTCCATCTGTCTTAAAAGTCTCTTCACATCTGGGACTTCTTTTCGCCTCTCCCTTGCTGACGGACTGTTACCTGTCTGAAGGAAATAGCGTAATCTGTTTATCACGGGATCAGCTCTCTGTTTCTGTTGAATGTCGATGCTTCCTCCATTTGGTGTGACTGGCACAAGTGATTCAAATACGTGATTTACACTGGCGTCGGTGGTACATAATGTCGCTTTCAGTAGCTTCTGGCGAATCTCTGCAGGTATTGTAGTGACCTGTAGTATTTCTGCAATGTCATCTTCATCAAGTACAGTGACGTCATCAACTGGAGGTCTTCGACTTAACCCATCGGCCGATCCATTCAATTTACCTGGTCGGTACTGGATTGTAAAATTAAATCTGGCCAATTCTGCCTGCCAGCGATGTTCTGTAGCACTTAGCTTAGCAGATGACTGCACATAACACAGAGGATTGTTGTCTGTTAATACCAGGAATGGAGCAGCTAGCAGGAAATCTCGGAACTTTTCTGTTATGGCCCACTTTAGAGCGAGAAGTTCTAACTTCATTGAACTGTAAAATTTCTTCTCAGCACCGCGAAGTCCACGACTAGCATAAGCAATCACAACTCTTTTTCCTTCCTGTTCCTGGAATAAAACGGCACCTAAACCAGACTGACTCGCATCAGTCTCTAAAACAAATGGTTTCGAAAAGTCGGCAAATCCCAATACAGGAGCAGAGATCAAATCACTCTTTAGTGTGTCGAATGCGTTCTGATGGTCGGCGCCCCACACGAATGGCACACGTGGTTTCTCCAGCTTACGACCAAACTTCCTTTTCTTCCCCTTGTTTGGATCTTGGTTCACCAAACTGAACAAGGGTGCGGCTTTCTGAGAAAAATGACGAATGTACCGTCGGTGGTATCCAGCTGTGCCTAAAAATGCTCGTAGTTCCGCAGCATTCTGGGGTACTGGCCAATCTGACACTACTTTTACTTTGTCTGGATCTGGTGAAATCCCTTGTTCTGAAATGATTTGCCCTAAGTACGTCACCGACTTCTTAAATAAATGGCACTTACTCGGCTCGATTTTCAACCCATGTTTTCCCAGGCGCTGAAAAACCATTTCAAGTCGCTGAAAGTGCTCTTCAATTGTGGACGAGAAAACGATAATATCATCTAAGAAAACAATCATCTTTTCATTCATTTCGTCACGGAAGATGAGTTGCATCAACCGCTGAAATGTCGCGGGCGAGTTACAAAGCCCATACGGCATTTTAACATATTCATACAGTCCCATTGGGGTCGTGAAAGCTGTCTTATGCTGGTCAGGCTCTGCTACCTCAACTTGATTATAGGCTGCCTTCAAATCAATTGTTGAAAAGTACTTAGCTCCACTCATGTGATCAAACGTTTCTTCCACGCGTGGAAGAGGGTAAGCATCTTTTCTGGTCTTGGAATTCAGCTTCCGGTAATCTACACACATTCGAATCTTCCCATTCTTTTTCCTGCATACAACTATGGGACTGGCATACTCAGACGTACTAGGTCGTATCACTCCCTTCTTGACTAGATCGTGTATATGTTCTTTCACTTCCTGGAAATGCGGCGGCGGTATACGTCGGTAAGGGCATTTTACAGGAGCGTCATCCGATGTGTGAATAGGATGAGTTATTGTATGAGTGAGACCCACGTCTTCGTCACAGAAAGCAAACACATGTTTGTTACGACTTAATACTTCAGTGAGTCGTTTGGAATCACAAGTGGAAATGTCTCCCACGGCTATGTCTTTCAACCAATCTAGACTCTCAGGGGGTGCTTGGCTGGTTGCGTACTGCGCTGTACACACTGATGCTGTGGATTTATTAGGGTGTAGGCTAACCTGTATACAGTCACCACAGTCCTTCAATTCAACTTGATGAGTTGTATCCACAATATCAGCCGCAGAAACTCTTCCCAGTGGAGAGCGAGGTCGAAGCCAAACTTCATTTTCCGTCGGGTTAAACACTTCCACGTCAAAATGTCCACTTTCGGATACGACTAGCCCTGGGTTCAAAAGCAACCCACCACACACTGGATTATCGAGGGCTTCAGTGATCAACATCCCTGGATAACGTGGTCCATATGCAGAAACAATGCGCGTGGACCAGGCTGGAATATTCACCATATCCTGGCCAGCAACTTTAAAAACATGCCCATCAACACAAGAAAATGAAGATGACTCTTGGGGGGAAACCTTTTTAAGCAATTCTTGGATATCTGGGAGGTGACGGAGGACATTCATACCCAGGATACCTGCAATGTGTGATTTCATGGGAGAGGATGCACCCTTATTTACTAGGATGCCACAATTTTCTACAGTTTTACCCAAAACAGTGGTGTGTGTAATAAAATAACCTAAATATGGAATCTCCAATCCATTCGCTGCAGTTAATCTCAGCCAGGTTGAGGCATCTGCAAGGTCACTAAACTGAGACTTAAGATTTTCTTCAAACCACCATTCCTCGAGGATCGTAACCTGACTGCCGAGATCCAGAAATAATTCTGTTTCAACTCCGGAAATACTGCAACGTATGGTTGGACATTTTCCCATTAATGAGGCTTTAATCATTTCTTCCATTTTCTTTGCCCCGTCTGCTTGCCTCGCGTCAGCAGGGCCTTTTAGTTTCCCTCGTCCCTTGAGTAATTATCAGCTGTTCTATGAACTTCGCTGAAAGTGGATGTCGTCTGCGGCGTACCCTGGCCCGTCATATCCTTCCGACGCTTACGGCAGTCACGCTGAATGTGTCCCATCTTCTTGCAATAGTGACAACGGTAGTTGGTGTATGGCGCTGACTTACTGTCTGAGATCGCACTGTACTGTACTGTACCGTGTGGTGGTTGGAACCGGTGTTGTCGGGGCTGTTGTTGATCTCTCATCCATGAAATCATTTCTTGTTGCGTTGTAGATATTTCTTCTAATCTTGTTGCCAAGCTGTCAATACGCTTTTCTAACTCACCTTGGTCACTTTGAAGGGATTGGACATGGGCAGACTGTGATGTCGGCTTTCCATCCCTCTCCATCTTAATGGCTTCCTCTCTGAGCTCACTGAAGGAAATTCTGGGGTTGCATCTGAAGATTCTTTTTACCTCTCTTTTTACTTGAGTATCATAGAGATTTTCACTAAAAACTTCACAAACAATGTTGTTTTTACTTTCTGAATCTTCCAATTTTGTAGTTAATTCTAGTAACTTACGCGAAAATTCTCTGATACTCTCTCTTGGGGTCTGAAAACGATCATACAACTCACGTTTTATCTGCACTGGGGTTCTGGTGTCTCCGAACGCCGACTTGAGGATGTTGAAAATTTTATCAGCAGAGTTCTTTTCATCGTCAGAAATCAGTCTAACTTCTTCTCTGGCTATACCCTCCAAATGACTAGTCAGAAATTTTGTGCGCTCAGGGTCCGGAATGCTTGGTAAAAGGCTCTGGGCATCTTCTATCCATGTCGAGAGTTCATGGGCGGATCCTCCATACTTTCTCAGTTTACGAACGGGAGGCGCAGTCACAGTCACATTGATCAGTTGGGTGTCCCTTATTTTACTCAGTTCCTCTTCGAGTTGGCGCAATTTCTCTTCCATCTCTGGAAGCCTTATTACCCCACTTCTGGTACCAAATGTAAGCGGGATAATAACGACAACTGGGGTTTTCAGATAAGTTTATTCTTGGTAATCGAAATAAGAATTAAAATAAGACTAAAATTAAGGCTTCCAGAGAATCCTGTGCTTTCATAAAAGAATAAACCCGCTTACGGCACATCAAAGTCAAACATCAAACAGAACAAAAACTCCACATCAAAAACGCCGAGCGCGTCACGGCCTCCACGAGCGTGCTGCGTCGTGTGCGGCCGATGACGTGGCTCACGACGTTCTGCGTCGTCAGTGGCGACGACGACATTGCATCAAAAATGTACAAGACAAAGAACACTGAAACAGGGTACATTGAGAAAAGGCAAAATACGGAGCCTACCTGTGCCTATAGACATACAGTAGGCCTATCTTGCTGGCACTCTTCCGATTTTCTTAATTATATACTCTCGCTGTGCACAAACCACGGTGCATATTGAAAACCCCACTGATACAACCCGAACGTAAAATAAGCATTTAATTGCCATAATTTTCACAAAACAAGTGCATTTATAATTTGATGCGAGAATCATTGAGCACATGCAGAAATGAGACTGGTCTTATCTGGTCTGGTCTAGCATAGCGCAAACCACGTGTTAATGAAGACGGTCCCATTTTGGGGGAGGGGGGTCACAGGAATGGAGTTCTTCGTGGATTAAGATAAATATCATCAACATTTCATGCATCTGGGGAAATAAAAAGTGACTCACAGGTAACGTAAATATCCAGTGGAACTCTCTATGAAGCTCTCATGGAG
Source organism: Lingula anatina (assembly GCF_051362555.1). Lineage (NCBI taxonomy): Eukaryota > Metazoa > Brachiopoda > Lingulata > Lingulida > Lingulidae > Lingula > Lingula anatina. The sequence continues at coordinate 3,205,245 of NC_141767.1, read as the reverse complement.
TTAAGGAAGACGTCATTTTTATTGTTGACAAATCAGTTATCCATGTAGGTGAACAGCTACACGTGTTCGTCAGATTTTGACAGCGCGTGGTATTTGGCGCCAAGAAGTCTGGGCGGTCGAGCCCGCTGATCTTTCGGTCGATTGTAGTAAATGTAAGATCTTGCGGTGTTGACTTCAAGAACGTTTCCCCATCTGCATATATATTTCAATCAAACTTGAAAATAAATTGCTTATTCTTCCCAAAGTTTTTATTGCTAGCAAACGCTATATATGGTCTATATGAAGGTGTTTACGACGTATTCTACCCACTGTCGATATTTGGTTTCATCAAGAATGGACCTTTTTTAACCCCCCCCCCCCTTCCGCCGGTTACGGGCGTGATGAATCAGTCAGCGAGGGCAAGTCTGCTTAATTAGCACAAATTGTATGTCTATAACACTATTTTGTCATCGGGGACAAAGAAAATGACAGGTAAGTCATGCTTCCAGATTAGATCTTCAATTAATAGTTTCTTCCTCATTGGCGAGAGCTATTGAAAGGACAACAATTGACAAAGGGCCCGGCATGCAGCATCTATATGACTGGCTTGAAAATTTACCGAGTCTTGCCGACGATGTGGTCGAACAATCGGAACAAGAAAAAAATTCTGCCGCATGATTTTGACGTATGGACTAAATGTTTGAGCCCAGAAAAATTAATTTTATAATATAATTTTTTTGGTCGGATTGACTGGGCCGGTCGAAATGCTTGGCACATTACCGTATTCAACTTAAATAATAACTATTGACCACCTCTGCCAGTTTTGGAGATATAAGGGACTAAATGTTACAATTCCGAGTTACAATAATGTGCCACCACAAAGTACTTTTTAATACAGCATAACACGAAAACCCTTTGAAATACAAAAAAAACGGAGACCACTCTCAGTGTTGGGCTTTACATGCTCTATAAAATGCAAAAAAGAACGGGTCGCTAGCATTAACCGTTCCCGAATTAGAGACAGTTTTCAGTTTCGGTATCTTATGGCCGCTACTCCCGAGAAAATGCACCGATTGACCCCAAATTCATGGAGATGAAAGATGACCCAAAGGGTAACACTTTCCAATATAATTATTGGTTAAGTCTGTGTAGTGTCTGAATAACAGTGCAAATAATATTTTTTTTCGTAAAAAATTTCATTTTTTTGAAAATTTTGGCCCGTTTGACCTTGAAATAAAGGTCAAAGGTCAAATCCAAGGGCATATTTGAAATCTACACATATGACTTTTGGAAAGCCGTCTGTAGAAATTTTTCCCATAATTCCTTCCGTAGGGTAGATAATTGGCATTGAATTTTCAAAAATTTTGACAAGGGTGCATTGCAACGAGCGTCACGCCCAGGTCAATGCACCGACTGAGACAAAAAAACCTGGGGGTTCAAGTTGAGGTTATATGTGACCTAAATCCAAGAGATGGGGACAGGGGTCCTTGTGGTCTAGGAGGAGAAGCGGTAACGGTGACTTGTATCCGGCGCCAGTACGCGGAGCCGGCGGAGCTTACGGAGCCGGCGGAGCTGGACGAGACGGGTCGGGACTAAAACCATGAGTACCGCCAGCGTACACGCTGGTGGTACTAATGACTTTGGAGGTAAAAGACGACATGACCTTTTAACTTTAGGATTGTTCCAAATCTGAGGGGAACTCTTGCAATCAAATAATCTGGATGACATGCCTCCTTGAGCAGCTACCATTAGGGGGTGATTCACATGCATGTGTGTTTAGTCGCACTCAAAATGAAGTGAAAAAGCTCCCAGAGTTCCAGAGTTAAGAGTCCCTACAGAGTTGGATCGATCCATGTAGATCGAAAGTTTCATTGGGAATGTGCCCTAAGTGTTCAGACCTCAACTTTTGGGGAACTGACCTTGAACTTGGTGTCCTCTTTGGCCAAGCTGAAGTTGCTGAGACTGAAGTCCATGGGAGTGTCATCATAAGAGTATGGATGTGTAGAGAAATCACAGCTTGCCATTGGAATCCTACCAATACTGTACTCAAGTCCTGTAAACAATACAAAACATGGATACACAGAATACAGTTTTACTGAAAACAAAATGAAAATAAAACCAACATCATTTTTTCAGCAATCAATTCAGATAAAGGTACTGAATTATCTATGACAACTGATATAAATCTTTCAAATTGATAACTATGATAAACTTATTCACATTACAAAGTCATATATCTGTACACAGATAAAAAATGTGCAAGTAAGCACGTGTTGGGCTACATACAATCATGACAGTGTTTATATTTGATTATGATGTGTAACTCAATGATACCTTAAACAATATGGCGTTATACAATATGACAATGATATGTTACTCAACTTTTAAAATATGTAAAATGGTCATTGACAATCAAAGGGTAAAAGCAACCCAATTTAAGTCTGCATTATATATATTAAAATCATAACTGGAAACAAATATTACCCTCAGGTGAAAAGTATGACTTCATTAGATTCATCCTTGTTTTGACAGAAACATTGAAAATATTTATGCCTGCAGCATCAGTGAAGGCCCCTCCAAACCCATTCATTGTCTGGTATGTCTTGCTTCTGTTGATTGTCAAAACCACAGAGCTTGCTGGAAAAATCAAATGTATTCACCAATATATATCAATCATTAAAATAATTAAATTAATTTCACACAATTTGTCTTATTCTGTAATGAAAAAAATCTAAATTGTGATAGTCAATATTATTTCATTATACATACTTTGCATAAAAAACACGCACACGCACACATGCACGCACACATGCACGCACACACACACACACACACACACACATCAGAATTAAAAGTACATTTCATTGCATCCACCTTTTTTTCCCTTTAATTATAATCCAACTACCAGAGCTAAGCTTATTTGGCATATCAGTCACATAAGCTCATGTAAATATTTAATTTTTGCTTTTCAATTTCCTTATCAATGCCAATACAAAAATAAAACCTACCACTATTGACCTCAAGCTTTCCCTTTGTAAACTGTCCAGTTGTTTTGGCAAACCTTGCCCCGGCCTTACTGGACTGGTAGACCACATAGTGGCCAGCGGTCAGTGAGGTCAGGGGGTCTACTGTGTCACAGTAAGAGGCATTGCACACACACACTACGGAGCCATGGCTAAAGTCACGCCTGGCACAGGGAATAGCACCTGGAGAAGAGGGGGAAGTTACTTGCCTTAAAGCAATGAATTACAGTGCTCAGTAATACCAGTAGATATACCATTGTTAATTTACTGTCACATAAAAATTTGACAAAAAAGGTGACATAGGACAATTATTGGCAAAATTGCTACATTTTGATCAAAGAGTAAAAAGTACTTTACTGCATGGACCCCTCCCACCTCCACTAGTGGCCTGTACTACTACTAGAAGCAGAATTTAAAATGTGAATATTTTAATAACCTCTTGAAATATCGCCAATAAACCAAAATTTATGTCCTATGATCTGTACTAATAACTTACGTAAGGTTAGTACCCGGCTTAGATTTGAACTACACATACACTACATGTACTGTACTAACAAAATAAAATAAGATGTACTTACCTAACGTGCCCCAGCAAAACAAAGATATAATCCCTGTTAACACAATCACAGACCAATTTATCACAGTGGAAAAATGCACTACACAGCAATTATTCCTCCTGGGCGTCATTTTCGTTCAATACAGTGTCCAACAATCTCACTGAAAGGGACTCACATTGTGGAAGTGTGATGCTAGGTGGCCTGATGTTATGATTAAGTAGGTCAAGCATGTGACTAATCAAGTGATGCATACATTTGTATAACAATCAACTACAGTACAACAGTGCACTCATTCTGCATTTTCAGGTTTGGAATATTGTTCTTGATAAATGTGAAGCAGGTAAACATCCTACGTTTTAATTGATCAGATATAACATCACATAAAAAAATGCTTCTCCAGTTTTAGTGTGGCCAATCAAATTCCGTAAAATATTTACTGCTGTTGACAAATTGGCCGGGAAAAGCAAAACATGCGAAATGTCAGTGCACCAGCTGAGTGAACTTCTTCTGCATGCTATTCAAGGAAATCGCCTCAGGTAATGCGATCAGTTGACAAGTCATATATTTCCTTTGCACTCTTGGTACAGGTTATTGGCCAAATATGCACTGGAATCGGTGTAGAACGCCGAGAATCGGTAGCTACATATAAAATCTTGAAACGGGTTCTGGAATTGCCCCATTTTTCGGCCTTACATGCTAGCCAGGAACCCTTAACGCAGCTATAGCATGTAAGGTTGAGAACTGAGTCAAGCTCTGGACTTGGGGCTGTTGTAAATGTGAAGGTGATTGATGAATTAATTTGCCCTTTATAGATTAAAAAGGGATAGGACTTAAATATTATTATTATCCTTCCTTCTGCTTTCATTTAAGTTAACCACTTATTTTCGTTTGTCAAGGTTTTGTTTTGGCTGAAGGAAATAAAAACCTGTAATAATTCTTGCAGAGAGGCAGGAACATTGCTGAAGGATGGTGCTGATCCAAATAGAATCTTAATAGAAGCTGTCACCCCCTTCCACCTGGCTGTGGGCTCAGAAACCAGCGCTGTGGAGTTTACCCGCCTACTTCTTCAGTATGGAGCAAACCCTAATGTCAGGTACTGTAGAACATATACCAATAGAGAACTAGAAATTGAAATCGCAGTGACTGCTTCCCACTGTCTTTTGCTGAAAGTTTAATCAAAACTTGTGAAGAAGTTTTGGAGATCTTGTCTACAATCTACTGGTACTTTACAGGCCAAAGGTGTTGAATAATCTTCCTTGTACTGAGTAGATTGTCATATAGTTTATTGGCAGAAGTAGTCATTAAAAAACTTATGAAATTGCGGACCATCTTCAAATAGTGTTACCATGTGATGTTTCAATCTTTCAGAGACACAGAAAGCACTACCCCATGTCATGTGGCTGCAGCTTATGGCAAATTACAGGTGCTCAAACTACTAGTCAGCAATGGAGGGGACCCATTTATGGAAGATATGGTAAGCAGACTGTCTTAGAATGACTTAAATGCTGTCTCAATACATAACCTTCATTCAACCTTGTTACTGATTCTGCACTACATTATAGATGCCTCTTTGGACAAAACATAAACAACTGAATAATATTTGATACAGACAGGATCTTTCTTAGCAGTTTTACACCATAAGTGGCCCCATACTGCTGGTCATAAGCCCAATGAGCCATTTGTTCCTACTTTTTTCTTACAACTTAAGTGTATCATTATTAATGTATGTTTACAGAAGGAAAGAGATTTGTCAGATAGGCACAGTACTTGTGTACATCATAAATTGTTGAACACCAAGTAAAGTTATTGAATAGATTAAGTACCATTTCAAAGTGTGTCATTTATTGCAAGTCAGTCAAAAAGTTTTGTGAATTATAAGATGTTTTTTAAAAGTAAATTGATCGTGGATTGTTTGTTTGGTTACTTATATTGTATTGTGTATAATAATCTATTCCCTTTTGCTATAAAAAAGCAGTGGTATATTCCATCCACTAGTTCTTTTGTCTTAAGTATTTTTATTTAAACAACAGAGTAATAAACTTTTGATACACAGTGTATCCTATCTTTTCAGGAGTGTCAGTCTGCACTTGACCTAGCTCTGTTAAATAACCACACTGATGTGGCAGAGTACATCCACAGTCTTCAGGAGGATAGCAGAGAAGAATTACAGACTACTGTTAGATCTATTCTCAGTATGTGGATAATCTTTTGTGTTATCTATTTTAATATTTTTTACCTAAAGCAGACCATTTCATAAGTATTATTATAATAGATGTTTTGGATATAGTTTTGTCATGTCTTCTGATAATGTGTTGGTCAAATGAGATGACAAACAGTGGCACTCTGGTAGAGTTATTAATGTAGGATGCATGTTGATTTTCTTCACTATGAAATGTTATTATTAATTTTAAGATCTATTTTACTGAATTTTACTCTCTGTAGATCAGCGTATTTCTGCCTGGGAGCTGTCATGTCTGTCCTTGCCATCTCGTCCAAGCTCCGCTCTGTCATCTGTTGGCTCAGAGTCCAGGCTTTCTGACGGCCACAGTTCAAGTTCTTTACTCAATGTTTCCAAGCTCCAGGTAAAAGGAGGATCTATAAAGTGATTGCTAAACACATTCTTATAATTCAGTTTCTTGTTTAATCAAGGACGTTTTTCAAATTGCTAAGAAATGAGAGTTATATACTAAATACAAACGTAACATATGACATAATGTGACGTAACGTGACATGATATGACATCTATTCTTAACATTCCCCAGGTAGTTAATGAACCAAGAAAACAGAAGCACAGGCGCTCCCTTCGCCCAGTTATAAACACTAAAGCGCGTCAGAGTTTCTACACAGAGAGTGTGAACCGACTGCTGGAGAAATTTTCTGCTAATGAAGACATTTTTGATGTTTCATCTCCAGACCATCCTTTTGTAAGTGAATCATGTCTTTAGAGTGGACAGAAACTTATCAGTATTTTTTATTTTGAAATCTGCAAATATGTATGAAAAAGAATTTAGTGACAAGGAAAACACTGTTTTTCATTTGATTCTTTTTCTAAGACTAATTTTTATATAATAGTGCTCACCATTTTAATGTGTTATATGTGCCCTAATACATATATTGTAAAAAAGATTATTTAAACAACTTGCAGATAGCACCAAAAGTGGATAATGTGGATTTGGATGACACTCTTCCATGTAACACAGACACCACAGAGAGCATTTGTGACACTAGAAATGACGTTGATGAAAACCTGCCAACAGTTGCGTCATTTGTGGAACCTAGTTCACTGTACCAGACTGCAGGAGACACATGCCTGGATACATACCCTGCTCAAAGACAAACAGTTTCAATGAAATCATTCAATGACTCCACTTTTCAGTCTCCTTCGATGCCAAATAAACATTCCAGTAACTTTCCAACACTACAAAATCTAACAGCAATGAAGTCATTCAGTGAACTTGCATCCCAGCATACACCCACAGCAGCAGGTGATGCAGCATTCTTTGATTCCCTGAGCAACAAAGGCCTTGACTCAAGACACCAAAAGTCTGAGCAAAACGACCCAGAGTTGAGTCTAGATGAGAGCAGTGAATCATTTCACACCTGTGAATCCGATCATGAAGGTCCAGTGACAGCGGCCCAGGATGACTGCGACGGACTTGCTTCCCAGCTTGCAGGTGCTCTCTCCTTAGTGACCAAGTCTGAGGAAGAAGACGTGGGGCGAATACTTGTGATGAAAGACACCAGCAACAAAACATCTCCAGCATCAAATTTTTACTTCACTGATAACAAACCTGGTGGCATGAACACCAGCAGCTCCACTGTGGGGTCTCTGGCAGACGGCCTGGAGTTTGGTGACCACAGCTTACTAACCCCTGACCACTCGGTGGTCAGTCCCCGTGCTGGTAGCCAGTGCAGCAGTGTGGTCAGCAGTGTGTCCAGTCTGGTGTCCGAGATAGAAGAATGGGTCCACACAGAAGACAAGGTTGGTGCTAGCATCATCGAGATGCACATCCTGCCAGAACCGACTGCCGTAGACTCCAGTGTTCTCAGCGAGGTTCCTCCAGAGCCAGAGGACTACAAGGACTGGAACAGCTTCCTGCCAGCAGACAGTAATCAGGTACAGATCCCTGCAGAGCTGGCTGCACTGAGTAATGAGGAGGTCAGGAGACGGCTGTTTAACATGGGGGACTTCCCTGGCCCTGTGATGGACTCCACCAGGATGCTGTACCTCAGAAGGCTGGCCAGACTCTTACACAATCCTGACTTGGCTCAAAAACATGTACCTGTGGATAAGCCAGGTATGTTGGCAAAGGATTTTTAATGCCCCTTTCATTCTAGTACTTTTCTTTTTCAACATTTGTTAGTTTTAGTTGCTATGAGCTTCTCCAGTACTTTTGAATCAACATACATAAGTATGAACTATTAACACAACGTTTAAATAATTACTAAAGTTACACTTATGTCTGGCAGTTATCCTTGATGTTGTAATGTTGCTGAGATTTGCTGACATTTGCTTATTATTGACACAATAAGATATATTTCAAATGTTGGAAAAAGTTATTTGTCAATTGCTATACTAATTGATAAGTTCTACTTTGAACATTTGTCTTCTGAAGAATGTTGTTTCTTCTGACTGTAATATATTTTTTTCATTTCCTCTTCAGTGTACAAGCAAGAGTTGGCCTTAGCCTTAAAAGGTAACTTGGACATGAGCATGTGTGAGGGATTGGAACAACAGCTGTGTGGTCAGTTTGCCAGTCCTGACCCCGCCATGTTTTGGAGGGAGGGGATACAGAAGTCCTCCTTTAACTACATGTTACTGGACCCCAGAGTGACTAAGAACCTGCCTTGTAGAGCTAGGAACATGAGTAAGTCAGCCATTCAAATACTAGTTCGTCTGTCGCCATTGATTGTTCATTTTTCAGTTTTTGATGTATTATTCTTCTCTTTTAAGAACATACAGATTCATCAAGTTTTCTTCTGACTGTATAACTCCAGTGCCCCCTTTGAAAAAGGTTATGGATAAATCCATGCAAGAATCATGCCAAAACCACTTTAATTTTCTTTTTCCTTAATAGATGAAGCAGATGTTTTCCAGACCTTCATTGCTGCCATTTTTTACATTGGCAAAGGCAAGAAGAGTAGAGGATACAGCCATTTCTTTGAAGCGCTAGAGATCAAGAATAAGCAAAATAAAAAGGTAGGCTATGAAATAAGAATTTAATTTTTTGTACTGCAGGTTTCAAAGCAAATTGTTTTGAGATCCATCTCACTGATGCACAATGCAGTGAAAAATGTGCCCATGCTTAAATGAAGTTTGCAAAATATTTGCCTTTCAGGAAAACCAAAAGGTGAAGCACATATTGGAGATCTGGGAGGAAGGTCTGGGTGTGGTCTCTCTACATGTCTTCAACAGTATTATTCCAGTAGAAGCCTACACCAGGGAGGCTGCCATGATAGATGCTATAGGTAAAACTATTGTCTCATACATGGATACAAATACAGAGATATATTCCTGTATACATTTATGTATTACTTTTGATGTAAGTTTAAGGAAACTGACATACATACATACATGTATCAGACTTGTATATAAGTTGTACATACAAACGAGGCTAAAATCAGTATCCTATGTGCTAGCAGTAAATATATGTATATTTGCAAACTTAAAACAGGCTACAAATAAATCACCCTTATAGTACATTCAGAATCATAGGTGGAGGGAGGGGTTTGTAGGTTTAAAAGAACCATTCTTTTGGATGGAAAAGGTTTTACTATGAATAAACACAATCTAGGTCCTTTTCCATTTGTCAAGTTGGGTCAACTAAATGGGTAAAATAGTCCACTTTTACAGTAAAAACCCTCCTCTGAAATTACTGTCTACTTGCATGACATGTTCTCAACTTTGTAGGACAGTCTGCTACAATGGAATTCCCTTTTGCTTCATGTTTAAAACTTTATTTCAGGACTAGACAGGTTGACTAACATAAAGAAAGGAGATTACTATGGTAAGGCTAGCACATGGACATTGAAACAGAAAAGACTACTGGGGACGTATCTGCTGAAGAAAGCTCTGCAGATATTTCTGATAGAAGGAGAGAGACAGATCAGGCCAGGAGATCTGAAAAATAAATAAACTGATATATTTTGGGCATTCTGTATGTAGCTTTTTTTCCAAAACTCATTCAAAATATAAAATACAGCTCAGGATTTTTCAGGATATACAAAACAGTTGTTGTATATTTGAATTCCTGAGGTATGTCCTATTTGAACTCCATCACAAGTGGTCAACTCTAGGGGTCATGACCTTGCTTCATGAAATCCATATTGTTCCTGAAAGGTAGCTGATCCTCAGATGTTTATACATGTAATATATAATACAGCTTGAGGATTTTAGTGATATACAAAACAGTTGTTGTATATTTGAAGTCCTGAGGAATGGCCGATATATATATTTGAATTCTAGGGATCTTGACCTTGATTCATGAAATCCAGTGTTCCTGAAAGGTCATGATCCTCAGATGATTATACATGTATCTAAATGTAGTCAAACATAAGACCATTGAGTCTGCTCACTATAGCATTCTTTTAATTTTCAATCAGTTTGATGAAATATTCTGCCTAAATGATATACAAGTGATTTTAAACCATCAGCAATAATGAAATCCACCTGTATGTAATGAGTTTTGTACTCTTCATTGTCATTCATCTTTATGTATGATGTTGCAGGCGAGGTCCCCGTAAAGTTACCCCTGACAAAGGGTATTATAAAAATTTGGCAATTGTTATGGGCATAATCCACAGTTGTTAATTTTTCCATTGAAGTAAGACAACTTCATATTGTTTTTATTTTAATTGTTAACTTGCATAATAAATTTTTTAATTGTTAGAGTATATGTAGAAGAAAGCATTTCCGCGTTTGATTTAGCATAGTACATATTGACCTATTAAAGTAGATATTGTGAAGAATTAAGACAAGCACAACCTTAATGACATGTTTAAAAGGATAGATATGTAAATTCATTGTATCAGTAGCAGTAATAGTGATCTAATGAGATATATGTAGCATGTGAAACTATTACGTGGTATATTTTAACATCTTTTGGTCTAGCAAATTAGCCAACTGAAATCAATTTAAAAATAAAGTTTCTGAATTCTGAGAATTCCAATTTTGCAAGTATAATTATGAATAAAACAGTGGTCTGAGAATTTTATCATTTGTAGTTTAAGCACTTATTATCCTTCCCTTAAAAATGCATGTTCTTTTGACCTAAAACTGAATGCTGCCAGCTAACAGGCAGGGAAATGTGTATGTACGGGTATCAAAGCAATGCGACTGAAATCTGGAGATAAAAAATAATATATTTTATTTGAAAAAACTGGAACAACCGTGGTCCCTTTTTTACCATATATGTAAACTGAAATAACATGCTATACCAGCTGTTACTGTGTATATAATAAGATAAATCCACTAACTGATATCTTTTTACTCTGATTAAATACTAATATAAATACTAATTATTCAACAAATTCCTTTTTATAACTGAACATCATTCAACAATGAACTACAAAAATTAAATGTCTAAAATTTCTGCATAATATTCTGACTGCAAGTATTGAATTTGATTGTTTAACAATATAAATATGAATGATCTTAAAATAATCATTGTTTGTAAAGCTTGATGCTTTAACAGTTAACAGTTTTACAATAACACAAACATATACTTTCAATATGTTATCAATTTAAGTAGACAAGGGTTTTCCGCTACAATTCCTGCAAACACTTGCTCTCATAAAATGGTGAATGACGCCTGTGCAGTGCTGCAAGTTTACCAGCATAAAAAGAGTGAAAAAGCACTGACATTGGATTTTAAAATAGAAATGTTTGAGTGTGTGCAGTTCAACCTTAAAAAACAAATTTAATAGGTCCAAATATTTTTTGTTACTCAAGCAATATAGATGAGAAGGTTTTTGACATCTTTACACATGGTTATTATTTCAGAAAATGTAAATGATGAGATTCTGTTTCACATAATACTTGATTAAAATAGGTCAGAAATATTCTTCATTCTCTTCAAAGAAGAACATGCTCTTGTTTGAAACAGCTAGAGATAATTCTGTACTTTAACAACACTTAAATCTTGGTCCTCTGGTTGTTTGTAAAATATTCTTATTGGAGCACAGTCCTGCTGTCCCCATCAAGGAAAATATTTCTAAATTATCAAATATAAAATATTATTTATTCCACAATGTTTGAGCATCACATCTAGCATGACAAATATCAGACATGAGCCTAGGTTTTGAAAAAAAAAAAAAAAAAAAAAAAAAAAAAAAAAAAAAAAAAAAACTGAACATTTATAATGGGACCCAACAGCTAACCATGACAAATCTGAGGAACCATCAGAATTGAATTAAAAAACATGGAATTCCGCTTTTCTGTGGAAAAAACTCATGTCTGAAATGTGAAGCAAACTTCTGTTATACAATCTTTGCATTCAGTAAATGTCCAGGAAAGCTCCTAACAGAACTGGCAGACAATGTTCTCTTGCTTCTGGATTCAGATCTGACCTCTGGGCCGACTGCTGACCTGACGACTGCCCGGCCTTGGAGCAGAAAGTCATAAATCAACTGACTGACCTCATCAGGTTTTTCCATCATCACCATGTGACTGGCATTCTCTATCACCTCTAGTTTTGATCCATAGATAACCTAAAAAAAAAAAAAAAAAACAAATGTTTTCAGTATTTTTATTTGTATATTGTAATGACTACATTTACTCCAACACATAATTTATCAGAGTCAACATATATTTTTACCAAAAATATTTTAAACTTCTGTTAAAAGCACATGGACATTGAAACAGAAGAGACTTCTAGGGACATACCTGCTAAAGAAAGCTCTGCAAATATTTCTGATAGAAGGAGAGAGACAGATCAGGCCAGGAGATTTGAAAAATAAATAAACTGATATATTTTAGGAATTCTGTGTGTAGTTTTTTTTTTTCAAAACGCATTCAAAGTATAAAATAAAGCTCAGGACTTTTTATGATTATACAAAACAATTGTTGTATATTTGAAGTCCTGAGGTATGGCATGTACTAGTAGATTTTAACTCGGTCACAAGTCTTCAACTTTAGGGGTGATGACCTTGATTTATTAAATCCGTTGTGTTCCTGAAAGGTAGCTGATCCTCATATATTTAAATGTAGTCAAACATAAGACCACTGACTCTGCTCTCTATAGCATTCTTTGAATTTTCAGTCAATTTGATGAAATATTCTGCCTAAATGATATACAAGTGATTTTAAACCATCAGCAATAATGAAATCCACCTGTATGTAATGAGCTTTGTACTCTTCATTGTTATTCATCTTTATGTATGACGTTGCAGACGAGGTCCCCGTAAAGTTACCCCTGACAAGGGTATTATAAAAATTTGGCAATTGTTATGGGCATAATCCATAGTTGTTAATTTTTCTTTTGGAGTAAGACAATTTCATATTGTTTTAATTTTTTAATTGTTAATTTGCATAAAAAATATTTAAATTGTTAGAGTATGTAGAAGAAAGCATTTCCTCGTTTGATTTAGCATAGTACATATTGATCTATTAAAGTAGATATTGTGAAGAATTAAGACAAGTCCAACCTTAATGGCATTTTTAAAAGGATAGATATATACTAGTAAATTCATTGTATCAGTAGCAGTACTAGTGATCTAATTAGATACATGTAGTAAGTGAAACTATTACATGGTATATTTTAACACCTTTTGGTCTAGCAAATTAGCCAACTGAAAGTTTCTGAATTCTGAGAATTCCAATTTTGCAAGTATAATTATGAATAAAACAGTGGTCTAATAATTTTATTATTTGTAGTTTAAGCACTTATTATCCTTCCCTTAAAAATGTATATTCCTTTGACCTAAAACTGAATGCTGCCAGCTAATAGGCAGGGAAATGTGTATGCACGGGTATCAAAGCAATGCGACTAGAATCTGGAGGTATAAAATTATATTTTATTTGAAAAAAAAATTGGAACAACCGTGGTCCCCTTTTTTTACCATATATGTAAATTGAAAGTACATGCTATAACTTAGTTACCAGCTGTCACTGTGTGTATAACAAGATGAGTCTACTAACCGATATCTTTTTACTCTGATTAAATACTAATATAAATACTAATTATTCAACAAATTCCTTTTTATAACTGAACATCATTCAACAATGAACTACATAAAAATAAATGTCTAAAATTTCTGCATAATATTCTGACTGCAAGTATTGAATTTGATTGTCTTTTTAACAATATAAATATGAAAGATCTTAAAATAATCATTGTTTGTAAAGCTTGATGCTTTAAGTTAACAGTTTTACAATAACACAAACATATACTTTCAATATGTAATCAATTTAAGTAGACAAGGGTTTTCTGCTACACTTCCCGCGAACACTTGCTCTCATAAAATGGTGAATGAAGCCTGTGCAGTGCTGCAAGTTTACCAACATAAAAAGAGTGAAAAAGCACTGACATTGGATTTTAAAAAATAGAAATATTTGAGTATGTGCAGTTCAACTGTAAAAACAAATTTAATAGGTCCAAAAACTTTTTGTTACTCAAGCAATATAGATGAAAAGGTTTTTGACATCTTTACACATGGTTATTATTTCAGAAAATGTAAATGATGAGATTCTGTTTCACATAATACTTGATTAAAATAGGTCAGAAATATTCTTCATTCTCTTCAAAGAAAAACATGCTCTTGTTTGAAACAACTAGAGATAATTCTGTACTTTAACCACACTTAAATCTTGGTCCTCTGGTTGTTTGTAAAATATTCTTATTGGAGCACAGTCCTGCTGTCCCCATCAAGGAAAATATTTCTAAATTATCAAATATAAAATATGATTTATTCCACAATGTTTGAGCATCACATCTAGCATGACAAATATCAGACATGAGCCTAGGTTTCGAAAAAAAAAAAAAAAAACTGTACATTTATAATGGGACCCAACAGCTAACCATGACAAATCTGAGGAACCATCAGAATTGAATTAAAAAACATGGAATTCCGCTTTTCTGTGGAAAAAACTCATGTCTGAAATGTGAAGCAAACTTCTGTTATACAATCTTTGCATTCAGTAAATGTCCAGGAAAGCTCCTAACAGAACTGGCAGACAATGTTCTCTTGCTTCTGGATTCAGATCTGACCTCTGGGCCGACTGCTGACCTGACGACTGCCCGGCCTTGGAGCAGAAAGTCATAAATCAACTGACTGACCTCATCAGGTTTTTCCATCATCACCATGTGACTGGCATTCTCTATCACCTCTAGTTTTGATCCATAGATAACCTAAAAAAAAAAAAACAAATGTTTTCAGTATTTTTATTTGTATATTGTAATGACTACATTTACTCCAACACATAATTTATCAGAGTCAACATATATTTTTACCAAAAATATTTTATATGAACCCTATTTTGTCAAAACAAATGAATCATATTTTTAAATAACAAAATATTAATAAAAAGTAACTACCATGATATGAGTATGATGTTTCCTGATGGAAATTAGGATAATGCTGTGATATTATGTTTAAAACATTGGAAAAATGCATATTACCTAAAGTCTACCCACACATAAACTGAACACAACAGACTGTCATGAAATGAGACAATTGAATGTTGCCTGGCAAAATTGTGTTAAAATAAACAAAATGTGTCAGGTGTACCACAGAAATGTGTTAGCTGTGCCACATAAATGTGTCAGGAGTGCCACATAAATGTGTTAGCTGTGCCACAGAAATGCATCAGGTGTGACAGCTTGCTATTTAGGGCATCTTACCATATTCATTTCAATCTCCTCCTCCAGACTGACCAGTTGGTCATCCTGTCCAAATATGAGCAGTGTTGGTACATTCAGCCACTGGTGGAACTCGGCGTTGCCCTCTGGCCAAACCTGACCATTCATCATGTGCTTCAAGATGTAAGTGGGGACGTCTAATGCCTTCTCTTTAGGGACATAGGTTTTCTTGCTTTCTTTATGAAATGCACTTCTGTAAAAAAATAAAAACATTGCTCTGTGATTTAAATTTGTCTGTATTCAACAACACATGGAGACAATTTTTAGTTGTTCTTTTTATATACGGAATGCATAATTTGATTTATATTTTGTGAAAAACAAATTTTTTCAATATTCAAAAATATAGAACTGCATAACATTGTTAAATTTTACTGCACAAAAACCAAAAAAATACAGACAACAGTAAGAATAACTCACTTCTGAAATCCACAGACAAGGATAGGTTTGATACATGCCAACATCCACGTTGGCCACTGGAAAACTCCTGGCTGCGGGGCGAGGGGTGTGGGCCCTCCACCGTTTATCAATATCAATTTTGACGTCCACCTAGAACGCTTCTTGGCTAAGGCTGTGGCAAAGGAAGTACTGTAACAATACAGACATATTAGTTATATGCAGGACAATCAGCTTTATCTAATCAATACATTATCAGATGTCACAACAAGTGAGATCAATTCAGCTTGACTTTCTCCCATTTAAGGCCCCATTGATGTTTTGGAATGGCAAAAAACAAAAAGAAAAAAAAGAAAGAAAAAAGTGAAGGCAATCACCAAAACTTTGCCTTCAACAGATTAAAAAAACTTTTTTGCAAAGTTTATCTACATAAATTTGATTAATCATTATGCCAGTCTTTTTCTCCGCAATCCAGTGTACTTCATCAATATCTTTTTTTTTCCCATTCATGTATTGATTTACTTCTAAGTGCAACGGAGAACAATTAATTACGTCAAAGTTTGAATTAATAATTTAGCCTTTTACACCAACCGTTACAAAAAATAATGCAGAGTAATTTTTCTTTTTTGTTTTAATCAATATGCAATGTGTTGACTAAAAACATCAACAGCCTTCCATATAAAGGTTGCATGTAAACAACCAATTACATAAATAAAAATCAGTATATGTATTGTACTTTACAACCCGTTAAAAAGATACATCAAGGATCATTTCATTACTTGACACATACCCATATGAATGTCCTATGAGAACATTGTGTTTCTTGCAAAACTTATCAAACACAGCCAGCATGTCTTGTAGTAGTGCCTGAAAGCTGTAGTCCTTGGCATTGTTTGGTGCTCCACTAAACCCGTGCCCCAACATATCTGGAGCAATGATTTCATAGCCCTCATCTCCAAAGAAGTCTAGCTGTGCCTGCCAGATATCTGAGGAGCCTCCCACCCCATGAATGAAAAACAACACAGCGCCATGACTGGTCACTTCTCCTTTGGTGTCAACTCGCATCACAGGTGGAGTGGTTTCGTGACTGGTGGAGCTTTGAGTGCTGAGAACAGTGTCCCCTGGTGAACTGACAAAATATGTTTTATCTTGAGATTCTAGTTTTGGATGTCGTGCTTTGCCAACTATTCCATCCTCATTCATTTTCATCTTTGTGACACTTGTATGAGAGGATAAGGTGGTGTTATATTCTATAATACTCTGAATTGCTGAGGCATCACTGACAGAACCGGGGACATTGTTTTCAGTGATTTTAACACTAGAAGCAGTAGCAACTCTACTCTCAGGGTTGCCATCTTGTTGCTCCTCTGAAGTCACAACCATTGGATGCTGAAAAGAATTATTTTGATTTTCTGCTCCATCATCAATACTAATTGCCTGCTGATTCCCAGCGTATGGAGAAAAAGGGTGTTCTTCAACTGTATGACTAGTTTTTTTCCACTTGCCATTGGCTAGGTATTGCGGTTCACTGCCATTTTTCATGCTATATGCTGGAGATCCTTTAGGAATGTATTGTCGCCCCAATCTCTGACACTCAAGAAATGTCTCATATTCTTTCTCAAAGTCTTTATCCCTGGATCTGGGATTAATATGGCGGATACGAAGCCACCTATTTGGACGGATTTCGATACGGTTAAATCTTTCACCATGGAAAGGTTCTGGAACTATGCGATGATGCCGCCTCTGTAGACAACCACAGTTGGTCAGTTGTGTCCCTGGGTCTGAGGACTGACCCCTGGGGGTTGGTGTGTGACCCCCTGGGTCTGGCGGATGATTGGCTGAGCTTTCTACAGCAGGCATTGTATGCCAAGCCTACACAGACAACAATGTTCCAGGTCAACCACAAACAAGGCTACACTGTGTAGATAAGTCATTTCCATTCCCTTGTGTCTCATCCTTGGATTCCCTGCTGGCTTTCTGTCTGAAAATAGACACACAAATCAATTCTTCATGTCTTGCAGACATTTATTTATTAGGGAACCAAATGCCAAATATGTATGAAGAAAAAAATGAAAAAAGTGTTAACCTAATGCTGCAAATTGATCCGTGATGAATGGTGTGCTGTCAACCAAGGTGAAGGGTTCCTCCATTTTTAGTGTTATGATCGATATCCCAGCAATTATCCTTGTCAACTGTAATATGCAGTCAATCCATGACTGTGTCCCCAGTTGTAATGACTGATTACAGATCTATTACCGGGGCTTTTCAATATCATTTCACATAACTGTTATTTGTTCTGCATGATTATATTGTGAGATGAGAAAGATTAAAGTGTAATTACATGGCAACCATCCATAAGATTGTAAATACTGTGGTAGAAGCACGTTATAATAGCATATAACTAATTAACAAGAGCATTGTTCAAAATGAATGAAACAAAAGTGCATTTTTTTAAATTGCTTTTTGTCAAAATGTATAGAAGCCTCTTTCATGGCAAGTTTTTCTATTCTTACTGACAATAAAAATGAATCCATTTACAAGCAGGAAAAATATACCCCATAGCTTTTTCCTCTAAGAAATAAGTTGCTTCTAACAGTTTGTATGCATACCAACAAAATAACACTTTCAACTCATAAGAAATGAGAAATTTAAATCCTGAAAATTCTCATAATCCACTGCTTGTCTAAGCATGTAAAATAATTGCCAAATACTTAAGATTATCCAATTAGCACAGTACTGTAATTTTACAGAAAGAAAGTTGACTCCTTGTAGGTATTCAGCATCATGCAAGGACGTTAAAAATTAAAGTAACATATTTACATGTATATAATGGTTAAGACATAAAATGAATGGAGAAAAAGGCATTATTATAAGCTTAACATAAAAGTTCAATTATTGAACTTTAAATAAAATGGCTATCATAACTTTAAAAGGGCAATACTTATTTTTCTCATTACTGAGTCAGACTGGGAATTCATGCATGCATCTTTAGGCATGTAGAGGGTGTTACTGAAGAATTCAGTTAGGAAAAAAAAGCATCCATATTATTTTAAAATACTGTTATGGCTACAAAAACATTGCCCATTGTAAATCATACCAAAATTGACATTAAAATTGTAATGCCATTTTCTGAATTAATATTTATAAGATGTTGGAATGGAAAATCAGTAACATGAAAAGCACAACCAAGTTGACAGGAAATAAATGTTTCCTTTTTCCTATATAAAAATACTTTCTTCATTATCTATTTTGCTTTACTGGAATGCTGTATAAATATGTAAGTTATTTAACTAGAAAATAAATTTTCTTTTTAGTCTTTACAAATCCATATCCATTTAACAAATGATTTGTAGAAACTTCTTTAGCCAAGCTCTGAAATTAAAGTGCATCCATCAATGTACTGGGGGGGGGGGGGGGGGGGGGGGTAAACGATCTATAAAGTTATTAATTCTAATTAAAACAATGACCAGGTGACAAAATCTGAGGGGTTCCAATGTCAGTTCCTCTATGAATATCATTTTAAAAGATAAAAAAAATGAAAATAGAAAATTTTTTTCTTCCACATTTTCCTGTCTGTAAGCTTCTACACACACATTAAATACTGACTGCTTATATGCAAATAGTATGATAAAATAAATGAAGTTTCAGTTGACCATTTTTAATTTCCATTCATTTCTTTGGCAAAACAAATTACTAAGTACTACCCATGTGATAAATCTACCAACATTTCAATATGAAATGTCATTCTTCTGAAGAATAACTAGTAAAATCACAGAAAAATTTAATGAACTTGAAAAGAAACTACTCTCTAAAAATCTGTACCCTTCCCTACCAACCGTAACACGGAAGTTATGTGGAAATATTCCAATTTAAGTTTTTCTTTATATACTATAATATACGGCACATATACAAGGAGTGATGATGATAGTTCTGGTTAGATATGTGCTGATGGATTCTTTCTGTAGCCTGGTAATGGTGCTCTTAAACAGGTGAGTGATTTTATGGCTAATAGAAAAGTAGCCAAATCATATCTTTTCCACAACAATGTCAAATTATGACAAATTTTGGGGCATCAGGGTAAACACACTAGCTAATGGTGATTTCTACAGTTATCTATACTGATAGCTTCCATGCTATAACACATATATAAAACCATAACAGGAATGCTTACATAAGGAATAACCCCTATGGCCTACCGGTAAGTTTCACATCTATAAAGGATAATCATGGTAAATAAGATCCACTCCACTCAGAACCCCTGACTTTCATTCAATGGCATTATATTTACCAAATAACATGAAAGGATAAATCCACCTTTCCTGGGGCTGAAGACATTACTTTCATACTCTTGCAAAAGAGTCAATATATTCAGAATGCTGGTAGCATACTCAATATTAAAAAAAAAATTAAAGGAACTAAACTCACACTTATCTGAAATCAAGCCCCTTTTTCTCAACTTTTTAGCAAGACTTAA
Organism: Lingula anatina; assembly: GCF_051362555.1. Classification (NCBI taxonomy): domain Eukaryota; kingdom Metazoa; phylum Brachiopoda; class Lingulata; order Lingulida; family Lingulidae; genus Lingula; species Lingula anatina. The sequence goes on along the minus strand of NC_141767.1, from coordinate 3,184,961 downwards.
ACTACTAGTACTTGCCAGTAATGCTCAATATTACCAATAGACAAGTATATATATTGATTTACCTGTAACTATTGATTAACATGAACAGCATTTATGATAATGATGTCATTGATGTTTGTCAAATAGAACATTTGCAGCTGTAGCTGTCAACTCTATGATATGTATTTATTGCATCTGTTTCTTTATTTCACTAATTCGATCGTTTGATCAATAAATTCTATTTGTTTTGATCACTTACAATGTACACCATTAAGTTACATGTACCGTACTTACCAAATGTCATTTGAATATATTCTGGTTTTGTACTAGTTATGCTGATAAGACATCACAAGTAGAAAGCTGACTTCCTTTGGTCAAAATCACCATTGCCGTCCACTGTGCTTCTGAAGTGCAACTACATGTCAAATACATTCTCCCGGTATGATAAGTGGCATTTAGTAACCATCCAAACACTTGCTCCTGTAGCCGCACAACATACCACCAACTTCCTGTTACGCACTGAAAACAAAACTTTTGCTAATTTTTGAAAAGTGTAAATTTACACAATTTCAGGTGACATGATAAACTTTTGAAGTAATCAATCTATTAAATCATAATTTATTGTTTTATAAGTTAACATATTTGACATAACTCATTGTGCATCTTCTTGCGCATGAATATTCTTATTTTGATTAATGTTAAAAGGTGTCGCTGTTAACCAAGAGCAGATATATCATAAGTGTCTTGTTACTATTGAAAAGGGGTCAAAACAATTGTGATTGAAACCATTTTATATACTAAATACAAAATAAAAGCAAACGCAGCATTGACGAATAATCTTAGCTTTCTTATAATTAGTAAACGTTAAATGAATGTTATCTTGAGTACACGCGACACCTCGTGAGCAATATTGAAGCAGCGAGAGATACGACCAACATGAATCAGATGAATTCTGTAATGTCCTTGCTTCGTTCACGTATTTTACCGAAGCTGGTGTCTTTTACAACGCAACGGTAAGTGCCCATAGTTTCTAATTTTTTTCATGACCAATAAGCCTGATTCCTTTCCTGTGATCACTTACGTATTCCAGAAAAAATGAAAATCTTGATGAAATAATTGCTTTTGTCAAAACGTGGTGAAGATTTTGTTTTACCAATTTCAGATGTTTTTCAAGTGACTTAACTGAAAAGAAATTACTGCAAGGTATTGCTGCGAATCCAGTTTTTAGCACAGGCAGAACTTTGGTTTCAACTGTAAGCAACACTGTACTACGGAATCCTTCAATGGCAAACCCTGTTTACAACACAAAAAAATTCACACAGGCTGCTGTCGGGAGGACATTACTACAAGGGTCTATGTGTGCAGAGAGAGAAGGGAGTTCAGCTGTATATCCCAGCATTCTACAGAGCAGTCCTTCTGTATGCATTCCTATGAGGCAGTGGCACAGAAAGAGAAGGGCTTTTTACAGACCTAGTGCAATTAAGAGAAGTAATAAGCATGGATGGAAAAAGAGACTAAGCACAATTAATGGAAGAAAAATTTTGTATCGAAGATTTCTAAGAGGACGTCATCATTTGTGCTACTTTTGAAAAAGGCAAGGATGAGATATATATCAACATGACAAATAACACCCTCAAGTTCATTCACTGTGGTTCTTTGATGAATTGGCAAATAAGATATTGAAGTACTTGGTTATCATTCATGATTTTTGTACCGACTTCTACCAGCTTCACTTTAGTTTCCAACGCAGCAAATTTCATATATTACAACATGCACTTGGCCTTTTTTTTTCCAAAGAATCACTATCTTAAAATATGCAGAAGTGATTTGATGTTTCTTTGCTTATCTTTATTCATTGATAACAATGTGTACATATGTAACAATGCAAAATTCTTGTTCTTGGAAGTCAGATCAGTGATTGTGCTTTCAATAAAAAACTTCTGGGAATTAATTTATTTCTGGAATCAAATCTTGGCATTATGTGTTTTCAAATGACAGTCAGACAACTTAAATGGGACAAGGATGGCTTTACTGTTTGCTACATTAACCACCCAGCAATACCCATTTTCCAAAGTAATTTACCCTCATAAAAAAATGTAGATATGCAAAGTGAAATATATTGCAATGTAATAAAATATTTTTTCTCCATAACCAACATTCAACATAAAATGTCAACTTGATTTAATCCAACTTGATTTAATCCATAATTTGTAAGTTTCATAATAATGTCTTATTAAATGAATCTCATTTGAAAGCAAGATGAAGCCACCAATCGGGCCAAGCCAATGGGCGACTTGCTTTAATTAATGAATAATTTTATATACATGTCTTTACAGAAGCAAGTCTCTTTGATAGGATAAAAACAGATAAACTATATTTGAATAATAATAACAGTGAAAGAACATGGTGCACAATGTAATAAGCTGGTAAGGTGCATCTTTGCATCACATTGTATTAAAATATTGATGGCTGCATAAGGTGTTTTTTTTTTTTTTTTTTCAAATTTATCTAAAATAGAAAGATCGCCTAGACTTTATCTGTATTTCTGGTTTTCATTTCCAGCACACATCAACCTTATTATCTAATTGGCAATCTTGTACTCAACTTTCTGTACAATTTATCTTGGATTACTGTGCACTTGTTTGTTTCAGTATCCCCCTTTTTAATCACAGCACATAATTCTGTATTCTTCATACAGTTTATAACAGATCACAATCTTATTTTGTATTTTATAGTACTAAATCCAACAGTTTGGTATCTCAACACTTGAGTTCATTTCTCAACTCTCTGTGTCATCATCATCAGTTGTCCTGGAATCACTCGACTTTGATGGCACTTGTGTGATATCCACATTGGCGAGAGGGTCGTGTTCTGGATCCATGGCACTGAATCTGGTGGTATTAAACTGCTTTAAATGGATCTGAAATTAGAATACATTAAATTAGTGGGCTCTACAAATTTTCTGTAAATGAAGATAACATTAAATATCCATGCTAGAATGGAAATGAAAAAAAATAAATAAATGTAACAATCCTTACCTGAATAAAGACATTGACCTCCTCACTCCTGCTCAGGTAAGGGAAATTACCACCACTTTTTAAAATAGCTCTTTTGGCATCTGGATAATATTTGCAGTTTTCTTCTTTCACAGAATCTGACAAGGCACATTCATCAAACACCTTGAAAAATGAAATGTGTCACGAAATTAGACATTAAATGTACACTTAAAACATGCAGTGAAGATGAGTGAAAAAGGTCCAAACGAATTAAAAGAAACAAAAATTATTACCTCAATGGTGCATAAAACATAACTTAAAATGTTTTCTTTTAATGCATGATGGCTTTATGTAATTTGATACACTCACATCCATCAGTGTAATGTTGACATTCTGCAGCTTCTGTGGTTCAACATAACAGTTCATACAATTCAATGTTAATCTGGCTGCCAGTGACTGCTGGTCTAGACTGTCTAGCTGTAATAATAATAATAATAATAATAATAATAATAATAATAATATATTTAGAGTCTCAAATCCATAAAATGTTCAGTAGACTTTACAAAATACAAAAGTAATAAAGTTTACATATTAGAATAATTAAGAGATATGAAAAATTTAAGTTTGACTACAGAAACAGGAATTAAAAGTAAATAATATTTAAAAAATAAGACTGAAAATTAAATGTTAATTAGGAAGTACTTGATAACACCTGCTAAGCACATTTGTCAAGTTTTAGGGCTTATCCTGCAGTGGGTAAATGTCAATAAATATCAGATAAAACTTTTTTTATCAACTTTTCAAATAATTTTCTTTTATCTCTTTTACACAGTAATATATATATAACATACTTCAAACACACCAGCGCATGGCTTTTCAACTTTTGATGGCCACATCGGTAACTAGATTCAAACCCTCAACATTAGAATACTCCTTGTTATGTTGAAGACTTACTTTGGTCACCATGAAGTCAATAGAGTCTGCAATGTCACCATCTACAACTCCTTGAGCAAAAATGCCCATCACCATTCTCTTGAGCCAGATAGCAGGCATCATCCAATACCTGGAAAATATCACCAATATCATCTCAATGTATCACCTGTAATTGCCTCTATGCTTGAGTGTCAGATAAATATCTTTTCATGCTATACAATCAAACGAAACAGTCTTAATTTAGCCTAATCACAGGAAAACAAATTAGATAAAGAACACTTACAAGGGGGCTGAATTGGTCTGTTGAAACACTGTGGTGTCTACAAAAGAATTGCACAGGATGAGGGAGTGGACTCGTGGAGAAACGTGTGTGTACTGGGCAAACTGCTGAGCTAGGAAAGCCCCCAAAGAAGCACCAAATATATGAACCTGAAAGGTATAAGACAAACAGTTAAGGGGAAAACCTACAATTTCTGAAACGTGTGCTCAATCAGGACCCTATCTCAGAGGGATGGTACCTCAATTTGTCAAAAGTATTTTTCACCCTACCAAGCTGTAAAACAATACTTAACCTTATCAAGTTGCAGCTGATCCAGAAGCTTCCTGAATCCTTCACAAAATTCCTTCATCTTCCAGTAAGTAGGATATTCCACCTAGAAGAGAAAATATACTGTTTTTAATATTTTGTTTGATTTATGCATAAATGACACAAAATATAAACATTTTTTTTCTTTTCTACATTGTTACATATTTCTTAGACTAGAAAATACTCTCGTTAAGTTAGAATAACACTTGTGGCTATCATTTATATTCTCTTAAACTGCTCCAAGTGACTTTGTGATTTTACATGCACTTCTTTCCTAGCAAACAGCTTAGACATCATGGACATTGCTCGACAGGACAAAACACAAATCAGTTTAAGTACATACTGCAATGACCCTGTATCCTTTGGCCGTGAGAGCCAGGATTTGCCTGAAGAAGACATCTGCTGTACCACTGGCAGGAGGCATACATATCAGTGGACAGCGGACGTTCTTGGGACCAGCATCATAGATAGTCCACACCTTACTGGGGTCATCATCTACAGCTACCTGGAAAGTAGAATACTTCATTGTACTTCAAGGAGATTAAGTCAAACCACATACACAAGCACAGTGAGAGAGAGGGAGAAAGAGAGAGAGAGAATAATAATAATAATAATGTACAACTGTTTTATTAAACAAAACAACCAGGTTCAAAAGCTTGAATAGACTTTTAAATTCTAAAAACTTGAATCTGTCAGTAAATAGCTATTCAGCAAATGTTTGTTCTTTCGTTCTTTCCAACATAAAAATAAACTTATTCTAGCTGTTGCATTACTGTAAAGATAGAGTTATGTAATGAATTTTATCTTATAAGGTTATACTGTCATTGGGAAACAATTAACTCATCATCTTACCCTCTTCTGCGGCACGCTTGCTCTAAAGCTTTGGTATTCCTGGGAATGTAATATATCACCCATTTTGGCAGCTCAGGGTTTTTTTCTTTTACATTTCACACGTGAGTTATTTATAGCTCATAATATGACTTGAAAAAGTTCCCAAAGCAGGTAGCTACAAAATGAAATGGGGCCATTCCGTGGTATTTGGTCCGCAGACCTCAAAATTTCAAAAAGGAATCCTACTTATAAAACTTATAATTTCTGAAACCAGACATCATAAGACACCAGAATCCAAAAGAAATTTTAGGTTTTGATGATTAATTATGATTTTATTGACACTTTTATCTGGAAAACTTATAAAATAGTGTCACGGAAGGACATTTTTATTTTTGATATATTTTTCATAATAGAGATCATTTTAAACAATAAAGGCTAAATACATTAAATATAACCTATTTCTTACATTTAGTCAGGTGCATTAGATTAAAAAAATATTTGATTATAAAATAATGGATTAATCAATATCAATTTGTCCTTCCGAGATGATTTTGGTACCTATTTTTTAAGTTTTCTCAGTAACTACAAAAGTTAAAAACTTATAACTTCATATTCTCCTCAACCATGAAAGGGGCCAACAAAATATGAAATTATTTTTGCTTAGAACCACTTCAGTAGAAATTAAATCCAAATATATAAGCATTAAACATGACACCTAGCACAGTGGAAGCAAGTATGAGGCATTTTGATTGGACCATAACAGGTCATGTGACCAATGAGCCCCAAAACCCTTATGTCTTTCAAGATAATCTTGAACTTAAAATTCACAATTATTATATATAGAAGCATTTTAAACTGAGAAACATTTCATTTGAATGAATAATATTGAAGTTATTATAATTTAGACAATTGATTATATTTATAATTAATAGATTTGGTAAGAATTTCTCAAAAAATGTCCCAATATTATTTAAAGATGATCAGAGCAGATGAGAACTTATTTTATAGTCAAAATTAGTAACATGTTTGAAGATGAAATATATTACCATGGAAAGACATGTTTACATTTGATATTATTCATCAAAATTATGCTGGTATATATTCATAAAATATTATTATTAGCCTTATTTTACATTTTATTTAGCCATGGACAAAACGTCCTTCCGAGACGTGTCCTTCCATGACGCCTACTTGATTTTTTTATATGCAAAATTTTCAAATTTATTATTTTTTTTCCAAAAAAATTTTTATACTCCGAGAAAGTAAAATAATCAAATATTCATATTTTGATTTGATTTTAAAACTATCTACACAGACAGAGCAGAATTTTAGTGTTGAAGTTGAAAGTTAAAATTCCATGTCCATTTCACGTCCTTCCGAGATGCTAACTATTTATTATAATTTTTTCGTAACTTTAATTTTTTTAAACCTAATTTTTTGCCTAATTATAACTTACATATAGAAGAATAAACATACAAAAAATGGACCTTGTAACTTTTTTACTTTTGAAAATATTTTCATTTGAAGTGTCAAATGTCCTTCCATAACAGCAAAAAAATACCACGGAATGGCCCAATGAAAAAGATCATTCCAAAGTCGAAATTGGCACCAGTATATACAGTCTGTGTAGAGTTTACTTGGAGGAATAATTTCACTACACACATTACTACTCATTAGTCAGCAATGAATGCGTGTCCAATTAGTATGGGATAAAAACATATACACTTTTGTTCTGGAACCAAGCAAACACAGTTAAGTTATATTGCTATCGGCAAAATATGCTTTGAAATCTCTGAAACCATACACAAAGATTGGACAAGCGCAAATTCATTGTCTAAAATTAGCAAATTAGCAGTAAATTGTATTATTTCCGTCAGGTGACTCGACTTACCAGTGCTTAGACCGGAAATGAAAAATGTTTTCATGGCTCCTCTTGAGGTCTCGTATTTTCACGCCCATGTTTATGTAGCCACCTCTCGGTGGTTGTTACGTTGCTATGTTTGGCGTCATTGGAGACACTATTATTTCCCGTAAATAGATACACGTGTGTTTTTATTGGCATTAAATGAACAGAAGCTTCAGGTTGCAGGAGATCATACACAGACCAGAGATAAAGCGTGTATGATTTAAAAATGGAAACAGAAAAAGATGCTAGACAAGGAAATGAGCAAACAACCGGGAAATCAGGCAAAGGAATTATTATAGCAGCCAGAGAGAGAGGTGAGTTTTGCAAGATTATATTGAATAATACATTTGACGTTTTAACAAAGGATGTATCTCAATTCTGATTATTATTTTTATTATTATTATTATAGGTGTGACAAGAAAATGTTAATTACTGTATAGTTCACTGCTGTTGTATGGTACTGGTACTTGCTTTTTTTAAAAAAAGAATGGACTTATTTTATCCACATATCATTTTCATTTTACAAGGACCTGGACCAGGACGGTATGGCCTTCCCTCTACATTGGGATACATAGACCATGATTTTACAAAGCATATGAAACCTGCACACTCCTTTGGACAAAGGCTTGGTAGTTTGAGTAAGTGTCATTCATATAATAAACTGATCCATTTACCTGTGTGACATACCGGTATAAATTATTATTATTATTCTTGCAAATTAAAATTATAATTCTTGTTTTGTTTAGAGATGCATGTCATTTTAATAAAAAAACTATCATCTGCCTATCTATCCATGGCTTGGCAAACAGTTGTTTATACATTAGTATAAGTCGATCACCTTAATTTACAAAAAATCATCATATGTGCCATAAACCACAGGCTGACTTAAAGGAACTTGGATTTTTTAACATATTATTTTACTGCACGCTTTCACATTATGCAATACTTAAAAAATGGCCAGTTTCATGTTTGCTGATATTCACAAAAACTATCAAACTATAACTGACTCCATGACATATGCATTATTTTTTCATTGTTTTCTTTCAGTGGCAAAAGACTGCAGTCCTGGACCTGCCCACTTCATTGATCCAAGACACACACGGCACGGGAAAGATGGCACTCCATCATACTCCATGCTAGCCAGGCCAAAAGATCCAAGTAAGTCAATTAAATGTTTACAATATAACTGTCACAGTGGCTTAAATTTTTCAAATAAAAACTGACAGTTTTGTTGGATGTGCTTAAGTTTATTATATCTGAAGACACATGATCAAAGTCTTTCTCAAGGCCTGACACACGAACAACTCATCTCTTGCATACAACCAAAAGAGACTTCAGACCAAACACGAATGAACCCTAACACAAATCAATCGACCATCACTAAAGCACTTCCCATTACATATTATTGCTCTGTTTTTAGTATTACATACCAAAATAATGTCCTAGATACTAGCACAATTTCATAAAAGGAGTACTATTTTATAAATATATATATATATATATATATATATATATATATATATATATATATATATATATATATATATATATATATATATACACACACACACAATTCATCTTGCTAATGACCCTTGTCACATTGAAATAGGCCATGAATATATGAACCCCTTTTATAATAATTTTGATCACTATAAAAACAACATTTTAAGCATTGCTGTTTTTTTAAGATAGAAAATATTTTCATTGGCAATCCTTCTGTTTTTCAGATTTTTTCAAAACCCCAGGCCCAGGACGGTATGAAAATGAAAAAGCTCATCCACAAGGAGAAAAGCATGCTCCAGTTTACTCAATGGGTGCCCGTACACGCTTCAGAAAAAGTGACAAGAACCCTGCTTCCAATGTATACTCTCTTCCTCAACTCATTGGCCCTGCTCAACCAAACAAGAGGTCATATCCAAGTTATTCCATGACAGCAAGAAGGAATGTTGGCCATTTTGCTGAGGACTTATCAAAAACCCCTGGCCCTGGACGTTATGACGCTCTCAATCCAAACACCTGGAGAAACAAAGCTCCAATCTATGGACTCCAGTCTCGCCACTATATGCCAGGTGATACTACAGTTAAACCAGGACCAGGTGCTCATCGGCCTGAGCGTGTCACTGTACACAAACCAACACCTCCCAAACACTCTCTGGGTGTTAGGCACTCGGAGTTCGTATGTCCTCTCATCGTGCCATGTTCTGATTAGTTATTCTCCAAGTGTGTTCACATCTCATCTATGCATCTCCTTTGTTGAAGCGGTATGTCTTTCAAGAACTTGTTTATGGTGCACTTGCCACTATTTTGTTAGTAGTATAGTAAGTGATATTGGAGGTAAAGACAATCATCAGTATTCGTAATTTTTTCCTATGATGGAACTCTCATTGCTCAACTTTTGTTTATGTCCTGTGATATACAATCATATTGATGCATATTTCACAATAATTGTACATTTTTGTTGCTCAATCATGGAAAGTATTATCCAAACAGTTTGCATTTTTAAAATATTGTCTACAAGAAACATAAAGTGAAAATGAAATAAATATCAATCGTAACAAGTCAAACAATTTTATCAGTTATTATTTTAGAAATTTATTGACAAATGTAGTATGATAAATTATAAAACAATGATGATAAATGAGTATGTCTATTCCCTGCATTTCCTGAATTTAATAGCAACTTCCAATCTGGACCCCCCCCCCCCCTCTCCCCCAATGCAAACAAATCCTAGTCACCAGTTTATAAACAGAATATATGGTGAAGTAAAAAGAAAAAGCTTTTCTTTGGAAAATATATCCCCCCCTCCCCATCTCCAATATGAAAGGATTCATTTTACATTAAATTGATATCCTGAGGAAATATACTACTAAGCTCTGCTGGAGTGATATTTGAAACATTCTTGGTATTTTCTCAGAAAAGTGCATACATTTAATCAGAGTAAACTATACAGCTATAAATATAACAACAGTAAGTACTGTAACTATCTACTACTGACACTACAATGTTCTAAAACAGATTTAATAACAAACAAATGCCAGATAATGCATACCTTCCCTGAAGGTAAATCTGAACTTTTGGCAGAGTGGATCATAGTAACATTCGAGTAACATGCTAGTCATAACTAACTGCATGTTATTACAAGAAACCATTCCCTGTTAATTTTCTGACATCCCCAGTATTTCCTTTCACACATTTTAGCACAATCAACGCACAATTGCACATTCTTCAACCAATCTTCTGTTAACAACTCCAGAGATGTTAATTGGGGCTGAATACTCTTTTTTTTTCCTAGTCAATCATCCATGTGTTGTTCAGTCGTATTCAGCATCAAATGGGGGATTTGTGGTTTCTTTCAGTGTCATTGCATTAATTTTTTTGTTGCATTACAGTGTAGTTAACAAACTCGGTAGTCTGTGAACACAGATGGTGTATATATTTGTGAAGTCATTAACACTGCAGTCAATGTCACTGTTCAACTCATACACAATTAATATACTTCCTAGTTTTTTCAGTCTTTTTATCCACCATAATATACACATCAACAGTTCTGTTGTTTGCTCTCTTGCAATGGTTTCTGTACTGGTCGCCGGAATAGTAAAATGTGTTGCTCTGGAAAGTAAAATTTTCCAAAATAAATGTATACCATATATGATACAATCATAAAAAATCAAGTATACAATAATAGTCCCTATAATTCACACCTGTCAATAGTCTTATCATAAGTAATTAAACATTAACTTTCAAGTTAATAATGATGTACATCATAGAAGGGCTAGGGCATTTTTTATAACCTTGAAAGCTAAGAAATAACATCAGGTTATAAGAGTTTGGCACAAACCCCACCCTACAATCCTGGCCCAGGGCATGCCAAACTATTTTTAGGTACTATAAGTAATTTTCACAATCTACTTGCCCCACTCCAAATATTAAAAAGGTGGTGGGTGGGGAATCAATAATCAAAAGGCATAAAATCTTAAAGAAAAAAAAAAGATGCTGTTTTGATCAGATTTTCTTGAGGGCACCATTAGCAAGTCACTTGTGTTTTCAGGCAAGTACAATTTAAATCCTAGTTGCCTGATTACAGATATCACTTGCACTTGGCAAGTAACGCCGATGGTCATGTATAGCCCTGTGCCCTAAAAAATTACCTGGTTCATGCATCATATAGTGCACCCATCCCTGGCTTTGCTGTACTCCTAGACCTCTCCACTCAGCCTCCGACATCAGATGGGTCTTTGGAACAAGCTTTGCAATATCACGTGGTAGCATAACATGCCTACAATTTAAAGGAACACAGTTTTATCACAAATAAATAGTAATTTAAGGAAGAGCACATATTCTAATTTACTCATATTTTATACATTTAAATTCTTATGACTGTTGCAGAAGTAAAGCAAACTTAAGACGTTTTACATCTATGCAATATATTAACTTGTATCAATATATTATTGATAAAAAAACATTGATTTATTGGTACTTTTGTAGCATTTCTTCCTATCTAGTTCAAGACTATCTGATTTTCAATGTATTTTATGATATTTAAAATCCATCTATATTTTTGATCAATTAATATCTCTGCTATGCTAATAAATTACTTTGGAAATTTGCTAATTTTGGATGTTTTTTAGTACACTTTCAATTTCTTTGAATTTTAATTTCAACTCTGTTTTGACACCAATTTCATACTATTTGAATGGGCTTGGGGTTTCTATCAAAACCATCTCATCCATTGTATTTATTTTATTTTTTTAATTTTTTTTTTTTTTTGGATGCCTAAAGTCATGGTGTGTCACTTAATAAATTATCTCAGACAAAAAGTGAAGGTGATTCTCAAAGACTAACAGAGTGGGGGGTTATACTGCAAAAGTACCAATACACTTGCCTGCACTACACAGAATGCCAATAAAAATGGCCAAATAAAAATTCAAGCATGCATGTTGTTAGACAAAAAGTAATTATTATGGGAACAGAAAATACTGTTGAATCCGAATTAGACTTATGTGTTTATTCATTAAACGGGATTTTTGGATAGCAGAATCATTTGCCCTGCCAAACCCGTTTACTCTTTGGCATTTGATTATTGAATAAAACATGCCCCTTTAAATTTACACTTACAGAATTAAAATCATTCAATGAAATTCATCCATTTCCACTCTGAGTTGAAAAAAAAAGCCCTTACCTGTACTCGTATTCGTCATCATAATACTTATCAGAGTAATAAATTTGTTTGGTAGACATTTTAAAGATATAATGTTGAAAAACCGTACTGGATTAGTCGGCAGAGATCCGATAGTCTGCTGTCTCCAGATTTGAATGAGGTGCCTCTTTTTCACGTGACATTCTCCTTGAATTGTGATTGGTCAATATACGACTTTCTTTAAAGTCAAGAATACTAAAATCAAAGGAAAAACAGAAGTGCACTAGAGAATACTTATTAAGTATTACAAAGTTCAATATATTTTTTTCTAATTTTACTATGCTACATACATAATTTGAATTTATGAAGTGAAATATTCAACAGGAAGTATCACTATGCGCTTGCGCATAAGAGGGATACAGAAAATACTTCCTGCTTTACGAACTCGGGGCACCTTTCTAAGGTATGTCTCATAATATCAGGTGTTAATAATATTGAAGGGTGTGGTATTTTTGTTAAGCTATTCATGAGTGCTTTAATATTGGTCTCAGGTCATTAGATTCCATTTCTAATGTCTCCAACTATCAATACTTTCACAGTCTTTTTACACATTGTTTGGTTGAATAGGAGTTATTCACGGAGTTTTTCTTTTGACGTGACTTCCCGCTACAAGATTAGTGTCTGTGTCATTATCGAATTATGAATCATGTAAGGGGAGCGATAAAATTGAAAAGTTATTATTTTTTCGTATAGAGATTGACTGCATTAAAGGTAGGTTTACTTAGATTTTCTGATTGAATATATGATTCCTTGAATTTTCATTAACGTAGAAAATTTGCATACATATACATTAAAAACACTGTAGAACGTGATACACCATGGGGCGGCTCTATGCTACAGCGTCGTTCTGTGGCTCTCTATACATAATCTTATCAAACTGCAGAAAAATGATATTCTCAGTACAAAGACTTACACCTTGGAGTTTCTTAGCAAACATGTCATTGATTTTTGCCAAGTTTTCCACTCATTTCTTTCTTTTTAAATTCTCTATTCATGCATTAGTTACCAAGGACTTTTTAAACTCTAAAATATGTTGACTCTTTCTGGCTTTGGTAGAATAAGAATTTATCACAGACACTGATGTTTAGAGATTGTTTGTGAATTAAGCTTGTAAAATGTTGGTAAAATCTCACAGCTTCTATCTCCATTTATGTACAGAAATTTTCGTAACCTGAGGCATGACAACCTGAGTTTTCACTAGTTGTGTAATCTTCATACTCTACAATATCATGATTTATGGGGGTTAAAGATAAGGATTTCACTTTGAGAATCCTAAAACCCCAGGAAATATATAAGCTATAAACATGTTTCAAACCTTTCCATTCTAATACATGAATATAAATTACCATGTTATACAATATAATATTTAAAAATTGTCTCATTGGCAATCCAGGTCATAATTTATTAAATGATTTATAAATGTAAAGAAACTCAATTCATGAATCCCTGTTTTATTACTTTTTAAAATGTTTTTATTTAGAAAATGGACAAGCTATTAAAGAAAGGCAAGCCTCCACAAGGTAGTGATTGGTCCAAAACAGGCACATTTATAAACAAACCAACAAAAGGATGGCTTCATCCTGATGATCAACTGTCTCCTGAAGCTGGTGTTTGTTATGGTCTCAGGGTAAGTGTGTTATGTCTAGAGGTAAGTTTTATGACCTCATGTTAAGTGAGTTATAGGCTCACGGTTGGGTAAGTGTGTTAGCTGTGCCATTGCAATGGGTGTTTGCATGTGAATGTGCCATGTGATCAATTGTGACATTGAATTTATTGTGATATTTAATGAAATACAATAAGACAAATTTGTTGTTTAAAAGGTAACTTCAGTAAAAATCAAACTTTATGCCTGCAGAAATGCTTTTATATTAAAATTAGTTGATACCCCATTTCAGATATTGGGTAGATGAAAATATTTTAGGGATTGGAAATGTTATGATAGTACTGTTCACACCTTGAATGAAAAAAATAACTAATATACTGTGCAAATGTTTTTCCAGTATGTGGGGTGTATGGAAGTAAGGCAGTCGATGAGGACACTGGACTTTGAAACAAGAACTGCTGTTGCAAAGTATGTTTATCGTGTTCTATAAAAATAAGTCTATGATATATTTTGGGTATTCATTAATCTATTAATAGATGGTGCTATGACATGTTGTGATAAAGGGTTATCAAAGATAATGGATTGAACAAAATATTTTATGAAAATGTATGGTTTTGAGTACTTTACATGAGTTGTTTAACTTTCAAAGTATGTTTATATCCAAAGGGCTTTTGACTGTGTAGAAATATGATATAAAATTTATATTCGTGGCATCTTTGATGAACTCGAATTCACTCTCTATTACTCTGTGACATTTCCAACATAAATATACCACATAAATATACATTGATAAGGACCAGTATTTTCACTGGATACATGCCAAGTTGTCAGTTACGTTCATTTCTTTAATTAAAAATTTAATTCAAAGGTTATTGTTTAGGAAGATTTTGAGTTCCTGGCTTTCTGCATAAGATACCATATTGACACATGGAATGACAGTATGATGTTTGAAAAGAAAAGTAAGAGTTTAAGACAGTGGAAGCCATTTAAGTTTTCCAATGATATTTTTCAGGGAGTCAATCAGTAGGGTGTGTGATGCTGCTGGATTGAAAACAGCTACAAAGAAGAAAAAGGTATTTTACAGAAAATGTTTAAAAGTTCAAAGAAAGAATGTTGTAACTTTCATTTTGATGAGCATCTATATTTTAAAACTTGTTTGGTTTACCCAAGTATATCAAAAGCGTTGGTTTGTGTCACAAAATATTATGATTCTGTTTGGTATTTCAGGACAAGAAATTAGTAAAAATATTAGGCGAGCATCCCAAGATGATATATGCAGGAACAAATGTGAACTTGACCATCACCACAGATGCCTTGACTCTGATGATTATGGACACAGGAGAGGTGCAGTGTATTATTACACCTTATCTATTGTCACTATTGACTCAACCAACTTAATATCTATTGTCACAGCAGACACAACATCAACCAACATAGTATCTATTAGCACAACAGGCACAATGTCTCTACCAATATGATCTCTTTTTTCACAAGAGACACAATGTCCCACCTAACACATTATCTTTTGTCACAGCAGACACAATGTCTCAACCATGTTATTGCATCTGTTGTGTTATTCTTACAACAGACAAAATGACACAACTATCATGATATATGTCATC
Organism: Lingula anatina; assembly: GCF_051362555.1. NCBI lineage: Eukaryota > Metazoa > Brachiopoda > Lingulata > Lingulida > Lingulidae > Lingula > Lingula anatina. Next base: position 3,169,308 of record NC_141767.1, on the reverse strand, counting down.
ACAACACACAATGTCCCACCCAACACAGTATCAAATTTAAAGCAATTTTTTTCAGATTCTCGTTCACCATGAAATGCCTGGGATATCTTTTGCCTCAGGAGGAGATCCAGTGAGTACTTTTCACATACAGAGCACTATCACATAATATAGTAATATCATTGTGTTACTCACTCTGGCAAATATAGAATTTTATACTGGAGCTTTTTGGTTAATCAGCTTTTTATGGATATATCTCTTGGTTTAAAGAGAGAAAGAGGGAGTGAAGGTGTGTGTATTTGTATGTAACTGCATCTTCAATTGTTAATTCAGTGAGTACCCAGTTATACTTAAAGTGTATGCATTATGTGTTTATAGGATACCATGGACTTTGTAGCTTATGTGGCCAAGGACTCTGTGAATGGGCGTGCCTGTCACATACTGGAGTGCGGGGGAGGTCTAGCACAGGATGTCATCACCACCATGGGACAGGCCTTCGAACTGAGATTTAAAGAGTTTCTCAGAAATCAGCCCAAGGCAATGAATCTCCCAGACAAGTATGTGTGTTTCTGCTTTAGCATTTGCCAGTATGTTCTTTTGCTCTTTGCACATTATCATTGAATGTTTTGTATATTTATTCCACTTACAGCCAAAACTTTCACATATTACACCATGATATGAAGGATAACTGTCACAGCTATTTAAAAAAAAGACATTCAATTGTATTTATTGTATAAAATACCAAAGATTTATTTTGAAGAATACCATGGGATTTCTTTGAATATAAAGAAACATTTACTGAACATAACATTAGTTAGTAATAACTCATGTCAGTCTGATGAAGGCCTACATCCATGTTGGCTGCAAGCCAACAGTATGAAATTATTTTCAACTTGTGTCAAATAATTATCATACATGAAACATGACATTATTCCTGTTTCTGTTTGTTTAAAGACTAGAGAGTCCAGTGTTCAGCAATGAGGAGTCAGCCTGGGGAGATGACCCGGACTATTACAATGACAGACCTGGAGCTGTAGCACCTGATCAGGCTCCACCCATACCACCTCTCCCAGTTTACTCTGCTCCCAAGTCCAACCAACCTGTAAGACTCAAGGACTTATTTATTTATTTATTTATTTATTTATTTATTTATTTATTTATTTACTTTGACATTAAAGTTTTGTTTGGCCTAGATGGTGTTGTAAAAAATTAAATTAAACATTTTGATATGGTATAATGTTATATCAAGTTTTACTTGAAGAACTAAAGTATGTTTGAGGAAAAGTTATGGATGAATTAATTATAACGAGTTTAACTTGATAAACTACAATAATTTTAAGGAACATTGTAAATGTTAATGATCATCATGTATTTCTCCGTTCATATAGGTAGATGAGAATGGTTATTCCTCTGTAAAGTTCAGAGATCCAGTGTACGACAATAAAGATGGTGCAATAGGTTTACTGGTGGATTTATCAGAGCCACAGAAAGAGGCATTTCAAGATGACTTTGAGGGTTTGTATGACAGTTGAAAAATAATACACTTTGTGTGCTGGATCATATCCAGTAAGTAATTAATGTCAAAGTGTTCATTAGTCCAACAACAAAGGTCAAGGTATGGTAGAAATGTTCTAATATATAGCCCTGGAATCCACCAGTTTTATGATTTTACAACCATTTTATCATTCGTTTTATGTTCAGCTGAGAGTGATCTGTCAATGGTTAAACCACCTGTAACATATGACAACCTGCCCAATGAACTGGCAGAGATGGAAGCCAAGGGGGCTGTAGGGGGCGGCGTCTATGATAATCACGGTGCTACAAGTGGGGCTAGTAAGGATCTGGACCCATTTGACATGAGTGAGTATACCATTGGGAACTGCTACAGTAATTATTGCCTGTTGCTGTAGGCATGGCGTATGAATATAAAAGATCAGTGACAAATATTCATGTATTAAGCCTGGCTTAGTTTGGTGAATAGAGAGTTATGTAATAAAATGATATTGCTCAGACATGAAAACAGTTAAGAGGACCATGTAAGCTGTTTTAGAAATGTAACATTATGTGAAGCTTTGTTTAAGAAAAACTGCGGTACCCACCAAAAAAAAGTGTTTGAAAAGGCTCTCTTGGTAAACTGTCTTTTATACTTTGATCTAAGACCCGTATTGCCCACTGTCATTTAATACGTTAAATAGTAAATTGAAATCTCCATATGAAAACAAGTTCAAAAGGAAAGTTGCAAAGAAGATAGTAAATGCAATCTTTTTTTCAGAACCATTTAAAAGCAGCTTAAGTGGTGAACAAACTGGAGCAGCTTCAGGCTCCCCTGGTGACATAACACCCAAAAATGAGGAATGGTTCCATGGTGCACTCACAAGACAACAGGTGGGATACTACTGGGATACTTCTAACATTGCAAAATGGTGGTACATTCAATTATGATGGCCTGATATTGTACTTTGACAGTGAAAAACTCAAAAATAATTTGTGAAGATTTTTTAAAAATATTTTGCCTGCAGTCTTCAGATATAAGCCTTTTATGTCATACTTAAAGAAAAAAAAAACACTTCTGTTTCAGGCTGAAGAAAAACTGAAAAAAGATGGTGATTTTTTGGTGCGTGAGAGTAAAAACAGTCCCGGTCAGTACATACTAAGCGGGATGAGGAGTGGCCACTTCAAACATCTGATGTTAGTGGATCCCAATGGAGTGGTATGTAGGAAATTATGTTATAATGCTGAAAAATAAATTTTCCTATACACCTCTCTACTTATTCAAACTTCAGTACTAACTAGAAAAGCTCACAGAGAATGCAGACCTTTACCAAAGTAGCTCAATTCTCATTGTTTCTAAGGAAATACCAGATCATCAAAATGTAATAGGTTCCATTTAAACCCATTTCTGACCGTTCTGAAAATTTAATAAAAATCTGTCAATAATTTATTGAGTTAGGCTCTTAAATTAACAAACCAACAAAGCCAGAAACAAATCTCCTTGTCAGTGATATTTTTATTTATGAATATGCTGTCACTTCTGTTACAGAACTAAATGTGTTCATTTTATCCAATGTAATGGTTTAACTATTTATTTTTTTAGGTGAGAACTCGCGACCGCACATTTGATAGTATCAGTCACCTGGTGAACTATCACATGACCAACAAGCTGCCTATCATGTCGCAGGAGAGTGAACTGTTACTGAAAAGACCAGTCGTTTCATTGGGATGATACGAACAAGTTGACATAAACAGCTTCAGCATTCATCATCGTCCACCACCATTGTGCTCATACTTTCTTATTCATGTTTTACGGTCCTATATTTGTCTGTTTCTTTGTGATCAAAATACACAGGAGGATTTCAGCCTGAGAGTTGTCTACTTGGGTGCTGTTATGTGATGGGTTAATGTGATTAGGGTGCCATTTGTTTCAGTAACATCTGTATATGTATACTGTGGAAGTGGGTCATTAGATTATGTCTTATGAGTACTCGTGTGTACTGCACTGATGTAGTAAAAGACTTTACTTGATGTTTCGTGCTGCTTATTGAATCTTGTGTACGCTTTTATTCATAAATATTTGATGGTGCTAGTTTAGCCATAGCACTGTCTCAGTATGTCATGTACTGGTATTTTGACTCTTTTTTTTTATCTGTTTTAATGTCACATGGAGAACAAAGCTAGGATAACTGTATTGTAAAGAAAAAAATACTTCAGTTCAGTTTATGTTTGTGTGAGAAGTCATTTACGTTAAGTTATCATGTAATCACAATTAGTTAATGGGTAAAATGGGTAAACAATTTAAATACCTGGGTATCATCTACAGTAGGAGATACACATAGGAGAAAGTTAGGCAATATATTCTAGGGGCAGGTGACTGTACTGCATTAATAAGAAAGGGTTTTATTCTAGTTTTTACGTGTATATATAAATATACATTTGTGAATGGATGAGATCCTGTATTTTGATGATAATTGACTAGGTAAGGCACGTTATGCCACCACTTCTGAAATAATTAGAAGTCCCCAACAGAAGAGCATTATTTTATTATTATTTTTTAATGTATGCATAAAATGTGCTTATATTAGATTCTGTAGAGGGCTTTTTTAATGCCATTGACAGTGCTTATTATTTTTGACAGGACTGTTTGCATTATTGTTTTTTTTTACTTGAAAAAACTATCCTCACAAATATTTCTATGATGTAGAAAACTTTATAAGAACTATTTTGCTAATACACTTCTTCTTGGTGCTGTAAAATTTCTACTTCAATTATGCATTTTTACTCTTATAAGTTTTGATGAATCAACTTGTATGACTATGTTAACTGCAATGGCAGAGAGCATTTTTGGGTTGTTTATGTGATGCAATTTGTACAGGCACCTGTGCTGCAGGCAGCATTGTGGGCTTACAACTATTTTAAAGAAAGATGAAAATTGTTACATGACTATCATGTTTTCTATATGCATAAGTCCAGGATGTACTTAATGTAATGTAAGGTTGTGCAAAGACCGAATAGTAGTATTTGTTTTCATTTGTGTTATCTTCTTTAGATTCTCATTCATAGACTAATGAAATAGTAGCATAAATGTAGCAGACAACATTTTCTGTAGACTCTCTAGGTACATAGATGTTATAAACTACTGCATGTAATAAAGTTCAGTATTAAATTTACAGAATATTTTACCTTTTAAAAGATCTCTCATAATTAGGCATTCTACATTTAATAGACATTATGTAGAGAAAACTGAGAAAACCACCCTATTTATACAATTAAAATGCTGCCCACCCCAACACTTTGATGCTCTATATTATGATGGTATGGTTGGGAGTGTAGTGAAGATCTTTTATATATAAGTTGGAGCAAGCTCCATGTCAGTTGGATGTTTCTTCAACCAATCTGTTAAACTGCTAAAACCCCTACTTGGTGCTCTCTTGACATTCTATGCCCTTGTTATTAATCCTTTCAATTTGTCAGCCTTGAGAATTTATTTATAAAAATGATGATTCAATACAATATGGTGAAGTAACCTGGGAATTTTGCTCCACAAATTAAATGTCATTATCAAGGCAAGTATCTGGCAGACAACTGTTGCTGTAGCATTTACACATATTTTCCTCTGTTGATTCCAAAATATATAGGTAGCAAGGGGACACTGAGACTGTGTTCTTCCCTAATGTTAACTTTCTTTATATAGTGTCCTCCTCACTACCTTGAGGTAGTTAGTTGTAATTAATCTTTCTTGATTATATGCTTACATAACTAATTTTCTTTTTTTTCACTCTCTCTCACTCTTCTTTTTTTGGTCCTCTTTGAGCAGTTCTAGCACAGTTATGAATACAGTTCTCTTAGTTGAACATTAATTTAAAAAGTTAATGAAATTATATTATTTTATACAGTGTTGTTGTCATCGTCCATATCCCATATTGATGTAGTGATAATCCCCAATTCCAGGTTGCTGATATTTGTTCTCTTTTCCAAGGCTTTGGGAAAGTTGTTCTTGTTATTCTAAACTTGATGTATACACTGTCCTTACCAGAAAGCATCAGGATTATATTTCTCATGTTGAAAGAAAAATGTCATTTTCCTCATTCTGTTCTGGTGGCATATTTGTTTCCATGATTCCCCAGAGATTGCGGGGCTGTTAACTCAATCATAGAGTGGTACTTTGACTCGCCCTAATCCAAGTCTGATGGTCTGATTTTAGGTTCTTTGCGTTAACAGACTGTGAAGTACAAAAACCTTTATAATACAAGGTTGGTCAAACAAAGGTGAAGATTTCCCATTTTACTGACCACTGCATTAATCAGCATGTGATTTCTAATGCAGCCAGTTAATATATGTTTGTAAACTTATGGAAAATAAAGAAAATGATTATAGGAAATCCCTGAACTGAAGAAACTACAAGTGTAAAGCTGCACATCTCATCCATAGGATATCCATGTTAACCAGCTGGCTGTGACCAGGTAGATGACAGGCAAAGTGTTCAGCCCCATCTGTCCACTGTGTTTGTTCTCCATTGGTCTTTCATAGAGCTCTGTGGTGGTTTGCTGGGTGGTGGTCATGATGGCTGTTGTTGTGGTGATCTCTGGCGTAAGGTGCTCAATATTTACACCATTTCCACCATCTAGAAGAGAAGAATGCATGAACTATCATATTTGTTGCCCTCTTTCTCTCTCTCTTTCTCTCTCTCTCTCTCTCTCACACACACACACACATACACATTAATTCCTCCATTGACCAAGTTCTTACCTGTCTCCAGAAGCAAGGTCTCTCCACTTAACCTCCCATCAGAGTTCCAAGCCAGACAGCTGTAGTTCCCCATATCTGAAGGCTGAAGGTTGTTGATGGTTAGGGTCAAATTGACGGCAGACCAGAAGCCCATTTGAGGGTCACGGAACAAGGTATACTTCTGACTGGTCTGCACAATATTGGAGGCTGTGTTGTACATCCAGGCAATGTTCAGCACGTCCATGGGCTGGCTGGCCATTGCCTCACACAGCAGCTGCACCTGGTTGCCTAGCAACGCCGGTACAAGTGATGGATGCTGGACCACAGATACGCGCACCTGCATGGCGGACATACCTGGCGGAACAGATGCACCAAGGACATTATATTGGCGTTGACAGTATAACAAAAATGTTAATCAAAAGTGATTATTTAAGAGAGACAAAATGTTTGTGAGTTAGGCATACAATCCTACAGAATACACATAAAGAGAGCTTTTCGTTGCTCTCCCCCCCCCCCCCCCCCCAATACAGTCTATAAATTAAAAGCGATCCAAAATGTTTTGACAAACAAACTTTCCTTAATTTTTACATTGCATGTTGGTCAATACAAAATCAACCGGATGACATCTGTTAAACGTACGGAAATGAATGAAATGACACAAATGAAATGATTAACTGGCATCTTCAATATTTACATTTGCCATAAAGTTAGAACTTCTTTGTTACAAATATAGCTGCTAGCGGAATTAGAATTTGCAAAATTTATAGTAATGCGGCAAAGACAAGGCCACGGTTTATCTTAGATAGTGAATATTCTGGTTTTATGAAATTAAGCCAAATGTTACCTGGATACTGAAAAATGTCCTTGGTAAACGACATGTTTTCTAACGTACAGGTGTTGTCAACTATTTACACAGATGGCAAATAAGTATTTGCTGAACAACAAATATTTGGTTTGATCACGATATGGACTAATGTCACACTGAAAGATTTTGATTTTTCTCTTTTTATGTACCCAGAACTTCAGTTCCAATACGGACCTTTTCATTTTAAAACCTATATATGTGCACATTTATTTTTTAATCTAAAGAAGCTGGTCAGCATCGGCGGATGTAACCCAGACTTTATCTTGAAGCTTGGTATTATGACAAAGCAATTCATATTTAAACGCATTAAATTTTGAAACTTTGGAAAATTCTGTTGTGTGAGGCGAGGCGCTAAAAACTCCGTTACATAAAAGTTCATTCTAACAGATACTGAGACAGGACGTAGACCTGTCGCGTGTCCACTGATTAATACGTCAAGGCAAACTAGACAGTTCGAGAATATGCAGCAGCTGCTTAATAAAAATGTACTTGTCATTACGTAAAATAAGCTGAGACTGAAAAGGTTGTAAAAAGCACACGAAAAGAATTTTGCGGAAATTTACATCAAATTGGTTTTTCTTAATTCTTAAAAAATGTGTTATTTGTGTATGGCCCGCATAACATAATATGGAAACATTTTAAATGTTTTTTTATACTTACTTGCTAATATGCATGGAAATAATACAACGATCGCAATTCTCTGTCCGTTAGCCATTTGCAGCAAGCACGTAAACAAAAGTTTTAAATATAAATATAAATATAAATATAAATAAATATCCCAATGAATTTTAAGATGATCAAATTCTGCAGCAAAAATCAAATCCGAACATTTCTGTGATGTCAACGTGTCCACAGGTAGTATCAGTGTCCATACTTTTACTCCGTCCTATGCTGTCGTCTGTTACGCCGTAATCTGCCAAGTGCGCCAAGACATTCTAAGGTACTTGTGCTCACACATATGTAGTAGCGAGGGCGAGCTGTGGCGGGGGGCCTGATAGTGGAGCGTGATTTATCTGAACAACAGCTGGCACACGGCAGATGTCGCCTCAAATTGTACAGTAGCTGGTCATAGCCAATGACATGGTTTATGATAACATATTGAAACAAAACTCGACTTTGCCACATTCCGAGCGTTGAAATAACACACATAAAAGTCGTGTAAATTAGAGAAAATGAGCATACACTACTCTTAATGTTTTTACCTTCAACTTAATTCAAAACATACATAAGGGGTCTGACACTTTTGAAAAAACATTTTTCTGTCAAGGTGCCCGCACTAGTAAATCCCGCATGGTGGGACCCCACGTTTAATTCTGAGAATACGCAGACTATCATTTATTGACGACATAACGTCCATTTAGATTTGGTAGTTGGTTAAATTCGAGAAAAAAGAATAATTATGTGCCATCTCGTTTTTTTCTATTTATAAAAATTTCAAATATAATCTCACCACTGTACTGCGTTGCAGAATGAAAAGAACTAGTTAATATACTGCGTCCTTCTGACTGAATCAGCTTGGCTTAAACCTGAACTCCGTTGTTCTGAAAAATCGGGGGAAAAAGAAAAATGAAGAAATATTTATGTTCTGGTTTTTTCTTTCCATCTATTCTTATCATCATTATTATTTTTGCACCAAAATATAGTTTTGGGATTGGTGGCTATAAAATGACTTAATTAGCATTTTTTTAGAATATGTCAAGATTGTTAGTTTTAAGAAAACAGCAGAAATCGAAATCACATATGGAGGCTCATTAAATAATTAAAGAAAAGATCTAGAGGGCACGTTTGGAAACAGAGTTTTGAATTGATGGAGGCGAAGTTGACAAAGTGGATCGATATTAGTAAAATATTTGCTTGAGCAAAAACTCAAATGCTCTCAAAATAATCAAAAGTTTTATAAATCATAATCTGTAGGCAAAATGCCGAGTATGAAGGCTACGAACCCATGCCCCACGCAAAAGTTAAAAAGAGAAATGGGTTATTGCAGAAATATCAGTTCAAAAGGTTGAAAATAGAATAGAAGGAAATAGGTCTATGTGCTTTAAAAAGAATTTAGTATTTTCCCCCAGGGATCTAATTTGACGATTATTTCCAGCTCGGAAGCTTGCTTTTCAATGTTTAAATGTTAGCTGCTAACATTAGCTGCTTGTGTTCAGTCTGGTTGTATAAAAGCACGTTTTTTGTTGAACCGGTGGAATATCAATTAGCGGATACACGCTTCATTCAGTCGGTTATGTAATGGTGCACCGACATCTCGGTATAACGCTTTTCGGTGTAATGTATTGATATACTAACGTTTCAGTGTCAAGTGGCTTGTTGAAACTCAAAATGTATGTGATATGCAAATAAAAAAGAAAAAAAATGATATGAAAAAAAGAGAGATTTGAGAGCACCCATCTTTGCCTCTATACTGGTCAGTAACGGGTACATGTTATTATAGCTTCCAACAAATATTTTACTTCACAAAAAGATTTTTCGTCAGACAGAAATTAAAATCTCAGTCTTCACAGTCCATGCATTGATTAACATACCAATCTTGAATATCTCGTGTACTACAACTAAATGTTGAGTTATTAGAGTTATAATTACAGCTTGTTATGCAATCAACCATTGGCAACACCCGTAATTAGAGGGTCTAATGTGCGTGCTGGCGTGAAATTACCCTACATTGTCCTGATTATCTAGACACAGATCCGCTCCTACACACACAATCCGCAATCTACCTAAATCTCTGATGGCGTGTACAAGAAGCATTGAACTTAAAGCTCGAAAGGAATACTACTTCGTGCCACAAGCTGTGTATTAGCGGCGTTATTTCGAACATGTTAAGCATTTTAATCTCTGTAATTAATTGCATAAGGGTGTGTACTGGTTGTGCTATGGTTATGAATTAACAGTACGCGCGTACCAAAAAGAAGAGGGCGGTAGTTATACGATTTTTGCACTGTGAAGACCAACCGGATTTAAGAAATAATAATAACGGACAGGCGGACGTTGAGGAAAGGTAAGAAAATTTTGCAATTTTACAATTTTTATATGGTCAAGCTAGACCCATGGGGTTTAGAATCAGACTAACAAAAAGTAAAGATGCTTTAGGAGATGATGGAGTCATTGCGGCAAAATACTTTACGGAACGGAATTTGATTGCACGTACTGTAGCCACTTTTAGAACTTGTCCATTAATGTTCAATGTGTACCTCCTCTCATTCATTCACTCATTCAAAATACTGTCCAAGTGCATATAATAGAACATTTAGAGATAAAATGTGGACATGACAATAAACCATCCATGCCTCAGTGTTCAATGTTTTCTTTGCAACAGATAAATTATAAGTATCATAACGGTTGTCAATAACGAAAATCGCCTCTTACGTAAAGTTTAAATTGAACTAACTTGAATTTTTACTTTTTTTCATCAGAAATGCATGCGCGAGTTTTTTACTTAGATCATTTTGGTCTTTTGAACCAATGTCAGCCTGAAATTCCTCTATTTATATCTTATTATATAGATTGAAAAAGCGTGTCACGCTGATATACCTCAAACATAAACCTTGAAACTTGGATTTTTAAAATAGCTTGTCTTTTAAAACCTGTTGCGCTGCTCTTTCTTAGATAAAGTCAGGAAAAATAAGGGGTCACACTTCCGGTCAAAACAACTGCAAACGAAAGTGATTAAGAAGTGATCGATGGGTGTTTTGTCAATGTAACCTAAATCAATCACATCCAGGACCTGTTTATGGCTGTGTTGTGGCGTTAGATTGGGGCGATTACTTCAAATATTGATCATCAGATATTTTAATATAGTGCTGATCTCAGAGACACAAGACCAGGAAGTTTCTCAGGCAGGTGGTACAGGGGGAAGAAAAAGATCACAGTCATACAACCTCGTGCTTGCGGTTTTAACGTTAGTGGACTACTGTGAGGTAAAACAAAGGCGTTTGACTTCGTCATTGTGGTATGTACATTCAGTTTAATTGCTGACTGACCAGTGTGTGTTGACTCATCATGAGTATGTGGTCATGTGCTGGACTGTTTTGAGAGAAACACGTTAATTGCATTGATTTAAGGTAATCTGTACAAGATATTCCTGCCAAATTTATTTTATTTTTCTTGCAAATTTTTTTTCTATTCAAGAATCATTTCACAATCAGTCTGTGCAATTTGAAACATATTATGATAATTATATTAAATACCATTTTACTGTGATAATTAAGTTTGAAATGACTGACCATACACTTACCAGACATGGCAGCACTCTAGGTTCATAACACAAGAAAAAGAAAAACGACCTGGTGTTTTATATTGTAGCCATGTACTGTATAGTGTATATGAGAGAGAGAGAGAGAGAGAGAGAGAGGCATGCAACTGAATTGCTGTGATTGTTTTCTGTTCCAGTGGTTAATGAAGAATGAATATACTTGGGCCTGGCTTGGGATTCCTGCCCATTTCATTGGGAGTTCTTGCTACTGCCACATTTGTCAGCACCTACATCATATCAGTAGTGAGAAATGACGTGGAGGTGTTCTTCCCCTACATAAGGTGAGCATTGCTGTGGTAGATGTGACAGTGTGTTAGTTGTGACCGTGTGTCAGCTGTATCATTGTGCATTGTTGGAACTTCACTATTGCTGAATTTTTAGGTTGTTATAACATATTATATACAACACTGTTAGCTATGGTGTTGTATTACATGTGTGACTTAAAAAGATTGTTGCATACTGAATTTGCCTTCATGGTATATTTTATTGTGTGACATTGTCCAGATTTCACTTGGGACTAAGTGTTTGTGTGTGTGTTATTAATGTGCATCTACATTTTGCATGTGTTAGTTGCTGTTCACATATTGCAATGTGTCCTTTCAACTTTATAAGGAAGTCAGTGTTTTTAAGTTTTGATATTTTTTCTGTTAGTCTACATGTACATGTACAAGCAACACAATGTATCAGATTTTTAAGACAGTATATTTTTGTTTTTAGGGCAGACACTATGAAATGTATAGGTGTTTATAACAAGATTCATAATTAACATATCTCTATATCTGTATTTTAGTGACACAGGAACTAATGCGCCAGAGAGCTGCATATTTGGACAATTCCTGAACCTGTCTGCCTTCCTATGTGAGTGTAGAGAGCAAAGCACACCTGTTGGTTTATATAGGAACTCTTTTATTACCTTGTTAAATACACAAAATATAACCATGTATTTGCATATTAGAAAATAAATATAAATAAAATGTGATCATCACCCAGAGCTTCAGAGATAACTTGACACTAACCTCTTCACTGTAGCCTGTAACTTGACACGATGAAGATAGGCTACAGTGAAGAGGTTAGTGTCAAGTTATCTCTGAAGCTCAGGTGGTGATCATGGACATAAACTTATATCTGATTTAAATACTTACGCAATACTGAACTTTTTTTCGTTTCATACATAAAATACTCTCAGTGAGCACACACACAAACTGTACAGGATTTTGTATTACATTCTTAACATGGCATTTTCTCTTCAATGTTCTAGCACTAGCAACCATGTATGTTCGCTACAAACTGGTGAAGGGGTTCATAAGTGATGAGTATCGAGGAATTGATATTCTGAACAAGGTGGCTGCTGGCTTTGGAATTCTAACGTCATTAGGGCTGTCCATGGTTGCAAATTTCCAGGTAAGTGTCATCAGACAGCAACTGCTATCTCACTGTGTTTTGGACTCCTGATTTCAGTTTTGGAAACCCTTATGTCAGATTTTGGTTATCAAATCCAATGGGACCTATACATACCTATACAGTAAGTAAATGAATTAGAACTCCGTAATTCAAAATTCTGGCTTGACTCCAACTGAGGACCTCCCTCCAAAAGTGCCTTAATATCCTATTGATATTTTTGTGATATGATATGATATGATATGATACTCTACAAATCAATTCATTTCATTTAAATTCAATTACTCTATTCAGTATTCAATACAATATATTTTCCAGGAAACAAAAGTTGAAGTTGTCCACTTCCTAGGTGCAGGTCTTGTATTTGGTGGTGGTGTGGTGTATTCCCTCCTACACTGTGCTATCTCCTACAAAATGTACCCACAGTTCAATGGAGTCTACATCTGCAGGTGGCGCCTTGCTCTCTCATTGTTTTCTCTCATCAGTATGGTTGTTAGTATCCTTTTTGGAAAAAAAAAGATTTTCAGGTTATATGCAGCTTCAGTATATTCTTTGTTTTTTCTCCAATTTTTTCCTTTTAAAGTTGGAAATTGCTGGTCCTCAAATTTTAATTACTGTCTTCCTCCCTCACAGCTGTCATAGTCTAACAGTACAGTTTTAGCTACCATCATATTTTGACTGTTTTCCTTATCACCGTGTTCAGCCTTCATAGCAGCGTCTATATCTAGAGTGGAGTGGAATGCAATGCCAGACCATCCAGACAGTAGAGTACACTGGAAGCCTACAGATTGGGTAAGTTCACTGGAAAAAAGTGTGTTTTTGTATCAAATATCATATTATTTAATAATGATACCCAGATGAAATAATGAGCTTTTTGGATGAAGAAATTAAGCCCCCCCCCCTTTTTTTGCTGCATCTTATGGTGAGTATTAGAATTCTGTTCTGTGCATGTTTTTTATTTTTGTCAGTGCATACATTGAATGAATTCAGCTCTGTTAAAACAGAATAGCTCTGATAATATGGATAAGCTAGAAAAGTTTTAAGCACCAAGAGTGTGCATATCTGCCAATTCTGCTCAATTCTTATTATCTTTAATTACTTTTATTAATTAGTTGTAAAATTGATTAATTAATTACTGCAAATATCTAGCCCAATCCTGACTTGTGCTAAATATTTCATCAAAACCCAAACATAACTTATTGCTTAATTTTGCTTAAAGACAGATAGGAAAATAATTAAATTATAATTTACCATTAATTAATTACTGAATCACCACCAAAATCTAATATCTGTTAATTAAGCACATTTCTCACCTGTCCTGAAAATTTCATCAAAATCCATCCATAACTTTTGAGTAAGGCTGGTGATGAACAGACAGAAAGAAAGAAAAAAGATAGATGAATGAAGGCGAAAAACATAACCTCCTCAGTGTCAGAAACAACAACAGCATATCCCATTTTCTGAACAGTTGGGTGTTGGAAATGAGCCCTAAATTGAAAGAGAAGTTGTACGATGTGCACTGTGAAGTGAGCATCGTGTTTGTGAAGATGTCACATCTGATGCAATTTTGTCCTACTTGTAGTTCAGTAAAAAATTAAAAGAAAAAAAAACTACTTGTGAGTGAGGATTAGATTACAGATTGTATGGCATTTCTCAGTTTGGGTAAACTAAGGGGGTAAAAAAGCCCACTTCACTATAAAAAGTTATCCACTAGACTTGTGTTTGATTTTTATCTTGTTTTTGGTAATCAACATTTGTATGGATTGTGCTGAAAAGAAATGTATTTATTTTTAAAGTGACAGACAGAAATTTATACCTTTATTTTTGCTTTTTAAAGTGTTGAAGTACTCTTAGTGTTATTTGGGTGCTCACATAGTTGTTAGAAGTATTATTTAAATTTGTGATTTTCATTCGTAAATAGATTGATCTCACCCTCATACTTTACCCTTATGGTCTCAGCATAAATGTGTTCTTTCTTTTTCTTTTTTTCTTTTTGTTTTGTTTTGTTTTGTTTTTTTTTGTTTTTTTTTTTTAGAAATGAGGAGATCTTTCACTTTCACTTTCTATGAAAAATAAGTTCCTAGAAATTGTTCTTGGACTTTTTTTATCACATTTTATGAGCTAACACAGATGTGCACTTACACACACACACATACACACACATACACACACACACACACAAAGCACACATACTGGATACATATCTGAATGGATAGTGTTGATTTAACAGTTTATCATTCAATGTTTGTGCTATTAACAGTGTGTGGAAGTGACTCACATTTCTTTCACTTCTTAGCGTGATGTTGTTTTGTAACTGTTTTAACAGAGCTGCTGACACGGGACACGTTTTATGTGGGTGGTTATGCCTACATGTACACCTCACATATCTGACTATCAAAAACTGAATGATGAAAGTACTTAAACTGAATGACAAAAGTGCTAAGTAGTCTGCTATTAATAACTTAATTAAATATTTATTTGTGGTTTAATTTAAAGCTGACTCTTCATATCTTAATACAAAGAGTAATGAATATTTTAATATTGGTAAAAGATAAAAACCTAATAGTATGTCAGAGGTCAAAACATGAATACACATTTTGTGTTAATGTGTGAGTATGTTAACAGAACTCCATAGTTATATATATATACAGTGCTCAATCTCCTCAGAGTGACTTGATTTTTATATTAAACTTCATCCATCTGGGTTGCTAACATTCAGTCAAATTTGATGTGTTGACAATTGCACCCATAAATAAAAAAGATAAAATGAACATAAGAGTCATAAAAAAATCAAGGTCAAATTCATAGACTACGTGTACATGAATAAAGTGAGGTACAAAGATGTTTACCGTGTTGACACTTTTTCAACGCAGACTGATGAAATCATGCATAGAATATTTGGGTATAGAGCTCAGTGATTCTGGCTCATTTTAAAATTTTTACTCAGACATGTTTGAAAGAAGTAAGTGTGTCTATAGGATTAAATGTGTCTTGCTTCATCTCAGTGTTGGGGCATGTGTTTGTGTTATAATAAAACGCCCCTGTAAGGTCACTTTGCATTTCTTCTGTTATACAGTTTTGTGTCCTCTTTTGTGGTTAGGGAGAAAGAGACACCGAACATTGCTCCTCACACGTTCTCTTATTCATTTCGTTAATCCCATTTTTTATCAGAAGATATCATTTAATACTTACACATGACACTGTGGTATTATATAGGTAGTGACACTTTTTATGTACAGACACAGATGTGTCTGTACATATTGCCATCACCTGCGTCTGTCGTCGCCGATGCCGTCGCCGATGCCGATGCCGATGCCGATGCCGATGCCGTCGCCGATGCCGTGCACTTTCCTTGTAAACACGATAAGTGGAGGACAGTTTTACTTTTTGGCTTTATATTTACAGAGCTGATGAATATTCATAAAACGCAGGTCAAGTTCGAAAATCAGCATGATCGGGCCATTATTGTAGAACTTATGCTGTTTTTTCACTTTTCAGCATATATGCAACCCTGTAAACACATTTTAAGGAACACCGTTAGGCCTGTTGTCATGAAACTCACAGGAGTAATCAATCTTACTAAAACGCAGGTCAAGTTCGAAAATCGGCATGATCGGGCCATTACTTTAGAAGTTATGCTGTTTTTTCACATTTCCTCAGATTCAATTCTTAGGCATGTTAACAGTCTTATTATTTTACTAATAAGATACATAAAAGTGTTTGTTTGACATTTCCTGAATCTTTACAAAATTGTTAGTTGATTATGTAAAAATGATGGTAAACTTGTTATCGTGTATTGTGTAATAAAGTGTCAAAAATGGAAATAAACTCATATCATTGCAGTTTGTCAGATGCAATCATTCACTATGTTCAGAATCTCAGGATGGAGGAAATTGGACATTTAACACTGTTGTATTGATATTTTTCCCATCTCATCAATTTTCTTAGTTGATCGTATAAAAATGGCAGTAACCTGTTAATTTTGTTTATGTTAAAAAAATTGTTCAAAATGGAAAAAAAACATTTCAGAACAGTGCTGTCTTGTTTACATTTTGGCATTTTCAAGTTGTGACTTTGAAGTTCCATGGGCCTGAAGACCTTTGCTAGTCACATTTTCTGAATATCCATGATACTAATATTTTATTATTAAAAATTGATGGTCATTAAGCTGTTTAACATTATGTAATATTGCATCAAAATTTGAAAAAAACTTATTTTGGGCACTGCTCCCATGATGACCATTTAAGAAAAACCATGTCACTTACTGTTCTCAAACAGTACAGTAAATATGTACAGATGTGTCTGTACATATTGCCATCACCTGCGTCTGTCGTGGCTGGCGTTGCCGTCACTGTCACTGTCGCCGTGCACTTTCATTGTAAACGCGATAAGTGGAAGGCAGTTTTACTTTTTGGCTGTATATTTACAGAGCTGATGAATATCCATAAAACGCAGGTCAAGTCCGAAAATCAGCATGATCGGGCCATTATTGTAGAACTTATGCTGTTTTTTCACTTTTCAGCATATATGCAACACTGTAAACACATTTCAAGGAAAACCGTTAGGCCTGTTGTCATGAAACTCATAGGAGTAATCAATCTTACTATAACGCAGGTCAAGTTAGAAAATAGGCATGATCGGGCCACTATTTTAGTTATGCTTTTTTTTTTCACTTTTCAGCATATATGCAACACTGTAAACACAAAATAAGAAAAACAGATAGGCCAATTGTCAGTAAACTCACAGGAGTGGTCATTCCTGCTAAAACGCAGGTTGAGTTTAAAAATCAGCTTAATTGGGCCATTATTTTGAAGAAATGCTGTTTTTTCACATTTCCTCAGATTTAATTCTTAGGCATGTTAACATGCATGTTTCATTATTTAATTAGTTAGATAAGTAAAAGTGTTTGTTTGGCATTTCCTGCATCTTTACAACATATGTAAAAATGATGGTAAACTTGTTATCTTGTATTGTGTAATAAAGTTTCAAAAAATGGAAATAAACTCATATCATTGCAGTTTGTCAGATTCAATCATTGACATTCACTATGTTCAGAATCTCAGAATGGAAGAAATTGGACATTTAACACTGCTCTATTGATATTTTTCCCATCTCATCAATTTTTTTAGTTGATCATATAAAAACGGCAGTAAACTGTTAATTTTGTTTTATGTTAAAAATTGTTAAAAATGGAAAAAAAAAATCAGAACAGTGCTGTCTTGTTTACATTTTGGCATTTTCAAGTTGTGACTTTGAAGTTCCATGGGCCTGAAGACCTTTGCTAGTAACATTTTCTGAATATCCATAATACTCATCATTATGCTGTTAAACATTATGTAATATTGCATCAAAATTTGAAAAAAAAAAACTATTTTGGGCACTGCCCCCATGATGACCATTTAAGAAAAACCATGTCACTTACTGTTCTCAAACTTACAGGAAAGAAACATGGGACTAAAATACAGCTTCAGTAGGCAATGCAGTCTGTTTGGTAATTCTTACTGCCAGTTAAACAGTTTTTTTGTGAAAATTTAATTTTTCACATATTGGCATTTTCAAGGTGTAACTTTGAAGTTCCACGGGCTTGAAGACCCATGCTAGTCACATTTTCTGAAAATCCATGTATATTTTATTATTAAAAATTGACGGTCATTATGCTGTTAACCAGTATGTAATATTGCATCAGAATAGAAGAAAACACAATTTTGGGTGCTGCTTGAGCATAATTAAAATTTGATGTTGAATTTGCAGTTTAACATAATGTACTTTTGCATCAGAATTGACAGTAGCCTATTTTGTGCATAGTTATTTCCTGTTTTTTGTCTGTACATTTGACAGCTTTGCTGCCTTGTTATTCTTTAGATTTAAGTATTCTTTTGTTTGTTTTTGTTTTAAATGTGTATGGAATAAATGTAAATTCTGAAATGGCTTTTTTTTTCAAAGTGAGCATTACTGATGTACCAAAAAATTCCACCCCAAAATTGGACTATTATGTGTTAGTTATGGAGCTAACAGCCATCTGCAGATACTTCCTGAGACCAGTTACTTGAATTTTTCTTCTGGAAATTTTCTTCCTCCATTTTAAGAAATTAATGTCCATTAAAGAACTGTATATGTGAGTTGCTACTGGCATTGTAATGGTGATCTCACCCCGGAACATGAGCTCATCATGAAATATGGCTTTAGCAAGGAAGGATCATCTACATTTGGACAAAAACCAAACATTACAGCAAATAATTCTCTCAGACATGCTTTAACAAAGGCTTATTTGCTAATGATATGTTTAAAAGTGTAAATTCATAGTTTTTAACTGCTCTGTATTTAACTTTTCACATACATGTTATGTTAGACATGTAGTATTGAAAAGTTCTTGAATGTGACTGATTTGTACTGGCAGTGTTTGGATAAAGTCAAAAATTAAATAGATTAAATCCTTTGTTCATTCAAACTTTGGGTGACAAAGCTTGCAAATGTTTGTATCAGCTACTAGTATGTTCTTTCAAAAATATTTTGTTCAGAAAACAGTGCTGGTATATGCTGCAGGCAGTAATGTATCATATAGATTCAAAAGCATGTGTGTATAAGCAATTTTTTCTGTACCCTCAAATTTATGTAAGCATTGTTATTATATAAATCATGAATGTAAATAAGAAATATGACAAATATGAAGCCACAATCTTACATTGAAAACTTTTTGATCCAGTTGCGTCTTCAAATATCCTAACTGATTATTTTGATGACCTTTTTTTCTCGCCAATTTTCTTGGAAAACTGAGAATGAATTACTGTTTAGAAATTGTTGCTTCCTTGTTTGTGGTTTATGTGGCTCATTCACAGCAGAAATATTGTGACATCCTTATTAGCTGGCTGTGCCTGGGATTTACATTACCACAGCTGTTTTCATCTGGTGTGTGTGTGTGTGTGTGTGTGTGTGTGTGTTTGCATGTGCGCATGTGTTAGTGTGTAAGTGTGCATGTGTGTGTGAGCATCTGAGCATAAGAATGTGTGTATGTGAGTGTGTGTGTGTTTACATGTCTGTGTGTGTGTGTGTGTGCATGTGTGTGTAGGGAGTTTGCAACTGAACAAAAGAAAGAACCTGTGTCTGGTGCTTTAAAAGTACAGCTGACCTTCCTTCTCTTTCTTTAGACTCCTGATAACATTGCTTGTCGTGCACAGATCAGTATCATGCCACTGATTTCTTCACCCGTTTTTTATATTAGGTGTCAACTGAAGTTGGTATGAACATATCCTAAGTGGATTTTTAAAACCAATTTCCAGTTCCAAAATGTCTAAGTTTATAAAATGTGCTGACTTTATTTTGAGAGTGCAGCTTTGACAGAATTTTTATGTGAACATTACATGCTTTACTCTCATGACTTCCCACATCTCAGCGTAATGATGTCATGTGTTAATGTGCCAATTTTACCTGTGTAGGCAGGCATGAAACACATGGGGGGGTTTATTGCCAAAATTGCCTTCTTCACAGGAAATGAGCAATTTTATATTTCTTGTGATTTATGTGTGATTGTAAAACTTTCTATACACACACACATATACACACACACATAAACAATGTTTAACTGAATACAACACATCACTAAATGGAGAAAAAGTTAGACCCATTTCTTAACCAAACACATTTTTCTGTAATGCCAAATGGGAATCTAACAATCTCCTCTCCCCACCTTCCCCTACCAAAAATATTTTTTCCACTGCAGTTTTATCTTTTTATTCATATTATTTAAATGATAAATAAAGTTATATTTTCTGATCCTTTACTAAGATTACTAAAACAGATTATATACACCACAACTGGCATTTTGGTTGTGGCTGCCTGACAGGCACTCCTGAAAGATAATTTTGGTCAACTCTGTTAATTGTGAAGATGGAGTTTAGCATTAGCATATGATGAACAGTCAGTCAGTCAGTCAGTTGCCTTGCCTCTCTCTATCTCCAAGTTTAAGGGCTCATTTCCAATGAAAGTATCATTCTACATAGATGGATCCAACTCCACAAGGACTCTGGCTGAATGCAATCAGATGAACAGATTAACACATCTCCTCCTGGCATTGAGTAGAATTCAGAAAAGTTGGTAACCATACAAGTATATGGTGGGAACAAATGGAGGCTTGATAATCTTTTTAACTGACTGCATTCAGCGTGAGTCCCCGCAGAGTTGGATCCATCTACGTAGAATGGTAAGTTTCATTGGGAATGAGCCCTAATTAGCAATGTAATTGCATGAGATACAATAAATATTCAGTAATTAGTGAAAGAAGTCCTAGAATGTTATTAGAGATTGTGACCGATTCTCTAGATGAAGATATATATATATATTTTTTTTCTCGTTCTCTCCAGGGCTACGCACCTCATGTGGTGAGCACCATTGCAGAGTGGTGTATGTCCATTGCATTCCTGCTCTACTTCTTCACGTACATACGAGACTTTCAGAAAGTGGACCTCGGCATTGTGGTCCATTTACAGGTGTCACACTTGGACGAAGAACCAGTGAATATAAGGAGAAGTCCAGATGAGACCACACAGCTTCTGATATAAGGTGGATAAAGAGAAGACTGATTTTATTATTATCAGAAGATCTTTTTTTTTTTAGTTTTATCCCAGATCTACTTAGTGGTCATCAGGGAACGTGTACATAATTGATGGAAGATAAATTGCCAGTTTATAGCATGGTCAGTAACAGCAGCTCACAAATAGCTAGGTTGACCTCTATTTAATATATATCATTTTATACATGATATCTATTTTTCTAATTCCAGATGTAACTCATTCTTTTCAATTGGTAAATTGTGAATTTTACAGGTATTATATTTTTAGTTCTTAATTTCTGCAAATTAGAACATTCCTATTGAGTGGTAGCAACAAAATTAAAAAAGCAGGCTACTCTTTAGTTCTATTCTATGCAGTTTAAGTATCACAAATGCTATAAAAAAATATTATTTTGTGATTGTAACATTATGTATCTGAAAATTTGGTAATTTTTGCCAATTGAAAAGATCAAGTAATTACGTACTGTTTTGTGGCCTCAAACATTAACAAGTGAGTGCAGGAGATTTGTTCAGAAAAAAAAAATGAGTCTTGAATGTAAATATGCTTCTTGAAGCACACATGTAAGAAAATTATCAAGTTGGTACTGTGAAGGAAAGCAGAATTTACATGAGGATTTTCTGTCTTTTGTTATCTGCTCAAACATTACTTCTTGCCATGCATTTCCATTGTAATGATGTCTTTTAAAAAATAATTCCATATGATGAGTATATATATATATATATATATATTGAAGTGAACATTTTTCTGCCATTTTCATAGTTTAAGGGACATCTGTGCAATACCTAAATTCCTCTGTTTCTGCCACCATGCAGTTGCTATGGAGTAAGTTATGCTCTGTTGTGAATGTAATTTTTGAACTAGCAAAAATGTGGATTGAGCACTGTCCTCAGCATACTAATTATCTGTTACATTTGGGTGGTAGATCTACAGTGATGTTAAGCATCACGTCAGATTAGCAAGACTGTCTGGGGTAGCGCTGACACTCGCCAATTTAGCCAAATGCTAAAACTGACTTAAAATGGCTAAAGAAAAAGGGCTTGATTTGATATGTTTAAGCCAGATTATAACCATTTTGATTACAAATTGAAAAAAATGTGGTGATTTGGCTAAGCAAAAAAAAAATTGCTAGCGCTACCCCAGACAGTGTTTGTTACTATAGTGTCATTTCCAAGAAGAGAAAGTTAGTTCGATGATGAATGCAGGGGCGGATCCAGAGCTATATACTGACAGTCTTCCAAATTATCTTTGTTGATTCATCCTCCAATTTTGACCGTCTTCCAACATTAAAAATTGGATACCCGTCAATGTAAACTTGAAAATCTGACCGTCTTCTGGAAGACCCAGAAGACGGCCTAAATCCGCCCCTGGAACGTGACATTAAATAAAATATATGTGGCTGCCTGATTAACATAACAGTTGAAAGGGCCTGGTAAAAACAGCCATTAGTTGAGAGGAGGTGCACTTTATATCTTTTTAGCTACTTACATGTAAAAGAAAAGTAATTATTCATCCATGTTATCCCAAGCACTATGGTGCAATAAACCTTTTAGCCAACCCTTCCAAGAAACATTCTACATTTTTTGTATCTGTTTGTGAACATTATTCAGTTTGCATAAATATTCTGGCTACTTGTATACATTATCATATATTCTGTGTAACCATATATATTCAACGGGGTAAAGGAGAGGAAATTGTGAAATCAACGATGGTAGTATAATCTTTACATATGGTACATATCCCAGTGTATATGCATTGATGGTACTAGTTCAAACTTCGCTTCATTTACCTTTTTTTTACTAAATTTTCATAGACAATGATGAATGATGATTTATAGATCACTAAAATGTGACTTACAAATAACAGAGCAACCTCCATTGCAGGATAATTGTACTGCTCAGTTTATGAACTGGAAAGCAGCTATTTCCCATTTATTGACAGTTAATTATAAGTGCGCTTCTACGTAATTAATATAAATTTTTAAAATGTATTTCATTAAAGCTTTGAGGCATATACTCTGTATGAGGTAATTGTTGAGGAGATGAATGAGAGATTGATGCAGTTAATCCTGGATTTGTTTGCCTGGTATTTGGTCTGCTACTGTCGGTTGAAATGGGGACACTCACCATAGAAATGATTGAAAAATAGGAATTGCAAAAAAAAAAAAAAAAAAAAACTTACAAATGTGATTTTTCCCAGCGGATTTCCAAGTTTTTAAATTTAATTTTAATAGGGCCCAAAGGCACCCTCCTGTTAAGATGTTTGGTTCAACGATATGATCAGAAATAAAAAAAAACTTCTGGCAGCAATAATGCGCGATTACACAAGGTTACTTATAAAAAGTAACGTGGATTTGTCCTTGAAAGTTTGCAAGCACAGTGTCAAAAACGAGAAACCGTAACACGAGGACAAAATTCAGTGTTTTGATTTGCCATTATTGTCTTTTTTTTCTAGTTTTTTTTTTAATTTAGCACTGACAGATCAGCGCAATACATGTATTCAAACCGAATTACGGTAAAAAAAAATTCATATTTTGGGTTACATTGCAGTACGTAATTTGTTGGGAATATATAGTCACTCTCATTAACATTGCATGTCTGGAAAATTGTTATTTATCAACTTTTTAAAGACCACAATTTGGGGGAATGAGCAGACAACAGAATGTATCGTGCTCTGCGTTTTTATCGGTTGCTACAAGTATAGTCAATCCTACCGCGTCCTCTCTGTGAATTCGTAGCAAAGTTTTATCACCAAGGAAAGTAAAAATGGACAAAAAAAAATAGATGTTGATAACCATTATCTTTGTTACAGTGACAGCATTTAACATGATCGTGGTGAAACAAACCATAATATGAATTCTGAAATGCGAAACACGATTTTCTTTTATGAAAACAAAACCGACGGTCTTGTAATAGTCGGTTTAAATTTGATGCTGAATGTTCTTGGCGCGTTTCACGCGCAAAACGACTTCCAGGCAAAATAAGCAGCTGACTAGGTTATAGAAATAGGCACACAGCACACGACAGTGAAAAAAAAAAAAAAAAAAAAAAAAAACGAGAAATAATTCAAAACATTTATACATTTTTATTTGTATGTGTTCAAAGGAACCCGCTTCCAAGAAAAATGATCAACAAAGGATCCATTTGTTGAAAATTTCAGAGCCATTTGGACCAATACTTTCGGTTTAAAAAAAAAAGATGTTAAAAAATATATATTGAAAAGGCTAAAAAACTTTGGCTTATTTGGGGCTAATCTCACGCAATGTTGAAGATTTTTTAGTATATAAACCACAAAGTTACTAAGGAGATTTTTCCGATCTGTGCACGGGAAATCCCGTGGTATTCCCAGTGTTAAAAATAGCATGCCGTAAAAGGCGCGGGTGATTCTGGCTTTTCCTTGTGGCTTAAATAACTGGCCAACCGCAAACTTCGCGTAATTGTGGTCCACCGCAAGTGCCCCCGGCGAAATCTCCAGTGAAAGTGTGTTCAAGCAGTGCATTGTGAAATCACTGACCATTGTACGGCTGCTATGACACTTAATACGCACATCATCTGTTATTAATTTCTTTGAAATATTAGCTCAATGTTTGTGGCAGATTTCGCAACATGGAGGTCATCAAAATGGATATAGGGATGGTGAGGTTGGTCATAAATTTCACAAATAAGATAGTCAAGTATTTCATGAATAAGCTATGGTCAAGTATTTTCGAGAGTTTTCAAAAACTCGGTCCAGTGGCAGATTTGGAGAGGGGAAGAGCTCTCCAAAAAAAAAAAAAAAAAAAAGCCGCCACTCTTTCCATAAAAAAAAAAAACAAACTAGAACATTATTGCGGCCTTTGATAGAGTGTACCACAGAAGCATGTTTCCTAGCAGAAGCAGAGTTAATGCAGATTGCCCCAAATTACAGCAATTTTAGAGGCATTTCCAAAGGGGGGCACCCTCTCGCACAAACATCCTTAGAAAGGCATGATTTTTGGGACCAAAAATCGACAAGCAAGCCACAAGAAGTTTGGAGGGGGTAGTTTTAAGCATGGTTTTTACATTCAAACTTCATCACGTTTTTCAACAGTTTTCAAAGGGTCTGGGCCTCCAAAACAGCCAAGTCTATTTTGTTTTAACCGGTCTAGGGTCACCAAAAGTTAATTCAAAATGAGAAAAAAAACAAGAATTTATATTAATGTTTAACTGTGTCAGATCATCAAAATATTTAAGGTGTATTAGGGTCCCACAACCCTCTAGGTTTTTTTGATAAACACATTTATGCTGATTTCGGAGGCGGCCAAATCGGTGGCTCATATCAAGACTAACCAGACTTACGAAGTCGTAACGCAATCTCTCATGAAATAAAAGCTCATTCATTTATTTGTCGGTAAACATAAAATTTGTTATCAAAGTTTTTGTACTTGGGAGTTTTGAACTTTGTACGAGAAATACTGAATTGTATCGAGGAACTCAGTGTTTTTTCTTTCTTTCTCTTTCTTTCTTTGCCTTTTTTTTTGTGATACCAACGAGAACAATCCCTGATCGATCGAGCTTAATCCTCCCCCATCCCAAAAAAAACTGGCATTACATTTCATACGTCTTATCGCGTGATCTGTTGCACTCCCGTACGCCATCTTCTGCGACGCAGACTCAAGGGCTGATGGAAGCCGTCACGACAAGTGACACCATATACAGTTGTATAACATCATATCCTCAGTTCGTGGAAGAGGCACTGTTGATAATGGGCACTTCATTATCATTGGGCAACCGGAATAAACAATCACCGGCCAAATAAAACACACAGGAACAAATACGTCGATAAAGCTTTACTGATAAAGGATTAGCAATACTTAAATAAAGAAGTTGAAGTAGGACCTTAGCCCCCCTTCCCTCCCCCCCCCCTCTCTTATATCGCTATGATATGAAATGACTTACAATTGCATGACCTTAACAGAGCTGCACCTAGAGTTGACAAGAAGGACCATGACACTTGTTTTCTCATATGTGTTAACTCAATGTAAAAACAAACAAATTTAGTAATTAGATAAAAAAAAAAGACCAAATCAGTCCCCTATTTTTCATTGGTTAAAAGCAGAGGCAATCCTTCGTGTCCTCAAAAACACTGTTTACAGGCAGTGCCAATTACCAAGCAGGGAAGTGAAAGGCCCTTTTCTGCAAGAAACAACAAAAATCTGGTAACTAGGAAGTGTTCCCTGAAGTTGGAGCCACGTGGCAGTGCTACGCTTTCAGCCTTCTGGTTTCACAAGTCGTCTACTTCCTATCGGACAGCGTTCTTAGTTTACATTTAGGTCGTCAGGAATGTTCGCTTTACTTTTGTTGACGTGAGACGTTAAGAAGATCTTTTGCAAGAATAAGTTTATATTTAACCTATATAGGGAGTTCTATTGATTTTATTTTTCACGTAGCAAGAAAAAGATTTAAAAAAAGAGGTAGCAAGAGGTTTTTTAATTCCTTTTTTCTAAACAACCAAATTCAAGAGTAACAATTTCCAATATCTTTCATTCAGAAGTTTTTTTCACTATGGTCGAACCTTGGGCTTATTATCTATATACCCGGAACACACAAAAAAATATGTGAGTTGCGTCAAAAGCAATTTGGGGCCGTAGTCTTGAAAGTAAGTATGTGAAAAACCTTTTTAATATTCCAAACTTTAGATCTCAACCAGTTAGTGTTAGGACCGTGGCTAATTCTCCCACGGTTATGGAATCTTCACGCTGGGTGAACTCTGAAAGCGTGCTGACCAGATGTAAATCTTGGTCGTGTGCAAAACCAATGCTCCGAAGAATATTTTTTAACAAACTTACAGTTAGACACGGCGTAGCATAAGGCTGCACTAAATTCTTTTCATTATTCTAACGTATAAAGTGTGTGTGTGCATCTTTGGTCCCGTGTATAAAAATATTGGTTCCTTGGATAGGTTTATTGTTCATAGAATTGAGTTTCTTTTCGTCATTGTTTTTCTTTTTTCGCTTAAGCCCTTTCCTTCATCACATTGGAAAGCGCGTGACTGCACTCTCTAAGAAGAACGTCGTAAGGGGTACTTGTCTGACAGCCTTCTCACTGGTCTCATTGTTTGGTTGTCATTTTCACTGAAGTATTACCTTATATTAAAGTTACAAATCCGTCAAGTAAAATGTATTGAAAGCCAAAAGTTCTAAAAGCACTTGGTGGAAAATATAAGTGTAGGTTTAGCGGTGGGTGGAGGGGGGGGGGGGGGGTCGGGAGGGAGAGAGAGACAACTTTTCTCGTGGTAACGACGTGGGTTGAATATTGTTTAATCATCAATTTCATGCATTCTG
The DNA here is from genome assembly GCF_051362555.1 of Lingula anatina. NCBI lineage: Eukaryota > Metazoa > Brachiopoda > Lingulata > Lingulida > Lingulidae > Lingula > Lingula anatina. The sequence goes on along the minus strand of NC_141767.1, from coordinate 3,141,724 downwards.
GAGAGTACATCACCTTCAGGCATATTTGTATTACGAAAGAAAAATAAGAAATAACTGGAACATTTCCACAATTGCTTGGTGGCATATTGAATTAAATGCTTGTATATATATAAAGAAAACATCAAGTCACCAATCCTTGAAATTCGGCGACTTTCCCCATCGGAATATGGATGGACCTTTTTGTAAAGCTACCGACGGAATAGTTGAAATATGCCGCATGCCAGCTGATCATCTGGGTCATCTTCTTGAGAGCGTCGTATTTATTTATAAACTTGGACGTCATAATACTCATTATCATATGTCTTCAGAAGTGACGTTCATGAAGAATGTGCATCAAGTCATTAATCTTTCCATATGGGTAGTCTCCCTTGGTTTAAGAGTAGAGTGGATAACACACAGCCGTGTGCAATATCATTATAAATATGTACACCTGTACAACGAGTGCTCAAAATACGTAGTGATGGGTTTTAATGCTTTTCACCGGTGATGCTCATAGAAGTTTATTATTATGGATAAAACTATAGTGACAAGACAAAAGCTGAAAACCACAGCTTTGTCAGTTTGTTGTAAGGTTTGCTGTTTGATATAAGCTGCCATCAGCTGTTTGCGTTCAGTTGTATGGTAGCGACAGGAAGGCCGTATTATGTTTCCGCTGAAATGCGGAAACCAGTATAAGTAACAGTACGGAAGCGAAAACTAAGTCAATTCTCCGTCATCGTGAAGAAATTGTTCAGGTTTCGAAGAAATATTAATTTTGAATTTGGAGAAGTTAATTTAATTGTACTTTTTACAACGAGTTAGAGCGTCGCCAGTCCACTGCATACTCTTGTTGGTGCAAAAACGCTGGCTGGCTTGAATGAAGCGCTCAATCAGTCACCTTCGCAGTCACCAGTAAGATAAATCATTATATATATAGTTTATTAAATTGTAACGTATGCATCTACAAGTACCTGGTAAATAAAATTACAATAGAAATATAAGTGAGTATTATAAAATGTATGACTACTAACTTACTAAAGACATTTTTAAGCCAAGTTACTACTGCTATGCAATATATGCATGGTATTCTTTCAGCAGATATTTTGAGAGAAGTGAAGAGGTTTGTGTTTAAATTTCTTTTCTTATTTCCAACGGTATAATTTCGCAACACCTTTTTGACCTCCACTTCACATACTCAGCATATTCAACCACAAAATTACATAACACCTGTCTATAAACAGCGCCGCTGGTAGCTTATGGGCTTAAAACCAGTTTAGTGTCATCAAATATCTTGCCTTCGTAGAACCGAGTTGTTTATCCTGATTCCCGTGACGTCAAGCCAATCAGAAGCGAGAACACGCGAGGTTACGGCCCCTCGGTTAAATTCCACGAAGCCTGTGCTAGGCACGATAACGAGAATGACAACAGTCAGCCCAGCGGGATAATTATGAATGACAGGTCGGATTAGGGGCTCGAAAGGGTTTTTAACTGAAATTTCAAATCGAAGTGTGTAATATGAAATTGCTTATCATGTATAAAAGAGAAATATAAAAGAATTTATTTCTGACAATAACATTGGGAGATCCAGGGGTGGGCGCGCAACCCATTTCCAACACCTTTTTGAAGCAGTCGTTACCTTTTATATCTTAATATTTATTAAAATGCTTATGAAAAGTATATAGTAATACAAAACAATATAATAGGTTTTATTTTACGTCGGGTTGAAGTCGAAGGGAAACATTAGCTATGCAGCACGAAGGGAAGATATCTCGTCTAAATGTTATGTTCTTCTGTATTATTTGAGCTTAATATCATTTTTACACGAGATGTGTACGGACCGATATTGGCTGGGCTCAACTGGATGTTCCATCCTCCACACAGACTCCAACCACTTTTGCTGCAGTGTAAGTCCTGTTATCCTTACGAACCTCTTCGTCATGAGTTACCCCAGTGACCGCAGCGGAATCTCCTTCATTTGCATGACAGAAATAGAATTCGGAAAACCCGCTACAACTGGTAGTTGATTTCGCAGAACTCGTGAATCAGACTATATAAATATCGAGACACGTTTGTTATGGCTTACTTGTTTCTCAGTGCTGAAAGGAGCAGGAGAAAGCGTGTGCGATTAAGGTGAGTGATTTCAGCTTACTGCAACTTATTTATTTGTATTTCCGAATTATGAAAAATACACTAAATCGTCAGTCGACCTAAGTACAAAAGCACTGCATTCGTTTGTTCGTTGTAATCGTTGGTAAAGCTTTGCACGTCATATCAGTAATGACAATACACAGCGTAAGTCAACAAGATGATAAGGGAACTGTGTGCAAACACAACAGTACTGGGACAGGGACACGGCATGCGTCACTACAACCTTGGGCATTTATCAATGAGTCGTTTCTTATCTGTAATATTTGCATTTAAAATTGCTTCTGTCTTAATATTGACTTGTCTGCATCACGACTGATAGCGGGTGACCCGCATACGCACGCTAGGTTCTAGTATTCAAGTGAAGCCATTTAGCCTTGAGTTAAAGTGATGAAAGTGGTGTTGTGAAACTTGCTGGGTTGCACAGTGTGCAACTTATTTCGCAATGGCATTTTATTCACGTGCGTGTGGTTTTACTATAGGGGAGCAAATTCATATAAAATCGTTATCGTTTTTCCAAACCGATCCACTCTCTCAGACCAGAATGTCCCACCTTGTGCAGTAGGACTGTCACCAAACTCATCCTTACTGATTGTTATCCGCTATATAGTCATCGTAACCGCTACTTCATTAAACATAACAGTCATAGCACTTGTTATTTTCCCTCTAGCCCAGGTAAATCTTGTCCCTTACCACACCTTTAACCGAGGTATTCACTGTAGTTCGGAGAATTTCATCAAAAGGACAGGTGAGGTGACATGACGTCATTTCCGACTATGTTACAATGACCCAATTGCGGTTGAGATGCCCGTGTCTAAATTGTGGGCCAGTTGACATTCTATACTTATACAGCCGCGAACACAAAGTTATTTTCATAATGATTTTGCGTTTGTCACCAGTTGGATAGCTAGGGCCATAGACAACAAGACAGGTGACAGAGTTACCGAGGCATGAACTGCGCAGTTTATTTTTAGTAAACAAAAGTTCTATATATAGAACTACACCGGTACCAATTATTGTTTATCGTAGTGATAAGTACACTGTGTACTCACCCACTCCCTTCCGCGTTCATCATGATCAACCCTTTTCTAGGCCCAAAGACCCAAATAAATAAGTCACTGAACAACATAGCCTAAGTCAATAGCAGACTTGTTTTTCAGACTGTTGACAGGGAAAACTATTTTTATGAATCTCCAGCGAAACGTGATTGGCTACTTGTAGGCAGTGTCCACCGTTAACACTTTTTTATTGATTATAGAAGCCTGCATATAAAGACTCACGCTCAAGGTCTTTTCATTTTACAGATTGTGAAGTTCACAAGTTAAGTAGATACCACAGCAAAGTGAGAATGGTGACTAACGAGGACCAGAAGGTAGGTGCAGTATACCACTGTTTTGATTTACACTATTTGCATTGGAGGTTCATGATGCATCATAGCTGCATATAGTCTATGTCCTTAGGACTTTCCGTTCTCCTTTGTATTTCGACTTCCAGTCTCCACAACGGTTATTGAATTTTTAATACCTACTAGATCTGTTTTAAGTTGTTTTTAAATATATAATTTATTCTGTGGCTTAATTTAGCACACTTAGTATCTGTCGCTGACAGTTGCAGAGACTACAAAAGGGGTTTTTGTGGACAGCGTAACGAATCGTTTTGAAGGTTGATCAGCGCTTTCCAGAAAACATTATCAGTGTAATATGCAACGGAACTAAGCTAATTGCTCTATTATGATAAAACAAATGTGCAATTTCCACATTGAATGATCGTATTTCTGTAAATCACAAAAATAAACTAATTGGTTTTATATCGCTCCAGGTTCCATCATCTGCATTGTTCAACCTGTTACAATCAAGTCCGAAAGTTACGGAACGCAACACCAGCGGGCTGATCCCAGATTTACCCTATATGAATGAAGAACCAATGTCTGTGGACAGTAGACAGGTGCTCCCTGACATTGACTGCCTTTTCAATGACATTCGCATAAACAATGAAGCAAAAAGGTGCATAAAAGTAGAAATTCCAAATGATTCCGAATACAGTGCATTCCAGTTGGAGGAGAGCAATCTTTTGGACCTGGACCAGCCTCTCCAGGGTGATGAAGTAACTTTCTATGACGAGTCCTCCTTGTATCTTAACACTAACGTGAAAGTTAAAACAGAAGTGCAATACTACAACACAACAGACGACATCGCAGCAGACGAGAAATTTCAGCTGCAAAGAATGGAATCGATGGTGTTTGAGCAAGTCAGTAAAGACATTGAATTCGCCTGCAAAATCTTAGATATACCTGAAGGTAAGACATTTTTTCTTTATTTCAAGAGAATTTATTGAGAATACCTATTTTGTATCTGTAACTGCGTAGAAAACATGCAGGCAGCACTACAGGCAGTGATTTTTTTTATAAACTTTTATCTAGGTCGGTAAACAAGCCCGCCAGCTAAATATTCAGGTGTTCTCCACTCCATATCACTTCTTATGACAATTCACTGTATCATTATGTGCCAAATGTGTGGTTTACTGTTACTGAGGCGTAGAATACAGGCAGCCCTCATTGCCATGCAGACATGGTGTATTTTGGCTAACCGCCAAGTCTACCGGGGCTGAGACAAAAAAAAAAAAAAAAAAAAAATTGACATGAACTTGACACCCTAAGGAATAAAAACTCTTTCAATTTCAATTTTCTTTTCAAGAAAGCAACCCTGGCCTTGTAAATTTGACCTTGCCATTCACACGCGTGAAGCGAAGAGATAAACAAATTTATCTGAGACCCTTACCGCAGCTTCTCTTCGGTTTCATTAAATAAACTTTTGTTCTCAAACAAGAGCAGAGATAAGCCAGCAATAACATTAGGCGCGTGACTCGTGTTTTAAGATATCATATTTCTGTACAGTTATAATGATAAACACATTGTTAACCAAAGTGAAAAAGTCTAAAAATAATATTCATTGTTTTCTGCAGACCCATCATGCTGGACGGTAGATAATGTTCAGAAGTGGGCAGTGTGGACGCTGAAGCAGTACAATCTCCTCTCGTATCACGCGGAGAGTTTTCGGTTGCCAGGGAGCACGTTACAAGCCATGACAGAGGCCGACTTCGCCAGACATTCCCCCCAAGCGGGACCAACCCTATACGCTCAGTTAGAAATATGGAAAAATGGTATGTATACATATAACTGTATTAATCAATTGCTTACAATATTTTTTTTATTTGCTTCGTTTTTTCTACTACCATCAAGTGTTGCATATAGTTCAACCTCCCCATTAAGAATTGGACATAGCATTTTTCCAAAAGCATAAATGTTTCTCTCTTTAATTTCAGCTTTCAAGTGCAATATGTCGTCGAGCTCAAGCACGGCATCTCTGTCCCCTTCTTATTATCCCAGCTACTGTGGCCCTCTGGTGACAGATTTTGGTACTATGCAGTCCACTTCCCAGGATCCGTTCCTGGGTAGTGTCCCCGAACGCCATACGGTGTCTCCCCACCCAAGCGAGGACAGCCTGGACAGCCATGGCAGCTCATACTGCTCCACTGATGTGGGATTTTCCTCAGGTATGTAAAAAAGCAGAGAAGAACAAAGCGTATAATTGGTGACTTGTCTTGGTGATTAACAACCGAAAATTAATTTACCTATCTTTAAAGAATGTCTCCCACCAGAAAAAAATCATAAAAACAATCCACCCACTCTCCAGGGGGATTGAACTATGAAGTCAGCTGTTTGTAAAATTAATTTTATTGGACTCTTGACTCGGACTCGTGACTGTTGCAAAGACAAGCACATAGGATCGTTTTACGATGAATCACGATATTGAGAACGAACCCTGGGACAATTGTTTCAGGCACGCAGGGAGCTCGCTCACATACCACGATTAAAGTGAAAGACATGAGGAAGTAAAATTGCTTAAAATGGATATATCACCTCTAGCGACGGTGGTGAAATATTGCAAGTCAGTATAATGAGTATCACTCGTAACCACGCGTTTCCTGTCATGACGTGACTTGATAAATCAACTTCTGCTAATTTCAGATAAAGGCGTTGAAACGACCTCTAGCGGCAGACACACCATTCATTTGTGGCAGTTTTTGAAAGAGTTGCTCATGGAGCCTGGTTGCTATGGCAACTGCATAAGATGGGTGGACCGATCAAAAGGTAAACGGGTTGACATTGTCTTGTAGTTCTTTAGTTTTGTTAGAGTTTTTTATGTAGAAAAAGTGTAAATTTGGGTTTTTTAACACGAAAAAAGGTACATGTTCAGATTTAAAACAAGACGCAAACACTTAAAATGGTTCCCGAAGTAACGATGCATTTTTAAAAATTCTATTTGCAGGTATTTTTAAGATTGAGGATTCCGTCAAGGTAGCGCGTCTGTGGGGGAAACGCAAGAACAGACCAGCAATGAACTACGACAAACTTAGCAGATCTATTCGTCAGTATTACAAGAAAAGAATTATTAGGAAAACTGAACACTCCAAGAGACTGGTATACCAATTTTGCCCAGGCTATTTGTAAACTTTACAGTGACATTTCCAGAACTATATATACCAGTTCTGCTCTGATAATTCAACCGTGACGCAGAAGGAAGTGGGCGTGAACCCAGCCATTGCCCCCACGGTACCAGAACTGACCAGGGAGGTATGAGGACCATCCTATGCACTTTACAGACCCCCCCATCCCCCAGGGGAGGAGCAACCACTGTTGTCTTATGTCTCAATTGTCACCCATAAGTAAGGAAAGTAGGGGGAGATCTGATCAAAGAAAAAAGGAAACTAGTTTGTTTTAAATGCCAAAGACATCTTTACGCTAATTAAATTGGGCATAATTAAGCTCCTAGTGACCAAGGCTTGTGCAGGTTACCAACCACCTGCCTGGCTACAAATGTCTGGTGCTTTTTTAAAAGATTTAAAATATTTTTAAAAAGATTTAATGCATATAGATGAGACACAAGAACAAGATGTAGGGAAATGATCTCGAAGAGCTATTTTTATAAAGAGAATTCTTGTTTTGATATGCAAAATATTCAAGTGCCATTTATCTTTGTACAATATGTAGATATCAATTCCTGTCGACCATGTGCGCCCATATTTTAAAATCAGTACAGCATTAATTCTACTTCGTTGATCCGCACAAGTCGCGTACAATCACTGTAAAAGCTGTATACATGTACATAGTGTATCTATATTGTAAAAATTGTATTTTTTATGACGAAGACACCAAAGACAATTTGATGGCCAAGATGCAAAAAGAAACGAGATGCGTCATGTATTATATTTCAAAGATATGTTCCGTATTGCATCAAGCTGTATCTACGACTTACTCGATCACCAGATCGTTTTTTAAAGCAATAAAAGAACAAGTTCACAGAAATGGAGTTTACCTTGTGCGTTTCATTTCATGTTTTAATTGTAACGAAGAGGTTTAAAAGTTAAGTGAGAGAATTATACAGTACCTGCAAAGATAGAGCGAGTATTGTTATTGATAAGCATTTAACGAATTGAATCGAGATTTAAAAAATCAGAAATTAGCCTCATGTGGAATTAAGTATTGGAAAAACGTCATTAATTTAGACAAAATCTCTCAACAACTCGATATGGCAAGAACACTTCGCTTGTATAAGACGGATTTTCAAAGATTAATTCAGGAAATGCGTTTTGGTGTATCATCATGAGTGAGTGAAAAAGAAAGTCCGTAAAATTAACAAAGCGTAACATCGTAAACGGGATCAAAATTCGAGTGTCTGGCGCCAAGACACCCCCCCCTTCCTCATCTTTACCATCAGTGTCTTAGAATACACCTTGTTTAAAACAATTCAAACACGTTTATTGATAAAAATATCGACATACAAAATCAAAAACTCTGAATAATATTGAAAGATGACCACCCGAAATTTAAAAGTGTTTTGAATAGGGGTATGGAGGATGTGAAATTGGCATTGTTTTCTGAGAGAGAATTACATCAAAAACATTTTCCCCTCAAAATTCGTCTACATACCCTTATGTATAGTATTAAAAACTCTTTAACGAATGACACCCCATCGTATAGTAGGCCTACTGTCTTTTTCCAATGGTTGTTCTTAATTCAAGGTATGTGAAGGACTTCGATTTTCCACCACTTTTATTATATGTAACACATTTTTAACAAAATTGATTCACAATCTTTTTAAAGCTTCCATATTTGAAAACTAAGTCATGCAGGTTCTCCCCTTCAGCTACGTGTTATCATACAACAACACATAAATTCAGAATTCACCGCCCAATGTAATGTGCAAACACCGGAACAGCTCCAATAAGAGAGAAAATAGATCTATTTTGCCTTTGAAAAATAACGGTATTTTTTAACAGTATGATATAATATATACCTATTGTTCGGCAATGAATAGGTGTTACCTCATGGCAGATACCTAGTATTCAGCAGGGCTTGTGCGGTAATAACTATCTATTTACTGCACAAAAAGTTGTTTTTTATTTCCAGCAGTAGCTGGATGCCCTTGGTCCAGGTATTTGTCCTTGTGATCCCGACAAATAAACATTGCCGACTTTCATGAACCGTTCGCAGTTTTTGCAATTGTGCCGTCCCTTTTTTTTTTTTTTTTTTTTTTTTTTGTGGACAGACCCGTGCATGATCGTTTCCACTGTTTCGCAATGTTATTTTGCTCAATACCTTGCTTGCAGACGGTTTTGTTCAGGCTATGAAAAAAAATTACAAATGCACAAACTATTGCGAATGTGTAAATTGCGAAACGTTTTGTGTAAGCCGGCGCAGGTATAATTGTGACAATGTGCCGCAAAAAAAAAAAGATTGATAAACAGTTCATGATCAATGAGCAGTGGGGGGATGCTTAGGCCAGCTGCTGTGTGCTTGCTCTAAAATATTATAGAAGCCGTGTTGTAAACATGATATACCAACTCGTGGGCGTGTCTGTACTATGTAGTATCAGAAGTAGAGCCTTGTTGGGCCTACTTATGCTCCTTGCACATACGCAAAGTTCCATATTAAAATTTACAATTCATTACACACGGTCTGCCCGTACAATTTCAAATGCGTTAGTTGTTCTATTGACACTTGATGTTCGTTTTTTGCCGAAAGCTTCATCTGCAAATTTCTTGCATCTGTCATCAAAAGCGACGTGCCTTAATTTGGAGTCGGGATTCGAATAGATAAAAACCAGAGCATAGGTTTTGTGCGGTTTTTATATACCATCTTTATTCATGATAGATTTGAAAATTTCACAAAACAAAACAGAATGTAAAATTTTCAAACATTTATCAAAGGAGCTTTAACGGCTCAAGTTTTTCCCTTTCAAAGCAGGGGCGTAACCAGACCTTTAAAAATTGTACGCACAGATTTTTAAAATTCCCAGCAAAATGTAGACTAACGCAAGAGATGAAGGACAGCGTAATTACAGCATATGTACCACACATCGCAGCTTAATTTCCATTAATAAAATCATCATTTAGTCAGAAATATTCTCGCAGTTAAAAAAGTTCCAATATTCTTATTACCCAGAACGGGGGGGGGCGGGGGGGGGGGGGGGGGGTCAGAACAATTGTGCCTATACAATTGATACAGAGGATTTGTACATACAGGTGACTTTAATAAGCAGAGGCTTTTCTTTTATATTCCGTGAAAAATACACTAAATTTATATAAAATAATATCATGGTTGGCCAAAAAATTGTACGCACAGTGCATCCGTGCGTATGCCTAGTTACGCCCATGCAAAGGTACGACTTTCTTCTATCCCTGTCCCATGAAGCAAATGTACAAAATTTCTCAAAATCATTCGTTCACTGACATATAACCCTGAAGGAGGGACTGCCCAATCAGAATTCTTACTGTCGTCCCCTTCCATAACGTGCTATAAATTCAGAAAAAAATAACAGGTAGATCTTCTTTGTTGAAGATACCGTCACCAGTAGCGTCCAACATGTCGAAGAGAGAGTCTTCAGTTAAGTGGGTGTTAACATTGGGGTCAAATGCCAGCGTTCCGCAATTCTTTAGTCCCGCAGCGACGGTCTCAGCGTCCACTCCGACGTCAGCGTAGGTTCCAAAAAGGCGCTTCCAAGTATGTACAGATCGAGATTCTGATGAAATAAAAAGGCATAGATAGGTGACGTTTTTTTCAACAAATTCGAGATAACAGGCGATTAGAATTAAAAAATATACATAAACATACGTCAGAACCCAGTTTTAAATGTATCAAAATGATTAAAAATAACCTTGTGGCTTTGAGAAAAGTACATGTATTGTAGATACGATTAGGAATTAGATCCCGTTATTTTGGATTTTGCGTCAGCAATTTGCACCCAAGACTGTTAGCTTATTACCGAAGGTAAACAACCCATTAGCATTGTTACAAATGCATATATTACACATGAATTTGATATGGCATTTATACTAATTAGTAATAACTGATAGATACAGTTTTAAATAAAATCATTGTTTAACTAACTTAGGGAGCAGTAAGTTTGGTTGAAATTTAACTTGCAGTTCGTTTTTTAGAGTTATGTTATGGCTGCATTTCCAATCAAGTTGGGACGGCTTGACTTAGAAAGTGCTATATCAGCAGACCGTGTGGTCGAACACGCCGTCCATCAGCTCTCTCAAGTATAACCCTCAGCCGGGCGTTGTTTCTGCGCCTCTTTCCGTTGAAGTTAGCCAGGGCTTGGGCTACTGCTGTAGCCTGGACTCCACCGGCAATCTCAGGGTACTTGTCCACAAACGCCTGCCCAATACCACAAACGGCTTATATCAGTCTCTGATTATGTGATATTTACTTCAAGTATTTGAGAAGGAAATGGTTAATAAGTGAACACTTAGTAATTATTGCAGAATTATTAACAAAGTTGCGTGGCCAGTTGTGTGCATAGAAATCCTCAGCACCTGTGATGAATGATTTAATGTTCTTCAGTTGATGAACTTCACATGACTGTATTTTTGTTGGTTTCAGTGTATTTTTGCTGGCCCAATCCCTCAGGCCCTTCTTGGATGCTGTTAGGACACATAAGCAATGCCAAACCAAGTGCAATTTTTAAGATATCTGGATTTAAGTCAGGTACTGCTTTGTGTTTCTCAGGTTTTAAAATATGATTTTAAGTAGTGTAACTGTATGTGAAACTGAATGGCATGTTTTTTGTTTGTTTGTTAGTAATTTAGTGAGAATACTGTGCCTTCCCCATGGGCAAGTTCTCACTACCCATTATTATCCAGGTGATAATGCAGTCCTCAATACATTTGGCCAGTCTTCCCAGCAGCCCAGTCATAATGCACAGATAGGGATCTCAGTGGAGCCTCTAGAGCAGCTGTCCCAGCAGACACCTGCCACCAACACCTCTCTGTCCACACTGAACACCATGGTGGCATTCTCACAGAAGATGCTGGAAAATTTCTTCAATTATGCTTCCTCGTTTGCTGTAAATCAAGCCCAGATGGTGCCGAATCCTTCAGAGACATTTGTTCCGCTGAGCACCCTGCAGAAATGGTATGAAAACTTTCAGAAAAGAATGGAAACTAACCCTAATTTTTGGAAGACGTGAAGTATTAGACATCTATTTGTTTTTTGTTAGTTATTTACAGATTAGTAAATTCACTGTGAAAGAGGTTTTTCATAGTCTGTAGATAGGATGATAAAATGAAATTACTTAAAAAGTAAAAAACATCAGTCATACACAATGTTTGGCCCACCACCTGTAGACCTTGGGCAGCGTCCTGTTTCCTGAAAGCCATGTTTGACTGATGTTATTTAGACTCTAAGTTAAGAATACTTCTATTTAATCAAATAAATTTCAGTAGATTAAAAAGAGATATCTGTAATGAACAAAAAGTATTTGGATGTTCATTAAGTTGTATGAGGATAAGCAGGCATCATTAGTGCATAGAAAAGAAAGACGGATTTACATATATGTATGCTATTTAAATGTTCTGTTCTACAAACAGTCATTTATAAGACCCAACATGTTTTTTTTAAATTTGTTTGGGGCTTTGTGTTAAAATTAAGCAATGTTTGCCAAAAGCAAAATCTTTGATATTTTTATTATTTTCACAGAATATTTGAGATCATGTGTAACAGGTACCGGGGTAACAGTATGTATAAAAGATTACATGTTTTTCCCCAATTAAACTTTATATATGGAGTAAGTCTTTTTAATATTATTCAACAATATTTCATTGATTTGGCTTTGTCAGCAATGTAGCAAAAGAAAAGGTCATTTTTTGAGAAAAGAAAGGGTTATTTTGGGTATAATCAAGGAATTAAGTACATATGTGCCTAGCAGGCACCCGGAAATATGTGAAATCAACCGTACAGAGTATACAGAGGTACAGCAGAGGTACCTTATGTACACAGGTGTACATGTCCACGTAATCACTAGCGCAGCAACCAATGGCTTTTTATTACAGGTAAAGGTTAACATTAGGTGATAATTTTAAAAGATAAATGAACACCTGGGGTTTTTACGCTCGGGTTGTGTAAAAAATTGCCTGTCATTGTTTGCTTAACCCGATATTTTGATCACCGACCGGGTGGCCTTGTGGCTAAGGGACCATTCCCACAGATATTTGGATCCATCTATCTCCCTGGGGAGTCTCACTAAATTGCTATCAACCTAGTAAAGCTGTTACGGAGTAATTATCTTTACCCCCTAGCTGATTCGGTAGGCGTGACAGATATTTAAGCCGGTTTAGTTGATAGCAATTAAGTGAGACTCCCCAGGGAGTTAGACGATCCAGATGGATCGATGTAGGCATGGGAACACAGTCTTAGACCCCATTCCCATAGATTTTAGATCGATCTATCCCTGTGGGGAGTCTCACTAGATTGCCGTCAGCTTAGCCGGCTTAAGCATCTGTCCCGCCTACTAAAAGCTGTAAGGGAGTAATTAATTATGGTGCGCGCTCGGCTGACTGCAATTTAGCGTGAACCCCCAGGGAGTTAGGTCGATCTAAATCTAAATCTCTGGATCGATCTAAATATCTGGGAATGCACCCTTAGAGTGTCCGCCTCTGGAGCGGGAGGACGTGGGTTCGATCCCGTCCGGGAAAATATCAGTCCTTTATAAACGGTAACTGCTGTCGCCCCGCTTGGCACTCAGCACTTAGGGGTTGAAGCAGGGGTCTGGTCTGGCAGTGTAGAAATGGTACGTTTGCTAGCTCTGAGCGCCTAATACGGCAGTCGGGCTGTATCCTCCCCAGGGGGGCGAGAGCGACAACTTATAGTGTGCAACAGGGCCAAAATGACCCGGCTTCTTTCTGGATTTTGAATTAAATAAAATATATATAATATAAAATAGAATATATGTAAAATATATGCAATATCTCAATAAAGTTTATTATTATTATTTTAACAAGAACACTATGAAAATGTAGCTTTGATATTTATATTTCCATCAGCCACCAATATTTTAATGTTGGTTTAAAAAAAAACCAGCAGTCACGTGCAACCTCACCCCTCTAAACGTGTTCTCATAACTTCATGTAAGACCTGAGCATTATTAACACCTGAAAGATTACGCAACATTCTTCAAAAGAAAAAAAAACGGGGGTTAAGAAATTGCAGCATTCGAATTACACCCGACCTACATTGTAATAATAAAAAGGACTTGTAAACGAAATGTAGGTTACATGTACCCTGCGTCATTTTCCTATTTTCTTCAATCTCCCGCCCCAACATTCTCACTTTCTCTATTTTGTCCCTAAACTGGCACACTTGTAGATCTTCTTTATTTACATTATACAATGGTGAAAAAGACGAGCATTTATTTACGGCTCACGTTATATTTACATAAATAATTTAAGGATTATACACATTATACGCAATAGGCCATTTATATCACTTTTGCGTGTATTACGGATGGTTGAATCTTCTCGATTGTGTCATTTAAATTTCAGAAGTTCGCATCATTTCAAGGAATGATCACTAGCATCAGGACGAGACGCCGTCCTCCTCTGGAATTTCACCCAGATTTATTCACTGATAAGGTTGGCCCGGGTTGGGGTCCAGGTTCACTCTTCTCCACCAGGGGTGTGGCTTGCTTCGACTCCCTCCAAACTTTAGCTACGGCCATACGCATTCAAAAAACTAATTCCAAACATATATCTTTTTAGTCCTGTATTTCTCTTCTAGGGTTTTTTTAAAACTATTTTAGCTTGTTTTGTATTAGTTTCAAGGAATAATTTGTAAACCAGAAGTCTAAAAGCGGTAGCCTTACCGTATATTGACATTGAAATTTTACAAGGGCATATAAGAGTCGTAAACAGCATACAACACTGAGTAGAAAGAAGAGGACCGTTCTCCACTTGACTACTACCATAAACTACAGCGTCGAAATGCAAGGGTCTTGGTCGTTTCTTTGCGTGCTACTAATTACCAGTGTAACGAAAAATAATGCCATAGAAAATCTCATCTTTGAAGACACATTTGATACGCTGGATCCCAAAAATTGGGAACACGAAATCACCGCATGGGGTGGAGGGGTAGGTGTGGAATAAGTTGAAAATTTGAAAAAAAAAGTATGGTTGAAACTTCATAAGCAGTAGTGGTGTAATGAATAATTTTTAAAACTCCAATTTATCCAGCATACAGTACGTTGAGTTTAAGAGGTGGATGCTGTGGTAAAGAAAAATTTTAATGTTAGCACCAGAATTTTCTGGAAACTGATGCTTCGGCTGTGTGATATTTTCTTGTGTGTGTACGGTGTCTTCAACCTGCGAGGAACAAAACGACATTCAAACACAGTAGCATGTTCACCCATATCTACACTATATGATTTTGATATAATAGGGCTTATATTAGATCCAACGGTTAAAATTGAAATTAGATTATAATCTAAAATTTAACGTTAGCTGAAGCTTTATTGGCATATTTTCCAAAAAGAAAAAAAAATGAAAAAGAAAGAAAGGCATGTTTAATCTATGTATATTCAACAAACATGTTCCCCCAAGTTCGAATTACGTTGAGGGTCGCTCATGATTAATTGGCAAAAGGCAGAGAAGGTTTATATAAGACGCACCTCTTCAAATGGCGCACCTATAGACTCGATAAAACCTAATAATTTATATATATATGTTATTTACAAATAATATTTAATTGATTAAATCCAATATAGAATACACTCCTGCATTCTGTATACTGGAAAATTCCTGCAATGTAAAATCACGCCCTTGTAATTATTTTTCGTTTGGCTTTACATATTGTTCACCTTTGGTTTTTAACCAACCTCTAGGTATTAATACACTCCTGCAATATGAAATAGTGTAAAGTTGAAAATTACTGCAGTTCTTTTTCAGATTGGCTTTACATGCTGTTTATCTTTGGTTTTTACCAAATTACTTATATAACGACAAGGAGGTATATCTCTGATGTAGCTCCTTGACCATCGTTAATGTTTTATAAACTGTATTGTGTTCATTTCTAATCATCCATCGTTACGATAATCAGGTGTGATTTTGAAAGACACTTTGTCAATGTGACAGTGGAAAACTCTTCAACGCCATGTTGCTGAAGTTCCTCGCTGCTCGTGTTTCTCTCCGTGGGCTACTGAAAGTGCTACAAAAAAAAAAAAAAAAAAAAAAAAAAAAAAAAAAAAAGAAAGAAAAAGAAATCTGACGAGATAAAATTGTGGATATCTTCAGTCTTATCACAAACTCAGGTTTTTCGTCATTATTTGCATAGGTCTGCCTTAGCCCTAAACGTTTGTCATGGAGAGATAAGTTTGGTTACATGTATCCATGCAGTTTTGACACCATTGCCATCGGCACATTAACCCAGGAGTGTCATGAGTTTGTATCAGGTTAATTTGAATCCCTTACGTTGGTGTAAAGGAATGCCTCTAAGTCAAAACTCCTTACTGCTCTACTACTCTTTCCTTTTCACCCATCAAGTTGTCCTTTATGGACTTGGGCCCGATTTTTACAAAGCCCACAGTAATTGGAGCACCTCTATTGCAAGTAAAAAACTGTGCATGCAGGCCTCATTTACCGACAAAGTGGGAATAATTGAGGACCACATGGCCATATTTCATATACTTCAGCCTTGGCCATAATTGTTTGCATTTGAGTTCAACCAGCGTTGTTTTTGCCTTCACATGTTGTGAAGATGAGTTGCTATAGTAGTTAAAATGTACTTCATATGATCAGGGGACAACTTTGCACGAGAAAAGTGAGTTTCCGCAAATATGAAACATTTTTACTATTAAAAATGTTGCCAACTAAAATCTAGAAATTGAACACAGAATCAAATTAAGTAATAGCAATTCAGTCTACCAAACATTTTAAAAAATAACTCAAAACATACCTTTTTAGGAAATATTTTGATTAACTCTTAATTGGTTTTATAAATTTTGTATTAATTGCATTTAATTGTATGGAATATGGCTGTTTTACCTAGATTTTATTTATGATATTTTATGTAGTATTATTTATGATATTTTATGTAAAGTCTACTGAACATTTTAAATGGATTTTAGACTTAAAATAAATTTATTATTATTATTATTATTATAAAATAAAGCCTGCAAATACCGTCGATGTAGGTGGCCATGCCGCCTGAAAATACTCGCCAACATTAGCAAACGTGAAAGAAAATAAATAAATAAATAAAAAGAGGGGGTGAGCCCAACTGACAACCATTTTAACCTCAACAGGTGAACAATTTTACCTCGCTAACCCAGCCCTATCAAGTTTTGCTGTGACAATATCTGTTTATGTATTGCCAACTTTTCGGTGATTTTTGATTAATACGCCTTTCTTTTCAGAACTGGGAATTCGAGGTCTACACTAACGACTCAACTAACAGTTACGTGAGAGAGAACACCCTGTACATAAAACCAGTGAGTGCCAATTTTTGCGAAATTGTTTGCTTTTAAACGAATCCCTGAACAGTTTTATCAAGTTTTCTAAAGGGAGGCTTTGGTTTAATACCCCTGACATATAGAGATTTGTTCTTTATCAACACAGGTCTCCCTTTAAATCTTTATTTGTTTCTTCAAAGGATTTGTGTGGATCTTTCTTTTCGTACATGTATGCGAACTTAATTTAACTGCCTAAATGCGTGTATGTTTGCAGATCCTGTCAAGAACGCAAGACAGTTTGATCTAAGTCTGACTACAAATATGATATTTATCTATCAAGAAGCGACGCCATGCTTCATTGGCCCCAGAATGGATGATCCGAGTACTTGCTGATCCGCCGACTAAATATGGCCGACCACAGTTCGAAAGCGATGCCGCTGATTCCTGATGGTCTCCCCGACTCCACACGCGCCTTAAAACGGATTGAATCTCTGCTCCGAGGTTTAATTGCTAGGCCCCTGCAGCGACGGCGCGTGTGGAGACGGGAGACCATAAAAAATCAGCGACATCGCTTTTGAACTGTGGACGGCCATATTTAGTTGTCGGATCAGTAAGTACTCGGATCATCCGTTCTGAATGGGGCCATTGTGATCTTCACAAATTAGATACAAAAGTACTGCTTTCCATAACGTCCATTTCTTACAAAAATGGGAATTGTTGACAATCCGAGTTTTATTGCAACTTCTTAAAATCTTCGTTTCTTCTGATAAAATTATAAAATTTCAAATAGCATTTACAGATGATAAAACTATTAGTTCACAGTACCAAACAAACTGACATTCAGGAGATTACTGTATTACCTCTGTGAAAACATCTTTTCCCTGTACAAACTGATATTTCGATGTTATTCAGACCTTGCTGAAAGACAGTATCAATCCTTTGACTGGTCAGCCATTTGGCGAAAGTTTTCTTTATAATGGGACATTGGATATAAGAGGTAAGCGGTCCCCAAATATTCGATGACTCTCTATTAAATGTAATGTTTTTTTGAAAGTAATGAATTGATTTACACATTGTGTCAACAAATATTACGGATGTTTTTCAGCATTCTAAAACTTAAAAGGTGAGAAAGATCCATATTTGTACACGTTTACAAGAGCGCCATGGAACATTCAAGCAATCAGAAAATATATTAAGTAAATATATTTTGACTTTTAGCAATGTATGGCCGTTGCACAAATGAAATGTTTTATGGATGCCTGCGCACTGGACAAAACGGGTACATCGTGAACCCCATCATGTCTGCTCGTCTGCGGACCAAAGGCAGATTCAGCTTCAAGTACGGTCGGCTGGAGGTCGTGGCCAAAATGCCGGCAGGAGACTGGATATGGCCAGGTATTGAGAGAGAGAGAGAGAGAGAGAGAAGAAGAAGACGAAGAAGAAGAAGAAGAAAGAGATACAGAGATAGTGAGAGAAAGAGAGAAAAAGAGCGAGGGAATTAGAAAGGGAGAGAGACAAAGAGAGAAGAGAGAGAGAGAGAGAAAGAACGCTGTGGTGGAAAACAGCGACACAGCAATGTTATTTTTTACTGAAAACTATGTAACAGTATTGTTGAACTATCGCTTCGTTTTTCTGAATACCTCCAATTTAAATTAGAAGTGTTTTTGCTCGAAACTGAATGAAATTTAGGGTGTATTTTCAGCTATTTGGCTTTTGCCTGAGGATAATGAATACGGAGAATGGCCAAGATCTGGAGAAATTGACCTGGTGGAAGCAAGGGGTATGTAAGATCCAGTACACCTGTCCTTTTTGTAGTATTATATTATTATGTTAACCAAGTGCAATATAATGTAACCACTCTTATATCCGCACACACTTACAAGCATAGATGTGTTAATATAGAAGTGACTTTATCACTTTATCATTTTTTTGTTGCCCATATTCAAACGAAAACCTAAGACGGGTTCACTCGCATGGTTGCCAATAGTTACGAGAAAATTACCAAAATATTCTCGAGTCTTGAATTTTTTTCACGAAGAAGCTAAAGAGAAAAGTAAAATAAATCATGGAAACTCTAGATATATATTAAGCAAATAAACAAAATACACTAAGAAATAACCTACTTTTGTCAGGTTAAACAATAGTTTATTGAAACCAAATGCATCTGTAACATTTATTTTAATTTCATATTTAATTTCCCAGGAAATCGAGATCTATATGGGGTAAATAAATCCGAGCAGGGCGTGAACGCGTTTGGCTCAACGCTACACTGGGGACCCATCTGGGATGACAATAAGTTCCATCTCACACATAAAACATAGTTAGTTCATTGCGTCTTTAAAATCAGCAACAATACTTATACAAATACAGTACTTTTTATGTAATTAATCTCAATGCAGACCACAGCAGTTCACGTAACTTTGGGTTTGAAATTGGGTTGTGAAATTGCTCAAAACATTTGTTTTGTCTAAGAGCATAGACACACAGTTTCATTTTATAGAAAATTTGTAAATCAGTTAACTTTTATGAAAGGCTGGTTTAAAGTTTTATTTCTGCTTGTGTGTTGTAGTACAAACAAGACAGCCAACTTTGCAGATAATTTCCACAAGTATGTCGTTGACTGGAGCGCCAACGGCTTCAGGTAATACTTTTATCTTGGACATTTCTGTTATGGTATTCTGAAACATTGATCGATTCAAATGTGTCTTGGAAGAGTGGGTTATTACTTAAATGTTAAAGGCTACACTTTCATATGCTGGCATAGCTTAGATTTGTATTTTAAAGATCTATTATTTTTTAACGATCATTTTCTTCAATAAACCGTGTACATTAGGTGTAGAGAAATGTGACAAAAGTGATAAAAAGTAATGAAGTCAAACATAAGTTGGCCGGAGAGTCTATCGTAGCTACATTTGCACTGATAAATTTTCTGAAGTTTAAAAGTAAAGTTTTTTTTCTCTGATGTGAAGAGATGTTCATATTCAGTTATTGATGTAAACATCTTGGTATGAATTTGTCTCTATTTATCTTTATAGTATTATCTGTGCATTAAGCTAAATAGTGAAACTCGCCTCCCATTAACTTTGTGCCATGTCCACAGGTTTTCCGTTGATGGCCACCAGTTCCTAGAAATTCCATCTCCGCTGCTGGATCAAAACCCCAGCTTTCCCGGTTTCTGGGCGTGGGGTAACCAGAGCGACGGCGGGTGGAAGAACCAAACTCAACCAAACCCTTGGAAAGACGGCACAAGACTGGCGCCATTTGATAAAGCTGTGAGTTTCGTGAATAAAACATAGACCGTCATAGTATTGTTGAGATTATGTAATGTGTACGAGAGAGACAGATGATGTAATTTCATACAGGAATACACATATTTATACAGATGTTGCTGGTATTTGGGGTTGCCAATTTGTTTAAGAATACGCTTTATTTGAAAGTTAATTCACTGAAGACGTAAGGGTGGGTTTTTGTATCAGAATTTAGTTAGTTTTGTAATGAATGCGTGTTTGAGTGTGTGCGTCTGTGTGACTTTTAAATATTTTTAAAATGCATGTTAAGCTTATATTGAAAAAAGGTCGAAATTCGAAGCCACACACAAAGGTTCCTTATAAACTTTCAGTGCCACCGGAAACTACAAAAAATCACTTTGAAAACTTGGGATAAAATGGTAGATAAACCGTTGAAAGTGCACTCAAATACTACATGTACATATAAAGTATTCTGCGTCCCCTGTGCCTGAAAGTTTAAACATCTGCGATTACTCTGATTATATGTAATCCCAAACTTAAATAATTTTCTATCACTTAATCCATCAAACGTGTCTTTTCACATTTGCATTTATTTCAATTCATCAATATTTCAGTTCCACATCATCATGAACGTTGCAGTGGGAGGCACTGGGGGATTCTTTCCAGATTCCCTGAGAGATGGGTCTGGGAACATCACTAAACCGTGGAGTGACAGCGACTCTAAGGCCTCAGCTACGTTCTGGGAGGCCAAGGACAGGTGGTATCCTACATGGACGGCGGAGGGGGAGGGTGCGGCCATGCAGGTCAAGTCCGTGCGCGTGTATCAAACTGAGGAGGAAACTAGCACAACTGTGAAAACGCCAGATTCATCCAGTGGCGCCATCTTGCGAATGTACTCGTGTTCGTTGCTGGCTGTCTTATTCCTTATGATTTTGGCAGTTAGGCACTTTTAGTTCTTCTCAATGAAGATAGGAGAAAGTGTGGATGAGACGGACTGAAATTTGAATTTTTATTGATATATTTCAGTCCAGGAATGTATATATACATGTATATTTGCCGGACTGAAATTTGAATTATGGCAAGCAATTATTTCTTTTTTTTAGAAGAGCAATGATGACAAATGTCTTGTTGATATAATGCTGGACTTAGACCTATGCAGTTACAGATACTTGAACTGGGACATGCTAACTTCTCGCTACAATATTTTGTCTTATATATTATTATATATTTTATATTAAGGATTGCTAAATCATTCGGTCTAAACCTGTTTATGCAAATATGCCTCAAAGCCAGTAGCAGCTGTTATTCCTTATGGCCCGCTTCTTCAAATGACAAATAATCTGCACCTGAACAAAATGTTCCATAGAAATATGTAAACATATTTCCACATCCTGGATATCCTCACATTCCATTAATCATGATACGGACGAATGGGAACAAATATGTTGTGAAATACAGAGATTCCAAATGTTTGAAGTTGATTCATTGTACATGTACCTTGTGACAAAAAAAAATCTGCAAATTGATTTTTCTAGCGTTGTTGAGATGTACACACATCCAATGTGTTTGATTTGATCAACAAAAATATAGGCTTTGAACCTTTCAAGTTTTACATTTTCCTTCCTTAAAATAACCGAGATGGTATTACTACACGTAGTTCCCATGTTCACAACGCTCTTGTAGCACGCGTCCAGACTGTAAGTTTTTGCTAGTATTTCGCTGGTTTTTCTTTGCACACTTCTGTACAGTGGTATTTTTATTTAAAAAAAAAAAGACGTCATCAGCCACTTGGCATCTGGTAGAGAGTAGAGTACACAACACTGTTATTTGGGATAAAGTAATGAAGTTATTAAGGGAAAATTTGTATATGCCAAATTAATGCCCTGGCATTTGCTTCGTTAATAGATGGGAAATTTGCTATCAAGGTTATGAATATTGAAATAATCAATGCATCCGAGGTGCTCTGTGTGATCGCCCGCGCCATAAAACATTCTATCAGCTTTATAAGTCACATGGAATCTGTTATAATCAAAAAGTAACGGAGCCCATACATAAATTATAGTTATTCGTTCATTTTCTCCTCGGTGGACATTTTGATGTTACATGTAACACTGGACCCTGAAATAGTGACCCTTTCACCTTTGGTCCTTAAAAGGCTGTAAGTTTTCTTCATGTATGCTGGTAGCCTACTGGCTAACTTCATGTAAAATTGGGTAGTCTCTGTACACTGCTCCCCGGGTTTGTGTATAGATGAAATATTATTTTATTGTATTTATCATCAGGAATTTACTCTTTTTTAACGATCACATCGCAGTATAGTACAGAATAGGATGTATGGTGAGTTATTCCGTTTCATATAAAAGAGGACGCCTCCATTTTCCAAACTACCTGATAAAAGAAAAAAAAAAAAAACGTTTTATTCTAACTGTGTACTGAAATCAAATCAATAAAAGAGTACGCTTTGGTCCCATTCAGAATAGGGGACTAACTAGTCCGAGGGCCAAATATGGCCTTCCCACTTGAATACTTCCCCATGGGATATCTATTCAGTGTCTATTAGCGGATTAGACGGCAAGCTTTGTAGTGGGTCGCCGTATTTGACCCTTGGACTAGTTAGTCCCCTATCAGGCCTTCCCAACTACCAGACTCGGCACCTACGGGTCCAGTATAAACCGGTTTATCTGACCACACTACCCGTTTTCAAGGTGTGTGTCAGATCGCATTACAGAGTATCAGCCACCACACCGATTTTGCCTGGTGCGCGATGTGATAGCCATCCTAATCGGGGTTGGAAAGTAGTGCATCTCATCTAGATTCATGCGCTGCTGCAATTTTCTCTGTTTATGCTAAAATCTGACAGTACCGCAATTTTTAACATAAAATTTAGGTTCGGACATAGCCAATGATGTTTTGTAAAAAAGAACTTGCAAACTTACATATTAATTTAGAAAAGTAGACTTAATTTTGATAGCAGAAGCATATTCTGTCGGGGGTTAAATTATTTTCATGACTACCGGGACGGACGAGATTGAGGGCAGGGGTAATCCTAGAGAGGGGTGAGAAACGTCTATTGTTCTCGTCAGCGAGGCTGTCCTTTTTCAGGGTTTGTATGCACGGACAGAAAACTTAAGTATTGTGGGAACGTTACTAATGAAGCCACTGGTAGTACTAGTAGATATCAGCCTGTAGTCTTGAACAAGCGCCTCGATGACGAGTGAACAGTTGTCAAAAACAAAAGACCCAGCTGTGGTAGTTCAACTACTGTTCATGCGTGCCGCAACGACCAAACCTAATTGCTCCTCAAGGTCACAAAACAATAACCGGTACTGACGGCTAGGCTCGTCTTAATCATATAAGTAGCGCGTTTCCACCCCCTGATTGAGAGAGTCGTCTGTTCTATTCATACGACTCCTACTTGACGAAAACGAGGCGTGATACCCGGATGACAGCTAGGCTTACAGAATTTGTGATAGGGTATGATACTCTTTTATGCGATCTGACACACACCTTGAAAACGGGTAGTGTGGTCAGATAAACCGGTTTATACTGGACCCGTAGGTGCCGAGTCTGGTAGTTAGGAAGGCCTGCCTATTCTGAATGGGGCCTTTGTTGATGTGTTGGTATAGTACTGGCGGGTCCATAGATTAGGTGGCGGACAGGGAAGATTTTCGACGATTTCAGCAGAGCACATGTAACACATTCTTGCCAAAAAGAACCCAAGCTCCTTCTGTATCCTTCTATGATGAATAGGGAAGCTTAGATCAAAGAGACATAAAGTTCTTACTTTTATTCAAAGAATGTGCTTGAAAAAAGTCTCTTATAGTGAGGGGAGTTATGTAGAATGTAAAAAACACAAGTGAAAGAGGTCTGAAACTTGTACTCTCTGACCACAAGGTCCGTTAGTAGTCTGTTACAAAATTATTGTGTACTTTAATTTTGGATAAGGAGAGGGGGGGGCTACTATTTTAGAGGCGCATGTGATATCAGTCTGTAACAACCTTCCATCTTTTCTTTAATTGTGGAACTTAGCTAACATCCAGTGATAATTTAATTTTCGAAATTAATATGACAGGATTTTGTAACATCATTTTTTTTACATAATTTCTGTTTAACATATTTATTTTAGTTTATGTCACAGAAAAAATTATTTTTCTCTCCAATGACCAGGTTTCAAGATGAACCCAGGGGTCGTTGTTGGATTTCTATGTATTGTACACAGTCTCAGTGGAATTCCTCCGACAGAGGCCTCTTCAGATAAACTGACACTTAACCAGGTAAGCGACGGGTAGATCAAAAACCGCCCCGATCCTAAGTGTCCATAATAATTTTTAAACATTAGCGGGTCTAGTTGACCCCAGGGTCGGGTCAAAGTGGCACCCTACATTTTATAATGTAGCAATCCATCTAAACGCCATGTAAGAATTTTTTACGTATTTTATCTTATTTTGAGTCTTGGTTAAATATGTAGTCAATATGAGACAGATAAATTAATGTTTCTACAAGTTTCTTTTAATATATGAATTTGTGTTAAAAATCACAACAAAATACAGGGTCCCACTTGCTCCGATTCAAGTGACCCAAGTAGCTCCATTTGCACATTTTTATTTTAAAGAATTTCAGCCATTTTCTGTGCTATAAAATGAACTACGTCGAAACAGGTCGTAGACGATAGGAATAACCTGGTTTAAACACTTCACCTTAGTTTGATACCCTGTTCACATCCTTTGTACTATCACAAGGCTTTGCAAATACACTTAGATTTTAAAATCACTTCAACAAAGTTACTTTCAGAAAACCTTCATTTGGACTCACCGCCCAAGAAAAATGTTTACCACCGACGTTAACTTGGACCGGTAGGATACGGTCACTTTACAAGATCATGTGATCATGTTTTTTTACCTCATAGGTACTTTTGCATAAATTGATGAGGGGCCAACTTACTCCTGTCTTCTCTGTCGGTTTTCTGTGTTTACAGAAAAAAAAGCACAATACGTCAAAGATCTATATCATGCGTTCACATTTTACTTGAAAAGTGTACTGGTATTTATGCCACAGCGGATGTTGAGAACAATAAAATTCAAACGTGATATTTTAGGCGAACACCCACGTCAAGCATGATTGCTAGTTATATGTTTATCACGCCTGGGTCTGTTATACTCGAAACTACATGAAATAGATACATCGCGAGTGAACGATGTGTCGTGATTTTCACCTTACTGACACGTGGGGATCTATTACATGTAACTTCCTGATTCGTGGTGTAATTATCGTATACGCTATTCGTATATGCTGGGAAACACTAAGGCATCGGTTACTGAGGAAATAGGTAGTTTTAGTGGGACATTCGTTGTCTAAGAACTTCATGTATTCTTAAAAGACAAGTTGTACTCATATATTTAATACAAACCCTTGAAGTAATAAATCTTAAAGTTCTTAATAGTCCCGTTCGTACACTCGGACCACAGGTTGCGCTAGTAGTCTGTTACAAATTTATTGTATCACTCACTTATCACTACTTGCATAGGTTTCCGGAAATGTTAGTATGATATTTCAGGTGTGGCTATCCTGTGGGTGGTTGATTCTATTTTTCACATCGTTATTTCTGCCATCTATACCCTTAAATTTTAAGGAACATAATTTTAACGTTGGAGATTAATGAACCAGTCATTTTTAATGAATGTGCATAGGTCCTTGAGAAATATAGAGAACACCAGAAGCACATACAGAACTAAACAGACTTCCAGCCATATGCATAACTATAGGTCAGGGAATCCAATTAAAAACTAATTCAAGGCCCTACACACTCAGGAATCCTAACGTTCAACTGCTGTTGTGTCTTAACACAAAACAAAATGTTTATTACCCAAGAGCAGTAATTAACATGTGTGTTTTATGTTAAAGAACAACGGGACTTGGACCCTAGGATTCCTGAAAGTATGGGGTCTTGAATGGATTTTAATTAACTTGACTTATATTCAAGAATACGACTGAAGAACATTTTAGTTTCCTCAACCTAAAGATCTGGGTATATAGCAGGGCCCAGGGGGTCTGGACCCCATTTTTTCAACGCTGACCATAATCTCCCATAATGTACTGATTTTTCAGAAATCCTGGATTCTCACCTACATATGCCTGTGTATTTTAAAATTGCTCAAAACATGCATCCAATGCCACTAAAGAAACCCTATTCAGTCATACAAGTAAATTAAAACGTACAGTTTACCTATGTTGAACAATATTTACAGTACAAAAACATTATATTTGAAAAACGTTATCTCTCATAACGTTGGGCCAACAACAGGTACTTTTTCACCATTATCCCATGAAGTCGCAGGCAATATCTTATGTGGAGATGAAGTCGCATTTTATCCTATAAAGTCGAGTTGTCAGTAAAATCATAGCATTTATCCCATGAAGTGGTACATGTAATATACCATGATGTGATTTAATTTGTAGGTGGGATTTTTATAGCTGTACGATTTGTTTTAAAAACCAGAACATGAGTTTTTTACATGCTCTCTTTATTCTTGATAGATTTGAAAATTTCACAAAACAAAACAGAATGTAAATTTTAAAAACATTTATCAAAGGAGCTTTGATTTAGGTTTTTCTCTTTCAAAGGTATGACTTTCTTCTATCCCCGTCCCAGGAAGGAAATGGGCAAAATTCTCAAATCATCCGTTCACTGACATATAACCCAGGTCACCCTGAAGGAGGGACTGCCCGGTCAGAATTATTACTGTCGTCCCCTTCCATAACGTGCTATAAATTCAGAAAAAATAACAGGTAGATCTTCTTTGTTGAAGATACCGTCTTCAGTAGCGTCCAACATGTCGAAGAGAGAGTCTTCAGTTAAGTGGGTGATAACATTGGGGTCAGCTGCCAGCGTTTCGCATTTCTTAAGTCCCGCAGCGACGGTCTCAGCGTCCACTCCGACGTCAGCGTAGGTTCCAAAAAAGGCACTTCCAAGTATGTACATATCGAGATTCTACTGAAACAAAAAGCTGTGATATTATACTGATAACCGTGGCACATGTTGCCATAAACATGTTTTTACCACAGCATTGTTAAAAAAAAATATAGCAAAACTAGCTCATTGTCAACTTTAAATACACATGGGCGTTTTCTTTCTTTAGTTATTTCTTTTTTTTTCTTTGTGATAAAACTGTATTTGTGATTGATTGATGATTACATTTGGCTTAAAATGTTGAGTTTAAAACACATACTTCAGTTGCTGAAATGAAAAACAACAACACCAAATTACAGTCGACCAAAATTCAAAAATATAAATAGAAACACGTCAGAATACAGAGTTTTAAATGAATCAAAATGATAAAAGTGACCTTGTGGATTTGATACATTCTTTCACACCTACCTGTACCGGGTGTGGCTTGCCGGCTAACACGTCAGCCATGTCGAATACACCGTCCTTATTGGCATCAGCTCTGTCAAGTATAACCCTCAGCCGGGCGTTGTGTCTGCGCCTCTCTCCATTGAAGTCAGCCAGGGCTTGAGCTACTGCTGCAGTCTGGACTCCACCGGCAGTCTCAGGGTACTTGTCCACAAACGCCTGCCCAATACCACAAACGGCCTGAAATAACCATAATATTAAAACCTGATATTCGATACTTACAATTAAAAAAAGACTAGTATCACCAATATCACGACTTTGTTCATTCTGACTACACCAGGTGGCCCAAGTTTCGACTTTTAATAGTTGTGACTAATAGTATAATGTCATTACAACATCAGTTTAAATTTCATGAACATATAAATATTACATCCGATCAATATTGAATAATGCGTACTACATCAGATATTCAGTAGCGGCCGCACATTATCAAAATGTCAAACGGATATTGGGACGAAGAACCCAAAATATAAAATGGAAAAGTAATTTTCCTGGTATCATGTAAAAGTCTCTGTTGTTTATAAACAGTTATCACATCAAGGTTTCCAAACACAAAATTGCCTTATCAATGTATACTCTGTAATATAAGGGGTCTCTAATACGTTCTACCAGGGCTGCAGTTATTATTCTGTGGGCTTTTTTTGCTGAGGCGACAGTATGTACAGAGATTAGCCATCTAATTAACCAGGTCTCTAATAATATAGTATACCAAATTAAAGTATGAACGATGCAATACTTTTGTAGCAGACTTCTAGCGCAACCTGTGGTCCGAGTGTAATCAATGTGCGAACGGGTTTGTTTTTGATATGTAAGTACAACTTGTTTTTAAAGAATACATGGAGATCTTACACAACGAATGTCCCTCTAAAACTAACCATTTCCTCAGTAAACGACGCATGAGTGTTTCCCAGCATATATGAATAGCGTATACGATAAATACACCACGAATCAGGAAGTTACATGTAATAGATACCCACGTCAGTAAGGTGAAAATCACGACACACCGTTCAGTCGTGATTATCTTTTTCACATAGTGTCGAGAACAATTGACCCAGGTGTGATATAACTAGCAATCGTGCTTGACGTGGGTGTTTGCCGAAAATATCACGTTTGAATTTTATTGTTCTCAACATTCGCTGTGGCAGAAATACCAGTACACTTTTCAAGTAAAATGTGAACGCATGATATTGATCTTTGATGTATTGGGCTTTTTTTTCTTTTTTTTCTGTAAACACAGGAAACCGATAGAGGGGACATGGTTAATTTGGCCCTTCGTCAATTTATGCAAAAGTACCCATGAGGGGAAAAACATGATCACATGATCTTGTAAAGTGACCGTATCCTACGGGGCCAAGAATACGTAAAAAAAAAAAATACTTCGGAGGTGAGTCCAACTGAAGGTTTTCTGCATGTGAATGTTACTTCGTTGAATAGATTTCAAAATGTACATGTATTTTCATAACCTTGTAATAGTATTTATCTGCCTCATATTGACTACATATTTAACAAAGACTCAAAATAAGATGAAATGTGTAAAAAATTCTTACATGGCGTTTAGATTGCTTCATTATAAAATGTAGGGTGCCACTTTTACCCGATCCTGGGGTCAACTTGACCCGCCAATTTTCTTAAATTATTATGGACACTGAACTGTGTAAATAAAATCTTAAGTTCGGAGCGTTTTTTTATCTACCCATCACTTACCTGGTTAAGTGTCAGTTTATCTGAAGCGGCCTCTGTCGGAGGAATTCCACTGACAACTTGAACAATACACAGAAATCCAATAATGATCCCCGGGTTCATTTTGAAGCCTGATGATTGGAGAGAAAAAAGAATTGTTACTGTGACATAAACTAGAATAAATATGTTAAATAGAAATTATGTGAAAAATGATGTTACAAAATCCTGTCATATCGAAAATTACATTTTCACTGGATGTTATTTAAGTTTAACAACTAAAGAAAAGATGGAAGGTTGTTACAGTCTAGTATCACATGGGTCTCTAAAATAGTATCCAAAATTTAAGTACACAATAATTTTATAACAGACTACTAACGGACCCTGTGGTCAGAGTACAAGTTTCAGACCTCTTTCACTTGTGTTTTTTTTTTTTTTTTTTTTTTTTTACATTCTACAAAACTTTTCACAATATAATAGACTTTTTCAAGTATATTCTTTTCATAAAAGTACGAGCTGTTATTCATAGAAGGATGCAGCAGGAGCTCGGGTTCTTTTTTGGCAAGAATGTGCTCAGCTGAAATTGTCGAAATCTTTCCCGTCTGTCACCTTAAACCATGGACCCGCCCAACACATCAACAAAGCGTACTCTTTTATTGACTTGATTTCAGTATACAGTTAAAATAAAACGTATTTTTCTTTTATCGGGTAGTTTGGGAAATGGAGACGTGGTCTTTGATATGAAATGGAATAGCTCACCGTACATCCTATTCTGTACCATGCTGTTAAATGATTATCAAAGCAGAGTAACTTCCTGATGGAAAAATACACCAAAATAATATTTCATCTATACACAACCCGAGGAGCAGCGTACAGCGACTACCCAATTTTACATTATGTTAGCCAGGTGGCTACCAGCATGCGTGAAGAATAATTACAGCCTTTTAAGGACCAAAAAAGAAAGGGTCACTATTTCAGCACCCAGTGTTATATGTAGCTTCAAAATGCCCGCCGAGGAAAAAATGAACGAATAACTATAATATATGTACGGGCTCCGTTACTTCTTGATTATAGCAGATTCCATGTGACTTACCGTAAAGCTGACACAATATGTTATGGAGCAGGCGATCACACAGAGCACCTCTAGTTCGGATGCATTGATTATTTTAATATTCATTATCTTAATAGGAAATTTCCCATCTATTAATGAAGGAAATGCCATGGCATTAATTTGGCAATATGAAAAATTATCCTTAATAACTTCATTTACTTTACTTTATCCCAAATAACAGTCTCGTGAACTCTACTCTCTACCAGATGCCAAATGGGCGACTACGTCTTTATTTTTCACTGTACAGAAATGTGCCCAGAATAACCAGCGAAATACTAGTAAAAACTTATTGACTGTGACTGTGGTAGAGGGGACGGGTTTCTTATCACACGTGCTACAAGAGCGTCGGGAATGCGGGAATTAGTACATGTAATACCATCTCGGTAATTAAAAAGGAAAATGTACAACTTGAAAACAAGGTTCAAAGCGTATATTTTTTGTTGATCAAATCAAACACATTTAATGTACTAACATCACATTTAAACAACGACTCGAAAATTCAAGTTATAGATTTTTTCTGTCACAAGATACGATAAATAAATTTCAAACCGTTAGAATCTGCATTCTGTATTTCACAATATTTGTTCCCATTCGTCTGTGTCATGGTAAATGGAATGTGAGGATATTCAGAATGTCAGAATATGTTTATGCATTTTTGCTATGGAACATTTTGTTCAGATGCTGATAATAACCAAATACCTCTTCCACTATTTAGAAAAGACAAAAGAAGGCACGCAATTTGTTCACTGAAGAAGCTTCAGCAGGAATGGCACTGCGACTGACTTTGAGGCATTCTTGCACATGAAGGTTTAGCAACCAATAATAAATAATATATAATAATATATAAAGCAAAATATTATAGCGAGAAATTAATAGTCCCAGTTCATGCATTCTTTAAATGCTTAGGCCTAAGCCCAGCATTATATCAACAAAACATTTGTCATCCTTGCCTTTCTAAAAGAATAGAATAATTGCTTGTCATAATTCAAATTACAGTCCAACTTCCTCCTATCTTCACTGAAATGGTAATGATGATAATAAACTAAAAATGCCACACTGCCAAAATCATAAGGAATAAGACAGCAAGCAACGAACAGGAGTTCATTCGCAAGATGGCGCCACTGCTTGTGGCAGTTCCCTCAGTTTGATACACGCGAACTGACTTAACCTGCATGGCCACACCCTCCCCCTCCGTCGTCCATGTAGGATACCACCTGTCCTTGGCCTCCCAGAACGTAGCTGAGGCCTTAGAGTCGCTGTCCCTCCACGGTTTAGTGATGTTCCCAGACCCATCTCTAAGGGAATCGGGAAAGAATCCCCCAGTGCCTCCCACTGCAACATTCATGATGATGTGGAACTGAAATATTGATGAATTGAAATAAATGCAAATGTGAAAATACACGTTTGATGTATTAAGTGATTATTTAAGTTTGGGATAACAAATAATCAGAGTATCGCAGTTGTTAAAGTTTTCAGGCGCAGGGGAGACAAAATACTTTTATTAAAATATATACATTTAGTATTTGAATGCACTTTCAACGGTGCATCTACCATTCTCGAGCTTTCAAAGTCATTTTTTAAAAATTCTAGTGACCCTGAAAGTTTATATTAAATGTCCGTATGTGACCTCGAATTTCGACCTTTTTCTCCAACAAATGAAGCACCCACGCACACACTAACACACACGCATTCATAACAAAACTAGCTTAATTCTAATTCACAACTCCGCCCTTTTGTCTTTAATGAATTACCTTTCAAACAAAGCGTATTCTAAAACAAATTGGCAACCCTAAATACCCGCTACGTATGAATAAGTGTATATATATATATATATATATATAAATATATATATATATATATATATTCCTGTATGGCGTCTCTCTCTCTCTCTCTCTCTCTCTCTCTTACACGATACATAATTGAAACAATATAATATGCTGTACTTGTTTTAATCATGAAACTCACAGCTTTATCAAATGGAGCCAGTTGTGTCCCATTTTTCCAAGGATTTGGTTGAGTTTGGTTCTTCCACCCGCCGTCGCTCTGGTTACCCCACGCCCAGAAACCGGGAAAGCTGGGGTTTTGATCCAGCAGCGGAGATGGAATTTCTAGGAACTGGTGGCCATCAACGGAAAACCTGTGGACATGGCACAAAGTCAATGGGAGGTGAGTTTCACTATTTAGTTTAATGCACAGATAATACTATAAAGATAAATAGAGACAAATTCATACCAAGATGTTTACATCAATAGCCGAATATGAACATCTCTTCACATCAGAAAAAAAACTTTACTTTTAAACTTCAGAAAATTTATCAGTGCAATTTAGCAACAATAGACTATCCGGCCAACTTATGTTAGACTTCATGACTTCTTATTACTTTTAATATGTCACATTTCTCTGCACCTAATGTATATGGTTTATCCGAATAAAATGATCTTTAAAAATAATAGATCTTTAAAATACAAATCTAAACTATGCCCGCGAATGAAACTGTAGCTGTTTAATATTTAGGTAATAACCCACTCTTCCAAGACACATTTGAATCGACCAATATTTCAGAATACCGTAACTGAAATGTCCAAGATGAAAGTATTACCTGAAGCCGTTGGCGGTCCAGTCAACGACATACTTGTGGAAATTATCTGCAAAGTTGGCCGTTTTGTTTGTACTACAACACACAAGCAGAAATAAAACTTTAAAGCAGCCTTTCAAAAAAGTTAACTGATTTACACTTTTTCTATAAAATGAAACTGTGTGTCTACGCTTTTAGACAAAACAAATATGTTTTGAGCAATTTCACAACACTATTTCAAACCCAAAGTTAGGTAGATCTGCTGTGGTCTGCACTGAGATTAATTATATAAAAAGTACTGTATTTGTATTAGTATTGTTGCTGATTTTAAAGACGCAATGAACTTACTATGTCTTATGTGTGAGATGGAACTTATTGTCATTATAGATGGGTCCCCAGTGTAGCGTTGAGCCAATCGCGTTCACCCCCTGCTCTGATTTATTTACCCCATATAGATCTCGATTTCCTGGGAAATTAAATATGACATTAAAATAAATGTTACAGATGCATTTGGTTTCAATAAACTATTGTTTAACCTGACAAAAGTAGGTTATTTAGTGTATTTTTGTTTATTCACTTTATATATATCTAGAGTTTCCATGATTTATTTTACTTTTCTATTTAGGTTCTTCGTGAAAAATAATCAAGACTTAAGAATATTTTGATAATTTAGACTTCTCCTAATTTGCAACCATGCGAGTAAACCTGTCTTAGGTTTTCGTTTGAAAATGGGCAATTAAAAAAATGATGAAGTGATAAAGTAACTCCTATATTAACACCTCTATACTTGTAAGTGTGTGCAGATAAGAGTGGTTATATTATATTGCACTTTGTTAACATTATAATATAATACTTCATAAAGGGCGGGTGTACTGGATCATGCGTACCCCTTGCTTCCACTAGGTCAATTTCTCCAGATCTTGGCCAATCTCCGTATTCATTATCCTCAGGCAAAAGCCAAATAGCTGAAAATACACACTAAATTTCATTCAGTTTCGAGCAAAAACAATTCTAATTTAAATTGGAGGTATTCAGAAAAACGAAGCGATAGTTCAACAATACTGTTACATTCAGTTTACATTGCTGTGTCACTGTTTTTTACCACGGCGTTCTTTTTCTCTCTTTTTTGTCTCTCTCTCTGTTTCTCTCTCTCTCTCATTACCTGGCCATATCCAGTCTCCTGCCGGCATTTTGGCCACGACCTCCAGCCGACCGTACTTGAAGCTGAATTTGCCTTTAGTCCGCAGACGGGCAGACATGATGGGGTTCACGATTTGCCCGCCTTGTCCTCTGCGCAGGCATCCATAAAACATTTCATTTGTGCAACGACCATACATTGCTAAAAGTCAAAATATATTTACTTTATCATTGATTGCTTAAATGTTCCATGTCGCTTTAAGAAACGTGTACAAGTATGGGTCTATCTTACCTTTTAAGTCTTAGAAAAAAATATCCGTAATATTTGTTGACGTAATGTGTAAGTCAATTCATTTACCTTCAAAAAACATTTACATTTAATAGAGAGTCATCGAATATTTGATATATTACCTCTTATATCCAATGTCCCATTATAAAGAAAACTTTCGCCAAATGGCTGACCAGTCAAAGGATTGATACTGTCTTTCAGCAGGGTCTGAATAACATCGAAATATCGGTTTATACAGGGAAAAGATGTTTTCACAGAGGTAACACAGTAATCTCATGAATGTCAGTTTGTTTGGTAGCACAGTGGACTTTGGTAATGCAGGCTACATACATTGTTTCTACTAGAACTATTAGTTTTTTCATCTATAAATGCCATTTGAAATTTTAAAATTATGTTCAACGAAGATTTTTAGAAGTTGCAATAAAACTCAAATTGTCAACAATTTCCATTCTTGTAAGAAATGGACGTTATAGAAAACAGTGCTATTGTATTTATTCTGTGAAGCAAGATCGCAATGAAACTTCGCTTCTTGATAGAAAAATATCCTCTTTGCATTCAAACTGTCCCATTTAGATCACACCACCTTATGTTCTTGACAGGATCTGCAAACATACATACATTTAGGCAGTTTGCACACGAAAAGAAAGGTCCACAAAAATTCTATGAAGAAGCAAATAAAGATTTAAAGGGCGACCTGTGTCAATAAATAACAAAATGTCAATACGTCAGTGGGGTATTAAAAGAAATCCTCCCTTTAGTAAACTTGATAAAATTGTTCAGGGATTCGTTTACAAGCAAACAATTTCGCAAAAATTGCCACTCACTGGTTTTATGAACAGGGTGTTATCTCTCACGTAACTGTTTTTGGGGTCGTCAGTGTAGACCTCGAATTCCCAGTTCTGAAAAGAAATGCGTATTAATCAAAAGTCACTGAAAAGTTGTCAAAACATATACAGATCACATTGTCACAGCAAAACTTGATAGGGCTGGGTTAGCGAGGTAAAATGTTCACCTGTTGAGGTTAAAATGGAGGTCAATTGGGCTCAACCGCCCCTTTTATTAATTAATTTGTTTGTTTATTACTTGCGACCTCCATCATTTTATTTACGTATTTATCCATTTTGTTTCGCGTTTGCTAATGTTGGCAGTGTATTTTCAGTCGGCATGGCCACCTAGATCGACGATACTTGCAGGCTTTATTTCATTACTTAATTTGATTCTGTGATCATTTTTTAGATTTTAGTTGGGCAACATTTTTAATAGTAAAAATGTTTCATATTTGGGGAAACTCACCTTTCTCGTGCAAAGTTGTCCCCTGGTCACATGAAGTACATTTTCACGACTACAGACAGGGGCGGATCCAGGAATATTTGAAGAGGGGGTCCGCAGATGCCAAGCCTCCCCCCCCCCCCCCAAAAAAAAAAAAAAACTTGGCGTGGGGTTCGGGGCCCGATGAAGGGCCCGGAAAATTTGGTATTTTAGAGGTCGAACGACCCTCCTGACCCCCCCCCCTCTAAATCTGCCACTGTATAGAGCAACCCATCTTAACAACATCGTCATTTGAGGGCAAAAACAACGCTGGCTGAGCTCAAATGCAAACAGTTATGGCCAGAGCTTAAGTATATGAAATATGGCCATGTGGTCTTCAAATGATTCCCACAGATGAGGCCTGCATGAACAGCTTGATATTTGCAATAGAAGTGTTCCAAATACTGTAGGCTTTGTACAAATCGGGTCCAAGTCCATAAGAAACAACCTGGGCCGTTATACATCGTGCATGATGGGTGGAAAGAAAAGAGTAGTAGAACAGAAAGGAGTTTGAACTTGGAGACATTCATTTACACCAACGTTGGCGAGGCATTCAAATTAACGAGGAGATGCAATGTACCTGATACAATCTCCTGACACTCCTGGGTTAATGTGGAGATGTCTACGGTGTCAATGCTGCATGGGTATATGTAACCAAACTTATCTCCCCATGACATGCGTTTAGGGTTACGGCACACCTATACAAATATTGACGAAAAATTGAATTTGTGATAAGACTGGATTAAAACATCCCTAAGTTTATCTGGTCAGATGTTAGAGTAACAATTCTGGCAGCCTAGGGACCGACACACGAGCAGTGAAGAACACTAGTCTTTCACAATCACACCTGTTTATCGTAATGATGGACGATTAGAAATCAACACAATACAGTTTATAAAACATTAACGATGGTCAAGGAGGCACTTCTGAGATATACCTCCTTGCCGTTATCATGGACATAATGAGAGAAGGTTCTCTCATTATGTCCATGCCGTTATATAAGTGTTATGGACCCTCTTATACGAGCTAATCTTTAATTTTTTCAGGTTGAGTTAAAACCAAAGGTGAACAATAATGTAAAGTCACATCAAAAAATAATTACGGAGCGTGATTTTATATTCCAAAAATTGTCCACTATACAGAACACCATTTTCATATTACAGGAGTGTATATTCTATATTGAATTTAATAAATTGAATTGAATTTAATTAATGTGATTTCTAAACAAGAAATTATAAAAATCATTAGGCTTTATCTAGTTGACTGCATTTTCGTAATATTTCTATATGTGCGCCATTTGAAGGGGCGAATCTTGTATGAATCTTTTTGCTTCTCTACTTTTTGCCGATCAATCATGAGCGACCCTCATCGTAATTCAAACATTGGGAACATGTTTATTGAATATATATAGACTTAACATGCCTTTCTTTCTTTTTCTTTCATTTTTTAAAAAAATATGTCAATAAATCTTTAGTTTATGTTAAATTTTAAATTATAATCTAATTTCAATTTAAAACTTTGGATCTAATATAAGCCCTATCACAGTCAAAATCATATAGTGTAGATATGGGTGAACGTGCAACAGTGTTTGAATGCCGCTCTGTTCCTCGCAAGGTGAAGACACCGTGCACACACAAGAAAATATCACACAGCCGAAGCATCAGTTTCCGGAAAATCCTGGTGCTAGCACTAAAAATTTTCTTTATCACCTCTTAAACTCTACATTTGCTGGCAAAATCGCAGTTTTACAACTATTCATTCCACCACTACTACTTATGAAGTTTCAACCTTCCTTTTTTTCTATTTTTTTACTCATTCCACACCTACCCCTCCACCCCATGCGGTGATTTCGTGTTCCCAATTTTTGGGATCCAGCGTGTCAAAGGTGTCTTCAAAGATGAGATTTTCTACGGCATTGTTTTTCGTTACACTGGTAATTAGTAGCACGCAAAGAAATGACCAAGACCCTTGCATTTTGACGCTGTTGTTTATGGTAGTAGTCAAGTGGAAAACGGCCCTCTTCTTTCTAAGTGTTAGATGCTGATTACGACTCTTATATACCCTTGTAAAGTTCAAATGTCAATTTACAGTAAGGCCAAAGCTTTTAGACTTCTGGTTTACGAATTATTTTCTTGAAACTAATACAAAGCAAGTTAAAATATTAAAATCCCCGCGAAGAGAAAGACCGGACCAAAATAAAAATACATTTTTAGAATTAGTTTTTTTAATGCGTATGGCCGTAGCTAAAGTTTGGCAAGAGTCGAAGCAAGCCACACCCCTGGTGGAGAAGAGTGAACCTGGACCTCAACCCGCGCCAACCTTATCAGTGAAGAAATCTGGGTGAAATTCCAGAGGAGGACGGTGTCTCGTCCTGATGATAAATATCATTTCTTGAAATGATGCGAACTTCTGAAATTAAAATGACACAATAATTGCGAAGATTCAAGCATCCGTAATACACGCAAAAGTGATATAAATGGCCTATTGCGTAAAATGTGTATAATCCTTAAATTATTTATGTAAATATAGCGTGAGCCGTAAATAAATGCTCTTGTCTTTTTCACCGTTGTATAATGTAAATACAGCAGATCTACCGGTGTGCCAGTTTAGGATTAGAATATATTAAGACGTGAAAAGGTTGGGGTGGGAGATTTAAGAAAATAGAAAATGGAGCATGTAGCCGTACATTTCGTTTACAAGTCCTTTATTTTTATTATTACAGTGTTTGTCGGGTGTTATTCGAGAACTGCAATTCCTCAATCCCCGTTTTTTCTTTTGAAGAATGTTGCGTAAAATTGCAGGTGTTTTAACAATGCTCAGGTCTTCAATGAAGTTATGAGAACACGTTTAGAGGGGTGAGGTTGCACGTGACTGCTGGGTTTTAATATTGGTAGCTGGTGGAACTATAAATACGAAGGCTACATCTTTGATAACGTTCTTTGTTAAAGTACAGGGTTCAGCAAACAATGACAGGCAATTTCTTTACGCAACCCGTGCATAAAAACCCCACGTGCCCATTTATCTTTTGAAATTATCACCTCATGTTAACCTTTGTCTGTAATAAAAAGCCATTGGTTGCTGAGCTAGTGATCACGTTGATATGTTCATCTGTGTGCATAACAGGGGCGGATCCAGAGATATTTTCTGACAGTCATCCAAACTATCCTTGTTGATTAATCGTCCATTTTTGACCGTCTTCCGACAGAAACAAAATTCATACCCTTTAATGTAAACTTAAAAATCTGACCGTCTTCCGGAAGACCCAGAAGACGGCCTCAATCCGCCCCTGTAGGCCTATAAGGTACCTCTGTATACCCTGTACGTTTGATTTCCCAGGTTTCCGGGTACCTGCTAGGCGCATATGTACATCATTCCTTGATTATACCCAATCTAAAGGACTTGAGGTCCTACTTACAAAACGGATATAAGATATAAGTTGTACCCTATAAGAACGGGCGTAAGTGCGTGCGTGCAAGTGCGAATGTGTGTGTGTGCTTGATATCTCCCTATTACGTCTGCCTGAGATAAACGCCGTCTTCATACTGCAGTTGGTGATCCAGGGCCCCGTATCTCGAAAGCATCGCGCATTGCGACCGTGCGCAAGCGTCTCGATTCCATAACTCGCCCATACTCGCCACATATAATACATTGTAGCCTCTATGTGATATAGCTATTCGCAATACGCAATGCTTTCGAGAGCCCAGGAAAAATAGGCGCATTAACGCTGTTTTATGTGATATTGTGGTTGATATGCCCGAGTAAGGCAAATATACTAGTTTCCATTGCAGTTGTTGATCCAAATGTGACTGAGTAAAGTGTAGCTATCAGGGCCGTAGCCTGAGCAAAATGCCAGGGGGGGGGCAGTACAAGCGGACACGAGGGGGTGAAGCCCCCGAGGGGTGAGGGTGTTGGAGGTGGTGTCCCCCTCCTACGGTGTGGAAAATTTTTAAAAACTGTATGTATAATACTGCATTCTGGTGCATTTTAACTGTTATTTATTGGTCAATCAGAAGTCAGAAATTGTGGGTTCATTTTGCCATAAGTACAGTCATTTTTTTCAACACAACACGCCAATTGGCCTGGGGGATAGCTCCCTCAGGGAGGGTGAGCTTTTTGGCATGAACTGAGTTGGCTAAAAACAGTACACCTTTGTAAACAGATTGTTGAATGATTGTCTAGTGGCCATGAGTGCCTTTTCTCACAGAATTGATACCAACTTTGCAATTATTTTTTTTACCTTTGCGATTATTTTTTTTTGCACCCCAATTTCCAGGGGGGGGCAGCTGCCCCCCCTGCCCCCCCCGGAGGCTACGGCCCTGGCTATAAGCAACATCACACCAAATTGCAATATAACCTACCCTGAGTGTCAGAGAAACGTAAAAGCTAGCTTGCTAAATATACCTCGTGGTGGAGTCGCTTTTCTGGTATTGCGACATGGGTTATATATGAAATCAAGATCGAGCTGGCAATACCGGAATCTAGAACCTAGGGTAAATATAACCATGCTTCTGTCCATAAGTAATCCATTATATGTGATGTAAAAAAGAAGATAAGATTTTTATGAAAACTTTAATAACCACACCTTCAAATATCATTAAACTTCAATAAAAGTTTAAAGACTGTCACAACTTCATAATTCATGTATAATACAAACAAAATGAACAGATATAAAAAATCTATAAAGCATATAAACTATTGTATTATGGTAGCCTTTAAGGTACATGTAGCACTCTTACTGACAAACCATAAACTAATAAAACAAAGCAAACTAAGAATTAAAATTTTCAAACTGCTATCATTATTGGTCATACATGTAATTCACAGACTTAAGCCTTTTTATTAATCAATAATGCTAATCGGTTACACTAATGAGCCTTGTTGCAGGTGTCAATCAATTTTATTCAACTGTCAACGATATATAACATCAACTGGTAACATCAACTGGTACTGTGTATCGTCTTGTATCAGTTACATCAAGTTTCATCAACTTAAACTTTCAACGTGAAACTCGTTGCGAGAACCTGACGACTTGCCTAAAAAAGTAAACATGGCACGTGCTGGGCCAAAACTAAATACCATCAACACCGATAGTACAATTATGCTCAAGACACTACTAAAAATAGCTACTTGTCAGTTACAAGCCTGATGGAGATTTATCTAACCATGATAAATAGCCTGAACACATGTAAATTCCACTGGATTGAATGTGAGAATAAGTAAGCAAAAATACCATTCAACATGTCTAGTACATGTACTAGCCTTGACTAAGACTGAAAGCCCTTAGAACTCGAAAAACCTAACCCTTAGCAAAGTTACTAAATGTCAAATACTTGAAACAAGAACAACTCCTGCAGTATACATGTACCAGTGGCTGGCATTGAACAAAGCATTGCAAATTTTACTATGGCCTAACTTTTCTACAAAATTACCTTTTCTTTTGCTACATTGCTGACAAAGTCAAATCAATGAAAAATTGTTGAATACTATGACAAAGAATTACTGTATATATAAAGTTTAATTGAGGAAAAAAACGTAATCTTTTATACATACTGTTACCCCGGTACCTGTTGGTCTCAAATATTCTGTGAAATTAATGATAAATAACAAAGATTTTGCTTTTGGCAAACATTATTTAATTTTCACACAAAGCCCCAAACAAAATGAAAGGTGCATGATGAGTCTTATAAATGACTGTTTGTAGAACAGAACAGTTAAATAATATATATAATATATATGTAAATCTTTCTTTTCCATGCACTAATGATGCCTGCTTATCCTCATACAATTTAATGAACATCCACATACTTTCTGATTACTATCTGATTAAATAGAAGTATTCTTAAAGAGATAATAACTCTTCGTATGAGTTTTACCACAAAAACGGCAGTTATAGCTATTGTTCAGATATCTGAGCTCAGTCTTTAGACCACGTGACCTCCATTGATGGCTATACTCTGTTAAAATCTCTGAAGAGATTTTAACAAAAAACCAAACTTTTTAGAAAAAAAAACAGGGACTAACTTTGAAAGTAAAAATGGATTCATTAACCATTGGTAAGTATGGGAAAATTGTTGTTTACTCCAGGAAAATTCATTTTTTGGCCGAAATGAAGAGTTATTATCCCTTTAGCTTAGAGACTAAATAACATCAGTCAAACATGGCTTTCAGGAAACAGGACCCTGCATAAGGTCTACAGGTGGTGGACCAAACATCGTGTTTGACTGATGTAATTTAGTCTTTAAGTAAAGAATAATTCTATTTTATCATCATACATGTATCTACAGACCATGGAAAATCTCTTTCACAGTGAATTTATTAATTTGTAAATAACAAACAAAAAATAAATAGATGTCTAATACTTCACGTCTTCCAAAAATTAGGGTTAGTTTCCATTCTTTTCTGAAAGTTTTCATACCATTTCTGCAGGGTGCTCAGTGGAACAAATGTCTCTGAGGGATTTGGCACCATCTGGGCTTGATTTACAGCAAACGAGGAAGCATAATTGAAGAAATTTTCCAGCATCTTCTGTGAGAATGCCACCATGGTGTTCAGTGTGGAAAGAGAGGTGTTGGTGGCAGGTGTCTGCTGGGACAGCTGCTCTAGAGGCTCCACTGAGATCCCTATCTGTGCATTATGACTGGGCTGCTGGGAAGACTGGCCAAATGGATTGAGGACTGCATTATCACCTGGAGTGAAGTACAATATTTTAACTGTGTACTGAAATCAAATCAATAAAGGAGTATGCTTTGGCCCCATTCAGAATAGGGGACTATCTAGTCC
This sequence comes from Lingula anatina, assembly GCF_051362555.1. Taxonomy (NCBI): domain Eukaryota; kingdom Metazoa; phylum Brachiopoda; class Lingulata; order Lingulida; family Lingulidae; genus Lingula; species Lingula anatina. The sequence continues at coordinate 3,099,281 of NC_141767.1, read as the reverse complement.
GAGGGTCAAATATGGCAACCCACTACAAAACTTGCCGTCTAATATGCTAACAGTCAGTGAATAGATATCCCGTGGGGAAGTATTCAAGTGGGTCAGCCATATTTGACCCTCGGACTAGTTAGTCCCCTATTCTGTATGCGGCCTATGGGTAGTGAGACCTTGCTCATGGGGAAGGCACAGTATTCTCACTAAAAAAAATACCAACAATTAAAAAAACATGCCATTCAGTTCCACATACAGTTACACTATTTAAAATCATATTTTAAAACCTGAGAAACACAAAAAAGTACCTGACTTTAATCCAGATATCTTAAAAATTGCACTTGGTTTGGCATTGCTTATATGTCCTAACAGCATCCAGGAAGGACCCGAGGGATTGGGCCAGCAAAAATACACTGAAACCAACAAAAATACATGTGAAGTGATGAGAATTCTCTATGTACACAACTGGCCATGCAACTTCAGTAATAATTACTGTGTTCACTTACTAACCATTTCGCTCACAAATACATGAAGCACATAGCACATAATCAGTCTCTAGCAAAGGACTCACCTGTGCCACCCATGCCACTGTGTACTGTCTCACCTGACATAATGACAGGACTCACCTGTGCCACCCATGTCACTGTGTACTGTCTCACCTGACATATTCAAAGGACTTACCTGCACCACCCATGTCATTGGGTACTGTCTCACCTGACATAACCAAAACATTTACCTGCACCACCCATGCCATCTGGAAAGGGCACCTGCCCAGTCATAAACACAACGATATGGTTTACATTGTCTGCATCAGTGATGTTGAAAAGAAACTGAGTCTCACTGATTTGCTGAAACTCAGTTTGTACCTAAAATACAATAACATGATAGGCATGAGATATGTTCCTTGTGTGATATATTATAACACATACTGTCTGCATGAACCTTTCGACTTGTTCATAATCAGAACTTGGATCATACTCGTACCAGTAGTACTCCTGTACTTGCCCTCCACTACATTTACTTTATTAGGCCCATTTGTCAAGGCAAATGACAGTCCAAAAATAAACTTTTAAAGCCGCTATTTAAAAATTTGTACGTAATTAGGTGCTAGGGGCACAGAATCTTCACTTCATATACGAAACTAAGAGTAGTAGACACTGAAAGCTCAGGGTAATGTATCCTTGTTCAACGAAATTACTGGAAGCCACTGGTTAGTCGAGTTGAAGCGCATCCGTACTCGAACCGTAGATTCAATCATTTGACACTCAGCATGTACTTACCAGTCTACCAGCTGCCAGGATCCCAAACATCGTGCTGTTGTCAACAACTTCACCTGGCAGTTAATATATAAGCATCACTTTAAATTACTGATAATATTATTTCCAGCTGTAGGTTCTGTTTCTTTTTGTTTTGGCTTGTTATTATAGGTGGCGCTAGGGGAAGATGTGCCCTTCCAATGTTTGAGTTGGTTATGAAAGACTAAACAGCAACTTTAATGTTGTTGTCATTTTTCATTGCTTTAAAAGTGATCGTATTATGTTATACATGTACTTGTGGAAAACCTAGATAAGCAATATAATTTTAAAAAACCGGTACTACCTTGACTTGGGAACAGCGCCATCTTTATTGTTAAGCTCATAACTGCTCATAAATGAAGAACCGGTGACATGCCACACCGGTACAGACTGCCTGGGAAATTTCGTCCATCCAGTTGTAGTTATCGGATTCTCGGTTACCTGAAGATACAATCACACAGCACTGCTTTCTTATCATTGCATCACTGTATCTGAATCTTTGGTAACACTTAAAAATTCTAGATCAAAAAATAAACGCATAGGCCTACATTTAGGCCTATAAAAGTTTGTAGCCTAATAAGCCAAGTAGGCCTAATTTTTTTGAGTTACTGATAAAATGACGGTAACCAACATGCAGGAGAAATACTAAAAACAGTTTTTAGTATTTCGTTGGCTGCTATACTGCCATCACATTTGAAAAATTTATTTCCCACAATTATCCTTTTTAAAAACTCGGTCCTCTACCGACTTAATAACTTTAATATAAAGAACAAAAAACCTATCTCGTTGGCTGCTACTGCCATCCAAGATGTAATAAAGAGATTTAAAACTTCTTGTGCCATCACCTTCACACACAGAACGATGACCTGGAATCCTGCCGCTTTAGCCATTGTTCGATTTGTGATTCTTTCGTAACTTCTCCTGTCTGAAACTTTATTTTTGGTGAATCGTTTTGTCTTAATTTTCGAAAAGTGGCTCTGTTGTCATCCCTGGGTGCTCTGTCTGCCAGACTGGTCTTGGAAATTGGAAATTAAAACAACAGCGCATCAGCTGTTATCAGTAAAAATGGTAGCTCAGACCGACAGGGTCTTAAGAATCTGACACACCAAGCTGCGTAGCGCGTTTTCAGCAAAATTTCTATTTATCTTGTCCATCTTTTGTTACGATCAATTAAAAAATTAAAGTCAACATTCGGCCAATAGATTCTTAGATTTAAACAAACTACGAACATCGTGTATTAACCTGCTACAGTTTCAATTTTATTATTACAATGGATTTTAATTTATTTATTTATTTATTTATTTATTTATTTATTTATTATTATCGTTATTTTACTTTTTTTAGCAAGTTAATAGGCAAAATACCCGTTTGCTTTACTTTACCATTCGACATTTCCAGTTAAATGCTTCCTGGGGACTAATTTGTGGAATGCCAACTTCGTTGTGTCAATATCCTAAAGCAAAATTATCGGAAAACCATGACTGATCGAATACTATTTTTCCCTTATTTACACTCTCTCATCAATCATTTGTGTTATAAACATTAAGCTGTATCTAGGAAAAAAATAGATATTGAACTAAATAAATAAACAGTTGCATTTTAACAGTAGGCAGTTTCATAGATGCCATGTTGCAAACCACGCTTTTAAGACATCGTTGCCATCAATATTTTTATTAGTCTATGAAAACTATATTTTGCAACAGTCATTCTGCTGTTGAAAAAAAAAAAAGAAATGTATCATCGCAAAAAAGTGACAATATTTATTTATTAAAGTTTAAGTATACATGTACAACACTTGTATTCGATGCATAACCCAGTATATCCGAAACACCAAATTCCCTTTCCAATGAGCCTTTTTTATGTTTTATGTTGAAAAATCAGTCAGTAAGTTTACAAATATAAGGTACACAACCATCGGATCACCCGTGACAGCACAAATATAAGATAAAACAGCTTAAGATAATACATCTCAACACAAAGAAAAAATATCCTAGGTATATGTTTATCCTAGTGGTATTGAATTTTCATCCGAACCTAATACAGAGGTGCAAATAGCGCCACAGGCACCCTCTTAAAATATTTAGTGGACAGATGAGAAACTATGTTTGATACTTTCAGGGTCCTGCATGAAGAAGTTCGTACCAAAGTTACTGTCACAAATGGAAAACTTTCAGCTGCGGAAGCGTTTTACTCACTTTAAAAAAAATCGATCAGCACTGGTTGTGTTCTTTCTTACAAGTACAACGTTGTGAAATACATGACAATCTTCTGTATAGAGCGATAAATTTTTGCGCGATTTCAGTCACTGAATATTACAAAAAAGCATCATTCTGGCAGTAAAAGAAGTATAAAATAAACTAGATTTAAGTTTTTAAAATTTTTTTCAAAAAAATTAATTTCAAACTACACAAAAAGGACTGTATACCATTCAGTCGACAACTGCAACTTATTGCACCAAGTGCTTGGACAAGAATAACTTTTTTGTCGGATATTTTTCTGGAGAACATACGTTACATACAAATACATGTACCCCGAGTTGCAGTTTAAATATTTATAAAGATTTCCTTATGTCAACCATAATTAACCATGACTGAATCAATACAACATACAAGTACCGTATACTGAAACACGATACAAAATTGAAAATTATCTCTCGTAACATACGTTGCCGGAACAGCATTACCACTTGGCCCTTATCCATTTATAATAATATAAGCCGTGTTAAAAATCATATGTAGGTGTAAAATTGAGACAATCGTATATTTTTGTTGTATACGCATGTGTTTCAAAATTGAATACAAATTCGAATTCATTCAATTTTATTTATTTATTTATTAGACTTCGGCTTGTGAAATGCACCTCTATATTGGGTTTGTTTTCGCAAGTGGCAAAACAACTTCAATGTCAGAGCTGTAACATCGTCAATTAAATAACGTCAATTTTGTATTTGAAGGGGGGAATGCCCGCAGCGACTTTATCCACTACAGCAGCAGTAGTTTGGTCCACAATTAGTTCTATCGCAAGTGCCGTATCTAAATACGTGTGGTCCGGTCACCCCTACAGATTCTCCGTGGTTTTCCGATAGCCTCGGTCTACTGAGGAACACATGAAGCGCCTCAAAGCATGTCAAACTAAAGAGAAAAGAAAGAGAAAACATTTTATTCCCAAATTACATTTAAAGATTACGAATATGGATGGTTTATCTTTAAAAAATAGGCAGTAGTAGGCTTTTAGCAAATCTTCGAAAACCAAATTTGGCGCAACTGGAAATTTTTGCTTGGCCTTACCAGGGAATTTTTTTTTCATTTATTTATTACCTTGGTCTCTTGAGGACCATCAGTCTAGTACTGGTACAAATGTTACAACGACTATAGTTACAACAACTATAGGGTTATTACAAAGAATAATTATAATAGTAATAATCGCAATCATAATCATCATAACAATAATAATAGTACCTGTAGTAAATTAAATACATGAGTACTTAAATAAATAAACTACTTAAATAAATCAAATTAAATCAAATTGAATCAAATAAGATCAAATTGGATCAAATTAGATCAAATTAGATTAGATCTCATGCCGAAGCCTTCCTGCTTGACTAAGATATCGTGCCAGGTTACATAATACTTTCTTACTGGAAGAATTCAGCAGGAGAACCAATTTGAACACCGAGGGTCTATTACAGTAGAAAGGTTTAATGAACCTTTTTCTTAAATCTAAATATCTAGAGCAACCCAGTATAAAGTGGAATTCGTCCTCCACATCATTGCAATAGGAACATTTTCTTTGTGAAATAGGGATTTTACTGTATCTGCCCGTTTCAATTGCAAGTTTATGGGATGATAATCTTATTTTACTAATCATTTTCTTAAACTGGAGCGGGATTGGTTTTGTAAGATAAGTTTGAATAGTAACACGGTCGATGAGGTGTCTATAGAGCCAGCACTTTCTCGAGTCGTTAATCTCTGACAATATAGCTTGTTGTTTAATATCCATTAGTTTTTGATATACTAGAGGTACAATAAATTTTTATCATAATTACTTGGATAGTGAAAAAAATCATTAAGACCAGTTTCTGTAAAAACATCATGAATCTTAGAGAGCCAATTGCCACAGGATGGTTTAGTCCGGAATTTATACTCAAAATATTTAAGGCATTCTTTTAGAATGCAATTATTTGTGTTTCTCAGTTTAAGCCAGTATTTAACCATTCTTAATTTCCTATTGATTACCAAAGGGAATCTACCTAACTCTGCATAAATCATTGAGTCAGGGGTTGAACGTTTAACCCCCAAAATAAATTTCCCAAAGTCCATATGCACCTTTTCAATATCAGGGGCAGGATGGTGACCCCATATTTCACATCCATAATTAGCGATACTAGATATATAAGTGTCAAACAAAGATAAAGCGGTAGTATGGTTCAAGCTCATATCACTACACTTTCTAGACAAACTATACATATGGCTTTGCGACATTGTAATGCAAGTTGTTTCTGGGTTTTATAATATTTACCATTGTAATTCATTGTGACACCCAGGTAACAGAATTCATTAACTACTTCCAGTTTGTGACCCTTATATAGCCATACTTCATCAGTTTTTAAAGCACCACCTTTTGTAAATACCAGTATTTTTGTTTTACTAACATTTACAGTTAAAGACCATTTATCAGTATATGTTGAGAGGAATTCAACATACTTTGTAGCCCCTCAGCAGAATCAGCGAATAAAACCATGTCATCCGCATACATGAGTAGAAAAAGTGACAAATCATTCATCATAACTGGCTGGGTATCATTTTTTAGAAATTCTAATTCACAGTCATTGACAAAAAGGGAAAACAGAATTGGGGACAAAACCTCTCCCCGAAGAACTCCATTGTTATTTTTGAAAAAATCTGAGATCTTTCCATTTAACAAAATACCAGTTTTGATATTATTATACAAGGACTTTATAACAGAGAGACATTTGCCACCAATTCCTAACTTGGCTAACTTATCTATATTATCGATATAGTATCTATAGTATCGAAACATTGTTTATAGTCCACGAAGCAACAAAACAGCTTCTTCTTATCACTCAGAAATTTACTAATTATAGCATTTAGTGCGAAAATTGCGTCAGTAGTACTATGGTTAGGACGGAAACCAAATTGAGCATCACTCATAATATCGTTCATTTCTGACCATGTAAGTAGTCTTGCATTTACAATAGACGTGAATAACTTACACATACAGCTTATTAAGTTATATTCCTCTATAATTACTAGGAACAGAATATTCACCCTTTTTATGAACTGGGACAATCAATGCATTGCAAAGGATCTTAGGAATTAACATTTATCAAACATTGCATTAAATATTACATGAAGATAGGGCAATAGTATCTCTGAAAATTCTATAAAATACTCGTTTAGAATACCATCATACCCATGACCTTTTTTACGCTTAAGACTTTTAATGGCATTTTTCATTTCATCTATGGTTATTTCTCCATTTTATTCCTCAAAAGTTGAGACGCATTCATTTTCTAATGAAAGATTGTGGGTATCACCAGCCCCGTTCTTATCACCGTACATGTCATTAAAAAAACTTGGAAAATTCACTATATCCAATATCCAATATAATTCCCTGGCCTTACTAACCTACCCAAATTTGAACAGCAGAGATTGTGAGTTACATCGATTTGAAGTATTTCATAAAGGAGTTGCGATACGCTGAGTGGCTTGAACGGTGCACATCCTTCAAAAACCATGCCCAATTAATAATTTCTTTATCAAAATTGGAACTGCGTTTTGTAAATATCGAGCTTTAAAATGCACAATATCTTACAGTCGGACTAGGGTAAAACAATCGGGTAGGTCCATTACTCCCAATGTTAAAATGATGAAGTTTGATCGTCTCTGTCGATCACACCGGTAGATAATTAAACTTGACAACTGTTTAATTATATTAACATAGATATTCAGTGTCAGGAAATGGCCATCAACGATAAAAATGCACATCTTCAACACTGTAATTATATAAGCTGCAATTACTGTTTTGATAGTTTTCCAGGTTTGGAGTTGCAATGGCTTTGTTATCGGGTGTACCTCTGGAATCTGTCCACTGACAGCGATTGAAGAGAGCTTACCTGGATCTTCAAACAATCAAAGAGCGAGCTTTCAGGTGGTTTAATTGGAAGAAAGTGATCTTATCTGTTGGTGTCATTTTAGCGAGTAGAACTATAAAACAGATATGATCTTTACAGGCGTGGTTGTTGTATTTGTCTTTGAAAGTGGGTGCTAAAAGAGAGCTCTAATGACAATTTACTAGTCTGATTTTATTTCTTATATTACATGCCATTTTGAGAATTTGAACGATTTTTCTAGTAATTTTTTAATACCATGTAGCCGCAGGCAATTGAGATCATGGTTAGGATTAAAAAGTTTACATACTCAATAAACCATTAAACATTATTGTACCATGAAGTGCGTAAATGGCAATAAAATGCTATGGGAACAGATAACTAATACATATTCTTTGTGATGTTGCACACTTTTAACAGAGGATAGGATGCAAGAAGGCCTACTAGTATCAATGAGCATATGAACTATTAACCCAGCAAATTTACAGCAATTATTTCAAAAATCACCGACAGATCTCCAGTAGAAAAAATCCACCTACGTTTTTGCAAAGAACTTCTAGGCGTACATTCTAAAAGTACAAACCAAGCCGTCAGAGAAGAACTCGGTAGGCTAAAAGTATCCTCTAAAATCCAAACACAATTTGTAAATTTTTGGCAAAAAATATTAAACCTGGAAGATAATAGTTTATTGAAACAGGCTATCTGGATGAAATAGAAACTTACAATCTTTTAAAAACATCCAATCTTACAGAGATAAAGCAGGAAAACATGTCATGGTGCGAAGGTGTGAGACAAATACAATGGCAGGGAGACATAACCAACACCAAGTCCAAATATGCAAGTTTATTGTCAATACAAGAACAAATAGGAAAGATACTTAGATACAATTAAAGATAGAGATAAAAGCACCACTTTAACTAGATTCCGCATAAGTGCACACAACCTAGGTATTGAAACAGGTAGACATGAAAAAATTCCTCAAGCAGACAGAATTTGCAAAAAGTGTAATTCTGGGGAAATAGAAGATGAAATCCATTTCCTTGTGTCGTGCCCTCTTTATACAGATCTCCGATATGATCTTTATTCACTGTACAAAAGACAATATAGTAACTTTGAACATCTTACCAGAATGGATAAATTTATAACACTAATGACTGGTAAGAAGAACGAACATATGATTGCTCTTGCCAAATATTTATGGTTAGCCTTTCAAAAAAGGGACTGTGCTGCACCCATTACCAACAAGTGTACTGGCATTTGAGTAGGTAAAGCCACTTGGGCTCTGCCAATTATGTTTTGTATTTTTCTTACAAATAGTCGCACTATATCACTACTTAATATAAATCATACTTATTTATAAGTGCATTTCTATTGTACATTTTCATCTACCCATGTAGATGCATACGATACAATGAATAAACTTCACACACACACACACACACACACACACACACACACACACACATATAAAATCAGCAATCCAATTTTTGTTATGGTTTCAGTCTTTTATTCTTTTGACATTATTGATGCATTCGCTAACAAGCTTTATATCATTGACATTCCCATTCATTTTTACTGTACAAATGTTTATTCAGAATATTACTTTACAACTTAGATCAAGAAGTTTTATAACTTCTTTCTTACATACCTTACAGGTAGAAATAAAATGTGGATTTAAAGTCAACAAGTTTTATAGCATCTTGCATTTTGCATTTTGTTTGAGAATTCAAAGTGATTTATGACAGAAGAATATGTATTAAATTCGGATTTTTATATATCAAACTTTGTATTGTGATATTTAGTCTGATGTCCTTAAAATGAAAACATTACTTAAAAACAAATAGTTGTCAAGCATATTTGTTCACAGATATACTCTTTACAGACAATAAAATATGCCTATTACAACATGTGTCTGGGGTAAGTGTGTCTGGAAAAGTGTTGGTATAATCTCTGATAAAATCACCAACAGCTCTAGAAAACCCTCCTGATGGCCCTTGACTGACGCTAAATACCCAAGTGAATATGATCAAACGGCTGTCACAAGTAATTGTCCACTGGTACGTTTGATTTGAACAAAGTTCATCAGTCTAACATTGTGAACAATGGGCGCAGCCGATTGTTTTACCCCAGTCCTTCATGAGAGCCTCGTTTTGGGTTAAGTAGGCCGGAAACCGACTGTAAGAGAAAGTTAATGAGTACACGGTCACGTGGTCGGGTGACGTATTTCGAGAAGCTGCTCTCAGAGCATTGTACTAATTCGAGATGGAAGAAATGTCCGGGGATCTAGAAATTTCGCCATACCTCTTTCAAAGTGATCAGAGCAAAGTCTTGAGTGTGTGGTTTGTTTGAAAATGTCCGTTCTGATCTAAGCCAGTATTTTAAGTTAATGAATAACTTCTTATTGAACTTATATGAAGACAATTAAAGCTTTTAAAACGTATACTAATGGATAATTGGCCTTAATCAATATCTCAAAACTAACCATATTCACTGTCCCCTGCCCAGCCTCGGCAGTAAGCGCTCTTAATACAGTTTGAAAATAACTCTGGTCGCGGCAAGTATGATCTTTCGCCTTTTTCAAAACTGTGATAGAATTATGGCAAGTGTCAGAAAAGGAAGATTTAAGGTTTGTTAGTAGGGGTAATTCGCATTTTACCCCATGACTTGGAAGGCTTTTTCTGCTCACATTTCAATAAGTCTGGATCTTTTGTCAAGGTAAATATAAAGATCCTTTGCCCGCATCGCGCATGGCTCATTATCACATACTGGATTGCGCCACAGGATCACGTGACCTAGACCTGTAACTTCGTGTTTGCACATTGAATTGTGGTAATTTAAAACGCAATTTTCCACTTATCGATTTTTTATAGTGTTTTAAAGGGTAGTAGTCGATTTTAATGAATCTCTGGTGTACAGGTTTAGTGCTGTTTCACTAAAATTTGAAAACTACCATTTACCGTATCCCAACTCCCTAAGGTTCTAAGAGATAAAGAGCGTTATACCTTAGGTTGGTGCATACGTCGGAACAAGCCAGCTGGCCTGTAGCACATAAGCTCCGCACGGCGTGTACTGTCCCATCTACGGTCATAATACCGGTACAGGCTGCCTGGGCAATTTCGTCCATCCAGTTGTAGTAATCGGATTCTCGGTTACCTGAAGGTACAATAACAGCTACGTGCACTGCCTTCTCCACCTCCCACTGCGATGATAAACAAACAATGAACGTCCATGCTATACGTCCTGTAGCCCATCGTCCTTCCCCCTTCCTCGGGCCCTTCCATCCACCAGGTCCATTCCCCATGCCCATTCTCTCCAACCCATCGCCCCCTCCTTCCCCATGCCCTTCTCTCCAACCCACCGCCCCCTCCTTCCCCATGCCATTCTCTACAACAAATCGCCCCCTCCTTCCCCATGCCCTTCTCTCCAACCCATCGCCCCCTCCTTCCCCATGCCCTTCTCTCCAACAAATTGCCCCCTCCTTCCCCATGCCATTCTCTCCAACCCATCGCCCATATATATATATATACACACACTGGACAATAGAAGTGTCACCCCTACTGAACCAATACTATGGGGGAGTTAAATGTCTGTGGAATTATATGCTCCTGGTATCATTTTATTAACATCAAATTTAACAAAAAATCACAACATGAGAACAAAATATACATTCTACTAAAATATGCATTTCAAGTCCAAAATTAGTACTTAGTGACAAAGCCACGTGACCAAATAATAGGTGCCAGTCGACGAGGCAAGGATTCATATAATTGTCTGATGCGTTCAGGGCTTATGCTGGCCCAAGCATGAAACACTGAATATAACAGAGTTTCTCTGCTGGTTAGACGGGCATTTGTAAAAAGTTTTCACATATCAATTCACACATTTTCTATTATGTTTGCATCCGGACTCTGGGCAGGCCACATCACCCTGCGAATGTCCTGTTGGTCAAACCAATCATCAACTGCTCTGGGCCTATGACAAGGAGCATTGTCATCCTGTTGAACAAACGGATAATTCCTGTTACCAAACATGTTAGTAATAGATGGTAGCAAGCCTGACTACAAAACATCGATATATTTCTAGTGATTCATGTTTCCATCAACCACTATCAATTTGCCCACGCCATGGATGCTGATGCAGTCCCACACCATAATAAATATGCTGCTCCGGGTTCGAAAATTCAGTGCATGTGGTTTAAATGCTTTACCAGCAGTTCGCCATCATCGTACCCGTCTGTCATCAGAGGTCAGACAAAAGCGACACTCATCAGAAAAAAAATATTTAGGACCAATTGTCATGGACTGTCCAGTTCCAGATCCTGTTCACCCTAGTTTACTCTAAGTTGCCCGTTTTGTAACGAATAAAAGGTTTCAGTCTTGCTACCCTGCTGTACACTCTCTGAGCACGTAACCGATACCTAGCAATTTTCACAGACAGATTCTTATGTGTGAAATTGTTCCACTGTGTTGTCAACTGACAAGCACTGTAAAACTTTGACAACCTGGACATCAAAATCAGTCGTCGGTCTTCACGGCTAGTAGTTTTTTTGGACGACCCATCAGAGGCAATTTGTCTCTTGATCCAGTGTTTCTATACCGAGACCAGACCCTCTGCATGGTTCTGACTGAAGAATTCAATTGTATCGATATTTTGACATTGCTTATATTCCGCCTCTTCAGGTTAATAACTTGCACCTATAACCGTTAGATAATTGCCATGTTGGAGGAAGACAGGAATAAAATTTGCTGTACATGTACAAGACCAACAATACAATTCCATGGTATAGCGGTTTTATACTCATTAGTCACATCATAAGTAGACCAGACATTATAACTACCCAAGATCTGCCTACTTTTATTACTCTGATTTAGGGGGTGACACTTCTATTGTCCAGTATATATATATATATATATATATATATATATATATATATATATATATATATATACTACTACTACTACTACTCTTACAGATTTTTGAGCCGCAAATGTCAAGCCATTTACACATTTAGTGCTCAATAAACATAATTATTATTATTTAATAAAACTCAATCGAATAACTTATTATATATGTGTGAGTGTGTGAGCAAGTGTTTGTTTGTTTGTTTTTGTATTGTCATGTATTCGTGATGTATTGTGTCAATAAAAAAAAAACGCAATCGAATATATCCAGTTTAAAAACTCGGTCCTCTACCGACTTAATAACCTTAATATGTAGAACAAAAACCAGTAATTACCCATCTCGTTGGCTGCTACTGCCATCAGATTTACACACAGAACGACGACCAGGAATCCTGCCGCTTTAGCCATTGACCGTCTGTCTTGATATTTGCAAAGTTGTTCTACTGTTATTCCTAGGTGACAATCTGGTCTTTGATATTGCGCAGCAGTTTTTATCAGTAAAATGGTAAGCGAGACCGACAGGGCCCTAGATCTGAAACAGTGTTTTGCCGGTAAAATTTCGACTTCTGTTGTCGTGCTTTTGTAACGCTAAATTATAAAGTAAATCTCAACATTTGACCAACGGATTCTTAAATTCAAACAAACTACGAACACCGTGTATTGGCCTACTACAGTTTCACTTTAATTATTTGTATTGATCTTCTTTTTTTCTTTTAGCAAGTTAATCAGGAAAATATCCGTTTGCTTTATCTGCACTTACTCTGTCATTATGTACAGACATAGATGTGTCTGTACATATAGCCGTCACCTGTCGTATCCGTCGTCGCCTTCGTCGTGCACTTTCACCGATAACACGATAAGTGGAAACACATTTGACTTTTTAGATTGAAACGTACAGAACTGATGAGTAATCATAAAACGCAGGTCAAGTTCGAAAAGAGCATGGTCGGGCCATTTTTTTCAACAGTTATGTTTTTTCTCCCTTTTTTCAGCATATATGCAACACTGATAGCTCATTTTAAGGAAAACCAATAAGCCTTTTGTCTTAAAACCTACAGGAGTGATCAATCTTACTACTCAGTACATTACAGGTCAAGTTTGAAAATCAGCTTGATTGGACCATTTTTACAAAAGTTATGCCGTTTTTTCGCTTTTTTCAGCATATATTCAACACTGATAACACATTTCAAGAAAAACAGATCTGTCTATAGTCTTGCAAGTCACAGGAGTGATCACTCTTACTAATATATACAGATCAAGTTCCTAAATAAGCTTGATCAGTTAAGTTTTGATGAAATTATGCCTTTTTTGTATAAGTGGTTTTTAATTCTTAGGCATGTGAAGAGTCTCATTATTGAACTAATTAGAAAGGTAAAAGTGTTCTTTTAACATTTTCTGCATCTTTACAATAATGTTAGTTGATTATATAACAATGATGCTAAACCTGTATTGTGGAATAAAGTGTCAAAATGGAAATAAGTTCATATCAGTTTGTCAGATTCGATCATTCACTATGTTCAGAATCTCAGAATGGAGCAAATTGGACATTTAAAATTGTTCTATTGATATTTTTCTTATGTCAACAATTTTCTTAGTTGATCATATGAAAATGACAGTAAATTGATAAATTTGTGTTATGTGAAAAGTGTTGAAAATGGGAATAAACCCATTTCAGTACAGATATCTCTTGTTTACATTTAGGCATTTTCAAGGTTTAACTCTGAACTTATATGGCCTTGAAGACTTTTGCTAGTCACATTTTCTGAATACCTATGATACTTTTATTTTAAAATTAAAAATTGATGGTCATTATGCTGTTAAGCATTATGTAATATTGGATCAAAATTGAAGAAAACCCTATTGTGGGCACTGCCTCCATAGTGACCATTAAAGGAAAACCATGTCACTTACTCTTCTCAGCTCACACTTACAGGAAAGAAACATGGGCATTAAATACAGCTTCATGTGGAAAATCTGTCTTATTGGTTAATTTTTCTGGATGTTATACATTTTTTGTGCAAATTTGATTTTTCACATATTGACCTTTTCAAGGTGTGACTTTGAACCTCCATGGGCTTGAAGACCTTTGCAAAACACATTTTCTATTTAGCTATTAACAATTTATGGTCATTTTACTGTTAAGCATTATGTTATGTTGCATCAAAATTGAAAAAAATCCAATTACCTGTTGTGCATAATTACATTTTGATGTTGACTGTGCAGTTAAGCATAATGTATTATTGCATCAGAATTGACAGTCTCTTATTTTGTGCATTATTATTTTTTGCTTTTTTTAAAGGTGTGACTTAGAAATTTCATGAGCCTGAAGACCTTTTCTAGTCACATTTGGGTGTCAGTCTGTAATTTTCCCTTGGGTAATCACTGGCTACGTTCAGAGCTATAAAGTCACTTTCCTAATTAAGTTTCAAGTGGCCATTAAATGAGATTACATAAAAGACACCTGTTGAGATTTCCCTGTAAACTCCCATTGGTAAAGCTCTCTGCCAGAAAACAGTGTCCATAACAAGGAAGCAGTGATAAGTATGCAGGTAAATGTAGTTTAATATTGCAAATAAGTTTTCAAATAAAATATTTTTGTGTAATGCCAACATTTAATGCTATAGATGAATAACAGTGTCTTATTATCCTCAAACACAATTAGGTTATTCATATCATGTTAATACAGCAAGATTAAAAAGTTTGAATAGCAGCTTTATAGGAATATTTTTGTTATGCTTTCTTTTTAATTTTTTTCAAACACTGGCATTTTCAAGATGTGACTTTTAACTCCCATCCACCTGAAGCTCTGCACATTTTCTGTATTTCCACATAAGCAGTTGTATTGGTATTTATGTCTTTAAACATGATGTAATATCATTTTATGCACTGTCGTCATTTTTCAAATATTGGGATTTCCATTATGTGAGTTTGAACTCTCATGGTCCCGAAACTGTAATCTTATTGCACGGGCGGTTTGAGACCGTCTTCTGGGTCTTCCGGAAGATGGTCAGATTTTTAAGTTTACATCGACGGGTATCTATTTTCTCTGTTGGAAGACCATCAAAAATGGAGGATGGATCAACAAAAATTATTTGGAATACTGTCAGAAAATATCTCTGAATCCGCTCCTGTTATTGACCATGTTACCTGTTGTGCATGATTAAAATCCAGTGTTGATTGACTATGCAATTATAAGCATTATATATTATTGCATCAAAAATGACAAAATGACCTATTTTCTGCATCTTTATTTTCTGTTTTTGTCTGTACATTTGGCAGCTTTGTTGCCTTGTTTGATATTTACAATCAAACGCCTTCTGTGGTCTTATTTGTGGAACGCTAACATCGTGGTGGCAATATCCCAATGCAAAGGAACTCATTTTTTCTTCCCTTGTCATTTTAACTATGTATACTGTATCATCATTTGTTTGTGCTATAAATATTTGTCTGGGACAAGAGGTGTTAGATATTGAACAAACTAACTAAATAAATAATAAGTTGCATCTTTACAGTAAAAAGTTCCATCAATACCAGAAAGCAATTCACGCTCATTAGACATCGTTGCCTTTTATATTGATTTTTCAATCTGTGAAGACTGTGCTTCACAACAGTCACTCTGCTTGGAATAAAAAGAAATGTATCACCACAAAAAAAGACATCATCATCATCATCATCATTTAGAGCCTATAGTGTTCCACTGTTGGACAAAGGCCTCAGCATGCTTTTTCCATTGTTTCCTATCCTGAGCCTCAGATTTCCAGTTTGGCCAAGGTTTCTTCTTCCAAGACTTCCAGTAGTCATCTAATTCATCCCTCCATCGTTTGACATCGTTGCCTTTAACATTTTTATTAGTCTATGGCTCTATTCCCATAGATTTTAGATCGATCTATCCCCGCGGGGAGTCTCACAAACTGTAAGGGGAGTCTACTACAAGCTGTAAGGGGGTAATTAACTTTCGTGTCCGCCCGGCTGACAGCTATTTAGCGTGAACCCCCAGGGAGTTAGGTCGATCTAAAGTAGGTCGATCTAATCTATGGAAATGGGGTGTATGAAAACTATATTTTACATCAGTCATTCTGCTTGTGAAAAAAGGAATGTATCATCGCAATATTTATCCATATTTATCCATTTAAGCTAAAATTACATTATACATGGATTGGATGCAATACCCGGCATATCCAGAATACCAAATGTAATTTATCACAAAATATGCTTCTAAGTATCACTGCGGTGGGAGTGTGATGTTGTGATTCATCCAGTTGTGTAATATCACTTATAAGAAAACCAGAACGCAGACCTCCGCCAAGGCAGCTTCATTATTATAATTAATCAAAATTATCATCATTATCAAAATTAATTGTTCACGACCAAACTTAAACATATTGTAATTTTTCCAATTCGTGTCTATTCAAAATCCGTCCTTTTTGAGTAAGCTTGTTAACTAACAAACCAATAATGCCAATAACCTTCTTGGTGTAGGTTCAAAAACTCTAATTCTTGACGTAGTATTACAGCAATAATCCTACGTTGCGCTCAGTACCATCAATTTTTGACAGAGAAGTGTCACTGCCCATCGGATATAACAATATACGGTCCTGTTAAAGATCAAAATAACAGCTCTATCAAAAGAGTGGTATACAGTGCGTAAAGAGAATTCTTAGTACTCTCTGCCCACAGGGTGCGCTAGTAGGCCGTTACAAAATAGTTTTATGGCACTTTCATAATTTTTGTACACACCTTGGACTTAATATTCGTTATTATGTCCAAGTACACACGTATACTATTTTAGAAACCCCTGAAATCAGACGGTATATTTTTCCACATTAAATTACACTGGTTTTAACAAAATGACACATCTATAGACACCTGAAAGTTATAGCGTGGGTAATTATACAGTGACACACCCAACATCGTTTAACTAGCGCGACAACAGCAATATGACTGAGCGTTTAGGCCATTGGTCAGCTGTCCGCAGTTCATACTTCTGTGTGTTCCCAGTCCAGTTAGGTAAGTGTCCTGTTGATAGGTCGCCGAGAGCCGGGTTGCGTTTATGTTGACAGATAACCAACCGACACAATGGAAGGTGCTGAAATTTGTAAAAGAAAAAAATAAATATTTATACATGTACTGCTAATTAATTTTAAAACACTACATTGCATATCCAAGTGTTAGATCAAGGTCACAACACTCATCTCTTGTCCTCTTGTTAATCCAAGAAGTGTTTTAGTCTAGTTATAACAAACGCGCATTAAAAACCCTTTGTTTTGAAAGATGTGTCACCAATAAAAATGAGCATACCTGTATCCAGCTAATTCCGCGTCTGCCTGCCCCCAGGTGGTGCACATAGTGCCGCAATCTGTTCCGCTGTTAGCTCTTGGAGCAAACGTCAAACCTCCCGCCGAGTTCATTGCGGTGCAAGCTGCGGTCATCATCTCATCGTAATAATTGTAGTAGTCAGATTCCTCGAAACCTGGACACAAAGATTTACAAGCATTTAGTCATTTAGCCCTTAGGAACTTAGGACACATAAACTATTATGATCAGCTATATGAAACTATTTGTTAAACTTGCTGTATGCACTTTCAGAAATATGTTGGTTACATGCAAACTATATTCATAGCTTCCCTTCTAACGGTTCTGTTTTACTGACTCAAAACTGTCGTTAGTATAGGACTCGAAATAAACCTATAGATGCAATATTTGGAAACTTTACAAATATCAGCTAATAAGTGGCAATTCCTTGTTACACAAAATAAGAACAGATTTTTGCATGAAAAAGTGTTAGATAATGTGCTTCAATAATCTAGAACTTAAGTTCATATATTTCAAATGGTTTATCAAAAACAACATGAACATTCTCCCAAAATATCTCTAAGCAAAAAAGAATCAGCATTAAGTGTTTAGACTAGTACATGTAATATTAGTTCGGATGATCAAAAATGGATATAGCAACCCAAGGGATGCACAAACTATAATCTCATTTACTTCACCTCTTCACATCGCCTTCCTACCCATTCCCTCACTCACCTCGCCAGGGGAAATACACCCATTCCGGGTCCTGCAGGAGGGTGCCTTCCAGGTCGGCCCCAGTATGCAGCTTGCACGTTCTGGTCGAGGCACTATAACTCATAGCGTTACAAACGTCCATCTTCCAGCAAGCGATGGCGCACTTAGTGCCGCTAGAATTGTCTTTGGTTATAGTTTGCGAACCTGTAAACTGCTTATTTCTCAGTCCCTTCCATTCCTTTTGCATGTATCTAGTGTTTGAAGTTACATACACACCATATACCAGTAAAAGAGATATAATCCCTTTCTGTTGGAAACAGAGCATCTTGCCGGGGAGAAACAAACGTCAGCTATAACAAGACGGCTGTGTAATACACTGTAGCAATGAGAAAATCAAATAAGGTTTGTAGCAGTTATTTGTAGATCCAAATAAATCAGTTGGCATGGAAATTCCAATCGATAAAGTAATCAATAGAATTTACAAAAGTATGAGCTTATTCCAAGAAATGTGCGTTTTTACATTGTATGGCTAATAAGTATTGCTATACATCTCTATACGTGGTCGGCACACCTTTGATCATTGTTCAAAATACAGCAAGAAGAGATATCTTCCGTGTACACACTTCATACAGTAAAAGGAATAATACACCATATCAACTTTTTTGCTTATTCTGAACTCTTTGTGTAAAATTAACCACTGTCAATATTTTACTTTATGCATCTGTGCATTTTACCCGAAAAAATTTTCCTTGCAAATCATTGTTTAATAATCATTGTAATAGATTGTAAGAAATAGCGATTAAAACTCCTGGTGAGACGCTTAATCTACATTTCTTTCCCCTGTCTTATTTTCAACGCTTTTTAGTTCAGACGGGTATTGGAATATAAGACTTCAATAATTTCCAAATTTAAAATGTTTGATTTCCTTTTTATGTACATACGCAGATGTGTCTGTACATACTGCCGTCACCTGCATCTGTCGTATCCGTCGTCGCCGTCGCCGTGCACTTTCACCGACAACACGATAAGTGGAAAACCGTTTTACCTTTTGGCTTGAAACTGACAGAAATGATAATAATTCATAATACGCAGGTCTAGTTCGAAAATCAGCATGATCAGGCAATTTTTACTAAAGTTATGCCGTTTTTTTTTCACGTTTTTCAACATCGATGCAACACCGATAACACGAAATAGAGAAAACCGTTTTACCTTTTGGCTTGAAACTTACAGATCTGATGAATATTTATAATACACAGGTCAAGTTCGAAAATTAGCATGATCGGGCCATTTTTATGGAAGTTATGCTGTTTTTATGTACATATAGCAGTCACCTGCGTCTGTCGTCGCCGTCGTCGCCGTCACCGTGCACTTTTACCGATAACACGATAAGTGGAAAACCTTTTTTTTCCTTTTGGCTCGAAACTTACAGAACTGTTTAATATTCATAAAATGCAGGTGGTGTTCGCAAATCAACATGATCGGGACATTTTTCAAAGGTTATGCTTTTTTTCAGCATATATGCAACACTAAAAACACAATAAGTGGGGTCCTGACCCCCCCCCTTTCGATTTCTGAAAAAAATCACACTAATATCCCCCTCTTGGAATTAGAATTTTGACTAGCTGATTTATACTACTAAACCGTACCAAATGGCACCGTTCGCCCTCAAAAATACCAAAAATTTTCGTGGCCCTTCAGCGTCCCCCGAACCCCACGCCATCCGCGGACCCCCCCCCCCCCCCCCCCCGCCCCTTCAAATAATCCTGGATCCGCCCATGAAACCTACTGAATAGATTCATGGGACTGAAGTGTAGCTTGAGTTGAAAAACCAGTATGGTTACATTCTTTTTTTTTTTTTTTTTGAAGCTATTCAGTTCTTTGCGAAATTTTTATTTTTCACATATGGCATTTTCATTGTGAGACTTAGAACTCCAACAGACATAAAGCTGAATGGTATTTACATTTTCTGAGTGTCAGTGTTATGTATAGTAGGTAATTAAAAATTGGTGTTGATTATGCTGTTAATCATTATGTAATACTGCATCCAAATTGTCAAAAACCTACATGTACTTTGTGCACTGCCACAGCAAATGTTATGAAAGTTACTTATTATTTTGTAGCTTAAAAGAATGGTTCATAGGATTGACATACAGCTTGATTGGGTTATGATTTTTTCTTGAATGTATGAAGTTTTCATTTTCTATTTTAAGGCATTTTCAAAGTATGAACTTGAACTTTCATGGACCTGAAGCCTTATGTTAGTTACACATTTTACTTACGTCCATTCTAACTGTTATACATAATTAAAATTTGATGTTGACTTTTGCTGTTAATCATAATGTACTTTTGCATCAGAATTGACAGTTAGCTATTTTGTGTATCATTTTTTCTTCTTTTTGTCTGTACATTTGACAGCTTTGCTGCCTTGTTATTTAGACACACATCTTTGGTAATTGAGACAAATTGTCCACCGGGAATGTTCATTAATTTTTTACTTAAACATTGTCATTAAACAAAAATTGTCTGTGTTTGCTCTCATAGAGCTGTGCACTGTGGCGTTAAGGGCCTGTTAACCATTTTCTTCACGCCACAATGTAAAGAAAGTACAGAATTGTAACAAGTCGCTGGTGATGATAATGTTCAAACGATCTACTGTCATTTTTAGCTGAAGGCATTGTTATTTGAATCAATAAAGGTACTTCAATATTTTATGGTACAAAACGTTATGTATTGAGCATGAGAATGTAATTTCGGGTGTTGGGGTGAAAGTGCGTTAAAAGAAAGAAAGAAAGAAACACTTGATTGCCATTATCATTCGTTGTGTTCGCGACAACAGTTTGAAATAACGGAGTGATTACACTGCCACTGATCAAGTTCTTCGCCCTGAAGTAATGCTTGAAACATTTTGTTGAAGATGTTCATTGTCGCCCTCTTCATGTTGCCATTGTCACTAATCGACGGTTCATTTACTATTGATTTATCTATTGGTCTTCAATTCATATCGCTCCCTTATATCTTTATATTTAAACTTTCTGTTTGTCACATACCACATGTTGCCGAATATACGGTCTAAAGGGTTTATCTATTTAATTTTATAATTTAAAATTTATTTATTCTTTTTAGTATTATTAAGATATTGTTGTGGGTGCTTTCTCGAGATTTTGTGCGCACATGTATTTTTTAATTGCGTTAAAGCTGCATATCTTTTATAATTCATTGAATATCTCTACAGCATTTATTTTAGAGCAAAAAAATACATTTTAAGGAAGTAAATGATCCTAAATCAGCCGTACATGTACATCTTCACTTATCAAGTGTTCTGCGTCAGTACGTGTACTATCATTGAGAGGCCCCACTGATATAAAATTTTCAAAATGAAATAATGGTCTGGCTTTTTAGGAAATTCTTTTTATTTTCAAATTCTGTGTAATGCATAATTCATTACAAAAAAAAAACAATATTCAGGTCTATAACCTTCAATAATACCTATGTTGAAAGGCATATCTATTCATTATATATGTTCATTATATATATTTTTTTACAACCGCAGTGCAGGTTCACAGACTACGCAGGAACATTAATTTTATCAAAAAAACAGTTTTCATCAACTGATGATATCGCACGTTGCGCGGCCGTAACCTAGACCCAGAGTTTGTAGATTGCCTTCATTATTTCTCTAGCCAGCTTGACGGGAATCTTAATTTTTACAGCAACAGTAATTGGGCCCACACCCGAGGGTGCTGCAGTCGTTGTACCTGTATATCTTCAGCCCCACTGTCCCTATGTCCTCTCTGGGGTCTGGGGACAGGCGACGATTGCTGTCATAGACGTGCTGTCCACCAAAGCAATTCTTACTGAAAATATACATTAAACTTAAAAGCAATGTTCACAAATATTAACGTACACATGTGAATGTCACATTAAAAACGTCGTATACACATACGTTGACGCTGGAAACCTGTATATACTGGAACGTATGACTGCATCATGTATATGTATGCTTTGAGAGCGAAGTAGGAAGAATTGTGCTTTATTGAATGTATCTTTAAATTTAAGATGTAACGGTTTTAAATTGACAACTCCGACATTGACAAACATATCATGATAACACAAATGTTAAAAACAATAAAACTGAGGGAAATAAAGAAAGAGAGAGAGAGAGAGAAAAGAAAAGAAAGGATGAAAAGAAAAGAAAAAGAATAATTAAGTGCAATAACCCAACTCTCTGTGCAAGATGAGTGTTTCTGTTTCTTTTGTTATATCAAAATCTTCAGAGTATACCTACCCGACAGAGATACATATGTCAGCGCAGCTTGGCTGACCGGAGTCGCACTGCCTTCGTACGGCAAATATTCCACCGGTAGTCGTCATGGAAACACACACAGCTTGCGCCATCTCATCACGGTAATTGTAGAAGTCGGTTACTGCACGACCTGATGGAAAAGAAGAATAAAAGATAGAAAAATACTTCATGAAATTAGGTAAAATGAGATGTGATAATCAAGTGTTTTTACAAGTGTTAAAGGGTGATTAGATTTCTTACTTTCACGATACATGAACGGCTTATCCAAGTCTGATATGACTGGCACTCCAATTAAACAATTTACATTGGGCTATTATGCATATGAGAGCTTATTGGTCTCTGCTGCTATCCTTTTAACCCATTTCTCAAAATTCAGTACTTTTCAGGGCCACGTTCACACCATTAGGCCTATCTTCTTATATATAAGATATTGTTACGCATGAAACAAATCCATTTTCTGTAAAACTAGAGGAAAAAACTAGATGAGCACCTTCTCTGTTACCCAGCGTTCTACAGATCAACAGTACACAGAAAGCCAAGAGAAAGTGCCAGTACGCCATGGCACCCATTGTAGAACTAATTAAAAGCTCCTGAGTGAACGGAGGAGCAGTTTTATAGACTGTGACGCATGGCACTAGGAAATCGATGCTGTGCTGACGAATACAAACCTGTTTCAATGTTTGTTAATTTATGTTCATGTACACCAGTTTGAACGAAGTCCTCACGACCTTGAAGTGAAATGAAGAGGGTAATCACGCAAAAGACTAGTCTATACCTGAACGAAAAAAAAAAAAAAAACTTAATCGCTTAAGACCGTGTAAGTTGGGGAGACCGGGGCTAGTTGTAAGTTGCAAGGGGTAAGTTGATTCCTCCCTCAATTTATGACAAAGTATGCCTAACTATATGGGGTAAAAGAATTGTTCACATCATTTTGTAAAGTGACCGTATCCAATAGTGCTAAGAAAGCGTCGGCAGTGAGTCCAAATGAAATAATTTAGCATCTTAAAGTAACTTTATTAATGAGACTTGATGGGGGGGGGGGGGGGGGGGGGGGGGGGCAACTTACCCCGGGGTTCAACTAGCCCCGGTCTCCCCTATTGTAAAGCGAACGATATCATAAAATAGATATATAGGCCTACTAAGTGGGCCGGCCTTTATATATTGTTGGCTATAAAATAATGTACTTAAAGGAAAATCAACACTTTATTTTGGCGGGATAAGTGCCATAAAAACAATTTTTCTGTAAACGACTGTTCCCATAGCCTATTTTTAAAAATACACAATGGATCCGTTCCGACATTCAAAGTAAGTCGATTTTTAAAATTATTTATTTATTTATTTATTTATTTATTTATTTTTGTAATTATCTCTTAAGAGCTTTTTACGGAAGGTAGCCAAGAAAATCAATGTGGTCCGATGGCAAGCGCAGATTCCGGAATGATTGCAATGACCGCTGTTTTGGTGGTAAAATGGAATTCATCAGGTGTTGTAATGTTTACAATGTTTTCATTGTCAATTTTGAATCTCATATGAAGAGTTGCTGAAACAGAATCTCAGAAAATAAATAAATAAAATCCAAAAGAAATAGAGGCAGACATCGGATCACCTGTTACAAGTAAACTTAGGCCTACTCGCCTCGCCTCTACTTTTTTTTCCAGCGGACTGTCTTGCAAGACCTAAGCGCCGTCTTCAGGTTAAATCCACACCAGTCGGTCGGCACACCGGAGAGGTGAGATAGATACTAGTAGTTTGGCGATTGTTTTTATGCACAGTTGGACAATGCGTACGCAGTAATTCAGATCTATATGAGATTGGTTTGTTGTATGAAATGAATGGGACAATCTGCCTGTAATATTGTCGGGGAAGTTCAAGAGTTGCTGTCTTAGTAGCTGCCCCACCATGCCAGTACTAGGACATGAATCACTGGCACTATTGTGAATGTATGACTTGGTTTAAAAACATTTAATACATTTAGGTAATATTTAATACATATTCTTCTTAACAGGCGCCCCATACCAGTGAGTGTGGCAAAGTCAGAGAATGGCCTCTGTAGAGTTAGATCCACTCTTTGTGAAGGCCTTGCATCTCCTCCACTCCAAGGCCAAAGATTCTACAGAACAACTTAGGCAAATGGTTGATGATGTTCTCATGAAGAAACGGCCTGCCAAAGAAGTAGATGAGGGTGTAAAGAAAGAAAAGGTGTGTACA
Source organism: Lingula anatina (assembly GCF_051362555.1). Lineage (NCBI taxonomy): Eukaryota > Metazoa > Brachiopoda > Lingulata > Lingulida > Lingulidae > Lingula > Lingula anatina. The sequence continues at coordinate 3,074,456 of NC_141767.1, read as the reverse complement.
TTGTTAAAATTTAGAAGCACTTAAATCATGGGTTTAGCCAGTATTAATTGTGTAGTACATTCTACGTAGTAATTAAGAAGTCCAAATTCGTTTTCTTATTAGAACTCATTACTAGTAAGTCTCCATTTGATCTAATTATAAAAATCTGAAATAACTTTCATCAAAACTGAAATTGGTAGTCAAAAAGACAACTGGATGAGTGCCTGGCTTATGCCCAGATAGTTTTATAAAAACATATGATACAGTGGTCAGACTAATGTTTTAAAGGTACATACGAACCGAGCCTGGATTCCCAGTAACACATATAAACCACTTCTACTAGATTCTTATATGACTCAAATAAATTCGACATGCCAAGGGATAAACTGAATAGATCACTCGATCAGCCATAAAAGACCTTTAGACTGCTCCTTTCTTTAAATTTTTGGTTGTAAATTTAACCTACTTTCGTGACCTACTTTCCTGCCCCATTGACATACAGCTTAGAATGCCAGCAGACAAATCCGTTCAAACATCATTTTCGGGTAAAATTAAACAATGCCTTTTGGTAATTCTCTTAGTTATATTAATTGAAACTATATGCTGGCATTTGGTTGGGTTTTGTGACAAAAAATTGACTTTGTATGCATCTTTAACCCATGACATCATTCATCTAAAAAAAATCACATGAAATGGATGTTTGTTCTGTTATTGGTTGTAATTGTTATGAAGATTGCCTAATTCGAATCTACACATAACTGGAACGAATAATTTTGAAGGGACATGTAACAATATACACATATACATATATAAACACATGTCACATACTTGGTACTTAATTTGTTACATTCAGGGTTTATCAGTGAAGTCCATAAAGAGAGACTCCCCATCACTTCCCACCCAATCCAGTAAGAAGCAGGAGCCAGAAAAGAGGACAGTAGACAAGGTATGGGGTGGATTTAGGAACTGGTGTGGCTACTGTAGGTGGTAAAACACAGTGAGTTCTTGTTTTGGTAAGGTTGTTATGTAGTTCTTTTGCAGTACTGCAATTAAAGAAGATACAGACAAGAAATTAAAAGTTAAATGATTTTTGTGACATTGTGAAAGGCAAAGCTTCACTATTATTCTCTTTTTCCATACCATCAATACAGCATACTTTGGGCCATGATTTTCATAATGATTAACCTAAGTTTAAAAGCATTTTCTTTTCATAGATCAAACAAGAAGGAGTTGATGTATCAGAGGAACCTGCCAAGAAGGTGCCAAAACTGGAGAGCAAAAGTAGAACCGAGTCACCTAAAACAACATCAAGAGCTGAAACTGAGAAGGAAAGAGAGACTGAGAAAGAAAAAGAAAAACAAAGAGACAAAGTCAAAGAAAAGGAAAGAGAAAAGGCTAGACTGATGGAAAAAGAGAAGGAAAAGGAGAGAGAACGAAGCAAGAATGAGAGATCAGTTTATGATGAAGAGACCGATAGCGAAGGCAGCATGGATGCTGGGGACTTTGCTATAGACATGGGAATTGCCTGCATAGTTTGTGGGTAAGTATAATTTAATAGTCTTGATGACCTGGGTGGGGGATAAGATATTTCATTTCAGAGTGATAATTTTACTTTTATAGTTAATTGATCAAAATATTTTTTCAATTTTCCAACCAAAAAAAAGCCCTGCACAGTTGAACATTTGAAATGTGTATCATATTTTGATTCATTATTATATTAAATAAATACTTCAATGGAAATCTTGTTCATAGCTATACAATTCATGGATTTGTTCTTAATTTTGTAAAGCACATTTCATCACAAGCTTTTGTTACAGTGGCCTTGTCCATTTCATAAGTTTCAATTAAAAAGTCTTTAAAAGAAAAATGTACACAAAAAAGAAGAAGAAAAACACCCACATTCAAAAGTTATACAATCCTTTCTTATAGCAATTTTGATGTGAGTAGCCTTAATCAGTTGTTGGAGTGCCAAGAATGTCACAGCCTGTACCATCAAGTAAGTAATAGTTTCATTTTTTCTGAAACAAAGAATTTATTGAAATATTGCAACATGTGGGCAAAATGTGATCATGAGTAATGAAAATGATAATTTGACACATATTTTAAGGAAGTTTTGAAATATATCATCCCCCTGATTTGTCTGTCATTTCTTTATTGTTCACTGTCAGTTTCAGTTCTCCAGTCTTTAATTTACATGCTTTATTATGGCTGTTCTTATTGCAGGAATGCCACAGACCTGCAGTAACTGAACAAGAAGTGAATGACCCACGTTTTGTCTGGTACTGCTCAAAATGTTCCAGAAATCTCAAGAAAATGGTAAGATTTTTGCTACAATTGTGGTGTTTTTAATACAGAAAGTTCACCTACTAGTTTCACTGAAGTATGGTAATGTTGCACTTATCTCAAATTGATACATAGTTACTGTGGGTAAGGTTATTTTGTGATAAAATGTTATTTAAAGGCAATTCAGCTGTATTTGGTTTGTATTTCCAGGTATCCAAACCTCAGAAGTCTCGCCCTGCACCCACTGCTGTAAGCAGCAGCTTAAAAGACAGCAGTAATGGAGGGAAGAACACAAAGGCAGAAGCACCAGCCATGCTACCATTTAAAAGATTGGAACCTGTAAAGGTACAGATAATACTTGTTAAGGGTGTAATATGTACAAGTCTATTAAAAAGTTTTTGTTTGAGATATACAAATTATCTTTTTAAAGGAAGTAACTGTTTTGTTTTTCTGACATCAAATTAGTTCAATGTTTATTTTTATTGCTCGGCAGCCTTCAGCAACAAAAGAGTCGCCTACAGCTAGCCAGAGCAGCAAACCACTCATGGGTTTAGCAAGTCTAGCTGCTAACTTGTCTTCAAAAGTGGGACAGAAGTCGGACAGTTCAAAGGTAACCAGTTCATCGAACAAGGAATCTTCTAAACTGTCCAGCTCGTCAAGCAAGGAGTCTTCTAAGTTGTCAAGTTCTTCTGGCAAGGAGTCTTCTAAATTGTCAAGCTCCTCAAGCAAGGAGTCTTCTAAACTGTCCTCGTCCAGCAAGGAGAAGTCCTCATTATCTAGTACTAAGGACTCCTCCAAAGGTTCTTCTTCAAGTAAGGAGTTGTCTAAGCTGTCGTCATCTAGTGGAAGTAAACCCCTGTCAGCGGCAGCTCTCGCGGCAGCAGCAGCTGCAGCAGCAGCAGCAAAGGCCTCCAGTGGTAGCAGAGATAGAGCAAACTCTGCCTCAGCACCATCATCATCCTCATCATCAACATCAGCCTCGTCATCTTCTGGTGCGTCTGCTGCCATGAGTGCTGACAAGAGACTGCAGATGATGAAGAAGAAAGCTGCAGCCAAAATGAATGAAAAGAGAGCTTCCCTTAGATAGGGCTTTCTGTTCTAACAATAGCAGACTTAAAATTCCATTCTGTTTTGAATATTGCACGTTGCAAAATTTGGTCATTTCCACATTTTAATGAAAATTCTCAGAAGATATATTTCATTGTGTAAAATGCATATGGTGCATTTTTAGCATTATTATTATTTGACATTGAACTGTTGCCTGGTTCCATTCAATGATGTATTTTCTTTCAGTTATTTATACTTATTGTGAAAGGAAGACAGACTTATCATTTTATTGTGATGATCATGGCAAACTCTTGTTACTATTATAGCAATATTTTTATGTACTTAGTAGACTGACTTTCAGTGTCAATATGACAGACACTGTTAATCCAGAAATGAAGTACATAGCTACATTAGCACTCACAAATAGCTCACAGAAAACCTTTCTTGAATTGAGGGGACCACCACCACTTATTACTGTATTGCAACAAAGGAATAACTAAAAAAGTGTTTTGTCATTAACTTTAAAAATGTCAATTTATCATCATTGTATTATCAGAGTTTTTCTTGTCTAATATGTTTATACAACAAATTATTAGAAAAGTAATATTTATTTAAAAACAGTAAAATTTTACTTGAATATTGAGCATTATATTTTACCTTAATAAAATGTTGTTGTAAGTGCTTTTTCATGACATAAATGTGTGACTTCAGACAAGTAATACTTTTCACTACTTCAGCAAGTGAACTTGTTTATACAACAAATTATTAGAAAAGTAACATTTATTTAAAAACAGTAAAATTTTGTTACTTAACTATTGAACATTATATTTTACCTTAATAAAATGTTGTTGTAAGTGTTTTTTTCATGACATAAATGTGTGACTTCAGACAAGTAATACTTTTCACTACTTCAGCAACTGAACTTTAAGTATGGGTGTTGCATCCAATGTTCATTGCCACACACACACATGCACACACACTGCCTGGATTGTCCAACAATTCCTTAGGATGTCTCAGAATGCTTATGTCATCTAAAGTGCATCGTCAACACTTGAGGAGTCTCAAATGGTTCCTCAGAAGTCCTTTTTTGTTCTCCCCTGGGTACCTTGGCCCAGTCAAACCTGGAGAACTGCATGACAGATTTCTTTAACAGTCTGGCATTAACAGCATCATCAGGGGTTGTATAGTTGGGACTGTTTCTGTAGAAATTGTTTCCTATTTCAAATTCCACTGAAAATAAAGAAAAAAAAACTTAAATAAAGAAAAATACTTTTATTTGACAATTAGTTTGTGATTATAAAATGGTGAGCTCTTTTCTGGTTTTTATTTATTTTTCTACAAAGTATTAAATATGCATGACTGTCAAGTAGGACTGTGTAAAGAAGGACATTTCTCTAATGACTTACTTAGATTTAAAATAAAAAGGATGCATCTTCCCAGCAGACACATGGGAGAAGATTATGTACAACTTTTACCTGGATTTGTTGGCGCTTGTTTTTCTAAGCTTGAAGGATAATATATACATGGCGGACCCTGGGATCTTCGTCCAAATGCAATGGTGCCCCTCACCTCTTCTTGCTCCTGATCATAGATCTCTCTGGCCCTGTCTTTCTCATCTTTTGTGATTTCTTAAATCAGATAAATCCCAGAGTTTGTTAAGATTAAACATGAATTCAAGGTTTTTGGCTTAATTTTTTTATTTTAGTTATCATTCAAGTTCCATGTAATGAAAAAAAAACTTCCATCAATGACAGTCAAATCAAGATCTTCATTTCATTCACACGTCTGGTTAAAACATAAACCTAAACTTCATGTTTCAGTTAATTACTTAATAATTTAACATTAGCTAAGGGTTTCTAATATCCACACAGTTTTAGAAGTTATATCACAAAGATGCTCTCACCTTGTCTGTCCAGCAATTCCAAGGAAGGTATACTTGATATCACAAAGAGTCTGTAATCAGGCTCTTGGGCCACTGGATTGCTAAACAAATCTGCAATGATGGTTAAGAATACACATCACTGTATTGACTAGAACCTTTAAACACGATTGTATAAGATAGGCAAAATAATAACACTTAATATACCAGTAAAAGTTCACTTTTACTGAAAAAAAAATTAAAAACTTTTAAAATCTGCATTCATTTTCATTCAATTCAACTTACATGTAAGAGTTAGAAAAAAAGGGGCTATACTCACTCAGTGATTTTAAATTCTGCATTTTTCTGAACTCTGCTACTACTTTTTCCAGTTTGGTCAATTGGTTGTTGTGCAAATATAGCACCTCCATGCTTGTTAAATGTTTCAGTGCCCCAGTGATTTCTTTTAAATGGTTTTCTTGTAAATATAATTCTGACAACCGATAATTATTTGCCAGGAAGTTAATGGAGGTGAGCTAAAATAGAAGATGATATAAAAGTTAAAGGTCTATTTCTTATTTGGAAATATTTCCAAGTGTGTTAAATAGTGTAAGAAAATCCAGTTAAAGCAGTCTACTTAAATTGCTTCATAACATTATTTTGAAGAGTTGCCAAATCAAAAAAATCTTTTAAAAAGGTAAAATAATGAATTTCTTATATTTTTTATTATTTATTCTCTTTAAAAAACATCGCAATATAATCTATAATATATCTAAGTGATGCCAAAAACATTGAATTGTATATACCGGTACATGTGTACTGTGGTATAAACTGCATTACTCATTGATATGTGAATAAAAAACAAGTCTATTCCATCTGAATTAATGAAATAGAATAATCATATAAACAGAAAATAAATATTTTTGTTCAACAAACCATGTTTTGGTTAAGCCATAGGTATTTGAGATTTTTAAATCTTCCCAAGTCTGAAACATCTTTGAGATTGCTGTAAGGCAAAAATACAATAATATACAATAAAAATTAATTTTCGCACTGGGTGGGGGGAAAAACTGAACACACCACAAAATAAATGCAATGGGTATTTATACAGCATTAGCCATTGGTGCATTAATTATTCAAAAGGTGTATAATCTCAATACAAGTGAAAATACTCTTGACTAGAATTTTGATAGAAGCACATCATTTTAACTAGGTAACCCTTTATATACAATGCCTGCCAGGACTACCTTCAAATCAGCAATTTTTTATAACTAAAATTTCACACTCACCACTTGGACAAGTAAAGCTGTTTGACATCAACGTTGCGTTTTATATTTTGCTTTTCGAGCTGCGTTTTGATAGTCTGAAAAGTGAAGTACTGAATATTTCAAAACGGTAAGGTATGCTGTATTTCCGTATATGCGACAATATAGGGGTTATTAAGAGTACACATATTTTCTACAAAAAATAAAAATAGATTTGTTTTAATATTCTTCAGAAAAATATCACAAAGAACGATTTGATGCCTGAAAACTAATCAGTTACCTGGTCAAGGTCCGCCATGTTGCTTGTTACCAAAATAAAGACATACAGAGCTGTGCTTTTATTTATATATAAGATAACGTTTCGCTAACAGTAAGAATTAATATTGAAAAGGATAAAATTATGTTTAGTGTAATAATTTCACTAATTTAATTCTTTAAATACGGAGAAAGAAGTATAGTTGTGCGTAATTTAAATAGTAGCATCTTTTGGGAGCGAAAATATATACAAAGCGTAAGTCAACTTTGTATAAATGCGAAATATAGTTTGTGACTGGTTCCCTTGTCTTTTGCTCTTCTCCCCGTTTTTCGTTCATCACTATGGTTTTTCAATACCTTAATTGGATGTAAGCGCAGATGGTAAGTATGGCTTTAAGTATTATTTGTACAAACCTTACAGTGTTTTGTTGATCCAAACTGAAACTGGGAATTTCCTTGGGGAATTTTGTCGGTGATGACGTACGACTTTCGTTTTCGTCAGTGCGTTTTCGTGTACCTTTCGAGCTTTTCCTTTGTGCCGTGCAGCTCCAGATTTACAGCAATGAATGTATCTCCGCTCCTACCTTTAAAATGCGATGTTTGTAAGAAACAATTTAGTGGTCAAGCTCCTGCCAAGCAACATTTTGAGAGCGCTCAGCATCAGAAGAAGTTGACTGCCTCTGAAAAAATGGGCAGTACCCTTACCAACAAGCCGTGTTGCGACATTTGTAATATCTTTTGCGATACTTACACAATTTTAGAACAACATCGTCAAAGTCCCAAACACCAGGCGGCAGAGAAAAAATTACAAAACACCAAACAATTCCCTACAGTGGAGGTGGGAAGTGAAGAGATTGCCCGTTTGTTATTCCCACCCCGACAACCTGAATGCGTGGACTCGGCTGTGGATTCCCAGCAGCACCCCAACTCCCAGGCACAGAAAAACGAGATGGACACTCAAGTGGAAAATAAAGAAGGCATTGATAGCGATGGAGCTGATGCTGCAGCCAAAGAATATGATGAAACATATTGCTATGTTTGCCAAATTGCCTTTACTTCACTGCAACATGCCAAGCAGCACCTTAGTGGACAGAAACATACGAAGAAAATGCGTCAGTATGGCAGTCAGGCACGCATGGCCACACCACTTGATAATACGTCATGGTATCACTGTGATGTATGCAGTGTAGACTGTAATTCCCAATACCATCTTGAACAACATCAAGTGGGCAGTGCACACAAAAAGAAAGTCCAGAGTATGGGTATGATGTCTGTCAGGAATATTTCTGCAGTTCCAGCTACACCAGACTTTATGGTACAAGAAACAACCCTGGAGACACCAGAGAAACTCTTGAGGCCAGATGTCCAAGAATCTGGTTGTGCTGATGGAGTCAGCGTCTTGACAGCTGAGACACAGGTTCAGGTGCCTGGTCAGGAAACACCAGTCACTGCTGATATATTGGATGAAAAGTTGCATTTCAATCAATGTTCAACTCCGGTAAATATTCGTAGAGAAGACACTTCATGTGCACTTGATCGGGATGATGACACCAAGTTAAAGCAACAGGACCAAAATGATGTGACTGCTATAAAAGAAGTTGACAGTATGTCAGAAAGGGATAATGCATGTACCAAGGTCACTCAGTTGGTCCAGAATATTTTGCCTGCTACTGGTAGAAATGGAAATGAAAATGAAAATATCACTTGCAAGAAGGAGGAGGATGAAACAAAAGAAAAACAACTGTTCCAGAATGATAAAAAACCTACTGTTGGCTCTGAGAACACTACCCCAACTGTACAGCTGCCTCCAAGTGTGGATGATGATCTATGTGCGAAGTTTCTTCAGTTGTCATTGAAAAGTCAAGATGCTGAAGATGGCAGTGATGATTCCTATGTTGATGCTGATGGTAACAGACAAGCTGTGTACAGTATAGATAGTGAAGGAAGGGGACAGTGCTTCATATGCAATGTTGGTCTGGATTCCAGAATTAAATCCTCACAGCATTTCAGAGGAAAAAATCATGCAAAGCAACTTTCCAGAGCAAAAAACGGATATTTACAATTGACTTTTGTGCCTGGTCTTTACAGCTGCTCTGAGTGTCAGGTGAATTTCTCTGGACCAGAGAGCCATGCTCAACACCTTCAGAGTGAAAAGCACAAGGCAAAACTGGCCCAGTCACAGTGTGTTCCAGAGAGATCCTTGCCATCTCATGTGAAAGAAGTGGTTGATTGTGACATGGATCCCTATTCCTTGATGACAACAACACTACCCAGAAGTTATCAAATTGACCTGTATGAAGCAGCGATGAAAGGAGATGTGGTGGTCTTTCTACCAACAGGTAAAGTTTGTATGTTAATTGTGAGATGCCCATGCTTTATTTTACACTTGTTGTTGTAAAGGGAGGTTCAAGTGATAAAACACTGTAGTTGGTTAATGTGTTAAGTTGGGATAACCAAATATCATCATGTCATTCTTGGGAAAATGCATTTTGGTAAAGGCTTTTGAATTAATGAAAAGGATAAAGTTGACAGTGTTAAGGGAGTTAAAAAATAATTAGGCTGTGCATGTTGTTAAATATTCCAGGCACTGGAAAGACTGTGATATCGGCCATGGTTGTGAGTCACATGTTGCAGCTGAACCCTGCCAGACCTGTGGTGTTTCTGGTGGACAGGGTGCTACTGGTCATGCAGCAGAGTAAAGTACTGAAGACAGAGCTGGGGGACAAAATGTATACCAGGTAATATAGGAAATGTATGGTGTAATCAAAATGTAAACAACTTCATTGTTCCATATCTCTTAGGTACAGGTAAATCTAATGTGTTTATGGTCTTTTGAGAATTACAAATTACCCTTTTTATCAGCTCATTTGCTGTGTGTTTTGTTTTCTTTGTGATTCCTGATATGGGCAATGGAAGAAATGTCTCTCCTTAAAGGAGAATTCTTTAAGTTTTAATGCTACAAGTACCAGTAGCAGGAGTCCTGTATTGGAAAAAATATCTTGAAAATTTCCGTTACATGTGCCTCATAAAAAGTAATTGGAAATGTTTTGTTATTGTTGTAGATGTCATAAACATTGTAATGAAAGTCAGAAGTACTTGTATATGTTTATTTTAGGCCAAAGGGAATGGAGGATGATGAAAGATTAGTTTGTCACAACCCCCCCCCCCCCCCCCCCACCTTGCTCCCACCTACCCTAACTGTTAGTGTTTCTGTTTTTAAAATGGGCATGTTGTACAGTGTGTTATTATGGTGAGGTATTGAACTGTACATGTACCATATGGACCTAAAAATAATTTCTGGAATAAATAATAATTCAGAAGTTTGATTTAGTGGGAACTTTAAGATTTGAATTGTGACAATTTTCTCTAGGATAGATGATGGGGTGCAACATGACCGTCAGTTAAAAATTGGAACTCTGTGTGGGGAAAAGCAAGATACAGGAGGAGAGTTGATATGGAAACAAGACATAGTAGTGACCACCGCAGGTATGTGTATACTGTATGTATGGCATTATTTCAGTATGTGCATGGAGATTGGGTCGACTCTGTTTCTCTATATAATTACCTTAAGTTAATATTATCATTATGTAGAAAAAGTTTGATTTCAAAGCGTGTGTGTATGTGTGATTTAAATATTCAATCACAGTATTCTGTATATTATATAATATAAACAGTTTTTATGTCATTAAGTGTTTTAATGGCATCAAGCCACACAATATATAACACATAATTTGATATCATGTGAAATATTTCAGCTTATTATTTAAATCTGCTGGAGAAACAAGTTGTCTGCTGGCAAGACCTCTGCCTGGCTGTGTTTGATGAAGCCCACCACTGTGTAAAAAGTCACCCCTTCAACAGGCTTCTGGAACAGTTCCACCGCAAATTACAACTTAAACACAGACCTAAAATTTTAGGTAAATTATAATTTTGTTCAGTTGTTACTTTTTGCTTGATATGAATGCAAAAAGTATCATTATTTTGTTGTTTACACTCTCTCAGTTAGATTTTCTACTGGTTGTTTGCAAAATTAATTCAGCTTAAATTAATTAGGTAGAATTTATATTCTTTGCCCACAATACATTAAGACGAGCTACTAGTATACTACATAGTGCATTTAGCTCACAAAAGTTTTTCAGAGTTTATACAAACTGCTGATAATACTTCATATATTAAGACCAATTTGGGTTTGTTTTTTTTTTTTCATCTTAAGATGTATGCTTTGCCTGTATGGCTCTACAATCTGGGTTATACTTTGATTCTTTTTATTGCAGGATTGACTGCATCTCCAGCAGGGAGAGAAACAGTGGAAGACACAGAAAAAATGCTCAAGAGACTTCTGGAAAATATTGGTGATGGAAAACTGGCAGCCATCATGGAAAATGATAGAAGTTTCAAAGAATTGTCAAAATACAAGACCCAAACCAAACTAATAGCTAAAGAGCTGGGCTTGACTGTAAATGAGAAAGAACTGCAGGACGAACTTCAGAAATATTTGTTCCTTTGTTACAACCGCCTCTCAGTCGAGACTGATTTTGGGAATTTTGACAGTAGAGAGGAAGTGAAAACTTGCCAGGATCTGAAAGGGGATGTTTTGGAAGCATTCCAAATATTTTTGCAAGACGCAAAGCCAATCGAGCCTGATAGAAATATCTACATAGAAGCGCTGAAGCTTCACTGCAGTGTTCTCTGTGAGGCGCTGAGTGCTGTGGGAGATGGTTCCGTGGAATTTGCTTTCAGAGTTCTCCAAGATCTTTTGAACAGATCGCATCCAGGGAGTTTTGAAAAAGCAGCAGAGTTAAATTTGGCACACCAGAAAGTGAAAAGTCTGACAGAACATTTTGCCCTGAGGACAAAAGAGGAGAAGGAAGATGACAAGATGGCCGTCAAGACAGTAGCCAGAGAAATACTACAGGGAATTGATTGGGACTCCAGGGAGCAAGGAAAGCAGCCATTTGTCTTAGTTTTAGTGAAAACAAGGGTAGTTGCACAGCAAATGACAGAGGCTCTTAAAGAAATGGAGGAATTGAAAGAACGCGGTATTTGTCCAGTTTGCATAGTGGGCCATGGTGGTGGTTCCTCTGATGGTGGTGGAATGACCATCAAAAAGCAGAGTAGGGCCCTGGAAGGCATTAGGAATTACGAGTACCAGGTGGTAGTTGCCACCTCTGTTGCTGAAGAAGGGGTAGATTTTCCTGAATGTGAACTCGTGATTCATATGAATCCTCCTAGTTCAGTGACGGCGCTCGTACAGACACGTGGGCGCGCTCGCAAGCAAGGTGTTAGTCGGTTCATCGCTTTGTGCAGGGAACCAGGTCAGAAAGACAAGATCGAGCTGCTTCAGAAGAAAGAGGAAAACATGTACAAGGCTGCGAAGAAGATAATTGACACATATTAGCAGACACAAAGACTAAAAGCTTTTCATATTTTTTTTAGTTGCTTGACTATCAAATCTGAAAAAAAAGACAAAGTGTTTTTACACCTACTAGGGGGAAGGGGGTATATGCATGTCTGCTCATTAGACGGTGACCAGTCTACATGTATACTACATGTACAGTGCTCAAGATCATAAAATGCACTAATACAGAAATTAACTGAATTGTGAAATTTAATTCAGATCACCATACACAGACCTGACAGAAATGGCAAATATGGTTCACTATTTACAAAAATATTTTTTTAATGAAAAGAAGAATACATAATTATTTAATCTCTTATATTCTGCGTATTTGTAGCTTCTCTTTTGATGTGAAACAAGATAATTTGTTAAATATGATGATCAGGTAGCATAAGGGTTTTTGATTCCTTATGAACAAGTATATCAGTTACAGTAGTATATTCAGTTATTTTCTGGTCAAACAATTGCAAGTACTTGTACTAGCATGAAAGGCCACAAAAGTCCCAGAAGAAAACCATTTTCCCAATTATGATCATTCAAGAGGGTTTCTTTAAATGAAAAATGGTATTCTGGTGTTATGCACAGAGACTGTCTGATAAACAATTAATTTTTTTAGATTCAAAAATTGAGTGAATTCAATACCAAATAATGGATTCAATACTTCATTATGTGATTTTTAGAGTAAACGTGATGGTCATTATAGCGAAGTTATAAATGTATATTTGAATATACTTTGCTGCAGTGTCTTTGTGTAACTTAAGAAATTGTTTTGCTTAACATATGTTGTATGCAGTAAATTTGTGCATATTAAATATATAACAGGTACTTGTGTCAGTGTTTTAGTGCATTTGTCCTCTGTACTACCATACCAGTCTCATGGTTTTGCATTTACTGTACATATACTAATACCAGTGCTTGTTCCTGATATTGGGATTAGGTGAAAAAAAAACATTACAATGCACAATGGGACAGTAGTGAAATTTATTAGATATGAAAATGCTTTTTTTTTTTATCTTCACCGAGTCGCTGTTATCTGAAAACAAGAATTTCGGCCAATGGCTTAGAAAAATTGATTTCTAAAAATGGCCAGGAAATTCAGCCTTTTCAAGTATTTGTCATTGGTAAAAGAACAAAAAATGTGCACACACTTTGTCTGATTGTAGTGGAACGACAAAGAAGTTGAAAGAGGGCAATTAAGGATGGCCATGTTTAAAAAGAAAGGGAAAGAGGAACCGTCCTGCACGCTGGAGGAGCTACACACCATCCTGACGTTTGACACAGGAGGGCTGTTTATGCTGCCTAGCAATGACTGGGATGAGGTCTATCCAGGACTGCTGATATCTGACGGGTAAACTTTTGAGTTTTTTTTTTTTTTTTTTTTTTTTTTTTTTTTTTTTTTTTTTTGCTGTTTTGAATGTTTTCATTTTTTTAAATTAAAATATCAATAAAAATTGATAAGAGTGCCTGTCTTATGTGAGATATTTAATGGAAATGTTTCATTCATTGGCAAATGATAACCATAAGCTAAGAACAATTTAAAACAAAGATTAAATGTAGTTAGTTATGTCTAAAATGTTTTGATTCAGAAATGTTTTTTCTACTTCAGAACTACAGCAAAAAGTAAAAGTGAGTTAAAACGGTTGGGTATCACCCACATTTTGAACTGTGCTAAAGGGAAAAGCCCATATCATGTGAACACCAACCATGTCATGTACAGAGATTTGGGGGTCAAGTTCAAGGCCATTGAAGCAACAGACCAGATGAACTTTGACCTGAGTCCATATTTTGAGGAAACTGCCAATTTTATTGACGAGGCAATAACATCAGGAGGTAAGGTACTGAAATCCCAGACTCCTTGAATGTAATCCCTCTGATTGTGAAGTTCAGATGATTCTTTTAGGAATAATGATAAATTTTTTGTCTTAACACTACCTCAGTGTACTAGGGGAAGTCAACTTCTTGAATTCTTCTGTTTTTTGCCAGGTGAGAACATTATAACACCGCATTATTCTCATCGCAAAGAACATCAGCAGAACTGTGGCTAATACCCCAAAATGATTTTGAATTGCCAGAAAAAAGTATTTAGAAATAACTTGGGGGATCTTAGGATCAAGGATGTGGGCCCCACTTAACGCCAGAAGAACAATTTGATGAAATCAGTATTCCGATTAAATTGGAAAGAATTCAGGCATGATTATAAATTCTATTTAACACAGCGTAAAAATTCCATTTCTGTTCCTCAGGTCGAATAGTTGTTCACTGCAGAGAAGGTGTCAGCCGGTCAGCCGCCATCACCTTGGCCTATCTAATGCTGAAGAAACACATGACAGTACAGCAAGCAGTTAGAACTGTCAGGAAGAAAAGGGAAATCTGTCCTAATGATGGATTCCTACTGCAGCTGTGTTATTTGAATGACAAACTTTTGAAAGCAAGTCATTTTAATGATACAGAACAAGGCAGCTGACATCTTTGATAGAAAACAGTGGAACAGAACATGGTTTATCACATCATTAATTTTCTCATTTCGATTGGATTAAAAAAATTTCAATCCCATTAATTATTTTTCTCAATATGTGGTTTTCTTCCTGCACTTCACACGAGCAGAAATTTGACTCTTAGTAAGAGTCTTACAAAGACGATAAATCAAGTTGTGAGAAGAAAGTAGGAAGAAATGCAGGCCTACCCAACTACCAGACTCGGCACCTAAGGATCCTGAATTAACCGGTATATCGGACCACGCTACCCGTTTTCAAGGTGTGTGTCAGATCGCATTTCGGAGTATCATACCCCAGAACAAATTTTGTAGCACGGCTGCGGGCTCATCCATGCTCGGCTGAACAACCTGAAACTGTACTCTTACTTTAGAGTACTCTATTTTATTGTCTCTATGGGGGTATATGGGGACTTTACGACATTCAGTTTGAATGTTTTAACCACTTTTGATAGGGCTTTTTTGCATTGTATTAGATTAATGTGGTAGTCTAAGGTTCATCTAGGTGGCTTTCAAATTTATGCGCCCGGTTTTAAAATCATATAGCGATTTTACGACAATCGTTTACTATCCAATCAAAGTGACAGCCGAGCATGCCAGGGCTCATCCTGTCAATGTTCTGGTTGGTACTCCGAAATGCGATCTGACACACACCTTGAAAACGGGTAGTAAGGTCCGATATACCGGTTAATTCAGGATCCTTAGGGTCGAGTGTTAGTTGGGTAGGCCTGAAATGGCTTAGTGGCCTTTCCAGGGTTTTGGAGGGGCCGTAAAATTTTACTTTAAATCTGCAAAAAAAATCAGGTCTCCCTATGGAACGTGGAAGTGTCGACATTAATTTTTTATCTCCAGTCAAAGTGTATAACCAAATCTGGATTTATCCATATTAATTAAGCTTTTGACCATCATCCACTATTCCATCAATTTACTTTTTTATTAAAAAAAAAAAAATTAAGGTGATAGACAATTATCATTTATTTCTAGTTACTTTCAAACATGACAATGACTTGCAGAAAGGCAACCTTTAAATTCCCTATGCTGCGAGTATCATCTTAATTCAAATCAACATTTTTAATTAATTTCCCCTAAAATGCACTGAATCATCTCTGCACAGCAAAACTTCTAGAAATACAGTGTAACAACACAGGTGCTGGACACACACTTCTCAATTCTACTTAACTTGAACACTGTCCATTTCATACATATAACACTGGAGTAGAGAGTGTAATTTCTACAACCATAAAAAATCATTAATGTTTGTCAAGGAGAGCTTTTTGTAAAGCTTCGTAACACTCCACTTCAATCTGTGCCTCTGCTTTTTCCTTGTCTGTGGGTGCGCTGGTCACCATCTGTTGTGCCTTGGCTAGACCACTGGTCACTGCCTGGTAATGAAATAAAATAAATAATATGTTAAAATAGCAATACAAAACAAGGAATCACACATGCATAAATACACACACCATCCTTGGACAGATTAACAATAATATCAAACCTATTTCGATGATTATGAATCATCTTAAAGGCAATGATCCTGGAAAATGGATGGTACACATGGAAGAAGTTTTTATAAGGGGCAAGAGTTGTGAAATGCAAAACGATTTTACTAACACATTTACAATCTTTGAAACAAAAATGTCGGCTTGTCATTTTGGTAAACTTCATTAAGTAGAAATGTAAATCATGTATTGTGGGAAGAAAATTCACCTCACATGCCTTAAAGTGTCCTACAAATACTGTACAGTACTATGAATGTGGAGAACATGAAAAGACGGTGGTAAATTCTGACAAATTCTTTGGATGAGGATAAAACGGCACATCTTTGACACTAGTACTGGAACTGGTCAAGGTATGCTAGATATGAATGTGCTCTCTGCCACTTCACAGAAATTTGCAAGCCATATTCTGGTTGTGGTATACTATGCCGTGTCAATGTTATGATTTAAAACTTACAGAAGTATCCAGTCTGTCTACAGGCACTGCTTCTTCTGCCAATATCTGTAAGCTGGAGTCTGGATTGACTGTAGCTGTACCACTGCTTACTGAAAGCAAATATACAGCATATAAATGTAGAGACAAGATCCTGGAGAACAAAATCTAATACAAATAGTATTTAATAGTCATTAATATTAATTATTATAATATAGAATCTAAAATCTACATATGTTCAATACACTTCACAATGTTAAACACAACAGATAAAAAAATGCTAAAAACAATTTGATATATATGAAATTAAAGTTCTTTCCTTACTAGTTCTAAGTCTACTGAAAGTCATTACAAAGTAAGGTACATTCATTCTGTACAGCTATATTGCAATAAATGTTTGTAAACTCATATTGGACATGACAAATTTACAATAGCATAAAAATACCATTATCGTCAATTAAACTTAAGTGACAAAAAAAGGAATTTAATGGAGATCAACTGAGACTTGTGAATTATTTAAGAATGATTGTGAATAAAAAAAATGAAGTTTTCTATTCTTTTACAAGGCCTTTAGTTAAGCATAATACCTAAAATTTTTAACATACTAAAAGGGAAGCACTTATAAGTTAAGATGCTCTGTGCTACCTGGTTGTAGGTTTCACTTTTGTTGCAGATCCTAATACACAATCCTTATTCAATTTGTTGATTCTGGTATTCAAAGACAATTTCTCAAAGATATGTGTGCAATTAACCTCATATCACTAGGGAAATCTTAATTTTTACCTTTACTAGTAAGGGAGCTTACTGTGTTTGTATAAGCAAGCAATCTCAGAAAGGTTTTCAGAAATTTTGATAATTTCTTTTTGGATGAGGAGTTTTTTCAGGAGGAAAAGAAGTAATAATTTGTACTGAATCCAGGTCTCCTGTATTTTACTGAATATTTTTTCATCTTTTATTTCTACATTTTGTCTTCGAGGAGGTCTGCACTCTTGCAGTGCTCTCTAGGTAAGCTATGTCTCATAATTCCCAAAGACGTCTTACCAAAGTATTGTACTTTTGTGCCACTTTCCTCAAACACACTCAGTAGTCCTGGCTTCAGGCACCCAATCCATGGAACGTGATCTGGTAGAATACCCACTGATCCGGCCAACGTAGGGACATCTACTTGCTTCACACTTTGTTGAACATAATATACCTATTGAAGGGAAGATTGCGTTACTACTCACTGGAATGTTACCTTAAGGTACAAACATATCTAACAGTTTGAATTTCACCAAAAATGTAAAAAGTCAGTGAGATTGATGGGATGCACTTATACTGTACAACGACTTGCTGAAATGTGTACAACGAAAATGTAATTAATCTGACAAACAAGTAAAGTGCTTTTGCGTGATTAAGTTCTACAGTAATTAACAAGTAACTAGAAATACACGACAGTCGAGTTTCATGAAACGGCCTATATAAACTGTTTCTTGTGTGCGTTTCAAGAAACGGAATGACATACATCACCAGGTGAAGCAAACGTTAATATTAGATCCCCCTTTTCTCTTCTTTGTTGTAATGAGGCTGATGAAAGCCTTGCAGCCTTGGAAACTACATAATTTAAACGCGAAACCGGCCTAAGCATAGCCATGGCGAATCGCATCAAATATGGCCGACTGGTGTGGAATGTTTAACCTGTAGACGGCGCTTAGGTCTTGCAAGACAGTCCGCTGAAAAAAAGTAGAGGTGAGGCGAATATACATGTAGGCGTACTTGTAAACACGCTCGGTTGTCACCTTGATAGATTAAATAAAACAGGTGATCCGATGTCTGCCTCTTTCATTTGGATTTTATTTACTTATTTTCTGAGATTCTGTTTCAACAACTCTAAATTCTAATTCATATGAGATTCAAAATTGACAATGAATACATTGTAAGCAACACCTGATGAATTCCATTTTACCACCAAAACAGCGGTTATTGCAATTATTCCGAAATCTGTGCTTGCCATCGGACCACGTTGATTTTCTTGGCTACCTTCCGTAACAAGCTCTTTAGAGATCATTACAAAAATAAATAAATAAATAAATAATAATTTTTTTTAAAAAAATCGACTTAGGCCTACTTTGAATGTCGGAACGGATCTATTAAATATTTTTTAAGATATGGGAAAAATAGTCGTTTACCCCAGGAAAATTGTTTTATGGCACTTTTCCTCACCAAAATGAAGAGTTGATTTTCCTCTAAGTACATTATTTTGTCGCCTATAAAGGCCAGGGTACTTAGTATATGGCTACTTTATGAAATTGTTCGTTTTACTTATTTTAATTTTAATGAAATATTTAAACGGTCTTGAGCGATTAAGATTTTTTTCGTTCAGGTAGGCTAGTGTGGTATTCTTAAGTCTTTTGCGTGAACACCCTCTTCATTTCACTGAAGACTTCGTTCAATCTGCAGTGTACTGGTACATGACCATAACAATTATTGAAACAGGTTTGTATTCGTCAGAGCAGCATCGATTTCCTAGTGTCATGTGTCACAGTCTATAAAAGTGCTCCTCCGTTCACACAGGAGACTTTTATTACAATGGGTGTCATGGCGTACTGGCGCTTTCTCTTCGCTCTCTGTGTAGTGTTGATCTGTAGAACTCTGGCTAACAGAGAAGGTGCTCATCTAGTTTTACCTCTAGTTTAACAGAAAATGGATTTGTTTCATTGGTAACAATAACTTATAGAAAGATAGGTCAAAATGTTGTGAAGGTGGCCTTGAAAAGTACTGGATTTTTAGAAATTTTTATTAAGGAGAACAGCAGAGACCAATAAGCTGTCATATGCATAATAGGCCAATGTAAATTTAATTGGAGTGCCAGTTATCTCAGACTTGGATAGGCCTTTCACATATCGTGACAGTTAGAAATCAAATCCCCGTTTTACACTTGTTTATTACATTTCATTTCACCTTATTCATGAGGTATTTTCTATCTTTTATTCTTCTTTTCCTTCAGGTCGTGCAGTAACCGACTTCTACAATTACCGTGATGAGATGGCGCAAGCTGTGTGTGTTTCCATGACGACTAGCGGTGCAATATTTGCCGTACGAAGGCAGTGCGACTCCAGTCAGCCAAACTGTGCTGACATATGTACCTCTGTTGGGTAGGTATAGCCTTCTCTGGCGAATCTGATAAAACAAAACGCACAGCAACCCCCATCAAGCACGGAGGGTTGGATTATTGCACTTAATTCTTTTTTTTTTCTTTTCATCCTTTCTTTTATTTTTTCTCTCTCTCTCTCTCACTTTCTTCATTTCCCTTTTTGCCTCATTTATTGTTTTTGTTATTTGTATTATCATGATATGTTTGTCAATGTCGTAGTTGCCAATTAAAAACCGTTACATCTTAAATTTAAAGATTAATTCAATGAAACACGATTCTTCCTAATCCCCTCTCAAAGCATACATACATGACGCAACCATACGTTCCATTATATACTGGATTCCGGCGTCAACGTAAGTGCACGGCATTTTAATGATGTGACATTCACATGTGTACGTTATTATTTGTGAGCACTGCTTCAAAGTTTAATGTATATTTTCAGTAAGAATTGCTTTGGTGGACAGCACGTCTATGACAGCAATCGTCGCCTGTCCCCAGACCCCAGAGAGGACATAGGGACAGTGGGACTGAAGATATACAGGTACAACGACTGCAGCACCCTCGGGTGTGGGCCCAATTACTGTTGCTGTAAAAATTAAGATTCCCGTCAAGCTGGCAAGAGAAATAACGAAGACAATCTACAAACTCTGGGTCTAGGGTACGACCGCGGAGGGTGTGATATCATCAGTTGATGAAAACAAGTATTCGATAAAACTAATGCTCCTACGTAGTCTGTGAACCTGCACCGCGGTTGTAAAAGGTGTACATATATAATAAACAGATATGCCTTTCAATATAGGTATTATTGAAGGTTGTAGACCTTAATATTGTGTTTTTTAATGTCCACAAGTTCAGTATTTAATAAACGGATGAGCTGCTTCAGTATATATTATGAACGTTCTTTTTTGTACATGTGGCTAATCGAAGAAGGGTATTCTCAATATGTTTTGGTAATTTTGATTTTCTTTTTTTTTTTTAATTTGATTATGTAATTCATTTTGAGATTGATTGTCTGTCTTTAAAAATATAATACTTGTGAATACGCAGAGTTTGAAAATAAAAGAAATTTCCTAAAAAGCCAGACCATTATTTCACTTTGAAAATTTTATATTAGTGTGGTCTCTCATCATAATACTGACGCAAAAGACTTGATAAGTGAAGATGCACATGTACGGTTTGATCATTTACTCTTAAATGTATTTTATTGCGCTTAAAATAAATAATGTACAGGTATACGATAATTTATAAAAGATATGCAGCTTAAACGCAATTCAAAAACATGTGCGCACAAAATCGTGGCTAATAGCACCCACAACAATATATAAATGATACTAAAAAGAATAAATAAAATTTGAAATTATAAAATTAAATAGATAAACCCTTTAAACCGTATATTCAGCATATGGTATGTGTCAATCCGAAAGTTTTAATATGAAGATATAGGTGAGTAATATGAATTGAAGACCAATAGATAAATCAATAGTAAATGTACCGTCGATTAGTGACAATGGCAACATGAAGAATTCGACAATGAACATCTTCAACGAAATGTTTCAAGCATTACTTCAGGGCGAAGCAGTTGATCAGTGGCAGTGTAATCACTCCGTTACTTTAAACTGATGTCGCGAACACAATGAATGATTATGGCAATCAAGTGTTTTCTTTCTTGATCAAATCTTCACATTTTAACGCGCTTTCACCCCAACACCCAAAATTACATTCTCACGCTTCATGCAGGACGTTTTTTGCAAAAAAATATTGAAGTTTCTTTATTGATTTAAATTACAATGCCTTCAGCTAAAAATGACAGTAGATCGTTTGAACATTATCATCAACAGCGACTTCTTGCAATTCTATATTTTCTTTACATTGTGGCGTGAAGAAAATGGTCAACAGGCCCTTAACGTCACAGTACACAGCTCTATGAGAGCAAACACAGAAATTTTTGTCTAATGACAATGTTTAAGTAAAAAATCAATGAACTTTCCCGGTGGACAATTTTTCTCGATTACCAAAGATGTGCGCCTAAATAAAAAGGAAATCCAACATTTTAAATTTAGAAATTATTGAAGTCTTATATTCCACTTCCCATGTGAACTAAAAAGCGTTGAAAAAAGACAAGGAAAAAAATTCGGGTAAAATGCACAGATGTATAAAGTAAAATATTGACAGTGGTTAATTTTACACGAAGAGTTCAGAATAAGCAAAAGAGGGTGAAATGGTGAATTATTCCTTTTACTATAAATGAAGTATGTATACGGAAGATATCTACTCTTGCTGTATTTTGAATAATGATCAAAGGCGTGCCGACCACGTATAGAGATGTATAGCAATACTTATTAGCCATATACAATGTAAAAACGCACATTTCTTGGATGCAACACATACTTTAGTTAATTTTATATTTCTGAATGTGAATAACCCCCCCCCCCCCCTCCTTTTTTGTTGTTGTTGTTTGCTAGAACCATGCCTATTACCAAAATAGGTTGACTTTTTACTACTCAATGTGTTTTCTGCAGAAAATCACAAATATCCCCCCCCCCCCCGATCAAATTCCCACGCTTCACACTTGTGAGACCTTGAGTTTGATTACTTTATCGATTGAAATTT
This sequence comes from Lingula anatina, assembly GCF_051362555.1. Lineage (NCBI taxonomy): Eukaryota > Metazoa > Brachiopoda > Lingulata > Lingulida > Lingulidae > Lingula > Lingula anatina. The sequence goes on along the minus strand of NC_141767.1, from coordinate 3,052,211 downwards.
CCGTGCCAACTGACTATTTTGATCAACAAATAACTGCTACAAACCTTATTTGATTTTCTCATTGCTAATCTAGAAAACAACATGTCTCACAATCAATGTGTAGATTTCCGTGCACATAACTTCCATGGCAGGGTAAACGTGTACAAGGATCTAACAAACCGGTCTGTAGGATAATAAATATACGGGAAGATGGTTCTATTGTTTTTTTAACTTCGAATTGATTTCAGTATCTTATCCTTTTCCCTTTTCTTCAAAATAGATATTTTAGTTTGAAAACTTACGTGACACTGTGTCACAGACCAAAAACAAAATCTTCTTTTGTAGTCCAAGAAATTACACAGCCGTCTAGTTATAGCTGGCGTTTGTTTCTCCCCTGCAAGATGCGTTGTTTCCAACAGAAAGGGATTCTATCTCTGTTACTGGTATATGGCGTGTGTGTAACTTCAAACACTAGATACGTGCAAAAGGTATGGAAGGGACTGAGAAATAAGCAGTTTACAGGTTTGCAGACCGTAACCAAAGATAATTTTAGCGGCACTAAGTGCGCCATCGCTTGCTGGAACATGGACGCCTGTAACGCTATGAGTCAAAGTGCCTCGGCCAGAACGTGCAAGCTGCACACTGGGGCCGACCTGGAAGGCACCCTCCTGCAGGACCCGGAATGGGTGTATTTCCCCTGGCGAGGTGAGTGAGGGAATGGGTAGGACGGCGATGTGAAGAGGTGAAGTGGCGGAGATTATAGTTTGTGCATCTCTTAGGTCGTTATATCTATCAAATTTGATCTTCCGAACTAATATCATATGTACTACTCTAAAGAGGTTATGCTAATTCTTTTTTAATTAGAGATATTTAAGGGGAATGTTCATATTGTATTTGATATACTATGTGAACTATATGAACTTTAGTTCTAGATAATCGACGCACATTATTTAACACTTTTTCATGCAAAATCTGCTTCTTATTTTCTGTGTAACAGGGAATTGCCATTTATTATCTAATATTTGTGAAGTTTCCAAATATTGGCTCCAAGGGTTTATTTCGGATCCTATCCTAACGGCAATTTTGTGTCAGTTAAACAGAACCATTAGAAGGGAAGCTACAAATATTGTTCACATGTAACTTACATATTTCTGAAAGTGCATACAGCAAGTTTAACAAATAGTTTCATATAGCTGATAAGAGTTTAAGGGCTAAATGTCTAAATGCTTGTAAATCTTTGTGTCCAGGTTTCGAGGAATCTGACTACTACAATTATTACGATGAGATGATGACCGCAGCTTGCACTGCAATGAACTCGGCGGAAGGTCTGACGTTTGCTCCAAGAGCTAACAGCGGAACAAATTGCGGGACTATGTGCACCACCTGGGGGCAGGCAGACGCGGAATTAGCTGGATACAGGTATGCCCTTCTTTATTGTTGACACATCTTTCAAAACAAAGGGTTTTTAATGCGCGTTTGTCACAACTAAACTAAAACACTACTTGGATTTACAAGAGGGCAAGAGTGTTGTGACTTTATTCTAACAGTTGGATATGCAATGTGGTGTTAAAATTAATTTGAAGTACATGTATATTTCTTTTTTTCTTTTACAAATTTCAGCACCTTCCATTGTGTCGGTTGGTTATCTGTCAACATAAACGCGACTCGGCTCTCGGCGACCTATCAACAGGACACATACCTAACTGGACTGGGGACACACAAAAGTGTGGACTGCGGACAGCTGACCAATGCCGTAAACGCTCAGTCATACTGCTGCTGTCGCGCTAGTTAAACGATGTCGCGTGTGTCACTGTATAATTACCCACGCTATAACTTTCAGGTGTCTATAGATGTGTCATTTTGTTAAAACCAGTGTAATTTAATGTGGGAAAATATACCGTCTGATTTCAGGGGTTTCTAAAATAGTATACGTGTGTAATTGGACATAATAACGAATATTATGTCCAAGGTGTGTACAAAAATTATGTAAGTGCCAAACAATTATTTTATAACGGACTACTAGCGCACCCTGTGGGCAGAGAGTACTAAGAATTCTCTTTACGCACTGTATACCACTCTTTTGATAGAGCTGTTATTTTGATCGGTAACAGGACCGTATATTGTTATATCCGATGGGCAGTGACACTTCTCTGTTAATAATTGGTGGTACTGACTGAGCGCAACGTTGGATTATTGCTGTAATACTACGCCAAGAATTAGAATTTTTGAAACCTACTCTAAGAAGTAATTGGCATCATTGGTTTGTTAGTTAAGCCCCCTTTACACTGGATGGCGTCCTTTCTGCGTCCAGCAGTACGGCCCCATTTGAGAGTTAAAAATTATAATACTTTACGTGTCGACAACTGGCCGATCATTGAGCATTCATTCTGATACAAAATCAATGCTCGTGCCTCCTTATTAAAACCACAGCAATGCCAAATTTCATGGTCGCAGAAAGGACGCAGAAAGGACGCCGTCCAGTGCTTACTCAAAAAGGATGGATTTTGAATAGACACGCATTGGACAAATTACAACATGTCTAATTTTGGTTGTGAACCATTAATTTTGATAATGATGATGATTTTGATTAATAATGATAATTAAGCTGCTTTGGCGGAGGTCTGTTTTTTTTATCTTTTTTTTTGTACACAACTGGATGAATCACAACATTCACACTCTCATCGCAGTGATACTTAGAAGCATATATAGTGATAAATTACATTTGATATTTCGGATATACCGGGTAATGCATCCAATTTATGTACAGTGTGCTTTTAACTTTAACGTATAAATATTTTTTGCGATGATACATTCCTTTCTTTCACCTGCAGAATGACTGTTGTAAAATATAGTTTTCATAGACTAATAAAAATATTAAAGGCAACGATGTCTTTTTTTGTGGTGATACATTTCTTTTTATTCCAAGCAGAGTGACTGCTGTGAAGCACAATCTTCACAGATTGAAAAACCAATTTTAAAGGCAACGATGTCTAAAATCGTGATTTGCTTCCTGATATTGATGAAACTTTTTTACCGTAAAGATTTAACTTTTGTATTTAGTTAGTTAGTTCAATATCTATTTTCTCTTTTCCTAGACACAGGAAAATGCTTTTAGCACAAACAAATGATGAGACAGTGCACATAGCTAAAATGATAAGGGAAGAAAAAAAATGACAGTTCGATCGATGATGGTTCTCCGGTTCCTTTGCTTTGGGATATTGACACCTTGATGTTAGCGCGCCACAAATTAAACCGCAGAAGGTGTTTAATTGTAAATGTCAAATGACAGAGTAAGTGCAGATAAAGCAAACGGATATTTTGCTGATTAATTTGCTAAAAGTGAAAAAAGGCCATTACAAATGATAAAACTGAAACTGTAGCAGGTCAATACAACGCGTTCGTAGTTTGTTTAAATTTAAGTATCCGTTGGTCGAATATCGACTTTTACTTTATTAGCGTTACAAAAGCACGACAACGGAAGTCAAAATTTGCAGGCAACACACTTCTCATCTATTTCAGATTTAGGGCCCTGTCGGTCTCGCTTGCTACTGATAAAAACTGCTGCCCAATATCAAAGACCAGATTGTCACCTAGGAATAACAGTAGAACAACTTTACAAATATCAAGACAGCGAGTCAAAACGATTCACCAACAATAAATTTCAGTCCACTAATTCAAGTGTCAGACAAAAGAAGTTACGTAAGAATCACAAATCGAACAATGGCTCAAGCGGCAAGATTCCTGGTCATCATTCTGTGTGTGAATGTGATAACAGTAACAGCCAACGAGATGGGTAATTACTGGTTTTTGTTCTATATATTAAGGTTATTAAGTCGGTAAAGGACCGAAGTTTTAAACAGGATAATTATGATAAGTTAATTTTTCAAATGTTATAGTCAATAATCAAATCATTTCCTAATGGAATGCAGGTGTGAAAATTGGCTCCTCGATTGTTTTCTAAAAGACATTATTTAAGTTATGACTTTTAAATTATGTAAGTGCCATACAACTATTTTTTAACGGACTACTAGCGCACCCTGTGGGCAGAGAGTACTAAGAATTCTCTTTACACACTGTAAAGGGAAGGAGGGGGCAATTGGTCGGAGAAAAGAGCATGGTGGAAGGAGCGGGCGTTGGGTTGGATCTTGGACATAATAAGAGAAGGCCTTTCCTTTTTATGTCCAAGGTTGGATGGATGGGCGTGAGGAAGGGGGAAGGGCGATGGGCTACAGGACGTATAGCATGGACGTTCATTGTTTGTTTATCACCGCAGTGGGAGGTGGAGAAGGCAGTGCACATAGCTGTTATTGTACCTTCAGGTAACCGAGAATCCGATTACTACAACTGGATGGACGAAATTGCCCAGGCAGCCTGTACCGGTGTTATGACCGTAGATGGGACAGTGTACGCCGTGCGCAGATACTGTGTTGCTTCAGGCCAGCCGGCTTGTTCCACCGTGTGCACCAACCAGGGGTATAACGCTTGTTATCTCTTAGAACCATAGAGAGTTGGGATACGGTAAATGACAGTTATCAAATTTTAGTGAAACAGCACTAAACCTGTACACCAGTGATACATTTAAAATCGACTACTACCTTTTTAACACTATAAAAAATCGATTAGTGTAAAATTGAGTTTTAAATAACAACTCAATATGCAAAAACGAAGTTACAGGTCTAGATAATCATTAGTTGAGAATGTTTTCTGAAAGATGTACACAGCTCAAGCCAATCAGCGTATCTCAACTCCCTTATGAATTACTTCAAATCGATATAACTCGTAATCGCTGTTTAAATTTGAGTAGGTTCTCATGAAATGATTAGCAAGTCCATACAGAAATCTCCAGTTGCGACAATTTTAGTTTTCCAATTTTTGCTAAAAAGTACTACTGGTACTACTGCTTATTTCTTTTTAAAGATAAATCATCTACAGGGTTACCACTTAATATGGAATATTATTTTTTGGCGAATAAATTTTCTACAAAATATTTAATTTCTCTCTAACTACTTTAAATCCAAAGCTGAGGTGTCACTCCATGTGTAGCCAGATGTGTTACCTAATTACCACACAACTCTCGAAACAATTGATGCATGCAGTTGCATGTTCTGTGGTCAGAAATTTGAGGGGTGGCCTTTTCGGCAATTTCTGCCCTTGTATAAAAACGCATGGGTTTGGTCAATCTTTGGAGCGTGTTTAGAGAAGCAACAACGGGATCGCTCTGAAACTTGACAGGTATCTTAGTGAAGATATGGTTCGACAGCAAAGCAACGCAGCTTACTATGGGATTCTTGCTCTCAGAGAAAATGGCCAGAAACGGACAGCCATTGCCTGGTAATTCAACATTTATCAGGAACCGTTTGTGAAGTCCTCCAAAGAAATGCTGCTACAGTAGTGGCACCTACTCCAATACCTCGACCAGGGTGTCCGCGTATCACACCAAGAAGACAGGATCGCCTTCTCCTTAGTGGACGCCGTGCTGGACGTACAAAAACAACCAGTGTCCTCAGAAAAGAGAGGCAGAATGTCATTCAAACGCCCGTTTCAAGGTCCCACGTGAACAAGAGATTTCTGCAAGCCGGTTATTTTGCACGAAGACCAGTAGGGAAACCACTGTTAACAGCAGGTCATATACAGCGACGTCTGCAAAGGGCTGGGGACCACGTGCCTTTGCAGCCAAAACACTGGAATCACGTTGTTTTCAGTGATAAGGCCAGATATGGGTTTTTTAGGGTTGATCGTCGAATCCGTATCCACCGACGTGTACGAGGGGCATAAAACAATTATTGTGTACTGCCTAGGGTGCAAGCAGGGGATGGTAACGTCTCTGTTTGGGGAGTATTTCATGTCGGTGCCCAGAACCAGTTGATTTTTCTAGGAGGCAACCTCATCCAGGATTCCTACAGAGACATTCTACAGCAAACAATGCTTCGATTGCTAAGATTCATCTTCAGGAACAACTTTGTGTACCAAGACGACTGCGCAACCCCACATCGAGGCCGCAGAAACACTGTTTTTCTTCAAAACCAATGGGTTCAGCAACTGCCCTGGCCTGCAAACTCTCCAGATATGAACCCAATTGAAAATATGTGGGCGGAAGTAACTCACAGAATTAATAGCTATGGTCCTCGGCCGGTAAATAGTGATGAACTGCGACAGGCAAATATCACTGCGTGGAATGATATCCCCACCCAAACTCTAAAAAACGTGTCACAGGATATGCCATGTAGGATGAGGGCGCTGCAAGCGGCTGCTGGAGGTCATACCCGCAATTACTGACTTTTCATGATTTACTGTAGTGAGTTCTTTGACTGTGTAACATATCACTGTCCGGAGGCTATCATTTTTTTAAATATCTTATCTTAAAGTTTATACTGGCATCAAACTGTTGATATGGTTTTCTGGGGGTGTTCCTTTCTTTTGAATAGCACCTTATGTCAGATTTAATATTATTGACCAAAATATCTCACAACAGAAGACTGGATGTTATTATCACTCAGTGACATACTTTTTTAATGACTCAAGCCAAAAAATAATTAATGAGCACTCAAAAATAACAATGATAAAAAATATTCCATATTAAGTGGTAACCCTGTATATTCGTAATCTTAAAATGTAATTTAAGAATAGAATCTTATCTCCTTTTCTGTTCAGTTTGACATGCTTTGAGGCGCTTCATGTTTACCCTAATCAACCAAGGCTGTCGGAAACCCACGGAGAAGCTGTAGGGGAGGTAGGACCCTGGGTACACAGATATGGCACTTGCGGTAGCACTCATTGTGGACCAAACTACTGCTGCTGTCGTGGATAAAGGCGCTGTAGCCATTTCCCCCTTCTAATACAAAATATTGACGTAATTTTATTGACGATGTCACAGCTCTGACATTGAAGTTGTACTGCCACTTGCGAAAACAAACCCAATATAGAGGTGCATTTCACAAGTCGAAGTCTCAAATAAACCAATAAATAAATAAAATTGAATGAATTCGAATTTGTATTCAATTTTTAAAACACAGTATACAACAAAAATCCACGGTTGTCTCAATTTTACATCAACATAAGATTTTAACACGGTTTATATTATTATGTAAGGGCCAAGTAGCACTGATATTTCAGTAATGTATGTTACGGGAGATAATTTTTACTTTTGTATCGTGTTTCAATATACATGTATGTTGCATTGATTCAGTCATGGTAAATTATGGTTAACAAAAGGAAATCTTTATAAATATGTAAACTGCAACCCAGGGTACTTTGCGTCATGGTTAAAACGTACGTAACGTATGTTTCCCAGAAAAATGTCCGAAAAAAATTATTTTTGTCCAAGCACTTAGTGCAATAAGTTACAGTTTTCGACTGAATGGTATACAATACTTTTTGTATAGTTTGAAATATTATTTTTTTGACATGGTTTTGTTGCGCCACGAATAAAAATAGTTCATTTAATACTTCTTTTATTGTCAGCATGATGCCTTTTTTTGTAATATTCAGTGACTAAAATAGCGCAAAAATTAATCGTTCTATACAGAAGATTGTCATGTATTTCACAACGTTGTACTTGTAGGAAATAAATTAAAGAACACAACCAGCGCTGATCGAAATTTTAAAGTGAGTAAAACGCTTCCGCAGCTGAAAGTTTTTGATTTGTGACAGTAACTTTGGTACGAACTTCTTCATGAAGGAACCTGAAAGTTTTGAACATAGTTTCTCATCTGTCCGCTAAATGTGAAAATTCAATACCATCGTCGCACTAGGATTAACATATACCTATGAATGTTTTTCTTCGTGTTGAGATGTATCATCTTAAACTGTTTTAACTTTGTGCTGTGATCCAATGGTTGTGTACCTTACGCTTATAAACTTACTGTCAGACTTTTCAACACAATAAAGGCTCATTGGAAAGGGAATTTGGTGTTTCGGATATACTGGGTAATGCATCGAATACAAGTGTTGTACATGTATACTTAAACTTTAATAAATAAATCTTGTCACTTTTTTACGATGATACATTCCTTTTTCTCACCAGCAGAATGGCTGTTGTAAAATATAGTTTTCATAGAATAATAAAACATTAAAGGCAACGATGTCTTAAAAGCGTGGTTTGCTTCATGGCATCTATGAAACTGCTTACTGTTAAGATACAACTGTTGATTTAATTAGTTCAATATTTATTTTCTCTTTTCCTAGATAGGTTTTAGTTTTTAACACAAATGATTGATGAGAGAGTGTAAATAAGAGAAAATGGGATTTCGATCAGTCATAGTTTTCCGGTTACTTGGCTTAAGGCTATTGACCGCAGAAAGCATTTAACTGGAAATGTCGAATGGCAGAGTAAAGCAAACGGATATTTTTCCGATTAAAGTTGCTAAAAAAAAAGATCAATAGAAATAATAAAATTGAAACTGTAGCAGGTCAATACACAGTGTTCGTAGCTTGTTCAAATTTAAGAATGTTGACCGAATGTTGACACTTTCATTTCTTAATTGATCGTAACAAAAAATGGACAAGAGAAATAGAAATTTTGCTGAAAACGTGCTACGCAGCTTGGTGTGTCAGATTCTTAAGACCCTGTCTGTCTGAGTTACCATTTTACTGATAACAGCTGATGGGCTGGTGTTTTAATTTCCAAGACCAGTCTGGCAGACAGAGCACCCAGGGATAACAACAGAACGACTTCGAAAATCAAGACAAAACGATTCACCAACATTAAAGTTTCAGTTCACTAATTCAAGTGTCATACAGGAGAAGTTACGTAAGAATCACAAATCGAACGATGGCTCAAGCGGCGCGATTCCTGGTCATTATTCTCTGTGTATATCTGATGGCAGTCGCAGCCAACGAGATGGGTAATTATAGGTTTTTGTTCTATATAAATTTTATGGTCGTGGTTTTAAAACAATTTTTAGTATTCCTCCTGCATGTCTGATACTGCCACTTTACAGTGACTCAAAAATTGATTGCATGGCTTGTTACAAACTTTTATAAATGTATGGGTTTATATTTAGTTTAAGTGTTACAAAAGATATAGATACATTATGCAATTATAAGAAAGCGGTGCTGTGTGATTGTACCTTCAGGTAACCGAGAATCTGATTACTACAACTGGATGGATGAAATTGCCCAGGCAGCCTGTACCGGTATTATGCCTGTAGATGGGACAGTACACGCCGTGCGCAGATACTGTAATTCAGCTTATGCGGCTTGTTCCACCGCATGCACAGACCTAGGGTAAAACGCTGATTTACTTTTAACATTTTATGAATTACTTCAAATCGATATAACTCACACTCGCTGCCGTTTGAATTTGGGTAGGTTCTCGTGAAAATTGAAATAAAACGTAAGTAAAGGCAAAAATGTTCGGTGCGCCAAGTTAAGTTAAGTTTTCGAAGATTTGCGAAAATACTTCCACTGCCTAATTTTTTTAATATTAATTATTCAAATTTTTAATCTGTAAATGTAGCACGAGAATTATTATTCCTTCTTTTCTCTTTAGTAAGACATGCTTTGAGACGCTTCATGTGTACCTCAATCGCCCGCGGCTATCATCAAACCATGACGAAGCTGTAGGGGTGACCGGTCCTCAAGTGCACAGATACGGCGGCGGCTGCGGAGGAGGGTGTGGGCCGAATTACTGCTGCTGCCGCGGATAAATATTCTGAATATCGTAGGCATTTCTTTCGTCAAATATTGAAGTTTTGGTGTTGATGTAATTTTACTCAGCTTTGAGATTGAAGTTGTACTGCCACTTGCGAACATTCTTTTCAAGGCCATTCTTTTACATGTGTTATTAGGAAAAAGCGAATAAAACTTGCCATTGACATTTGCTTGAGTCGCGATGGATTCATCTTTAGGCTGTTTTAACTGATATTTGTGCTGTACGGGCGATCCCAAGGTTGCGTTATTTACGCTTGTAAACCTACTGACTGATTTCCAACATGAAACTTAAAAAGGCTCATTGGAAACGGAATCATCACATCTTTGAATGGGAATGACATGATTCAAACTTACAATTGTGATAGAAAATTGATGAATTCATAATGTGAGTTCTTTAATTTTGTGTAGAATGTTGTTCTGTCAGTGAAGATCTATCAGCTTGGATACCTATTGTTGTCGAGTGAGAATGAATTTATAACAAACTGTCCCATTAAATTGGTTCCGCGGTAAAGCCATGTTGAACATCTAAATGTTATATCAAATTGTAAAGGCAAACAATTACTTACTGGATCATTGTTTTAACTGAAGTGCAATTTTGTTCACAGCGTTTCCGTATGTAAATGTTCTCATTACTTATTCTGACGAGGAAATAAGATAGCGACCAGAATCCGATTGGGGGTTTTATAGGGATATACCATTTATATAATTACCATTGTTAGTCAGATGAAATCGGAATGCTTGTCTCCTTGAATAAATGCATAATTAATCCAGTAATAAGTAGCTGTGCCTTATCTATGAAACCCTGATTATAGTGGAAGTTAATATGGGTACTGAGAACAGAGGTCAGCCTTAGAGGTCAACCTGGAAAATTACACCCCTTTCTTAATGCCTCCATCACCCAAATAACCTCCCTGAGCCGAGATTTAAGTGGCTTATAGCCAAGTCTCCACCCCCACCCCCACCCCCTGTGAAAACGCTTCCTTCTTCACCGGCTCATACAATAACGACAGGTAAACATACGACTACTGAACCTGGGTTTAGTTTTTTTAATGTTTTAATGAAAAAGATATCGACCATCTTTGCTTTACAAATAAATTAGATGAAAATTTGAACAACACAGTCAGCTACATTTAACTACAAAATAATATAATACACTACTGTTTAATGATATTATGAAAGTAAAGCTTTATTTTTGGTCCTTTATGTACATAAGGCCTAAATTATAATAAAATAATAAAAATTAAAGATAAAACAAAGTCAATTATTAAAAATCAAGCACGGTACTTCTTGTGAATTCCAACAATAAATTATGTCGTCTCTTCGTTTTCCAGACTTAAAGCTCATACTAGGAAGAATTCTGAAAAAATACCGCAAAACCAGTCCTGCGTTAGCTTATTCTGTTTAGGTAGTGCTTCAAGGGCGACTTCCCCGCAGTTGACAGTATTGTACGATCATTCCCCAGTCGTCTCAATCCCCGCGTATGTTGACAGCGATTTATTTGCCTGTGCTTGCACCGGCCAAGCCATACTGTCCGTAGCTTGGGTATTTACCTAAATCAGAGAAATATTCAAACGTGATTACTGTGCCTGAACCAACCTCTAGTATTTAATAAGTACGTCTACTGAAGGTCTAAAACACTTGTATATGACGGGTTATTATGACCATTTTCAAAAATAGGCTAGGCAAATGCTACATTAAAGTAGAGAAGTAACGATAAATGTTTAACACATTTAAAAAAAATTCTAGCTTTTAATCAAACAGTGTTTTGGGACATTTGAAATAAAGCAAGTAAGAAGGCTTAAGGATACCCATGCAGACCTTTAAAATTGACCTAATCAAAGCCATATAACGAAGTCCCACCCAAGCCATAAAAAAGGAGGCCTACTTACAGTCATCACCGTAATCGGTGGCCACGCGGACGGCTATCTTCTGTCCACCAGTAGAGCAGTCATCGCCGACGCCACTGGCAAAGTAGTAATAGCCTGGCGCTAGGTTACTGGTGTCTATGATCTCCTGGGTCTGGGAGCCATAAGTGTCCTCGGTCAGCTCGTCCTTGGAGCAGTATTTGTAGGCTCTGTATGAGATGAATTTGTTCACGTTGTGTCTGCCTGGAATGGTATAATGAACGGTTACATTAGCGCGACCCCTTTCGTTCACGGGCAACATCACACAGTGAGTCCGTATGACAATTAATTGATAAATACAAACAGACATTTGCACCTGTGCATATGCTGTATATATTAGGTGTATGTACATGATAAGAAACTAGCAACAGCCAAATGCCATATTACTGAAAGACTGTATGAGCCACTAATATCTTTCTTCGTTAGTACATGTCTATGAATTTAACAAACGTAGTATATGACTTCTGTATATGATGCACGATAGTTGGCGTACAAGTTATAGGGAATCAGTGTTATATTACGTAAGTGGATTAAGTAGCAGGTAAGTGTGTAGATCTGTGTAACTTACCTGGATACGGCCAGTTGAAGACAAGGTATGTTCCTCTCTTCACACAGATGTTAGGGAAGGCTGGACCAGTAGGAACTGCAAAAGTAAATACAATGCTTTTAAAAAAAGTCATGCTTCAGTTTTTAACTTTTCAGAGAAAAATGCCTTCTTTTCCAATTAACATAGACTTAAACTGGTAGTAAAAGGACATAAATGGCTTTGGTAATATCAGTTTTATGATTCAAACCGAATATATATATATATATATATATATATATATATATATATATATATATATATATATATATATATATATATATATATTGTACTAAAATCTCCACGTTTTAGTATTAAAACCAATGACAGAATTTTTGTTTGGTTAAAATATTTACCATTGTATGAACCGTAGGTTGAGCCGTATGCGGGGCTTTGGCCGTACAGAGGAAGGCCGGTGACAACTCCGGAATTGGCTCCTTGGCCGTACAGAGGGCCAGTACCGTAAGATGGCGCGTAGGTCTGTCTCTTTTTTCTCAGAGACCTCCTCCTTCTCTTCTTCTTGCCGTACTGGTTCAAGGCGTTGCCGTACTGGTTGTTGAGTGGTCCCTGAGCAGACGTAGGTCCGTACTGGACATTGCCCGCGGGAGCACCTGAATAAACACCAGTTTGAGGGGGGAGGTTAAAAGAGGCGCCCTGTGAAGGTAGGCCTTGGTAAAGGCCGCCTTGATTTGGAAGGCCTTGGTAAGCACCTTGGTCTTGGTAGCCTCCGGTCTGTGTTGGGTCTTGATATACGGCACCTTGGTTTGAGCCGCCCTGAGCAGGTGCGCCTTGGTAAACGCCGCCTTGATTGGGTAAGCCTTGGTAAGCCCCCTGATCTTGGTAGCCTCCATTCTGTGTTGGGCCTAGAAAAACGCCATTTTGGTATGAGCCTTGGGCAGGTGCGCCTTGGTAAGCACCGCCTTGATTGGGTAAGCCTTGGTAAGCCCCCTGATCTTGGTAGCCGCCTTGATTGGGTAAGCCTTGGTAAGCCCCCTGATCTTGGTAGCCTCCATTCTGTGTTGGACCTAGAAAAACGCCATTTTGGTAAGAACCTGGAGCAGGTGCGCCTTGGTAAGTTCCTCCGTTTTGTGGCGGGGCTTGGTTTGCACTGTTGCTGCCGTCTTGCCCAGCGTCTTGCCCAGCATTATAAAAACCAGGAACATCTTGAAAGAATGGGTCGGAAAAGGGATCTTCGTTGTTGTAGGTTGGTAAACCGGATGGGAATCCCTGTCCTGGTAATCCTGCGTTGAATCCTGGATCTTGCAGCCCTGCGTTGAACCCTGGCAATCCTGTGTCCTGTCCTACTGTGCCGTAAGTTGGATCCTGACCAGTAGCCTGGCCGTAAGCTGGGCCTGTGTTAGTTGAGCCTGGTTGGCCAAGGTTGGTATCTCCATACTGAGGCACAGTGCCGAACGCAGGTCCCGAGGGGCCGAACGTAGATCCCGAGGAGCCGTATGTAGGTCCTGAGGAGCCGTACGTAGGTCCTGAGGTGCCGTACGTAGGTCCTGAAGAGCCGTAAACGGGTGTTCTAGAAGCAGCTGGAGCCTTACGTTCGCTAAACACCCTCCAGTCAATGATGACTACGTTTCCGACGTAAGTGACCTCCTGGTTGCCTAGCTGTAACGAAATAAAAACCAAACTTTGAAGGTAGATACAAAAGTATGTTTATAACACTGTCAAGCCTTAAACCTCGTGGCTAGTATTTCATTATCTCTAATCCCATACACATTTATCCTAAACAAGATTCTTTAAAGATCACAATCTTTATTGGTAATTGTCTACTGTTCTCAGCAAGAAAACATCCATGATTCTCTTACCTGCCAGACCTTGGCGTTGTAGTTGTTAGGTCCAGATGGGGTATAGTTAGGCCCGTCAGTGCGAGTAATACTGGCCTTGCCTACGTCACTGACAACGATCGTATCTTTGGCTGGGGTCTGGTCGGGGGTGGCCACGCCGATATTTGGACCAAAGTTGAAGGAGCCTCCTAAGGTATTGGCTCCATACTGCATCGGTACTTGGCGTTTGTGCACGCTGTGTTCCTCGGCAACAGACGCACCCTGAGAGCTCACCAGAACGCTGGCAAGCAGCGCAGAACAAAATAGCTGGAATAAGGACGACTGCTGTTAAGACTGAGTGGTCAAATGTTTGAACCCACGAAATAGTTTTTTAATGCAAATAATGGTTTGACACAACAATTACGGAAATTATGCATTTTAAGTTAATAAGCTATAGTTTCAATCGGTTTTCTCATCTTCTACTTTATCAATTTTATTTAAGTCACATTTAAATTGAACAGGTTTCCAATTTTAGCTTTAGGCCTTATTTTTCCGCAGCATTTGAGACTTTTTCTTACTTACCTCTTTATATTACTATTTTTGTCAAAAAATGTCTGAATACGGTAGGCCTATAGTTGTAAAATACACTGTAGTAGAAATAACGGAACGCTAGCAAAAAACCGCCACCTGGGCCGAACCGAGTTAGCAAAACTTCGTTGATGTGTCAGAAGCAAATATAAACAGACTAATAGAAGATTAATGCTCTAAAAACGAGGAAGAAACCTGATCTTTTCCAAAGAAGGAAAACGTTTGCCTACCTTCCACATGCCGTCGACTGCCCCTCTCTATTGCTGGTGTACGCACCCGGAGCTCCTCACTGAAAGTACTTGTCGTCTGGCTATCTTCGACTCTAAATACCCATGGACCCTAAGCTCCTCCCTCCTGCATACTTTATACATTTCCTTCTTTGATTGTGATCACGGCAAGCGACAGACGCGGCCTTCTCACAGGTCACGACGCGGAGGGATAGCGGCAAATTATAGGGGATTAGTTCCGCGTATGCATCAACTTTCATTATCATTAATTTGAATTTTTAACTTTCAGTTTATCTTCATTTGCATTCATAGATGTCACAATGCTTAATGTAAACAGAAACAATATTTCATTAATCATGAAAGTGGATATGTAAGGATACGTTCACATATTTGGCCCAATTTCAAGGAAAATGCCCATTGCAAGCTTTCTCAACCATGGCATATTAAATGAAAGTAAAACCCTCCTGTTTTAATGTTTGTCTTTTAAATAGCAAAGATTAAAACATAATTCAAGTGAGTTTCAATATGAATTAGTAATATATGGGTGGAATATATGGATTGAACATGCTAATTTTTTTAGCTATGCAGTGTAAAATGGTGTAAAAAGTCATGGAGATGGCTAGGTTGACACTGGGGGATACGGGGAAAATACGATAACGTAATCGGTACTTAGCAAAAAAAAAAAAAAAAAAAAGACCGATGTGCCTATACGGAAAGACTAACGGCACTGAAAACTTAAACCTAAATTTAGGCGCTAATATTTAGATTTCGATTAAATAATGTGATATTCAGAAACGTGACATTATTAACAGTGAACTTGCATTTGGTATACAGTAGCGTTGAGGTTTCTCCATAGTTAATCGCACATCATTATGACAGATTTTAAAACTTATTTACCTGTAATGAAATACATTTTGATATTACTTGCAAGGTAATACAACCATCTATAAAATACAGAGAATTTCAAGGTAGTCATTGGGAAATTTCATTGTTCGTTATGAAATACACGCTTGTAGTTGTTGCACACTGCTAATTGGAGAAATAATTGAAATTGCCATAAAATGACCACAATTCTCTTATAACCAATGAGAGATGTTTGCATATATCCAGTGACTACATATATTTAGATAGATATTTCGAGGGTGTTTGAGGATGGTGGGAAAATAGAACGTGCATGTCCTTACGGTTCTCAAATTATTTCAAGGCATATCACCATCGTGAACTTGACAAAAATTATATTAATTGACTGTAGTAAAATGTTTTTCTGATTACTGTTAGGCATTTCATAAACTGTAATACATTTTATTAAACCAACCACACAAGTGTTTTGTCTTTTCTGAACTCTTTATCCATGTAATACACAAACGTCGTGACCTTCCAAGTTGGGGACAAACTAGAGAAGGAAGTGAATAGAGATGGTTCGAGAAACAAGGAAAACCAACGTCGATGATTTGTAAATAGCTCGTTCCATTATCGGCCACTACTATAACTTAATGTATGCGTGGTTACAGCTGCTAATAAAGATATACTCTAATTATAGTGATAATAAGTATGTCTTCACAAGAAAGTCGGCACAATTCAAAAATATAAAAGGATACTTTTGACCCAACAGCCCAATATTATCATTGCTAATGACAGAGTTAAAAAAATAAGTGCGTCTTTATAAGACAAAGAAAATGACACAAACAGACAAAAGGATGCTAAGGACCCAATTAGTTAACAGCACATGGCATGCAGCCTAAGTGGGAAAGTTGGCCCTATTTGTGGCTGAACTCATCTCAAAATGATGGAATTAATTTTTCGCTTGTTAAACGCCATAATGATAGTGGTTTTGACTTGCAAACCAAGAGGTGGATTTAAATAATTCGTTTTGATATGTACTGAGATAGGATGCAGTAGATAACCACGCAAAGCTGTATGACTCTGCAAGCGTTGATGTAACGTGGTGGATGCACGTATGGTAATCACCAAGACGTAGCACGCAGTGACGGTGTAATTAACAAATAGTTCGTAATGCAATAATGCGCCTGTGTTTCAGTCTTTACCGAAAATCATCGATATTTTTCAAAAAAAAAAAAAAAAAAAAAAAAAACTTGTGAAAATGAGAGCTAAGTTTTTGTATCAATATGTAGCGATTTTTATAATTGATTAGCATTTTGCGAAATGCTTATTACATTTTGAATTAATTCATTACCTGTAAAAAATCCATTGAGATGGACACGAAAGATCGAAATGGAGAGCACACAAAAACTGCCAGTGGCGAAGATAATGCTTAAATTTACCTCAAAAGAAACATTTTTGAATAAATAGAAGAGGTGTTTCAACGAAGAAATCTGACCTGACAAATGCGTTAGCTGCCATCTCAAAGTTAGGTAAAAGAAGGGACAGGACAGAGACACAGTCAACAGCTGAGGTTAAGTCCCAAAAAAACGCTTTCTTTCTTGGCCCCTATCACAGGGGCAGCGTACCGATAGCTCATTATTTTTTCACGCGTTTCGTTAAACTTTATCTAAAACTGCGCGATATTATCCGTTCCATTTCATTTAGTGTCAGTATTATCCGTGACATAGCTTTCATACTTTTTATGGAAGTTATTGTCATTTTGCTGCAGGACAGTTCCAGATATTTTTTAAAAAGATTCACTTCACATTACTATTCAGACACTGTATATGTATTGTTTGTACATATTCTGATCCCTACGTCTGTCCGGGTCATCAACGTATATTTGTAAACTTTGCTGCCTAGTTTTAATGTCAACTAATTCAGGACGCATACATCACTTGCTTGAGGAATAAAAGTATCATTTCATTATTTGTTTCGTTATTAACGGTACAAAGTCCCAAACCAGCCCTGTCTGCATGAATACGGAAGAAATAAAATTATCCGACACCAATGAATAGTTTCGCATTTAACTCAGTGTATGATAATAATAACAGTGATTACAGCGTCCCCAAACCAGCAGACTGAATCATTGAGGTAGATATGCACGTGCACGCATGAAAGCATGCGATGCCTCCATACAGTCGGCCTCCCTGCAGTCACTATGGCACATTATGGCTTATCAGAAATGGGGAACTTATACTGCTATTTGTCACGTGAATATGCCCTATATATTTTGCGCAACCCTAGCCCCAGTAAAATAATTTGATGCATTATGACCACAGCACAGTTTTCTACTTCCAGTTCGATTTATTTCAAGTGCTCAGTGATTTAAAGGTAGAAAGTAAAAAATCATTTTTAAGCCAGGATCTTTGTGTCATGTAACACGACATAAGAAGTGACCCCAACTTATAGCGTGACATAAGGTGACCGGGAGCTTATCTTAGCTGCCCGATTTTGCGTCAGTTAGGCATCTTATTATGAAAATGATGTGACTCAGAAGTTATCTTTAGTTCCAAAAGCTCGTTTTCAACTGCTAGCGTGACTTCGTGCGTGAAGAATAGCGGTTTTAATTTTAATTGAGAAAACATGAACCAATTTAGAGCAAATATGTGCCTGCTTAATCATGTGCAAATTAACATAACCCTGGCCCAGTGTTATCTCTGTGACACCTAATTACATGTACTTCTGAAACCATCTTCATGTTTACAGGGAAATGTCAATAGTTCAGACACAATGAATACATGAATATGCGTTTGCTAGTTATGTTACAACATGCATGTTTTGTACACAGGTATGTTATAACTAAACACGTATTGATTATATGAGCCACTGTTGACATCTAAAAAAATCATGTATGTTTGATACGTCCCTGTAAAATGTAAAACAAGGTTATAAAAATAAGTGTGACTAAAACCTGTTAGCTTTTAACATTTTACGCTTTCTTATCACTCATAAAAATACAAGCATAACTTTATGAGCATACGATATTATAATGGAATGTGATTGCTGACAGTTAAAATAATACGCAATTAGTTGCGCTCTTTTGTCTATAGAAGGCACAGCAAAGAATGACACAAGACAGTACGAAGTAGAACAACTCCTTCGCTGTGGAAATGAACGTGCTGGATGTTTGTCATATGCAGCACTTTTCATACATGTACTAGAAGTTACCGGTCTTCGTGGATTTGGCTACATGTACGTGCATCAAATTACTAGTATTATGCTACTAACATCCCCAGGCAATTTCCCCAGGCAGAGGTTAACTTGTAGACATTAAACGTTTGACCTAAGCGTGCGTTTTGGTAACTCTCTGACCGCAGGGTCTGTTAGAATACTGTTATAAAATTATTTTTCTTCATTTTTTTGTAAAAAATTCAAGAGGCCCCTGTGATATCAGAGGGTAGCTTTTGATAGATGCTGAAAATTGAAGACGTGGGTTCTTCCGAGCAAGTTATCCCGAGGACCACTGCCGTGAGCCAGTGGAATCAGTGAGCTCTGGGGTAATGACAGGCACTACAACTGCCTAGCCTGCCGCGCCTGCCTCGACCGAGTCTATGGTGACAGGCATCTGTGCACATATAATTGGGTCTAAGTAGTACTTGGTGAGGTCAGTGGGATATACATACATCTATGTATGTATGTATGTATGTATGTATGTATATGTACTGTATATAGCTCATTCCTGCGGTTGATGATAAAAGCATCGCGAGTCTCAACCTTGCACAGCTACCACATTCTTAATCCTGTACAGCACTACCGCATTTTTGATAGCGATTGCATTACAGAGGTAGGAGCAACAAAAGATAGAAAACTTCAGTTTGCCTGGCGGTTTCATATTTGCAATGTAGTTATGTCAATTGGTACATAAAAGACTTTAATTTTCAATATAAGATACTGTAGGATTTGAAGGAATCGGGTGAATTTGTTCCGTACGTCCTACCTCAAAAGTCGCAGTGTTTTTAAGATTTGAAACGTGTGTGTATTTGTGTATGTATATGTATATGTGTGTTATGAGAGAGAGAGAGAGAGAGAGAGAGAGAGAGAGAGAGAGAGAGAAGAGAGAGAGGGGGAGAGAGAGAGAGAGAACGAGGTGTGTGTGTGTGCGTGTGTCTTGGACAACCTCATGAACACAACATATGAAAAACGTGAGTAGTCTTACAGACCAGAATTGATATTTATTGTACTTTCTATACAACTTGTCGTGCTGCGAGTAAAATATGAACCAGGTTAGTATCCGAATGGCTGTCCATGATGACCATGGGGACCAAAGGGACCATGGGGTCCTCTGGTTGGCATTCCACCCTCGCAGGAAGCGAACCACTGCACGGTCAGATCCTCATTCTTGCACTTGGCTTGTCCGAAAGAGCACCTGTAACAATTAATACAGCCATTTTGAATACCAGGTACAATCAGAAATAACTGGGTGATTGTTGATTGGTTCGCAAGGGAATTATACCAATTTTACAGTTTAAAAAGCTTCCCATTGAAAAGGAACTCTCTTAATATTTTACGAATTTCCAAATCACTTTCTGTATTGGCTTAAAGCGAGTCTCGTAAGTATTGGGCGTTAATCAATACACCTATAATTTGCGACTCCTCTCTTTTCATTTTTCTATCAATTTATCTCTCACCCTTTGATTTTTTTACCACTGGACATAAAGTCCTACGGTCATTTTATAAATATAACTAGCGTGTATATGAATAGATTGTCTGTAAAAGTCCGCTGACTTACATGCCGTCGTAAGTGACGTCGTCAGACCCGCACACTGGTCTGTTGTGTTGCATTTTGCTGCAGTCCTCGGCGAGGATCCTCTCGCAGTCCAGTGGGGGGTGGGTGTGTCCCTCACCTCCGTGAGGCATGACAGAGGGGTCTGGCCCGTCTCCAGTGGGATGTGGGTGTGGTGGGTGGGGTGGGTGTGGCCCGTCACCAGTTGGACGCGGTCCAAAAGGACGGGGGCGGAACTGGGCCAATGCCACTATCGACACGAGTAAAGATACGCTGTATTATTGGTTGAAATCGGTATTAAAATACCAAGCAATAGGACCTTTAAGCCTCATGTCATTCGATGACTGATGTAACAAATTAAAGAAAACTCATCTCTGTGCACTGTTGTGAAATAACGCCAAAAGATGATCGATCATACTTTAATCAGGTACCGTACGTTTATTACTTATTCGAAAAAAAAAAAACGCTTTGTGTCTTCACACAAAAAATCACACACACACACACACACACACACACACGCACACATACACACACTCTTCTGTAGGCATACTAACAGTCGTGGAAATGTTTTCACGTGAAACAATAATATAACCAATCATATCTAGGTTCCTTATCCATATTAACTACGCTTATTTAATTTACTATTTTTTACCGACACATACACGTTAGGCATTTTTCTATCTCGTCGCTTAAATACTACTACGTCAGAACATTAATCAATGATAATAACACTGATATATTAACACGTATTAATATGGAAGTCTTACCAGCCAAAAGAGCGCAAGCCACAACAAGTTTGAACATTGTCACAGTGATATTTGTGAGCAGTGCCAACAGCAAGGCCGCTGCTTCTTTTAAATAATATTGGAGAGGATAGTGGGCGGTAATCCAGTGAAGATTTTTGGTCTGCACATCTGTGGTATTTCCGCAGAGATAGTAACTTACACAATGTCATGCTCCTGATACATGTACCCACGTGGGTTTGATGACAGTTGCCTTCTGTGGCGTATACAACTGTTTTTAAAATGAAATGTCAAGGAATGATAAAAATAAGAATTGCTAGTCCTCTTTATGGTGCCGTTGAGCATATCGTAACACACACTGTGAGGTGTGGAGAATGGAGCTGCAGATCAGCAATATTGGCCACGGCTCCCTGTAACTTTACAAACACTGTTTGAAAGGTTGTGTTCAAATGAAAGAAAATGGTAATTAATCTACTTTATCGTATTAAATATGCTTCTACATGTACCTATGCCTAACGGCCATTAATGAATCGTGATATACACCAAAGAATGACCTGTAAATACATTGGTAGGATCACTTTCACCAAGCTATGACCCACATAACCTAGTAGGCCCTAGCACCACGGTAGTGGGTACCTCTTTACTGTCAGCAAGTGAAGGGAAACTATCTCCAAGTAAAGAGGAACTTGTAATATAGGATTACTCGGCTTAAAATACTATTTTGAATATAGGTAACAATCTCACTGACGGGAATGGATAAGAATGATAATATCTCAAGAGATTTTCAAAGGAATAAATACCTGTAATTGAGTGCCTGTTGATATTACGTATGATAGAAATCCGTAATCATGAACCTGGTAGAAGTCGACCTGCGTAGGCACATTTCGAATTTTCACCATATGGCCACGCCCACCAGTTCAAAAACTGTAACTAGACTAATCTTGACTCTAATCCTTGGTCTAGTTTGTCACGGCGGAGGTGAAGAATTAGAGGGGCCATTATATAGACCCATCGTAGGGGCGGATCCAGGATTATTTGATGGGGGATCCGCGGATGCGAAGCCGACTCCCCCCTCCCCCCCTTGGCTGTAGGGCCCCACGGGGTTTCTCGCAAAATTGCTTTCAGCTTAAGTGGCTTAGATAGTGGCTGAGGACGTGTGTTTTGACAGCGACCATTTGCAAAACTAGGATGAGTTGAAATGGGATTTGTCAAAAACAACTTAAAGAAACTGAAAAAAGAAAGATGATTTATGCTGATTCCATTTTCCTGAAAATCTGAGAGTCCTAATTTTTTAACCAATAAAGTCGCCTTCTATCATGAAGTAGTAATGGTTATCCCATGAAGTGGGAATATACTATGAAGTATCTCAACACACGTTGGAAATTTTTCAGATAAATCTCTTTCTCTATCCAAGACGTTGACAAACAAAGGGAAACAGTCTGTGTACGATAAGCCGCCGTTAATTCCACAAGTAATAAAACATTTGATATTAAATCAAACAAATGGATGAACGGACTACCCAACCAACTGCAATAAATAGACCAATTATGATAACGGACCTATGTTTATTACTGTTGTTACTATTTATAATACTACAGAAATAGGGACATTTTTTGCTCTGTTTAATAATTACAGGAAAACTTATGTGGCGAAGGGAGTCACCGTGATGTTTTGAAATGGAATTTAAAAAATAATTATGCAATAAGGCTAATATATTATAATGGCACAATTAACATTAACAAAAATGAAACATGTAATTATTAAAGGTGGGGGTGCCAAGCCAATGGCGGATTTAGAGGGGGGATAAGGGGGGTCCTGAACCCCCCTTCGGTTTCTGAAAAATATATCACACCAATATTCCACTCGTGTAATTAGAATTTTTTAAAACTAGCTAAATCATAGTTCTAAACCGTACCAAAGGGCACTGTTTGCTCTCCGAAACACCGAACCCCACACCGTGGGGGCGATGAATCTGCAGGGACGGATATAGAGATATTTTCTGACAGTCTTCCAAATTATCTTTGTTGATCCATCTTCAATTTTTGACTGTCTTCCGACAAAAAAAGTAAATACCCGTCAATGTAAACTTGAAAAACTGACCGTCTTCCGGAAGACCCAGAAGACGGCCTCAATCCGCCCCTCATCGGATGGTCGGCTTCGCATCCGAGGCCTGTCGCCCCCCCCCCCTTCAAATAATCCTGGATCCGCCCCTTCAAGCAGCCTGTGCAGCCCATTGTATGCAACCATGCAGATAAACGGGGAGAAATGCACAGCTCAGTGTGACAGATGAGCCAAGAACATTATGCTCCGCTGTAGAAATAACTCATAATAGGGCACATCGAGGGGAATTTTCTTTCTAACATTTTTTTCAACAAATTGTTTCATAATTTTGTTAAAATAATATACAGTAAATTTATCTTCGATTTAAGCCTTCATACTGGGACTGAAAAAGATGTCCGAGTTTCAGGTATTTGTATGTCATCTTACAAATTTGAGAAAAATAATAAATATTCATGCAGAGCATTTTCTGTAGGACCAGAGAGAAAAAAAGTGAAAAAAAGCGAAGGGATATATTGAAGATCGATATGAAAACGCGTTTCTTCTAAGCTTACACATTTAATTAATTGGAAAATGAGGCGCAGCACCTGGGTTTCAGGTTGAGGGAGTGAGCTGCTCGAGCTTTAACACGCACCTAGGTACTATGTATACAACAATAGCTGGAATAGTTAACCTAATGTCTACAACAGTAACAACGTTAAATTATACAACATACTAACATGTGTATGACTATTCTGGAATTAAAAAAACTCAACTCCTTAAACGTGTCGCTTTATATTTCTGTCTTATATTTCAGTTTAAATCGGTCTGTTTTTTTTTTTTTTTAACAGATTTGGTAAGTGTACAGTTACAGACTATTTCCTCGCCATCAGATGTGATATTTTCAGTGCATTGTACGGTGTCAGCCTCTGTTGCTCTAGACAGGAGCATGGTGCATCCAGGGCACTATAAAACCTTCTGTGATTAAAGAAATTATTCAATTACCACGGAAGTGTGTTATTTACAAAACTAGTTTTCATATTCTACGTATGGACGGCGACATGAACGATAAAAGTGCCAGTGCCAATACAAACGCCAATCCAATCGGTTAAAGATCTCATCAGTCTCGTTCGATATTCGACATTTTACCTGTGGAAGTTAATCTTGTTAGGGCAAAAGTGTAAGCGTGTCGGCTTTCCGATGAAATTACTTTGGATTACCTTATGACATTTTAACGCGGCAACTTGTTTTGTATGTGGTGCACGTTAATATGCGCAAGTCTGCCAAGTGCAGGAGGGTTTTATTGATTGCGGGGTGAGGTTGAGACAGGTTCAACTGCCAGGAAAAAATGGGCCTGATTTTGGTGTAATGTAATTGCAGACAGACTTTAAGACGTGCTGCATTCCTATAGAGGATTTATGCAGGTGCAACATGATCGCGTTCATTTGAAGAATAATGTTGTTTTCAATTATTACTACATGTACCGTTCAATATATCAAATTTGGAAATTTCATGGGAAAACTTATAAATGGCTTTCCACTCCTTTCCTGAGTCCTTTTGAAAAAATTAACTTCCAATAAACCATTGCATTGTCCCTGTATTTACGAACAATTGACAGTTGGAAAATAAAGTATTATACCCAGTTTAGTTATTTCAGTTATTCAGTATAGTTATTTCACCCCCATATTGTCACGTGACTGAAAAGCTCCGGCAGACCGGGAATGACGTTGCTTTTATTTCGCATTTATTTCTATTTGCACTGCAACGTGGAATTTAGATGCGTCGGGGAATATGAAGTCTTGGTGCGGCCAGAGCACATTGGTGCAGATAAATATGCGCTATCAAGTAACCATTCCAGTTAGGCCAGACATTATGGCAAAGTGGGTTAACAAGCGCGACCGATCCCAGTTTTTTCGCAACATTTTTCCAAATAATAATAATAATAATAAAAAGACCGGTCCTATGATTAAACAACACAGTTTTGAAAACAAAACCAGAACAACAAAAAGAAACTAAGCCGGGCGACTAGTATACAGAGATTTTCCAACTTTTCATTTTTGTCTGGACTGACTGAGAAAATATCAAGTAGCCAAAACAGTACACACTAAAGAGGGGGGTCGTGGGGGTCATGGGGCCCACTGAGGGGTCCATACGCTCCTTGCCGGGGGCCTTTTTAGTCGGCGAGAGTTTATATGGGGTCCACGGGGTCCAACAGGTTCACCAGTTGGACATATTTGGAGCCTGTTAAATGGATATTTTCTTAAATGATACCGGTACACTCCGTCCCTCAGAAATCAAATGAAAACAATTTATATCTTTCAAGGTTAGATTTTCTCGTAACGAAAAATGAACTATTTAAAACGAAGCGTTCTTACAAATGTAAGCACTTTATTATCTAAACCCTCTTCAATAGTATTTGATATCGAAGGCCGTCTTCTCACACCTTGTTCTGCAATACAGCCATGTGGTAAACAAATGAATTATTTAATACCCAAGCAGCTATGAAAACTAGGGTCAACAATCATACACCTGCTGAAAATTTGTAATCAAAACAAAGGTATTGGACTTCTTCGGAAAAGTGTGAGAATCCAATAATATCGTGTGTCGTTTTTATATTTGTTCTTTTCCGTATCGATTTTGTATTCCCGTTTATTGTTTTATCCTCAGTTATGAATTTTGTTGTTATTCCATTTCTCCCGTTGTGCCCAGTGTTATTGAATACAGTAACTTTGGCGGATTTAGATGGCGACAATGAAAGAAAAGGACCGCAGGAGTAACTTAGCATAATCGTGTCCCGGATGAACGGAAGCGTAATGTTTCCTAACCTCTCACACGTGCTTAGCTGACTACTACAAAAGGCGCGTGTTGGAGTAAATGCATTATTTCTGAATATCAACTTTCAGATGGGAGAGTTTTCCTATTTGCAACATTATGCTTTGATATTGAAGTAAAATATTTGTTTCTAGCACGAAATATTACACACGTATAAATTCCACTGCTTTAAGTGCTTATCAGGTGGGAAAATGCGATTAATTTATCACGATGATGATATATTAAAGATGACGTAAAGAGGCCCTTAATAACAATTACTATTGTAATGTGAAGTTGATCACTTAACACTCAGGTAGCGAGTGCTGAAGGACTATTTGGTGGTGCACGTGTTATTAAACCGTCCAGAGTTTCCTGCTTCATCTTTGATTACAGTGAAAATAGTAAACATAGTTTTCCAAACCAGTTCCCTGCCATATGGTCCCAAACCACGCTTAAATTAACCTGTCAAGAAGTTAATCATGTTTATATTAACTATCGTGGATGATGTATCTGATAGCAGTAATGGGGTATTTTACTGCGCCATTTTTTATCGTGCAGATGACATATATATCAGTTTTCACCTCGTGACCTTTGCATCCCGCGGCCCATAAGGGAGAGAAGACCTACACGGAAGAACCAGCTTACTGAAAGTTACACGATATCAGAATATGCCTGCAAGTTTCCATTCTACAAGGTTTCCGTGGTTCTTATCAAACACTCATCACACATGTTCTACACATTTTAAATCTGGTATTGGTTACGAATACGGTATAATTTAAATGAACAAATAAGCCAACTATTGGAAGAGAACATAGAATTGCATCCAGCCTCTCTCTCCACTCATTTCATGTTGGGAATAGATTGCTATTATATAGACAAGCAATATATTTTAAGTAAAGGTGCATCTTACAGGAAGAATGATTAAAACAATAATTTGTTGATCTGTCTCTTTTTATACAAGGTTTACTCTCAGCGCTAGTTTTAAAATGGCAGTGTGTAAACAACACAGAAACCCTTTGCAAGTACCTGTTAATGATAACGAAAATATCATTAAAACAAGAACCATCATGGAGAAAGGCTGCCAAAATGAGGCAGTACCTAGCTACCAATTCATAATTTAGACGCTGCAGTTGTGTATTACGTAAACGCAACGATTTTTCGCCATCAAATGCGGCCTGCACGCACGCTGCACCGGGCCAGCGAGCATCATTACCGCGCCGAAATTAATTACTTGGAATAACTCGTCCTGCTCAACGCATACACCTGTGGTTTTAATGGCCATCTTCCAGACGTTGATGAACGTCATAGATCACACCGTAGATCAGTTTAGTATCCTCGAAACTGAAGTTTACTCAAATCCAGCTTTATATACATCAAATCTGAATGGCGAGGCAGACAGTCAGTTCAGCGCCTTGGGCGTTGATTCTGGCACGCAATTTCTCCAATTATCAATCCGACTTTTTCACTGGCTCCATTTAATGATCGGGTTGATATTTAAAGAAATTGCATACCAGGTAGATTGGCTGACATGGGAAGTATTAAAATTCCTTAATTTTGAACTAGTCACCTGTTAAGCAGGGAGAAATAAGAGCTTTTTTGTTTTGAGAGACACGTTCTTCAAATGCACTCTCTTTCAACGTTAACCCACTTTACAACACCGTCCAGCACCCCGAAAAGAGAGAAAAGATCTGTTATTTTGATTTGTGCGTCTGTGTGTGTGTGTGTGGAACGCAACGTTCAGTACCTGCAACGAAGCTTGCTAAAACAGAAGCCAACTGGGAGGGAGGTTTGTTTTTATGCTAAGAAAACTACACAGAAAATTGAAGAACTCTGTAAAGGTCAAGTTTTTTCTGCATCTCAACATGCATCTCCCGTTTATTATATTCAAACATCGCTCAAGCGACGCAAATCCACCTTTAACTCTCAAAGCCGTCGAACTGGGGAGTTTATTAACTTTTCGCGTAGAAGTTTTTTCTTATGCGCACCAAGTTAAGCGTTAGTTTTAAAGGTACTTCCAGAGCTACTTGTGAAGCGTGTCTCTACCCTAAGTGATTACTGCAGCCTCTCCTATTGGGTGTGTATACACCCGTCGGTACAAGGGTGGGCTATGAAACTGAACCGAAAACTTTCCCTCAGTTGTCACACCATGTAACCGGGCAAACAGGAGGTTCTATTGCTTAATTTCATAACGATGTGTGCCTCCTCGGAATCGATTCCGGGATGACGAGCCTGCATGTAAGAGTTTTACCTGCCATCATTGAATTTTGCAGGACAAAAGTCAAGCCAAACACGTCAGCGAAGATTCATCGATTAGTTTTTTCGATTAGGCGAGCAGTGCCGGGGCCAGGTATTTGCACCTGAGAAGATTTGAACGTTAACCAGCCGAAACAGCGATAATCGACTGGGAGAGAGGGGCAACCGTTATCTATGTGGTGCAAATCTTGCTTGTTTAGTCATTTACAGCCTAGTCAACCTATATTTGACAAATTTTATCACCGATAAGCCTTATCGAACGCTTCATAGTCAGGAATTATAAGCCAACGTCCTAGTTCGACTTCTCAGCGAGACGCTACATTTTGGACGACATGACTAAGGAAGCGGACTCGTTGAAGGGTTGACGGTGAATTTCGTTGTTTTCGTTTGCTTCGGAGTCTTTGGAAAAAATTCTATTAAGTTAAAACAAACATCGAGCACGGATATCGTGACAAAAGGAATTAACCTGCTTCGAAAAGACACTTTCTCGCAGCGGTTACTCCACGCTTCTAAATCGGACACAGTGAGAAAGTTTCTACGCCAAGAGATCCTATCTGAGCTCGTGGAAAAACAGGTTGTTACTTCGATAAAAGTGTCAAATTCAAAAAGAATAACTGGATTACTATCAGCCGTGTAGTTATGAATTACATCGAAATGGAGAGGTATTGTGCGTTACTTCTAACTTTTCTATCTGCTGTTGTTAATGTACAGGGCTATTCAAAGATTTGTTACGGGTACATGAGTGCCAACAAGAGGTGGGCAGGAATTGTAGCAGAAGCCCAATATAGACCACACCGTGAAACTTCCCACTTGTCGTTCAACGTCATATATCCTAATGATCAATATACGATAAAGATTCTACTTTTCAACGAGCAACAGAAGTATTTAGTGAACAGCGCCATGAATTGTTCAACGGTAGAATCACTTTTCAAGGACACACCAAAACAAGTTTATAAATTGACTGATGAGGATATTTTCTCAGGGTGTAAAAACAACAACAGTAATCCATTGAGGAGGCCGTTTTATGAATGTAAATTTCTTCATGGTTTCACGGTGACTAAAGCTTTCAAATGGTACATTGGTGTCACCAGTTGCGATAAAAATGAGAGTGACTTGCTCAACATGGAGTATACTTTCAATTTCACAGGAAATGTCTACGTAAAATGCGGGTCATGTGACTTGACCTCGACATGGACAGTGACGCTAATTGTGATTTTGAACATCATTACTTTCTATGGATATTCGTGATATACTAATGCAAAGAAAGTTATTTTTTCTTTTTGGTCCCAGAAGGATATTTAAAACAACTTTTTATTACGATAAGAGGTTGCCTGTTTACGTAGTGCTTTGTAAAAGACGATAAAAAGGTATAATTAGTGAGGATTAGATTTGATAAATGAAGCTGTATCAGCTGGTTGCCCGGGAAAAAACGTATTATTCATTAAGTTAGAGTCGCAAATGTACTGGTGTCGGATAAACGAGGAACCGCTTGGCTAGGTTATCGGTAGTATCGATTATTAAAGTGAAATATCGATGACAACTGCCTTCTATTTCATTGAACAGGTGCGTTGGCAATTATGGCCCTATGCAAAGAGAGCCTCTGTGGTCGGAGAGCATGTGTGCCGCAGTGAAGTCATTCTCCAAGTCTTCCAATAAGTTGATCGAAGTATTTGTAAACCTCTGTAATATATCTTATAGTCGGCTAAGTGACTGGTAGGTCGATGGACACAAAAACTGCTATGAAAGGCGGGGTGCGAGTTAATACTTTATACAGCCTATATTTTTCTTGACGCTATAAATATTACGAATTGGTCACATTGTAAAGTTTGTTTTTGCAAACTGTTTTCGTATCGATTGCGGCAGCGCCTGAAGAACAGAAGTGTAGTAATCGATGGTTAAACTGATACTCATGTATGCCTGTAGTATAGAGACTGGGCTTAAATTCTATTCAAGGTCCATTAGTTTCATGTTGAAACAATTCCAACCATTGTTTTTGTAACTTTCCAACATACGGTGATCATTTCCGCACCATTGTTGTTTTAGGGACGTTTTCAGGGAAAATTCGATTTGAATTACGTCGTCATGGAAACGAAGGAAGGAGGTTGGTCGGCATTTGGGTGCAGTTTGATAAGTACAATATTAAACATACCACGAGATTGGTTGCAGGCAGATGCGCACCTTTGATTTATCTAAACAGAACGGGTAGAGAATTTCAAAGTAAAAACGACGTGCTATATGATTTATGGTTACCTTAGACAGTTAACTGTGTACTAGCTGACTAGCTTTGCAGCGATTAGCTTAAATTATGTTTTCACTAAAAATCGAAGTCTAATTTTAGCAACATAGATAACACTGTTTTAGCTTGTTCGGCTTTATATACACCTAAAAGGTTTTAAGTGACTGGGCTAATTGATAGTAGACCTATACAGGTATCATTAATTTGTGATAATCCATTCAAATCCTTATGACCAAACAATCTGAAAGGCGCTCTTAATGAAAAATACACAATTAAGTGATTCTCTGCATGTTGTGTATGATTCCAGCTTGGGTATGATTAAAGCGCATTATGTCATATAAAGCTTTGGTGTTACAATTGTTGGAAATTAAGTAGTGTTTTTAATCGATTTTCAGTGCGTTGATTTCAAACGAGGAATCCTGTCTGTTGTTGATATTGACTTAGTTTTACATTCATTGTAAGTGACACTGCAATGTGATCTATTTTATATCAAAGATGCTGTGAATCAATCAAGCAAAAAGAAGAAAAATAGAACGGGTATGGCTATCTATGCTCAAAGCGGTCCGATGTACGTATCGGCAAAATTCGATATGCTTTTCAAATAAATTTTGATTGAGACATTTTGTGCGTGGATTTCGAAATGCCTTTCATTAGTGTCCAATTGTTGCTGGAGTTTAGTGCTGGATCAATATTTATCAGACGGAGGGTGGGATGTGCCGCAGGGATAGATTTGCATGAAAGGAAGAGGGAATTGACAAGAAACGTTAGAACCTACAAGCCTACTAATACAATTAGTTCTATTTATATTTTGATATCACCGTGAATTTTATATATTCCATAAGTACATTAATGAGGCTGTGTCGGGGGTCGGACGGGGAGGTGTGCTGTGTCGAACAAGAGGGTAGGAGAGGTAGTTTACTTAAAGCAGTTTGGCATATTCAATCGAAGTTAACTAATGTGGCTATTCATTTTTAGATGATTTTTGTGTGTTTATCGGAAAACTATTATTACTTGAATACTTAAACTAAAATAGCAGGCACAAATGAAGTGTGTAGGCCTATACACTGCGGAAAATTGTCAGTAGCCAAATGGACGTAAATCTCTGTTAAAACCAACGCACTGAGACACACACATCATTTACACTCCGAGAAGAATTGCTCCGTGCCAGTGCTCACGATACTGGTGTCATTGAACATTGTAAATTGATATGTGGAGACATTCTTTACACAAATTTGTCTTATGATTTTACATTCCAAATATCTTCCTATATAGAGGTAAAAATGCGGTGGATGACGAATTTCTAGATGAATAAAAGTTAGGGCACCCTCTGATATCATGACCTCATTAAAATAGTATACAAAACCACACTGCTTTTCAACATTTTTGTAACAGACTACTGGCGCATCCTGTGGTCAGAGAGAATATAAGGATTTGGTAACACTAAGGAGAAACAAGTAATTTTCTGAATGTTGAAGATTTCATAGCTCCAAGAGTTTATCAGCAACAATTGATTGCAGAGCATTTTTCTCGTTCTCGTTAACATTCACCTTCAGGCAACGTAATAACGTCAGAAACCGTGATTGAGAATGAACAACTCAGAATAGTGGCTAATGAGAACACATTTGAACTTGTCTCAACCCGTCCCAAGGGGGCCACCACAGGATGTGGGGTTGGAGGGTCAACAATATCATCCAAAATCAGGGGCATCCCGGATACCAGAGAGTTAATGAAGTCATTCAAGAAACTTGTTACATTTACATTACTGACAGTGAAAACTGACGTTTCCAAGAAAAATTGACTCGAATTAAGAACTAGTTTCAAATCTACATGTACACCTGCAGTAAAATGAACTTGCTGAAATTACCGGGTTGGAGGGTCAACAATATCATCCAAAATCAGGGGCATCCCGGATACCAGAGAGCTAATGAAGTTATTCAAGAAACTTGTTTAATCCAAGCATGCATTTAAAGAAATTTATATTACTGACAGTGACAATTGAAGTTTCCAAGAAAAATTTGCTCGAATTAAGATACAGTTTCAAACCTACATGTACATTGTACACCTGCAGTAAAATTAGCTTGCTGAAATTACCGCCACTGTTCACTAAAACGGTGTTTGAAACCAACCCACGCCAAAATTGAGATGTAAAATCGATAACATATTCACTTATTTTCCCAATAAAGACTTTTTATAGAAGAACATAAGAGTCGAAGTCCCCCGTAATAGTCCGGCCTCTACCTGTACAGTGTGTGTACAAAGAATTAACTTCTTCGTGACATTAGCTTGGTTCTGTTTGAGTAGTGAATAATTCAATGCACACCAAGAAATCAATGGCGCACTATGTTCAGCAGATTTAACGGCGCGTCATTTGGATCATCCCTGCCACACCTCAGAGGGTAATTTCGAGGAATATGTGGTCACTTTTGGCGGGTAATATTAATGGGCCTCTCTGGGTGCGCAGAGAGTAATTTAATTGGTTCATGAGTAATTAAAAACGAATGGAGAGGCCAGCGAGGATGTGAGCCGTCTGGTCGATATCAATATTCAGTTACTTATCGACCAGAAACACTCAGGATCTGTTTTCATAATCATTGCTTAATAGAGATAACACAAATATTGTTTTGAAAAAAAAAGGCTTATATTGCGCAGTACTATAAATTCCACATTAACGGGGTTTATCGCGTCTTTCACAGGTGGAAAACTAACACTAAAACTCAATTCTCTTGGGTATATTAATGAAGACGATGACTTTGAAGTGTTATAGAATCATGCCAAAGCATGCGCTCTGTGATTAAGTAGGTATTTGTTTTTTTAAGAACAAACGGTCGTTATTGGGGTAAAGAAGTGGAAAGGGTCAAATTATGAGATTCCCTTGCGTTATGGACATTATTTCCCATTTTGAAGTTATGGTCTATACCAATAAAGTATCGACCAAAGATATAATCACTTCTTGTAAATCTACATTCCGTTAATACACCCACTTACATTCCTTGCACTTTCACTTCACATGGAAATTAAACATTTGTGCTGGGGGTGTTAGTTTCTTTGCGCATTTAAAATGCTAGCGTGGTTCTAAATCATAGTTATAAGGTCTTACTATTTTGATTTTAAGATAAATTTAGACAGCAGAAATTCGTTCCAAGTTTTCTCCTAAACGGTTCACTAACTGGGTTGGGACCCTTTTAGTGCATTCTGCCAGGGGCCTTTTTGGGTGTTACAAAATTTGCCAAAGAACCTTCGAACGATTTGGTAACATCTTGACTGATAGAGAATGCCTTTTTAATAAGTTATAGACCGGATATTAGCGCCATAACATGACATAAAATGAGTACTGTCGACCGACTTATGAGCTGAGAGTATGCCTACTGGCAGTGCTGTCTAATTTCTTGTTTTTTAAGAAGCGCGTTTCCAATTTCAAGGTTGCACAGCGGGGAAGCAGGCTTTGGATCTCTTGTTAACGCTATCTCGTTGATGCAAATGTTTATTGGTGTAAGGTGCAAAAGTGACGCAGCTCGAGTATCGCAAATACAAAATAAAAACTAGCAATACCTCACTACAATTAACAAGACTCTAGAGTAGACTTCCCTTCAGCAGGGGCCATCCCACGCCAGGATAAGGATTCGATACGTTCTTTTTGCTACACCCTAAGTAAATTCATATCACTGATTTTTTTCAGATGATTTAATCTTGAAGTCCTGTTGACAGATAGGCGATAAGACTGAGTTTTGCCTCTCTTCACTTTGCTGTCGGGGAAAGATGCTGATCCACTTAATTTGGTTTGGATTCTTTTGATTTTTTTGATAAAGGATATGGGTTAAGGTGTTCCCTGCCCGACCTTTCGGTAGTCGTTTTTATGTAGTATTGTGGTCAGACGCTGTCGATCGATATTTAAGATGTGTCCGTCCGACGGAACTTGTAGAGCATTGCAGTAGTTGAGAACAGGCGGTCACATCACATCCAATTTAGAGCAAGATATCTGGTTCTCTCAACCTTAGCAATCCCTGACATTTGCAACACGTTCAGTAATTTTTTAAAACATACCAAAAGAGACACCTGTTGATGAGGTATACTTCTGCAGCTGTTTGACCTTCTCTGTGATGGAAAAAAAATGCCCGAAGCTTACAGATGTTCGATGTCTAAAAAAACCGGTATGCGTACCATTTCAACTGCACTCCACCTTTGCTTTTACAATGATGAGAACTATGGCGGTCTGTGAAGAGAAATGCGAGATGAGATTTCTGTTTTCATTAAAAATATCTTTTTATGCACTTTACTAAAAAAAGGTTACAGATATAAGTTCAAAATTGGATGGCGAAAAGCTCAGCTTTGATTCTCGGCACCTTCAAGATGACAAAAATTATAAATAAATAAATAATTAATTAATTAATTAATTAATTAAATAAATAAATAAATAAAATAGAAAAAAAATAAAATAAAAAGTAAACAAAACAAAGAAAGAAAGAAATTCAACCCAACGTGCTGGCAATGACCGAAAAAAAAAGATGCATTTATTAATTTTCATATCTTTCGCAGGAGCACCACTATCCTATTGTCGGAGACATTTAATAATTCATGGAAGATGTCTATAATTTCAAGTCATAACTTTTATTATTCTCCATAATACATTGTGTCAATTTTGAAGAGGCTGAGTAAGGCTTGTGTACCTGTCGCATTAAGAAGCCAGTGATAAGAAGTGCATGAAGCCATTGGCTGGAGTATGTACTAAAAGTGTGTAATATTGAATAGAGAGTCAGAATGTACCTGAGCAGGCAACGAGTTCACATTAAACGATTGAAACTGGTCATTTTTGTCAGTGTGGATTTCCTCTGTAGCGTCTAGACGTAAAGATTTCGACCGCGAATCTGGAAGGCTATATACTAAAGCGTTATCCTAACTAAAGTATCCAACGGTGTCCGCATTTCGAGCTCAAGTCTAAATTACGTTTATATCTAAAATTGCGTGGTTCCGGACACTATGTTGATAACGCACCGACTGTATGTCCCTTTACATATTCAGTCTCTGCCTCCGATTAGTTACCATGCTTTTCTAGAGTAAAGCAGCGCTAATGAACACTCAAACCTTGCAGTATTCAGTGATGCTATGGACAGGGCAGTATTACACGCAATGTGAGATTTGAAATGCCCCAGTTTGGCCTGACAAAAACTTAAAGAATACAACTTTTAATTTCGGATATTGCCAAATAAGCCCAACAAACATTCACACACTAGGATATCAGAATAATAAAAAAAAGGTAAATGAAAAACAAGTTAAAGTTGTAAATCTTGTTGCACTGAGATTCAATCGCAACTGGCACAATCACATTCCTCCAGGAAGTTGATTGCGGTAGGTGTGATGTGCAGTCGTGTCATTCATCTTCAAACAAATAGATTTAATTATGATTTCCTTCTTAGAAAGATAACTAGATGTCCTTACAATTCGACTGCATTCTTTTTCAGGATTGACGTAAGTTTAAATCCTGTTTTTCATTCGAGTGTTTATGGAAGGTACCGGCTAATTAACCCCCTCCTCTAATAAATATAAAAGGAAAATTCCCATATGTAAATCACTCATGACGGCAATCTGAAGTGGGTCTATCTACCCATAATGCCCTTTGTGTCTGACGATCGCCCATATTAATCCCAACACCAAAGGTGTTAAAGGTGTGAAATAATTATCCAAGGAGAGGATATTATATGTACCTGTGCTTGTTATACACATAACTTGTCATTTTTCATTTAAACCAATCCTCCGCCGTGAAAAGCACATAACTGGAATGGTTATCGTTTTTCTAATTTTGAATAAATTTTAGGTTTAATGATTGAAATCTTTACTTTAAAAATAAAACTGCAGCATATTATTTTTCAGAGTGTACTCTAGTGAACAGCGCGATTTTTAATTCCTGTATTTAGTGCGAAATAAAAAAAAACACTTACAAATTAAAATGTTCGTTTTAAATCTGTATTCTTTAAAAGTATCATTTTGCAATCATGGGATATTACACTCGTTTTAAGTATCAAAATTTAAACAATGCACCAATAGTCAAATATTAAATTATGTCCGCTGTTAAAATGTAAGGACGCAATTTGAAAGTGAAAAAAGTCTTAAGTATGTAAATTCAAGTACATTTGTGTTTAAACAAGACAGAAGAGTCAATTAGCGCTAGGGAATTCGCGATAATGCCAAGAAATGAGTAATATTCCCTTCTTTCAACCCATTAAATAAAGTCGTTGTGCGTTGATAAGACTAACAGTGTATTTAGAATAAGGCACAGACTACGATAAAAATAAGGTACAAATAATACACGAACTAAAAGAAAACTATTTCAAATTAAAGGATTGCTGGGTACACAAGAAATGTCAACTCATTTACATGGTAAAATGGTAAATTTCAAGAAAATTTGCCCGGATTCTTTAAATCTGTGCACTTGAATATTAAATAAACGTGACAAAATTGAAACAAAACATTTGTTTTAACTTCTTTCGCTTTTCTATACAGTTACAATTATTTCCAATATATATTCCTTGCAAATAAATTAAAAGAGACGCAAATTTTAAAATATTACTTCAAAAAACAGTAAAAGTTATTATCAGTCGTGAAAACAAAAATATCGGAGGTACATGTTTACAAACATTACTAACAATTGTGAAGAATAACTTTAAATGTATCGAATACTGATGACAAAAATGGTTAAATCAATGAATAAACAAATATAAATAAGCCATAAAAGCTATACCACTTGGACCGATATTCATTTGACCTATTTCGTTTTCATAAATTGCTTTGTATCGCTTAAAAATGAGGAAATCATGGATAAAGCAATCATGGCTAGTTACGTTTCCCCTGATTCTCCGACACATTTCACTTTCGTTATTGTGTTAACATACAAACTAAATGTGAGTGCTTCTATATCAATTTTGGTATATACCAGTATCTGACAAAAGTCGACTGAAATTCGAAGGTCATAACCAAGACACTATATCAGTTTTTTTCCTCAATGGGCTGTGTTCATACTCTCAAGTAAATAAGAAACCGTCTCTTACATTCCTTAAACATCTGAACTATGACACGGTCCGCTTTTCACTTCCAGACGTAATAGCTGATTGGTCATCATTTAGGCGTTTTGAATTATCCACGTTCTGTTTCGTTTCGCGTCTCCCAAGGCCAGAGAACAACATTTGGTTTGAAAGGCGCCTTTTCCCTAATCCAGAAAACAGCATCGAAGAATCCATACGACGTTTTCCAAGGCCAGAAAATAACATGCTAGAATCTAACCGCCTCTTCCCCAGTCCTGTGAGCAATAGCTTGGAATAGCCTCTTTTGCCTAATCCGGAGAACAGCATACTGGAATCGAGACGCCTTTTTCCCAACCCTGTCAGAAGCATTTTGGACAACCGACGCTTACCGACGCCCGAAAACAACATGGAGCGGTCGATTCCTCTCTTATCAAACTCGCCCTGGGCGGCGTCATCCTGTCGTCTGCCGAGTCCGGTCAGCAACATTTTTGTGCTGTACCGTTTTTCATTCATGTTATCGTCATCGTCATATATATAATCATAGGGTATTTTAAGTCGATCATCTTCAGCTGTGTCAACACTATTTATATTGCCGTCATCCGAGGCATTTTTCTGGCTCTCGGCGCGGTCCATGGCGTCGGCGAGCTCGTTAAATATTGCAGTATGGTCTACGTCTTCGTCTTCGTCTTCGTCGTGGGGTCGTTTTCCAAGACCAGCCAGAAGCATTTGGGAGTCCATCACTCTCTTAGGGTCAGACCTTTTGCCCATTCCCGTGAAAAGCATGTTTCGGTCAAATCCGCGTTTCCCAACCCCTGAGAAAAGCATGCTTCTGTCCATACCGCGTTTGGTGAAATCCCGTTTCCCCATTCCGGAGAACAGCATTGCCCGGTCTATGCCTCTCTTTTTGGCGGTGATCTTCTGTTTTGAACCGTCGACTCCTTGATCTTCAGATAACACCGAATCATCAGCCGCGCGTTTTGAGACATCTTTTTCTAATGATGGGACGGCGGCAGTGCTGCGACGACGGCGTTTCTTCCCCAGTCCGCCGAACCTCAGTGCGTTGTCCAAATCTCGCTCTTGTAGGTCATAATCTTGGATGTCGTCTTCTGAAAAGTTTGGATTCAAATCGAATTCGTCTTCTTCGGGCATCAAAGCGTAGGGGTGACTGTTGAGGAGAGCGCTTCTTTTGCCTATACCCATGAGAATCATCTTCGGGTCTTGACGGCGTTCTATTCCGGCGGCAACGCCATCATCTAGATTCGACAACAGAAAGTCATGATCAGCACGCTTGCCAAGTCCCTGAATTAGCATGGCACGGTCCATGGGCCGTTTCCCAATCCCAGTAAAGAGCATGTTTCGGTCCATTCTTTTACCAATCCCAGCCAGCAACATGCCCCTACTCATACGTCTTTTCGAAAATGTGTAAGGATTTGGTCCGAAGTCTGTTACATACAAACCGTTTCTTTTCCCAAGCCCCTGGAAGAGCACGTGCTTGTCGAGGCCGTTTCGTTTCCCAAGTCCCATCAAAAGCATGTTTCTGTCCATGCGTTTTTCTGCGAACGCTTGCTGCCTGTCGGCCCCATTGGTTCCCCGAATAAGTAAATCTGGGCTCACGTAGTCAGCTGCCGTTAACACTGGCACGACACACAGAGTAACTATAAGTCTAAAAAGTGGTGACCAACTCGTTCTTTGTTCCATGTTCTGTAATAAATAAAAAAGAATGGAACATAAACTAAAATATAACGATTAGACCGCTCTCTCGCTCGCTTTCGCTCTCTTGAAGTCTCTAGCAAAATGAATGAAAAATCTCGGAGTGTTCACTCTATATGACAGGAACAGAAGCACGTGGGAACATGGCAACCGTCCATCTCATTAGCGCTCGATCTAGCATTCGCTGATTTACATTTACCAGGATATTGGTCGGTGACGTACGCCCAGTAGGCGACAAGCAGATAGGGTGATTTTAATTCATATTATTTTCGCGCTTTCTCTACATGTACATGTCTTTGCTATTGACTACTTCGTTCATATTTTAAAGTGATAGCTATCGTTGTTAAAAAAAAAAATAGAAACGAAAAAATGTTAATATATAATATTAACAATACGGCAGTTAACTTAATGGACTCGCATTTATACGTATATACGAATTATAGTGAACTGGTGGTACAATTTAGTCATCAGTTATGCACATATTACAAACGGCAATAATCATTGCTATACACCTTGGTACACGCTATACGAACTGTAAATGAAAAACAAGATATGTTGGTTTTTCATAAAGCAATCAGCGCCTATAATACCCATAGAGAACATAACGTTGTTAATAGAGCTCTAATGAAAAAATGTATCTTCTGGCGTCCTCGGACGCAGAATTAATTTTTGATACACAATATTAATAACTCTAAGGCACCTGCCGGCTTGATGGAGTGGTAGCAACAATATAACAATGTGAGAAAATAAGGCTTTGTTCAGCAAGTTAGACTAAAGTACTCATTGACATTGCATATAAAACAATTAGTAGGCAGCGATGTAAAGAAGACCGCAACGTTTTAAATAACTCATCCCCCTAGAAATGGAAAAATTTGAGCACCAGGAACAGGATATGTTTCTAGGCGTTTTTAATCAAGAAAGGTTATCAAATTAGTTGTCTTTATAGACAGGGGATGTAATTATAAAATGTATCCAAAGGCAAAGTGCTTTACCTTGATTTAATTTCTTAAGTGATCAAATTTTCTTTCGGTTCTAAAAAGCATGCTTCCTGTTATGCAAAACTATGACCAGACTCTTTGAACGAAAAATGAACTTTGTTATTATGATTCATTTTATACAAACAATTGTAAGGTTTAGAATGCAACATTTTATAGCACGCCAAGCAAACATAGATAAGTATTTACAACTTTGACAGCCTAGCAATCTGTAAGTGTATCAATTCTGCGGTGAAAAAAGTTAATTGAACGTTCACTCAGAATCAGTCAGGTTAAATTGTTCGCAATAAATCAAACAGAACAAGAGGCTCCATACATGACTTTTCAGGACAACGAAAGCTTTGGTCTTGGAAATCTCCGTCGAATTCCATTGATATACATAGGGAAAAAAACAACAAAATGTACACATTAAAACAGTGTCGGTTAATTTAAGCTGAACCATTTACGGGGAGAAGAGAGTCCTGTGCGTTATCGATCTCGTACATGTTTGATTAATGTTTCCCGGGCCCACAGCCATTGTCCTCCGCTCTCCTGTACATTAAGAAGAATATCAAAAGGTAGTCAATTACCATGATGAAATCCTTCTGTGGAAAATGCATATTCATCCTACGATAGGTGTGATTACTACCTTATAAGTAGGCATTTCATTAAGAAAAAAGGATCCTGAATAGCACTTCAAGGCGTGCACGACTTGGGCGGATTACTCGCCTCGTGGCCAAACGCTCGTTGGCGTGGGCGGATGAACGTAGGAAGTGAGAAAACACGGTGAAGACTTCAACAGTTATCAAGACATGCTCAAGTTGTAAAATGAGATTGGTTCAAGACTAAATTGCGCCATCAGACGACCAAATAAAACCTGGATGAAATATTAAATGCTGTTTTTTCCCCGGTGAGTCTTGGTACATGTATGACGTCTTTTTTTCACAGGCATATATCGTATGGTGGGTGGAGACGTGACCATGCTGCTCAAACTGTCTATATTCTTTGTAGACTTATAAAAAAAGATAATGTTTTCAAAGATGAAAATTTTCATGATATTTGCTGTACACGATTAGGAAAAAAGGACGCCAAAAATTGAGGTTTTAGTAAAGAACAGTTAGTAAAGAACAGCAAAGTCGGGCACCGCGAAAAGGTCTTCTTTTAATGATATCTATTATTCTATTGCTGAAGTATCGGCGTATTTTACGACCAATATATAAAGATTTAATTATTGGTAGAAATGATGACTTTTGACAATAGTTGACAAATTCCCCACGGCAATTTGAGAGCAAAACACCTGGAAACTATTCGACAAACATCTTAAGACTCATTATTTTGATTGTGATTAAGTTTCCATGGGTTTTCAGCGCAATACTCGATGACACCCCCTCAAATAAATAAATAAATAAATAAATAAATAAATAAATAAATACTGTAAATAGATAAACAAGTGGAAAAACTTATGGAGAAAACAGATGCTATCAGGACTATTGGGCAGGTGGCATGTCCTTTTTAAATTCCTTTCGTATGACTTCAAATGTTTTCATATTTATTCGTCTCCTTCTTTGAAAAATCTCTCCCTTTCCCTTCCTTTAGGCTTAATTAAGACCACAGCGTCACCTTATGTCATTATCAACACACCTTGGCATCCTCATCCTCAGGCGTCAGCAATTTTCGCGTAGATTAATGAATTTCCACAAAGATCTTTCATGTTAATTTTCTTCTTAACATTCCACTTAGAATATATCAAAGCTATTCGTGAAAATATGATGGTATTGGATGCTGTAATACATATTAACGAAACCTTTAAGTTACTTTCTCGGTCGCTTGAAACGGAAACGGCAAAAGTTCACATACAATGTGCATCAAATTAATTTTCTCGGATTCCGCAATTTTCTGGGAGTGAGTTGGTCTTGAACCTTTGACAGTCCACACGGCTATCTTAATTTTATTCAAGACATCCCACTGCTTACGGCTTTCATTGCCACGCAAGTAGCGGATGGGTCAGCATTTCCTTTATCACTCATGTAATAAAGCTAACACCTCGATTCTCAAAGGTTATCAGCTGTCGACAAATAACGACTTTAGCTTCATCGAGTTCATGACTGTGTGCCAAATTTTCCTTTAATGTAAAAACTGATTCCAGCCAGCCGAATTATTGCACCATATGAATGATTAGAAGTTTATCAACTCCCTTTAATTCACTGAGTGTCAAAATCGGTAGAGTGGCCTGTGTTAGCTACATCAGTCAAATGCCAAAGGTGTTTTTATCTAGTTTAACTAAATTGGATTTGGTGGAAAAAATCCCGGTGACTATCACAAATTTGCAGCCTGCTCCTATGGGGAGAGATACAAAGGCTAATTTAGATAGGATACGTGTATGGCTAAGTAACTTGAAGTGTTTTACAGCACTGGCGTATTATGCTCACGGCTCCAATTCTCCCCGCGCAACGTCGCGTGAGCCAGGTTTTAGGCAATAATGGGATATAAATCAAAAGAAATGATTGTTGATGGTGACTGAGATTTCTTCGCTCGCAAGTTAATCAGATGACACGTTGTCATCAATTAACTACATAGTACACAGATACGTAAAGCGATAACTTGGCTGCGATAAGTGTTATTAAATTGTTGCTTTGTATCGGACTTGCAGAAGTCTCAATAATAAATATAATAACTGTCATGATACCGTACAATTTTATCGGAGAGAACATACAAGCTGTATATCATTGATTTTTCCCTTATAAAAACTACGTAAAACGGGGTTACACAGAAGCATATTTACATCTACAAAAACTGATTCGTCAAAAGATTAATTAGAAAAAAATAAGAGATATGTATTCACGGCTCACCACCCAATATTAAGAA
Organism: Lingula anatina; assembly: GCF_051362555.1. Classification (NCBI taxonomy): domain Eukaryota; kingdom Metazoa; phylum Brachiopoda; class Lingulata; order Lingulida; family Lingulidae; genus Lingula; species Lingula anatina. Next base: position 3,009,254 of record NC_141767.1, on the reverse strand, counting down.
ATCATGTAATATGCAACTAACAGTAAAAAGCATTCAAAGAGCGTACACCTCCGCCAAGGTAGCTTATTTCTCATTATTACCAATTATCTATTAAATAGCTTCCAAATTAATTAACCCATTTATTTAACTGAATTAATTATTAATTTTACTTATAAAAAAAAGCTAAATTCGTATAACTTTTAAAATTAGTTAATTACCTCATTAATTAATTAATCAATCCTCACCAAATCTGAGCTGTCCCGAAAATTTCATTCAAATCCCTAAATAACGTTTTGCATAATGTTGCTAACAGATCACGTTATTTATCAATGTATCACCAAAATCCTACCGTTTGTTACCAAGTCCCTCCTCGACAGTTTCAAAAAAATTTAATGAATAAATAAATAAATCCATCAAAAATCTTTGGATTCCGTTGCTAACAGACAGACAAATAGTTGACTAATATTTAACAATAATCTGAATCAATGAATCGCCATTATCATTGTTTCTTACTTGTCCAATCCTTTTTTTTATAATGTTGCTATAACCTCATTTCTAGGCATCTGATTGCAAGGTTTGATTGGTCGATAAACGATCAGAAAAGTGACACTGTATTCGTGCCTCTACTTTGAGAGGGCCCATTATGGAAACGAAAACACACTGTAAAAATAAATTATAGCGAAAGAGTGATGTACCAGTAGTTCTAATTACTTAATATGATTAAAATTAAAATTTGACAGAAATCAAGAAGGCATACTATCGGTTTTGATCTTCATCCGTCAGTCATTTGTTGATTACTGCGAAGTAAATTCATAATTTACGGGCCTATCTGCCAAATACATGTATGCCAAATACATGTATCAGGACTGCCAAATATTTAGGTTTCACATTTTTACTTTTCTTGGCAATTAATCAGTCGAAAAGCGATATGCGCGGCAACACGCGGCAACAGGTGCTGTTAAACAAGGTTTAGTTTATTTGTTTGATGATACCCCATGCATTTTTTCATTCTACAGGTTACACATAGCAGTAATAACTAACTGCGTTCCTCCAATTTCCAGTGGAGTGAACGCCCAGTGTCCGCCGCCTGCTCCTGATGCTGTGTCATTAACAGCTGCAATAACTGTGTATTACTTCACCGCAACGCATCTTGCAACCACAGAAAAACGAACCCCGATAAACAGTTTTTGAACCTTTAATATAGATGATAAACAGTTTGGTTCACACCTAGCCCCAGATTGATGTCACACAACATACTTAAGTATCACCTAAGGATATTGAAGGTATTGATGAAAGCATATTCCGCCACATTAAGTAAAAAAAATATGTGGTGGCTTTTCTATCTACACGTATTTGAAAAATACATATTTTGAATAAATTGTATATGTATTCCTTTGCACACTTTTTAACTTCATCAAAAACTAAACATTGATACATCTAAATTTTTTGAGATATCGTATTAACTTTTAGAAGTCATATATATATATATATATATGAGCTTGCTCTGGACCAAATCTTTTAGTGGGCAAAATGGATGAAATAGCTCAAAAGTTATTTAGTTAAGGCAAGGCACTGTAGCTATTTTCAAAGAAAAAATAACAAAGGGCGATTTAAATGAGTATCAAGATTGCCATATAATGCCAACTACTCTTTTTGCTTGGTCAGAAAATATTCAGTGACTATAATTCCCGCATATGATAGGCTTGAATGTGTGTGTGACGGTCGCTAATGACAGGCAAACCCCGCGTAAATTGAACCGCAATGGGAGTGGGAGTCCACTTATTGCCCATTATTTAGAAATACGGGATTGGACATCAGATCCAAACAGTGTTGGCTACATAATGGTCGTTTTTACTCATACCTATAACTATCTGAGACAGTGTTATTTTTTTACGCCTTCATACAAATTGAACTGGTTTCGTTTTACACGCATATTGTACGCACTGTGAAAGCCGTTTTTTTTTTTTATCGAGTTGTTTGATCTCTCATCTACTGTCACTACACTGTTTTACCGCTGTTTTTCCTGTCAAGCACCGTGTACACAAAACGAAGATGCAGCTCGCTTACGTTGTTTCTTTTCTGGAAAAGACTACTGTGGTGTTTGAAGGTAGAGTTTTATTTACTAAAAAACACACTAACATTACTTGAGAAAACAGAGTGAAGTAAGCTTTGGACATACTTCTTTCATATTCGAGCCACCACAACGCGTATATTAGGGGAAAAAATCGTTCAATTTCATAGCACTTTCCACCACTTGTAACGGTTGGCCTGTAGGCGGTTCTTTACTAAAATAGTTGTATAAGGCACGGTTAGGAGTATTATTGTATGATGCTTTGATTAGATAAATCATTCTATTACGTCAGCATGGATTTTTGTAACATTTTATGCATAATACATGAAATTGACGCCAATGATAATCACCGTATGAAATTACAGTGAGGCGGTAAATGGTCTCATCCGCCACGACTTTGTTTGCGTAAAGAGATAGTTCTAAATACTCATTTATGGAACAAACAGCCAGTATCGCTTTATCGATCGGATGCCATCTGAATTGGACACGCCTGTATGGAAAAAGTACCCGTTCAGTTCTTCCATTCAGTCAACAACAGATTATTGGTTGTGTTTTCATTATTCTGGCAATACGCACGTCCACAAGACACTATGATTGGTAAGATTGTTAATTCTGAACACGAGACCATGAAACGCTCGGCGCATCGCTGTCACAGTGACATGATTAATGAGACGCGCGGGACGCGTCCTGGACACCCCTCGCTTACTGCGATCAATGATTTAACACACCAGTTACTAAACTCCATTTACGTTATCATGGTTTTTACAAACAGCACGGTTCTTTTTTTGGGAAAAACAAGGTGGTAATTTTATGTGCGTCACCATTTAATGTCTGTTTGCTGGTGCAGTTGAGATTTGCTGATTTTCTCGCATTTGGACCGATTCAAAATGTGCGTGTAATAACATCAATGCAAAGCACACTATGTGAGTAAGCTAGGGTTGGTCATGTTTTTCACCTCGAGACACCACTAAGTGGATACACAGATGATCTGAGCTTTTTATAATCAAGTCCTCAAATCAGAGTTGTTCCTGAGTATTTTCTGGTTCCACACGCATATAAAGTGTCCGACATTTATCTGATTTACACTCATTGAGACAAAAATCGACGTTTCAACAAACTTCATATTATGATATAATTTTACAAAACACTTTGAGCATATAACAGACTTTGCTTTGAATTCTTTCTACGCTCTTATATCCAAAGCGAACCCAATCACTATCTCTGTGTTTATATTTGGATTTGAGCCTCACTTAGGTGGGACTCCAATTCGCATTTCGTCGGAGCAAAATATTGTCACTGGGTAACATAACGCTTAAAATGAAAAATTTGAATTAGAAAACCCCTCTTCTATATACCGAGTACTTTCTAACCCCATGCACTTTATAGGTTCACCGGATGATCGTCTTCGCATTTAACTTGTGAAGTCATGTTTCATTTTTGAGGCGTGACAATTAGTTATGGAAATTTGGACATTGATAGCTAATGATAATTAAGCAAAAACAATGACCTGCCTCCTGCATCACGTTATGGCCTACATAGTAAGGTGAAGATATTTGCTGCATGTCGTAAATTATCTGTATAACCAATCTCATGTAATCCAGCATTTAGGCATGATAATTTCACGTATTGTCCATGCAATTAGCTTTGTTCAGTAAGTAAAGTAATGCTGACCATATATGGTAAAATGCACACGGCACTTATCTATTTGCACACGGTACGCTATTCATTATAGTATTTACATATGTGAAATTTATTGAAAAGTTAGCCAAGTGCCAAAAAGCTCAAGTGCTGAAACGGAGGATCAGCTACTCGTGAGAGAGGTGACAACTGGGTCGAAGTTAGCACTTAGAAATCTTGTAAGCTGCACTTCAGAAATAAAATAAAATATATTCCGAGAAATGACTCCTTTCATCAATAGTTACGAAGCAAAAACGCCGTAACAATATTAATCGGCATCTCGTTCAACAATGGTAATATACCTGTACCTACATGTATATATTTGAACCTCCGAGGTGACATAACTCAGCCCTCTAAGTCCTCATCATCGAGGTGTCAGATGAGTTTGGACATCAAGTTGACCTATTGGACTAGTTGGACTATTTGCCTGTTTCTAGAATCAAGTCTCAATCAATTTGTTGTTTGACACCTTGACTAGTTTTGTTGACAGCTGGCATTTTCCGCGAAAAATTATAACATCCCATATTAATTCGTTAACACCCCTTCCACGTCTTAATTAATTTACAAATTCTCAAGGCAATAATTGAACATTTACCAGTAGTTCGTAAACATACACACCAGTGAACACAACAAAACGTCCCAGTGAATCGTAAGATTTCGTATAGAAATCAATGGGTCCTCTTGAAATCACGACTGGGTTGCATATCACGGTTTACCGTTTTGCACAATAATGAAAACCCTGATGTAGTCTTTTAAAAGATTCTGTCGGCTTCAAGAGCAAACCTAGGAGGAAATATTCTGCACTAAGATAAAAACGTTGATTGAGGCTTTGTTAAAGACTTCTGTTAAATGCATGGGAGGCATTATTTGATCTAGTATGTGGATTAAAATTACTTCTGAATGGTTTTTTTCGCTGGCATTCACATTTTAACACCAAAAAATAATGCATAAACTGTGCCCTTCACACCAAAACTCTTTTTAAAATTGGATTTGAACCGAAACTCTGTTTTACACCGAACCATCTTTTTTTAAATTTTAGAATTGTGGAACTAAAATTATGGCCCACTCATGTAAAGTTGATAACATATTATAGCATGTAATATCGATTACCACGAGCTTACTTCTTGTACTTTTAAAAATATGAGTCCAAGGGAAATATTTGGGGTAAAAATACTGTACCCGTCTCTATGCTTACAATAAATTTAAAGAAGCTTTCATCAGAAATACTTTTGTGACTGTTTTACACCCGATTCCAATACTATCAGTGCAAAGTTTGGATGTACAATTGTCTTTCTTTGATTGAAGAAAGCATAATAAATACATACATTGAAATAAGAAAAAATCGCCGTGAATGCATGAGAAAAGAATTATGGATTCGAACAACGGACTTGGCCGAGGCACTGCCCGAGGCTCTATCTTTACAACCACCACTAACATGGGTCGCTGGCTTACAAGGGCATCCAACTGAATTAAGACGGCTCTGAGGATTGCATTTGGTCACTGAATCACTCTCATATAAACAATTTCATATCTTTACGTCTACCTGCCACGAAAAGACATATTTTTGAAAAAAATCTTCGTCAACGTCCCTCCGATTTTATTGGGTATCACTGGCAATTTAACATTCTTTTTATTGTTATCAATATTTCATTCAATGGCCGACAATCATAGGACTGCTTGTCAGTACATCAGTTTTTTTGTTCTTTGGTGTAATTGTTATTAACAGTTAGATGACGAACAGTAGGTATGGTGACCGGGAAAGACTTAAGTGGGCCTTTATTGATTCCGTGCAGGGAGTTTTGAGAAGACGACTAAAGTGGTTTACCTTACGCCGCATTTACCTTCCTTTAAAATATGAAACAAAGCTTATAACCAAGCTATAACAAATGTCTTATGTCTAAAATCCATTAATAATAAGAAAATGCGTTTTGCATCACCATTAACAACGTTCGCATGTGCCTTTATCAATCATACACACGACTGGTTGGTGGAAAAAACATAAAGAATCAAACAAAATGTCTTACATAAATGTTTGTTGGTTTATATTAGTTGGCGACTCTGTGGTTGCTCTAATCACGACATCAAGATACACACATATTGGAGAGGACGAAATGAGAAAAAAAACTTCTGACAGCTTACGAAGACAGTCAGACTGGCCCCCGGCACCCAATAACGGAGATGGATAACCGTTGCAAGACCTCCCATTTCACAAGTCTTGATGAATTCTGCGTTAACGAAAGGAAAATTCACCACTGGAGGCCAATTTCCTAGCAGTAGGAACAATTATAAACCAATATGCCAGTATCGTTTCAATTACACACGAAGCGCACAGCATAATTATTGTTGGAGACAGCGTATCTGCATATAATTGAGGCCGGAATAGAAATTATGTAAGGTTTTGATTGTGCTTTGCCGATGTTGACAAAAGCGCGTCGAATTGTCACCACACTATGAAATAAAAATATGCAAATGGTCGTGACAAAATTTTTTTGAGAACACTGAGCGCCTGCGACGGCAAAAATCTCCATTTTTTTACCACATTTTTTTACCACATTTCAGTATGTATCTCATACTCTTGTTTTCACATACATTCGCATGCGTTCTACCGTGGTAATTGTTCTATAAGCAAATTACATCCGCTCGGAAATGTACAAAACTGAACAAGCTTCTTTATGGCAAGAGCAAATTTAGTACATTGTTACATTATGCTGATCAATCAAACTTCAAACGAACCTTTATTCCTCTAAAAATTCACAACAGAAAATATATCTGATCAGGCGGCATTTTGACTAGACGAAACGTGTTGAATTAAATATGGCAATCTTTTGTCTTTCTATTTGAGCAGATATGGCTCAAAGCGCAAACAAATTACGACCATGGATGTGAATTTATTACTTTGAATAGGATCAGAACGCTGACTTTGAGCAAAGTAGAATAAGTGTATGGAAAGAGTAAAAGAGATTCTGACCTTTGTTGCCACCATTTTTCATACAGTAGCAGTACAAAGCTTTCACTGAAAGCTTGAGCCGAAGCATTTTCACTGCGCCTAGCACGTGTTTGTATGGGGATCAATTCCCAGGAGTTGAATGGGATTAATATAATTTGTAATGAATTTATAAATCAGAGTGACCTTTATTAGCTTCTTCTATCGAACACGCACATGCAATCCCAGCTTTAACTTGAATCATTTACTTGAGTTATTACATGTGAGCAGATTGAATTATACTTGGTTACGCGCTGGAGATTTTTAATCATCCGCGCCTAGAAGCGCAGTGCCGGGCCGGTGGTGACTCCCCAGTTGTCACGGTGGGCGACACGCCTCCAAAGCTAGCGTTTCTGACAGGCATTAAGCGTTCAATACGTTGGTTGAATATTTTTTAAATACAAATTAAAAGTACAAAGTATTTTCTTTCTTAATATGCAAAAATTGAACTACTCATGCAAATCGCCAAAGATAAAGCACAATAAGTTATACTTAAAAAGGCCATTTCATTTTGAGACGCTTGGATAGCTTGGGCGCAGATTAACTGCAGTGCCGAGAGACCTCGTCCTAGTCAATAGGTAATTAGAGAAAACATTTTACCAATCTGCGTGCACACAACGATAGCTGTCTCAGACGGTGTCGTAGATGTGGCTAACAAATATCTCCCAGAGCAAATGCCTCTAGTGACAAGACCAAATGGCGGAGAGTGGTCTTCAACTACAAGAGCCTGGTTAAAAAAATATGGTTTTCGTCTTTTTGGGCTTAAATCTTGGACGACTATGGGTGCTTTCCCAGAGATTTAGATAGATCTAAAGATTAAGTTTTAGATCGACCTAACTCCCTGGGGGCTACGCTAAATTGCAGTCAGCCGAGCGGGCACCATAGTTAAATACCCCCTTACAGTTTTTAGTAGGCGGGACAGACGCTTAAACCGGCCAAGCTGACAGTAATCTAGTGAGACTCCCCACAGGGATAGATCGATCTAAAAATCTATGGAAATGGGGTGTAAGACTCAGTTGCCAAAATTGCGTTTCCAAAACAAGTAAAAAGACCGAACACTATTTTTTATTTATTATTTCGTTCTTTCAGTAAAATCACTTGGGTAAATTATGGTCGTTTTGACGACTTTTTAACTCAGGGTTACAGTTGCCATTTAAGACGCATGTACTGAGGGCCAATAAGTTTTAAAAGGTTCAGGACTAATAACCAATAGTCAATTGTCCGATTTTGGTGGGAAACATTTGAGATAGTCTTAAATGGTGCTTTTGGCACTGTGATGTCATACGAGACTAGAAAACTTGCGAGAATCTGCGTGAAGTGGGGCTAACTTTTCAGAGATATCGCCACAGACAGCAATACAAAAGTGACAAGCAATGCCGTTGCGAATTCACACTGTTGCTCAGTAAACTTTTATCACGTAGAGCCTTAGAGAAAACAACATGAAAATATCCGTGGATAATTTTGTCAGCTTTTATTCATTAATTCTGATCCTTTCTTCTAATCCAGCGAAATCTCGTTTGATTTTACGCAAAATCACGTGACTTTGAGCTATCTCGACGATTCCCATCGAATCAGTCAACTACCAGTACTGTTCATTTGTTTCCCTGTGTGCACACTTTAAACTTCCTAATTACTTATATATAAATAACATGCAATAATACTGAAAGCCCAGTTATTTGACTGTCAGTTTAAGATTATAATTGGTTTTATTTATATTGCACGCAAAAGCGAATAAAGAAGTAGGACATGTGCAAGACATAATATATTACTAACCCGGTATTTTTAAGCATCCTACTGCAATTACACACAAGGCAATAAACAAATAAAAGGGAAAACTGCCATTTTTTTATTTTCACAGGAACTGTAGCAAAAGACAGTCACAGTCACAGTTCCGGGAATGCAATAATAAGATACTGGTACCTCAATATAATATTCACATAAAGACGCAGTCCCAAACAGACGTTGAAAATGCTAGAAATGTAGGCTACTTTTCCACATATTCTTTACGAACGCGAAAGACTACCTATACAGACTCAACAACAAACACTATTGATTAAAAAGTTATAGTTTCCCAGACGTGTGGTTTAAATATTGACTGAATTGCACGCAAATGATAAACATAACACGGCCATTTCGGGCCAGTGTGGTTAATTACTTCCACCAGATTTCCCTACACTTGGTTTTACAGGCCGAAAGCGGTAGACTGATACTGGTAGATTACCTGAAGCGTTTAGGGCCCTACTCATCGTCAAATGCATTAAAAACCTAAGCTTTCGAGAAGAGACATAGCTTCACTTCCAAACCACATGAAAGAGGTCCCAGGAGAGAACTTTGTACACAGGTTGTTGGAGCTGCTGTTACGATAACGTGGTAGAGGTGCACTAGGGCTTTGACCTGTATCATACCTATTTAATGTGGGAATAAAACAGATTGTTAAATAAAGCCTGCTATTTTCTGCTCTTTTTTTCATATCACTATTAAAGGTGAGGGGAAGCAAAGATAAATTTATACTAAAGAATCATAAAGCAAAGGACAAAAATACCAATCCCTATTTTAACTAATGATGAGAAATTTTAACTGTTATATCATACGCCCATTCTTTTAACTTATTCGATACACTTTTATCTTGTAACAGCGGCTTAGTTTTAATAAAAACTGAAATGTGAACGACTTATCCTACTGCTTAGTTAGCGGCGCGGTTTTGGATTACCATTATCTAAAACGTGGAACGTATTTTTCAGCTTTAAATTCATTGATAGACTATCATGTTCCAGATGTATATTCACAAATCCTGTTGTAAGCAACCATAAATCATACGAGCTGAATGTTTATGGAAACAGTGTAATGAAAACACCACATTGACTGTTACATGCGAGTGATGATTCACGGAGGACGCATGAAAAAAATGGAAACAATCGACAAAGGCTTGCATCCGACAATTCCATTACCTTCCAATTTGTTTGTCATTTAATGCGATAATTCTTTGAAAACCAATGCGTTTCTTCTGCAATATGCATGCCAGCGATAAGAAGCCAGCGCTCACACAGTGCAAGGCCCATATGTATCGTGACGACCAAGCTGCAGTGGGTGTCGGAAGGCAACATTGGGAAATGTATTCCGTACCGTCACATGAACCTACAGTTACCAAATTACAATCAATCCCATTGATGGAACAACCGGAAAAGGGGGAAAATGAACAACTGACTGAGGTTTTTCAAATTAGCCTTGTCCCTTTATTTGACGACCGAATATCTTGAATAAATAGAGGGTTATCATAGATTTGGTTCGCAAGCCAACCGGGTTTCAGGCCTGATATCCCCCTAGGACACTCAACGCTAAATAAAGCCCGTCTTGTGAGGTTCATGTACTGCAATGCTCTATTAATATAATAGACAGCATAAGCTGGCAATATATATCCAATATTTATCTATTATAGTTATTTGCTCAATACTCAGACCCCCCCCCCCCCCCCAAAAAAAAAAAAAAAGCTTGTACATAAAAGACCTAACGTTATATACGGACACACGCATAAATCGGACCAATAAATGGTCTTGGTTGTCTCCGGCATAGCTACCATCAACTTGTAATTTAGAAATAGTCATCTCTTTATTTGGATGTAGTCATATTCATCATGATTTTCTAAGATATGTAAGACGTCTTTAAAGAAAGCAAGGGAAAAAAACAAATGTTATTCATGGGCTTCCTGTTTAAAAGCATGCACACTACTTTGTTTCAGAATTCAGCTCGTTTAGTCATTCATAACTATGACACATCAGAATGCGAATTGAAAAAAAAAAAGATTAAAACTTAGTCTACAATTTTAATGAGATTAAAATGCAAGCTCAGGCGAGAAGGGTTTGATGGCGATAGAGTGTCATACATTAGCTTTCAAAACTGCTTAACGGTTTAAAGACAATTTCAATCAATGAAAAGGGGTGTCTTTGACATTAAAAAAAAAGAACGTACCAAAAGGGTGATTAATTTTCAATGTGTATTCAAGCCAATAACTCACCACTGGTATATTTTACCATTTCAGTCTCAGTGTAGTTAATCTTAAACTCCATATGCTATAATGTTCATACTTATTCATGTTATTAACACTGGTGAAGACAAGAAAATGTCACAGCGTTCACACGTGTTGCACGTGGGCCTATAGCTGATGGACACGGCGCTCTTTAATAACTTAATATTTTAGTTGGCCAAGAAATTGAAGCTACGGTATATTTTGCCCCTTTTTGAACAACCATGTTCACGATTAAACTGGGCACAATTATAATTTTAATTTTGTATTTTCAGACACAGTGTAAGATGTACTTTATCATACATAATACATGTAGGAGTGCACCAGCCAAGGTGAGAAGTGGATTGTTGGACACTTAATTATGTCTTATGGCATGTATGGCTTTGACTTAAAGATAATGAAATGAAATGAAATGAATTTTTTGCATTTGGCCAACCACCATGATCATGAATGCTATATCCACTCCACCTTATTTTTATCTGATTTCTGTTTGTTACAGGTCCACGTGTACATGAAAACGAAAAAAGGTGTTTCAAGTAGTTTTGTTAGTGGGTAATTAGGGCTGCAAAGAGATATCATATCTAACTTTACTTCAGAAGGATCATGCACAAAATAAGCGATTGCTTTTCCCCAAAATAATTTTTATTTATTAAATCCTAGCTACCGGTAATTACCTTAGTCTTTTTTTTTTTTTTTTGGCCACAAAAACGGCAAAAAGCGGGAACCCCTGTAACGCGCGATCATTCTCATAATCTAGAGGAGAGGGGGCGACTGTGACGAGCATTCGAGAACACGACAAAACCAATCGTCTGTCGTGTATATCTTTTGAGATTTTGAAATTCCTGAATTCTAAACTGTATAATATTATTCCTGTAGCATGGCTCTCTGCACTTGATGAGTTTCTATGACAAAATACCTGACACAGAAAACGTTTAGAGTGGCGAAGGGCGCTTCCTGAGTGAAGTACCAGCGACGGAGGGGAACAAAAACACGTTCCATCTTGTATCATTTATGCCAAAGCAGGGAATAGATATAATTCCCTGGCCAAAGTAACAAAATAAATTAATTAATTACATTATCCATTGCCACCGATGTTTAATTTCATAAATTATATACAAAGCAAGAGTGTGCAACATAAAGCAGTATTTTAATTCGAGTCAAATCAACCTTTCGTCAATTCACAGCACTCAAATAGGAACAGATTTACCCGTTTTATTTCATAGGAAAACCTAACTTAACGACAGAACATCACAATATCGGAGCAAGGGGCATTACACGCTCTCGGAGCGTCAATCACTACGCTCACTGGTAGTTTCTAGGCAAACAAAAGTCATCAAACTTAACGTTGGTCCAAACTGTTCATAATTGTTAGCACGATTTAAATATCACCTAATTGAAGGCTTTGATTTATCCTTAGCAACATAATACTTTGAAAATTTATTTATCATAACAGCATACAAGTTTTAATTTGATTTAATAAACATAAATACAGTGGTGATAGAAACCAATATCACCGTTTCAGGTAACGCAAATGACTCGGTTTCTTATTTGCCTAATTACAAACGGAAAAAGGCATCCTTAAATGATATGGTATCTTCGAGAAACATGCCAATCTTAAGATGCATTTACATTATTGACAACATATTACCCAGACTTCACAGAACAAGACACTGAGCGTCATGCGAACCCTTCCGTTTCAAAACAGTATACGTAGTTTGCCTACAACAGCCATCGCGGGGGATGTAAAACGGTCAAAAATGATGATTTCAAGTAAAAGAACACGGTCTTGTGCCTGTTCTCTGAAGACATGTTACATACATATGTTATCTACAAATGGAAAAGCAAGTATTCATTGTAGATTTCCTGTTTTCAAAACATCTGCAATTGATTTAGCCTTTTATTTTCTGCAAAGAAAACCACGAACATACTGCTCTTTTCTTTCAAAGAATCCCGAATATTCCCTCGTCGACTTCTAGCAAAAAGTAATCTCACTTCTTTGCTGTTTCTTACATAAGATTAACATTTTGCTTAACTTATGTTCAGTAGGCAGCCACAAGAAAGACGTCTCGCGAAGACTGTTAATTACATAGCCATTGCCGATGCTATTCTGCAGTGCTTCGAACAGCTTTGATACCATAAACCACACAAACCAACTCTGGAAACGGGACTACTTTTAAGGAAAGAGCGGATATGACAAGTAATTTTCTAGGTAGGCCGAACAAATATTGCTGTATTTTTAATGACAATTGTGCCACGTGTTTCTGTTTACTTTTTCATAATGCCACGATATAGATTCATTGATCACTTTAAAAAAAGCCAATTAGTACCTCAGCTTGCAATTAATAAACTCACCTAGCAGTGACACGTCCTTCGCTGTATCTGGTAGCCCTCAAGGTCCCCAAATGAATGTCTTTTATGAGATTACCAATCTTAAAACTTGAATCGCAGCTGATGAACGTTTAATGAAGTCCTTGGTACCTTATGCACATTTTAAACTTCTCTCCCTACTGATATAACGGTGACGTACAGTTCAAGAAGCCAATCAGAATTCTCTGGTCTTCACATCATGACTACTGTACATTGCAGAAGACATGCAACGTGAACTGCGTATTATTTAAAGGCGAAGGTTAAAAATATAACAGATATATTACTAAATAGGCTTGATCAGAAAACATTTTCTGTCCTTATTCAAAAACTAAATATTGATCCTGTAACAGAATGCGTTGAACTGTGCGTTGTAACATCAACCACTCCCTATTGCCACAGTCTAGTAGTTAACCAGTCGCGGCTGATGGAGGCCCTTCGCCTGCGCAATCACTTTCCGCGGGGCACGGGGCAAGACGTCTAATTTGTTTTGCTTTACAAACTGTTTAACCTTTTAACATTTTACTTAACCGTTGTAATGGGCACAAGGCACAAACGGTGAAACCACAGCGAAAGGGGTAAAATCACAAATTGTGTGTGTGTGCGCGCACGCACGCGCGTAAATATGCTTTTAAGTGAAATAAGGTTGTCTTGCACAACTATTAGTCACACATCTGCAGGCAAGCATTTAATCAAAGGGTCATTCACCCCCATTTATAGGCCTATATCGGGGGATTACATCACTTTTCATTCGTCAGTAGTCCATACACGAAGTTTTAACTTCACACCATATGAACCACAACGTAGCGAACTTCAGCTGTAAACAGCCAGGTATGTCATGTGCCCTCTACCTTTGCCGCAGTTATTATTCTGTGGACATTTTTTGCAGAGATTAGCCATCTTTTTAACCAGGAACATATCCCTTTATATCTAGAGAAAAATTTATCTGTGGCCCTGGTAGAGGGTATATGTCATGTGCCTGTCGAGGAATAAATTCTCCATCCTAACCAAGCATTTTGCCTTCAGAAGTGCTAAATAGAAAACGGCCAGCAGATGATGGTTAAGATCTTTCCTCTTTGCCCTTCAAGTCCGACATTGTTGGCTTCAGTTACTTCCCAAAAGGGCTTTTCCCCACATTTATGCGATTAGGAAACCTCCCTCCCCCATTCATTCGCTCGTGTCTGGCAGAGTGCTGGTGTCTATTTTTTTTATCCGCCAGGTTTAATCTCAATGATCCATCTCTCACGCAGCCGAGGAAATCCCAATTCCTTGCGCAGACACACACGACCAAAAGCTGTACATCTAAGAAAAATTCTCCATTCAAGGATTACAAGGTGTGTTAACCCTTTATACAGGGGGAAAAAGTAAACTTCTGCAACTTTCCCTCACATTATACGTTACTCTATTTAAAAAAAAGCTGAGAAAAATAAACGCGTTCCAGAGTACTTAATTCGCAATTTTTATAGGACACAAGTAAAATGCTAAATCACTACAATAAGTGAAAACATTGCTATTTAACACCGGATAAACGATTTTTGGTAATTTTTCTCATGTTCTTAAAGAAGTGTTCATAATTTCCAATGAAATTAAAGACATCTGGAAATCTCTCGCTATATACAATTTTTCTAGAAAAATTAGCAATTTCTACTTCTCACTAATTATAGCCCGAGTCGTCTCTGCACTTGACCACAATGTTTTATACCATTCCTAGTAAAAGGGATAACAACTGTTCATTTTTGAATAAATAAATAAAAAAATAAAAAATAAAAAATAACTAGAGGATCAGAGAGGCGATACCGCCTCCTGTTATAGTACCACCAGCTGGAGTAAGCGCATTCGTATGGAAAACCAAAAAAAAAAAACAAAAAAAAACGGGTCACCACCACCACCAGTGTCGAGCTTGACAAGCTCTATAAAATGCAATAAACAAGAGTTCTCAAAATATGCAAAAAGAACTGAAAAAACCGCATAACTGTAAAAAAAGTCTGATCAAGCTTATTTTTGAATTAAGCTGTATTTTTGTAATAGTGATCACTCCTGTGATTTTCAAGACAGAAGACAACGGGTTTTCCTTGAAATGTGTTATCAGCGTTGCATATATGTTGAATAAAAAGAAAACCCAGGAGAAACACTGGGCATATCTCTGCCAGATTTGAAGATATGAGGGGCAGAAAATATGCAAAGTGCAGTTCATGGTGAAAAAGTAGGTCAAAGGTCAAATTCAAGGTCACAGTAAGATTGCCAAAATGTGACTTCTTATTCAAGTTCAATAGTAAATATGGACGTATCCCTGCCAGTTTTCGAGATATAAGAGACAGCAAATTTGCAAAGTTCAGTTTATGGTGAAAAGTAGGTCAAAGGTCATTTTCAAGGTCACCCAGTATATGAATTCCTATTCAAGTTCAATAGTAACTATGGACGTATCTCTGCTAATTTTGGAGTTTTTCACCCCCCCCCCCCCCAAGAGTCTTTTATAGAGCAAAACTTTTGTGTTAATTGATTACAATACATGGATTTTTTTTCAGCGTAAAGCATTTTTCACAACTCAACATGTTTTCTGGGTAAATAATGTGTCTAGCGCACAACAGGAGTTTTCAAAGAAAATTTGTTAAAAGGTGCCAACGAGATCTTTAAGCTCAGATGATTGCTTAATCCCTTTTTTCGGAGAATGTTACAAACTGTGAATATCAGTATTCCGGAGAAATGTTTGAAATATGCTGTACCATCATACTCGGGCAACCCAAATAGTTTGCCCACAGAAAATCGACAGCCCCAAAAACCACGACGTAACCAGTATATAGTGCCATACAACACAGTCTCAAGGTTTCAATCTTAACGCATAACACTCCGTGCCACTCACCCCAGTCTACCTGGTCGGGGTTCCATTCGATGGTTTTCGGGTTGTTGCGTGCCTGGCCGAAATTCTATACTACCATTTTCGAGTTTGTTCCGTGCCTGTGACCGAGGGTCATAACGAGTAGTGCTTAGGTCAGTACGTGCAGCACAACGACGTTTCGGGTTTTAATAAGTTGAACTGAGGTTTCGTTATATATGTGAAACAGAAACTATAAAGTTATATAATTGATCATGACAGGTTTATTTTTTGTTATCGTCGTTGACACGCGTGCGCGCACACACAAAAACTTTGTCAATAACAATCATTCACTATTGAAGCACCACGAGTTGTCACGAGATGTGACATCGAAGGCAGGTTTCGTTCACGAAAACTAAATTCTGTTCTATGGCACCTTCTAATAGTGCTGTGGCAATGCCTCAGGGCTATATCGTGTTCCTTCTCTTTTTTCTTGTCCATGCTCCGCATTAATGCTTTAATTGTAACTATTAAAAAACACGTCTGTGGGTAATGCCTTGCTGTAACAGTTAATAAGCCCCCCCCCCCCCCCACACACACACACAAAAAACACACACACAAAAAACACACACACACATTGCAACTAGTCGCCACGTTTTTCTCTGAGGTCGTCCAGCACTCGGTGGCAGGGTGGGCGAAGTCCATTGATAGGACACGTATGGGAACTGAACTCAGGCCGTGTTCACAACCAGTTGATCTGCGGACTAATACGTCTGCGGATCAAATATGGTGCCACCCATTTGAAAGCGTGTCGAAATTTAACTGCTGTTGGAATTTCACGCGCGGGAAGCAGGAAACCATTGTGAAGTGCGCACCATATTTTATCCGCGGATTAGTTAGTCTGCAGAGCAACTGGTTGTGCACGCGGCTTCAGAAAGCCAATCCCGGGAAAACGGTTTCAAAAGAACCATGACGAGACTGGAATAGGGGGTGCTATGCACATAGCACATTACCAAAACAATTGAATAGTAAATATATTTCTATATCTTTATTTACACTAAAAAATAGTCGAGACATGCCACGCGTGCCCAGTTTTCACCGGTGCAGGTTCTGAATTCAAAAGAAGACAATTTCATATAAACACAATTGCAATATATTCAAATCCATCTCAATTTTTGTTTTTAGCATATCTAAAATGTATTTTACGATTTAATGACGCACAGACGTATTTTCATCTGTAAACTGGTTTCAAGATAAAATAATGAATATGAAATAATGAAAAACATGCCATGAACATTCCAAATGCCTTGCTATATCTTCCACTTTATCTTTTATTCCAATTGACTGCTGCAGATTCTTTTCGCCTCAACACTTCCAATTTATTCCATACTGAATAGCTTTCAAATATATTCTGGCTTAATCAGCACCTGTATTAAGTTTATGATTTAAGTATACGAAAGATGTCATAAATGAAGAAGATGATCCCATTGTCCCGTAACGCAACAATAGCAAGTCGGGTTTTCCAGTAACCCATAGCGCCAATCATCCCTGAGTAACCAAGAAGTGATCTCCCCTCAAACATGGCCAGATAGCTGTTGGAGGTGTAACTTTTGTGACGTGACTGCGCCTTAGGGTACTTCCGACACCCTCATCCAAATACATTTTGCAAGTAAAATAAAATCGTGTTTAAAAAAGTTATTTTAAGTGGGCGACAAGACTTTTTGTCATTTCTACAATTAACCAAATGGCTTCATAAATAATCCATCAAATTCCTACAAGATTCATGAACAATGAACCCATTCAGAATAGGGAACTAACTAGTCCAAGGGTCAAATATGGCCAACCCACTTGTATACTTTCTCACGGGATATCTATTCAGTATCTATTAGCAGGTTAGACGGCAAGCTTTTCAGTCGGTCGCCATATTTGACCCTTGGATTAGTTAGTCCCCTTTTCTGAATGGGGCTGATGAACAGCATACGGAAGCAAACCCCCAAGTGACAGTCAGGACAAGCCATTCAAGGTACACTTTCCTCCTAAACCTGTACGAGAGGTGCCGGGAAGAGGCAGGTGTCAGACTTTACCCAAGCCTTTCCTAGGAAGGAAGGCAGAAATGGCCTCCCAAGGTATCCTCCGGAGAATCCAGGCACTTCCAAGGTGGTTCGTTCTATAAGACGCTACTTATTTTCTAAGTTATCAACTATGCCATGCTGATTGCATTTACGCTAAGAGCTATTCTGTAACTCCAAAATTCTTTTACGTGTTACCCATTACCAAAATATTTTGGTCACGCTATATTTCAGTATTCTAATCAATCATTGCTGGTTTGATTTAATGATTAATTACTGTAAAATTGTAATAAATCTCATTTGGGTTTGGAATAAATAAAAGCGACCTAAAAATAGCCTGATATCAATAAACCCATATATTGCGTTTGTCAATTTATTCAATTAATTGATTCTGGTATGAAACAAGATGGGAGCTTTAGATACTAGTTTGGAGAAATTGACACACAATGAAACATTGTCCGAGGCAAAACGCTATTGATTTCTTTCCTCTTACCATATACCTGACAGTGCCACCAACAAGGTGTTTATTGCCATTTGAGGCGTAAACTAATCAGAATATTGTCACCATCACCTTTTCACCACTTAACTTGCATCAGTAATATATCGACCAGCCTTACTATGTAACTATAATCAAACAAGACATATAAAAAAGCATATTACTCGTCGTTCTACCGAAATATTTAACAATATTTCATCACAAGATACAAAGGCGAACAATATGTATCTGAAGATCGGTTTTCTAGGGTCACACAACTTTCATCAAACTTTACAATCTATCATGACACTTCCAGCAACTTCCGCATTACTGGTGAAGTTTAACACAGTAAAGATGACTCAAAACCAACTGTTGTACACCTGAAGGACCTTTACAAAACTGTTAAAACATGAAAGTAATCACTTTATTTAAATCAAAATAGCTGTACTTGTGAGATGAAACTATACTAGTTTAACACCGAGCATTAAATTTAACTAACCAAAGTTATAGTAAGTGAAAGACTTTCATGGCTTCAAGTCACTCATTAAATAATTTGATTCATTTTAGGCTCCATTCCCATAGACACCAATGGTCTAAGTAGATTGATCCAATTCTGCAGGGACTCTCGCTGAGTGCAATCAACTTAACTGGGTGACACACTTCCCCCTGGTGGTGAGTAGAATACAGAAAGCTGGTGATTCTTTGAGTAAGTTGGATACAAAAGGAGGTGTGTCATTCAGTTCAGCTGACTGCACTTAGTGAGAGTCTACGCAGAGTTGGATCATTCTACAGAAACCACTGGTGTCTATGGGAATGGAACTAAAATATACAACACAAGAAAAGATCTTGTTCAGAATTTACACATAACCCTCTTAACAGCATATGTGAATCTGGCAGTTTGCCAAAGTTTTATCCTTTAATTCAACTTCATTAAACAATGGACTAATCCTACGATAATCACGTCTCAGATCAAGCCCACCTGCGTGAGCCATAGCTTTACACATTTCTTTTTTACACAGGAGTGTTTTCAGTTAATAAAGAGAAAGCTGTTTTGTCTCTATAAGCAATTTATTTTATCAATATATTTACTTACCATTTCTCATTTACTTACCTATTTGTCTCACTTCTGCTTGTCATTCCATAACAAACAAATCGGTAAAAAATTATGATGAAATATTTTCAATATCAATCACCTGGAACTATGAGATCATATCTCCAAGCATGTATTGGTTGGTATTTTACCTACTAAGTCATCAATATGTACAGCAACAATTAATTTATGATAAGGGTCACTATCAAAATCACTTATCACTAGATCCCGTACCTCACACTGTGCACTTCTGTACCATATACACATTGTCATAGTAACATTTCATCTGGAGTATCTTGGGGTGGGATGTTTGTATTATTAAAAGCAATAAATATAAGCTTACCCCCTCAAATCTCACATTTTTTCTCAATTCCTACAAATCCCAGCAAACTTTTTAAAACACCCAAACATAAAAAGAAAAAAATCCACCAGAAGTAGCAGTCTCACACCCCTCGTATAAAACTGCTGTCGTAAGGACAAGACTTGCGTCACACATTTCACTTGTTCACACACATTAAATAAAAGCGTTTCCGTAACTTTGAATCGCGGGCAACTATTACCTAAGTTTCATGATATATAATGTAAGTTTCATAATAACATATGTAGTAGACTGGTATATACTCAATGCCTTGAAGTAAATCAATCAACAGAAACAGTCAAAACCCAAAATTTGACTAAATGCTTAGAATAGCTCAGGTGCCAAACCCCTTCCTGCTGTGAACCCCATTATAACATTACAACAGTTCATTTATCAAAGGCATTATCAACCAACTTGTTACGCTGTCAATGGCAGTTAAATACACAATATGGCCTCTCCTAGTAGCATCTGTCAACCTTTATAACATGGAACAAGAGCCTAATAAGTGAGGTGCATCTGAAGAGAAATGGGACTGCTGTCACAATTTATTACAATGGAAATCATCTCAGACAGTCCAGTCTTGCAACTCATCATAAAATTGAGAGAGATTTCGCAGAATTTGGAGAATGTTGTCAGAAAAAAAATTGGCTGTGCCAACGAATTAGAGAATTTCATCCAAATACATTCTTCTACTCGCTTTCTCTGCTGAATTACAGTCTACTGCCCAACAGTGCATATTCACAATGTTTAGCATATCATTTTTGTTCTGCTGAAACGACATTCTCCAGTCTATAAGGGATATCAAAGGGGGACAGTTTTGTGGGCCCTGGGGGAGGGGGAGGCCTCCAATAGTGAGAGGATGAAGGGGATGAGGAACTTGGCATCAGAATCCTTTCAGCGTCCATTAGATTCAAAGGGGATAACACTGAAGGAGAAGCCATGTGGTTTGTTGTTTGAAATGAGTATCAGCCTAAATAGTCCGAGGTAACTTAGCATAAAATCAAGGGAGATTTCTGGGCACTTATAAGAGAATGGTGTAAGAAGAGTGTTGTTCTTACATAAAATCTGAGAGAATTTATTATTTGCTGGTATGTTTTTTAAAAATTATTTTCTGTAGAACACGCCTTTGGCACAACATTCCACATTTACCATGTTTTACATGTTACTTTTGCATTTAAAGACAACATTTCAAGTGCAGGGGTTTTCACTTCTATTGCTAAAAACATTAGCACCACCTGCATATTTTCTGGGCTATCTGGGGTGATTTACATAATAAAAAGTTCTTTGTGACAGCAATCCTATTACTTTTTACACAGCCACACCTTGGATGGCCTTTAAATATACTGAGAGGTACCCCCAATGTCACTGAATTCAGTAATAATCTACTTTTTGTGCAAAATGTTTAAATCTATGATCAAAGTTCACATTAAATACACAAGGAGGGACTGATATGTACCCACTAGGTGACTACAAACTTGTGACCTTAAAAAGTTGGTTTAAAGTTACATATGAAGTCAAACTTTTGCCACTGAACCAAACCAAATACCATCATATAGTTTCAAATGGCATAATTTAAAGAAATACCAGAGCATTGTCAAATATTTCCCAAAAAATGACATTTGAACATATATTATCTGCTTTATGTACTATATTACATGAACAGAACCCCTCAATTGTTTGGGTCAAGCCTTAGGGACCATTCCGACAGATATTTGGATCGATCTATCTCCCTGGGGAGTCTCACTAAATTGCTATAAACTTAACCAAGTTAATGTCTGTCACACCTAGTAAAGCTGTTAGGGGGTAATTATCTTTACGCCCTAGCTGATTCGGTAGGTATGACAGACATTTAAGCTGGTTAAGCTGATAGCAATTTAGTGAGACTCCCCAGGGAGTTAGAGCGATCCAAATGAATTGATCTAGGCATGGGAATCCAGTCTTATTGCACAGCATTAATGCATCATACATTACTATGACCCCATTTCCAGAGATTAGATCGATCCGACTAGATTGACCTAACTCCCTGGGGGTTCACGCTAAATAGCTGTCAGCCGAGCGAGCACAAAAGTTAATTACCCTCTTACAGCTTGTAGTAGGCAGGACGTACATTTAAGCCGGATTATATGACAGTAATTTAGTGAGACTCCCCACGGGGATAGATCGATCTAAAATCTATGGGAATGCACCCTATGTCACTGACAGACAAACAAACTGGAGAGAAGTATAAACAGGTCAAGTTTATGACCAGAAATTTGATGAAGTTTCAGTTTCAAGTGGTCCATATGCATCATCCACTCTTGCTTCATATATAACTTATAAGGTAACCCATTCACAAGTTGAAGGCTACAATAGCCACACCAGTTACTTGTGTTCCAAATATAGTTCTAGTCAAAGGGGCAGAAGTCATGAAGAGCAATATACAATATATAAACATATAGCCAAGTTACCAATACATACACACTACAGACATGGGGAAACTGCATATATGTGGCAGGACAGGATCACTTGAAATGTCAGAGGACCTGCGAGATTTATGTGAAAATACAACACATCATAATAAATCACATGTAAACATAGACTAACAGAAATAACTCTTAGTTCCTGAAGATTTTTTGTAGTGCAGGTCCTCTGGGCCTTCAGTATCTCCATAGATTTCCCCATGTCTGTTAAACAATGATGAAATACAAGTGCTTTTATGAATGAACTATAATGATGAAAATAAAGCACAGCAAATTTTAAGGGTGGGTCACTCTGTACCAGTGATGTTAAATGCCTACTGATGGAAGTCCCCCAAGAAAATTTACAGATCTTCCCAAATTTTATAACAACCAAGGGCAACCAAGATGCTATACATTGTATACTGACTGATTTTGTCTACTTTATAGCCATCGTTTACTATATTGTCACAAAGATTATGATTTTCACTAGCACAATTAAATGCTAGGGGAAACTCCATCAAAAAACAATCATAATTTATGAAACTATATGATAAATATACTTGATTCTGTTAACAGAACAAAAGATTGAAAATGTTCTATAACAGTTGCATTTGCTACACATTTACACAATAAACACAATATTTCATGCACTATTTGTAAGTTCTGTCTCCATTATGTAGATGAAAGACATACTGGTAAAAATAATCAGGTGTTAAGTATTGTGGGATTGTGATAACTTTAGGATACTAATTTCAATATTGCATAATGATACATTAAACAAATTATTAAGAACTCTTGTAGGAGGAATCTCAAATTTTCTTTCATACCAATAAATCTTATTCACTTCAAATCGTTCTCATGTAATGTATCATGCATATGAATTGCACACTAAAAGAATGGCTTTACGATCTACCTTAAATGCCACAAATAAATAAACAAACAAGTACAAGTTAATAAAATACGGGCTGTCATCCCTAACCAAAGCAACCTGGGAGAAAATTGCTGAAAAGATTATTCATAACATGTACCACAGCAATGAAAAATCATAACTGTACTGTATTTGAGGCAATTGTCATTTTCATTTTTTTAAAAGGTGATGAAGAAAATGCCGCACAAAATATTACCATAATCACAACTAGCAGATATGTTGTTAACAAAACTTAAACAGAACGACATGCTTTGAAATAGATGCTCACTTCATATCTAAAAATAAAAAAAATATATGGTAAAATTTCACTTAATAAAACATTTTTTAGAAAAAAATATAAAATATTTGATATAAAAATAACTGTGCAATCCTATCTACCTATGTAAAAAAGACCATATTTATTATGATAAATTTTTGAGCAAAACTTATGCTTAAAATACCAACTGAAATCTCATCTTATAGAACAAAACTAACCCCAATACTTCCCAATAGCTAAAAAAATCAATAAAAGAAAATGATTAGAGAAGTAGTTAAGTCAAATAAAATTGAATCATTTTCTAAACAACAGAACTGAAGGATAAAGGAAAACATTAAAAATCAAGAAAATTGTTTTGAAATGTACTTTTAGATATTATAATTTGTCTGAACAGACAAGCAAATCCCAAGATAGCTAACCCCAGTGTACAGAAATAAATTCTATAAAAATGCTAGAAGAGAGATCAAAGGCTACATGGATTACTTTTCAAACATAATCCTTTCTCTAGTCAAGCAACATTACACAGCTACCAAAATCCCATTTTCAGGGAAATACTCCTCAAGGATTTGAATACAGACTATTATGTTCCTCACTTTTTCATACCTTATCTTACTGAGATAACTAACATGCATTTTCTATGGAAGAATGTAACATATCAAATTCAACTTGCAAGTTATTATTTAGAGATTGTCTTTTTTATCAATTAAAAACCTTTGGTCCATATATCACAATTGGAAATAAATTTAATGGGATACAAAGCACATATTTCTAATGTCTTCCTAAAATAATAAACTTGATAGATAAAACTATGTATCACTTTCATTCAACTGTGTGGGAACTGTCGTTTCTTAATTGCATCCATTTTTAATAGAAACATTTTTCAATTTTGTGCATCATTAATTGCCCAAACTGGGATTCCACATTATAAAATAGTATTAACTCTTAGAATAACAACTTACTGTTAATCCCTACTTCTTCAGGAATCCATGACAAATAGGTTATAAAAATCGTGAATAAAGGTAAAGCACTCTTCCGAAGTCAAAAGAAGCCTTTTACTTTTCAAGGAAGAGAATCATATTAGACTGTAGAAAACACTCCTGCAACTCTGTAATCACAAAAAGTTACATCAATGCTGCAAAGTCATACACTTCAGAGAAAAAATGAAAACATTCTATCTCCCTTTTTAAAATTAATATAGTTACATTACCTCAATACTATTGTAAAGACCCATAAAGTAAGCTTTACCTTTTGCAATTCTTGAAACATAGGTTTACCATTCTTAACCTTTTTTACTGAAATCTCATGAACCTAAGAAAAACCTATAGTGTTGGTTTTTTGGATCTGCCTAAAACAGCTGGTTTCAAATTGTTTCAGTAACTGGTTTAAGAGGGACACATTTAGCCAAGAAGACGAGGATAAAAATATCTGGATAGTTACCTTCATCTTTACCATCAAACCTGTTCAACACATATTTATCAAAGACATACATTTCACATACATAGTGAACAAACATCATATACGTACAAATAAGTGCAGTAAGTGCTTGCAATTGAATAATGCATGCAGTCGGGGGTTGCTAAAGACTAACTGTGATGACGTGATACATGTATCATGGCAGAAGTACAGTTATTACTCTTTTTGCTTCTACGCTGAATATTAAACGCACTATCCCCAGCTCATTAGCAATTGTTCAACTTATTTTCATACGTCATGTTTTGAAAAGGTTTCATATACACCAAATACTTTTAGGTTAATATCATAACCAGTTACCTTCGGTTTTTTAGATTTTAATTGGTGCCCATTCTCAACACATGATTTACAAAACACCAGTAATTACAGAATCAATATTCAACCCAGTTTCATCCTTTCATATTTGTTAGTAATGGGACTGCAAACTGTTCACAATTACTCATAACTGTAGCAGAAGTCGGGTCACTTCCAGTTCACAGCTTTTGATATTTTCTCCCAAATCAATAGTAAAAGATTTTTAAAATCTCAAAATCGGCAACAAGGACAACACAAGTCAATTATAATCATCATTTTTTTTTTAAAGAAACAAGAACACAGTTTTACTAACATCTATTTACTATGTCAATTCTTTCACAAAAATTGAATAATTAAAAGAAATATTTAGTGATCTAAAATCCCAATCTTTCCTTGCTTCCTTGGTCCATAATCCTCTTCTTTTCCAATGTTTATCTTCATTCTTTCTGTCTTTTCCTTTTCCTCCAGTCTTCGTAAATTTCCAAACCTTTGATCATTTACAGAATAATAGTTTTTTTTTTCACAGATACAGCACACTACATGGTCATCCTTAAAAATTGTTACAACAGAGTCTAGCTCATTTTCTCTCTATATAAAACTCTTAATAATTCTTTCTAATAATGAAATATAAGCAGGTGCTCTCTTGGCTACACGTTGTAGATATTATATACATTGACTGCAGGGAATATGACATGTATGACAGGCCTATAAGAAAGAGAAAATACACAAGTTAAGCAACATTAAAGGTGACCACCATTTTTCACCCAGGTACAGAAAAATTGAAACAAACAAAATTTTTATAAATTTAATTTTGAATGTAAAATTAATCTAGTCATTGTTTTCCAAACTCGGTTTGATTTAATGTGTCAAAACAACACAGACAATAGCCAGGAACAACAATCATTGCATCAATATAACGTGCACTGATCATATCCATACTGAAACCCAAGTATATTATATATAAAATACTGACAGGGGCAGTGACCACCATCCATGTGTTAACTCTTACACAAATGTATATAACAGATTAGAAGTAATAAAATAAATAAATAAATGATGACATATAAGACATTATTATGATACATAACTATAAATCTGACATATAAATGTATTAACATACTGGTACATCAAATTTTCATATAAAAAAAATAAGGGATAATTTTGTCTAAAAAAATAACTTTTTTTATCAGAATGCTACATATAACTTCCCTGTGAATACATTTCTGGTTTTTGTTTTTAGCCATAAGACAAAAACTGACTTTGTGTTTGTAAATCAAATTCCAACCTTTCCATTTTGGCAATTTGTGCAACTTGTTATTTGCATTTAAACATAAATATACTGAATAGGGTCCCAGTGTGGGGGTAGGGGTCCCAGGGTGGGGATAGGGGCATTTTGGGGGGAAAATATATGGCGTGGACTGAAACAAAAAAATTTTAACTTGCAGCCTCTGGTTCAAGCACACACAAACATCTTTTGCGGAGATATTTTGATGATAAAAGTTTTGGACAAGACTTGGATAACAATGATAACAAACTAAGCACATCTGAGAGAAGATTTATGTTCAAAAGCAATAAAGCTGTGAAAAAAATGTACATAAACAAGGTGCATGTTTATTAAAATATAAATGATATATTTTGTTGCCAAAGGCCAAATCACATATATGAGACTAAAAACCATTTTATTATTCTCATACTATAAAAACAGTATTGGGTGTATGATGAAAAAACTGTTTATATATGACCCCCCTCCCCCAAAAAATTCCTCCCCCATTCCCCTTACTGGGTGAGGACTCCATGAGCTTGCTCATTAAGACAAAAATGAAATTCACCAAATGAAACTGCCACTTTTCAAATCTTTGATAAAACTGCTTGGTGGCAAACTAAAATCTCAAGCATCAATCCCATTAATAGTCCTGAAATAAATCTTAATCAGTTGGGTTAAAAAGGCTGTGCTTAACAAAAGAGTTCTTTTTCAATCCTGGAACTATGAATATCACAATGTTATGCATGTTTGTGAGGGTTTGATATAAAAAGTAAAAATTGAAATGTGACAATTCTGTGCACTGAACAATTTCACTCTCATAGTTTAGCAACACCAAGAACATTTACCTGTTATCCATAGTCACTTTTAAAACAATAGGAAATAAGAAATACTGCTCAAATGTATGTAACAATTGTACTTACCCATCTTATCTTTGGGGATCTAATCAAATATTTAAATAGCATCCCATTTATAAACAATTTTTAAATCTCATCTATGGAGATTTATTTAAATATTTAAATTGCATCCCATTTTTAAAAGATCTTAAAACAATGTTTCACTTTCTTACCTCTCTTTCCACTCAGTGACGAGAACTTCTGCGATATTCCCTGTCCCTCTCTCTATCTGGCTCTCTCTCACGGTGCCTCTCATCGTAGTGACTGGTACTGCGATCTCGGCTCCTCTCCCTGTATTCTCTCTCTCTGCTTCTATGGCGACTGCGCTTATCACGGTCTCTGTCGCGATCTCGTGATCTAGATCTTGACCTGCGCTCCTTAGATGTGCTGCTGCGTTCCCTGTAACATAATTTAAAACTCTTTATTTTCAAAACTAAAATTATTAAAAGCTCCTCTAATCAGTTTGTCCTAACTAGAGGGAAATAATAAAATAGTCTAGGAGTTTAAAAATATTCATTGTGCAAAACTAAATATGATATTTTAATAGACAAACAGAACAACACAAATTGATTTCTCAGAAGTTCTAAATAATGTTTTTTTTTCAAGACTTTTTCCAAGAAGTATGTCCCTTTTCAGCCCTTATGTTCATCAATTTTCCAAGTACATTTATTAGGCACTTTTAAGTTCCAGTTAGAAAATAATAAAGTATTAGTTGGAAGATAAATATTTTGGGAGAGACAGAAGGAAGAGTCAGCTTTCATGAAATAGGAATATTTGAATAGATAAAGCTGGTGCAATTGTCAATTTTGACGAGAATTTTCCAGGCGGTACAACTATTCCGTCAGTACAATTATTTGGAACTTCAGAGGGCAGCAACAGGAAACCAATGGGGTGAAACATGAGGCAGCCTCATTACCACCTTCACTAAAAATGTTTAATTTAATATGCTTCTTGACACAAGTAATTCCTCTTTCCGTTTTTACTGCACACATTTTTAAAATCAGGATTACTGTGACTTAAAAGTTTTACTTCGTTATTACATGAAGAGAATAGGTTTCATGAAGTCTCTCAAATTTTCCTCAAAAACAAAAATATGCAGTAATCATACCCTGCTGGGGTCGATTAAACATGTTCTTCTACTTGGGATTTGAAATGCTAATCAACAGAATTAGGAATATGGATATCGCAATTCAACTTACTTGGAACCGTAGGACTTGGCCTCAATACCATGCAGCGTATCCTGAAGTGAACTGATCAGTATTTTGCACCTGTCATCGTTAGCAATCTTCGACTGTTTGATCAGGGAAATGGCAGTCACCAAGGTTTCTATAGCACTCGCATACTCTCCTGCAGAATAAAAAAACAGTGAATGACATCCAAGTACTATTCTGGCAATTAAAAATAGGAGGGAGTTGCTGCATGCCACAAAATACAATGAGCAAAAATATAAACACCCCAATTTTCATGTTACATGTAAATAAGCTGATGTTGCCTAATAATCGTACAGTAATCTGGATAACAATGAACAACAAAATTCTTTTTGGGTCATATTAAACATCAAAATTCACTGATAACCTTTTCCTTTTTTTAAGTATTGTGTGGGGCATTAAGTTTCTTGCTCAGTGTACGTGAACTGTGAACCTAAACTTTTAATCTCCGTGCAATTGACAGCGTGAAGTTAGTAAGGTAACTTGCCTGCACTAGCATCTTGCACTGCTCTGGAAATGGCACTGCTTGAAACTGTCTTGTTACGGGCGAGAATTTCTTCAAACTCCTGCTCATTAAGCTGAGGTGCCGGGGGCTCATGTCTCTGACTTGCTGGGGGTCTGAAATAGTTTTTTTTAAGGCAATGGAAGTGAGGTAACTTTATTTATATGTAAATAAGAAACATGTAATTGATGTCCTACAGCAAAAAATCAAATCAAAATTCACCTATATCTATTATCAATGTATTAAAGGGCCACTCCGTGGGATTTTCCAGCCAAAATGAATATTCCTGGGAAAAAAGCAGTTTTCTCCCACTCACAAATTATTGCTTGACCCATCCCTGCTTCTTTTTTCAGACAAGTAAATGACTGGGTGTTTTATCTCATCCTTGTGGCATGTATAATATAGACCTTGCAAGCTGGTTATGGCTTCCCAAGGAAGCTTAGAAAATAATAACTACACAAGGTGCACTTCAGGTAAACTTTATTTTAAAAGGGGTTTTATTGTCTTAAAGGTCTGAATTGGGAAATGTAAAGTTTTCCAGGACACGTGGGGGATTTTCAACATGTGGAGACAACTTTTAAAAATCATTTTGGTGGGAAAATCCCATGGAGTGGCCCTTTGACAATCAAATGCTGATGAAAAAATTATAACATTCTCACTGATATCACACAGAGCATCTTTACAATTGAAGACGGATAAAATAAACAAGTTTTATATTCAATGAACTAGCGATACTAAATACCCTTCAGTATAGCAAGTGACATCTTTACAAATAAAGGAAATTAAATACTCAAGCATATTCATAATGCAGGGGCAGATTGAGGCTGTCTTCTGGGTCTTCCAGAAGACGGTCAGATTTTTAAAGTTTACATTGATAGGTAACTATTTTTTGCTGTCGGAAAACAGTAAATGATTCATGGAGGATGGATCAAAGATAAGTTGGAAGACTGTCAGAAAAAATATCTTTGGATCTGCCCCTGTAATGAGATGCATGTCCTCAGACACTCACCTCTCTTGTGGAGAAGGCCTGAAAGCTGGCTCTGACGGTCTGTATGCGGGGTCCGAGGGGTAGGACACTGGGGGACGACCGTATGGATCATGTGGCTGGGAATGAGGGGGCTGAAACACCAGATATATACATGTGCTTACCCAATAAGGGTCTAGGAGATGATTATATATTTATAATTTTTTTGTGTGTGGGTGTGTGTTTAATAATTCAGTGACCTGGAATTGAAAAAATACATAATTTGTAGAGGTCTAGTTCCAAGTTGTTATTTCATGATGTCATTTTATGATGATGATTAAAATATTTTAAATAACAAGCAAACATCTTGGCAAAAATTTGTCCATCACTGTCAATAAGAGAACTCTGATCAAAATTCACATAAAAGGCATGTCTACCAAGCTGACCATCTGGGTTTTCTCTCTCTCTCTCTCTCTCTCTCTCTCTCTCTCTCTCACACACACACACACACACACACACTCACATACACGTTTTTCCCCTAAACAGGAGATACAAGAAATCTGCAAAATGCCATTCTCAATTAGAAAGAGACTGCAACCAGACATCAATAAAACTCACTTGCTTATCCTGTTATGACAATGAGTAATATTAATTCTTACTGTTAATAACTTGTCTGACTTTTTCACACCTTTATTACCACCGCAATCTTATGTTTTTGTATAAGAGAATTTGGATCAACATTCACATGAAAGGCATGCTGGTCATGTCTACCAAGCTATACACCTAGGTTCTCTCTCTCTCTGTCACACACACACACACCTTTTGCACCTATACATGAGATTGAAGAAATCTGCAAAATGCCATTCTCAATTAGAAAGAGACTGCATCTAGACGTCAGTAAAACTCATTTGCCTATCCTGTTATTACAAGGAGTAACGTTAGTTCTTACTATTTATAACTTATCTCACTTTTTCACACTTTTATTACCATCACAATCTTATTTTTTGTATTAGCTAGTTTGTTGTTTAACAACCTCACTCAGAATCAATTAGATTTTACCCTTAAACTTCGCAGGCGGTGACCCCCTCCGAGTGCTTTTCTAGAAATGCTAAAATTACATCCACCTGCTATGGTTTCTATAACAACAACAGCAAACATAGAGATGTTTTTCTTCACAGCTATGAACTTACTGAGTGTGAAATAAACTTTTAGAAAAGTCTGAGTTCAGTTTAAGTTCAGGAAGCAACAAGATGTCTTATACCCCATTCACACTACAGTTGCAAAAATGCGCATTTCTATAATTTGGATTTTTCGTGAGGAATCCGATTCGGTATTGTGTTCACACTCGCGAAGCGAAACCGAATCCCATGTTGAAAATTTCAGGTTTAACTTCCTGTTTTGAACATTTGCGCATGCTCCGCACAGGAAAACTCAAAATGCCAACAAAAAAATGTGACGGCAAATGTATCTCAAAAAGACATGCCAGCATTCTTGGGAAGCATAAGATGGCAAGATAAGTTTGTTTCCTCATGTTGTAGTGAGTGGTGACCTCCAAATATGTTTGGTGCAATCGCTAAAGTAATAAACAAGCGTTCATAGATACCCGCACTTATCTGCACACATGCGCAGTAAGATCTGTACAGGTGTCGATTCCGGTAAGTTATCCGGATCGTGCTTAGAAATCCACCTCGCTTGCAGGATTTTGAAAATGCGCAATACAGAAATCCTCTTGCGTTCACACTACTGCATTTATTCGAATTGTGACCTAATTCGCAACTTATCCGGATAACTGAGCGTAGTGTGAATGGGGTATTTACCTTTACTTTTGATATTGCCATCATACAAGTTTTAAAAATTACTCCTTAGGGTAACATAAGCTCTCAAATCAAGTAAAAAATAAAAAAGCATTCAGTACTTCCTAGATTGCATCACCATTAAGTGTTTCAGGGCACAGTTTTAAAACTATCAATTTCTATTTTCATTATACAATACATGCACACTTATGAGAATCATAGTTAAATTTTTGTCACATTGCTTAGCAACCCTGAAGAGCTTTTCCAACTGTTTTACAGCAACAAAATAATCACAATAACATCGAATTCTGAAATTCCTATTTATACTGTTGTTATAACAAAGGCATGCTGTAACATGTCACAACCACCTGTGAGAGAGCTATGTTTGTCATGTCAGGCAGGGAACAAAGAATAACCTACATGTGTATGTAGAGATCTCCAGGAATGGTAATGATCTTATGAATTGGCAAAAATTATTAATCTTTCAGATATATCATTTTCCCCTCATTGAAAAAATCCAAGTCATTACAGTAATTAATATCCATCTCATGAACAACAGAGTTCTTGTAATCACACAATTATACTATATTTTCAGATGTACAGAAAAATTCTAAACTGAATTTTAACCACACACAATTTCTCGCTTTTACGCACACACACACACACACACACTCTCTCTCTCTCTTTTGCACACATACACACAAAAACTTTTCTCTCTCGCACACATACACAGGTAAACTCTCTCTCTCTCTCTCACACACACACACACACAGTCTCTCCTTACCGCAGGTCCTCCCTGTGGGTGGGGCGGTGCCTGTCCTGGGGGGAAGAAGGCTGGGTTCACATGTGGTGCCGGGGGGGCTGAATGGCCTGGTGGAGGGCCCCCTTGTCCTGGTGGGGGGTGCCCTGAGTAGGGGTGTCCTGGAGGGGGTGCCCCTGGGTGTCCGGGGGGCGGAGGGCCAGCATGTGGAGGAGCATCTGAAAGGGAAAAAAAACATTATGACAGTGCTTCCCCTTACGTGTGATCACATGCATAAAGCTGTGCAAGATGTGGCAGCTTTGTGTTTCAGACTGACCTCAAAACCATTACCTAATATCACCCCTAGTACCTGTGGTTGATCATAAGCAAAAGTTTGCTAAGAAATATTCCATGAATTTGGAACAAGAATTAAAATGTGGTGAACATAACACTGTGCAAGTCTACCTTAAATTCAACTGAAATGTAACATAGGAAGACAATTGCCAATGAAATGTTACGATAGATTTATCTCCACATCCACAAGCAACGACCTTTAAGTGGACAATGCAGCTTACCACACAATATTGATAAAAAATATATAACATATGCAAGCCAAGGAATAATGCAGAAAGTTTTTGAGAAAAATTACAGTAATTTTACAGAGAAATGAAGTCATTTTAAAGCATCACAGAAAAAATGGAAATAAAATTAAGTATAACTTTTACTCCTTAAAGGTACATACGAACCGAACATTGGTGGAGCCTGGATTCCTAGTAACACATGTAAACCACTTCTACTAGATTCTTATATGACTCAAATAAATTCGACATGCCAAGGGAAAAACTGAATAGATCACTCGATGAGCCATAAAAGACCTTTAGATGGCTCCTTTCTTTAAATTTATGGTTGTAAATTTAACCTACTTTCGTGACCTACTTTCCTGCCCCATTGACATACAGCTTAGAATGCCAGCAGAAAAATCCGTTCAAACATCATTTCCGGGTAAAATTATACAATGCCTTTTGGTAATTCTCTTAGTTATACTACTTGAAACTATATGCTGGCATTTGGTTGGTTTCTGTGACAAAAAATTGACTTTGTATGCATCTTTAACATATGACTGCACAAACCCTGTGATAAGGGGTTCACAGCACTTACTCTGAGGGGGTCCCATTCTAGGGGGCATCATCCCTGGGTGTCCAGGGGGTCCCAGATGTCCAGGGGGTCCACCAGGATGTCCAGCTGGGGGTGGGTGGTGGCCAGGGGGAGGAACAGGTCCTGGGGCTGCTTGAAATGGAGCTAAAATTACAATGGAAAATATTTGTTTGAAAATACAATCAGACGAGGAAAAATGTTTTTGTCTTAAGGCATAATGAATCATATTCTTTTACTTTTTTCTATTTGAAAAAGAAAAACTGCAGAGTATAGAGTGGGCAAATACATGTACCACCTACAGCTCAATAAACTGTTTTCATTATTCAAAAGCCACATATGAGCTGTGGAGTGAAAATGTTCATATCATTGCAATAGCAAGATGATTGGCTCACCTCAAGCAGATATTTTTTTTTTTTTTTTTTTGGCAAACATTTTGTGCAAGGGAATGAAATTAAAGACAAAACCCAACATATTTTATTGCATTAATAAATGTTGATAACATGGTGAACTTTGAAAGGAATTTCATGACCACCCCTTTTAATGCATCATTCCATATAGTTGTCATGGCAACTTTACTTACACACTCAGTGACCAGTTTTCAAGAGGCTGTTAATGACAACTGTATGGAACTGATAAGATGTGCAGATTGAAAAAATGTAATGTTATTAACATCACTTTCTAGATTAGATTAACAGAAACAGATATTGATGAGGAAAACTGAATTGACATCATGAGTACAGATTAGAGCACATCTCATCAAAATAATGATAAAACAATATGTTTCAACAAACAAGATTAAATAAATAACAATGAATAATGATTGCTAAATATATTTATAAAAAATTCACAATATTTTTACTTATGAACTGTGTCACAAAAATTATTTCCTGATAATGGATAAAGGCAGTCTTAATGGGAGTATTTTGCTTGCAATGATTTACGGTCTTAGTACATACATACAGTGTGCATTGTTAGGCACAAACCAAGGCACCCACCCTTCCAAAAAGACACTTTCTAAGCTTATAAACATTCTAAAATTTAAATAACACTACCCCACTTTTAAATACTAGTTGCATAAAGGGCTAGTAACCTAGAAATTTTAGCCAAAGGCCTGCCATGTACATTGATAAGTTTCTATGACTGGGTTTCCATACCTAGATCGATCTAACAGGATTGATCCATCTCTGAGGGGTTTCTTGCTAAATTGCTTTCAGCTTAAGTGGCTTACATGTCTGGCACACCTACTGAAGCTGTTAAGCGATAATTAATTACCCCCTAGCCGCTTGTTGATTGCAATTTAGCAAGAATCCCCTCAGAATTAGATCGATCCACAGTTACTAAGATAGGATCTGGGAATTGTTCCTATCCCACAATATTTTTTTTCCTTTTCTTTGTTTCACTGTGTTGTACTACTTACGCATTTGTGGGGGAACGCCCGGCTGTGGACCCACTGGATAGGAAACTGAAATATCAACAATAGCACAACTTTGAACAATGCATTGGTGTATTATATATAAATATGCTGTTTCAACAAAGAGGGAGCTGTCTGCTGTGTGTGACATCATGCGAGGCTAGAAACCATGTAAGGATTAGCGTGAGGGGAGGCTAACATTTAAAGCAAAAAAGGGTGAAACTTTGCGTTAGGAAAATCGCGCTTTAGAAAGAAATACAAGACACACAAACTACGGTGAATATGTTCTGTTTTGAAATAGATAGTTATCTGACAAAACTTGAGTGAAAACAACCCAGGGCCCAGTTTCATCAACACTGGATAGCGCCATCCTATGAATAACACTATCCACTTGATAAAGTTGCTATCCTATCGACAGTTATCCTGATGAAAGCAGCCATTTTTAACCACTGTATAGCAACAGAACCAAAAATATTTATTAAGCATTTAGGAAACATTGCTTTATCCACAGGATAACTGTCCAGAGGATGACAATTTTATCTAATGGATAGTGTTATCCATAGGATAGTGCTATCCAGTGTTAATGAAACTGGACCCCGAAAAAAAAAATATATGAAAAAATTCTTTCAGCTTTAATTTGTTGTTGCGCCACACTGGCTAGTCTGCCATTTTGTCTGACCCCCCTCTCCTCTAAGTCTTGCGCACAACTGCTTGATATTACACGAAGTTACGAAACTTTGGATTTACTTGGATAATCCCCATTCTGTAATGATACTTTTGTAATCTAAACTGAAAAAATTCCCTTTTTTTCAAAACATACATAACGTCATCACAAAAAAGGAGTTCCAGAAAATGATGGTGGATTTTTCAAAAAGTTAACTGAGACACAGCCACAGCTGTTCTTGGATTATGAGATTGTCACCTTTTAATTTGCAGAGTAAGGGGAACCAATGAAATTGCTCCACTTGGGGCTTAATCATTCTCCATTATCTTGAAAAATAAAATATGGGCACAAATGCAGGATTATCACTACTGTCTGAATGACGAAACCTCTCCTGTAATTTCCTGCCCACACTTATTTTATAATTGCCTAACACCTTTAGTTAATGATGTTTGTGCAATTTAATAACAGATCAGTTCATGTCCCAAAAACATTTTGTAAAGAATATTCATAAACAAGCAAAACGTTCTTTCACACATCAGTTGAACTTGGTAGTCAATATTCTTTGCTTAAATTCGCATCACAAGTTCAGGTGGCTTATAACCACCTACTGAATAATATCCCCAAAATCCCTCTTCAACACAGTGAGCATAAAAAAGAAAGCAGGGCAATCTCTAGGATAGTTATCTGTATCAATCACATGATTGCGTTCAAGAATGCCTTAATTTCTGCCGACATATTAACAAAAATTTGGCAAAATATTTTCCCTCTCCTGATGCAATCAAAACCAATCAAAGGGTAAGGTTGGCACTTTTACTGACCCCAAGGTTGTGTGTAAGCAAGCTGAAAAGGACGCCTCAAGTTCCTTTCATGGCAGGTTTTTTATTAAGGAAGAGACATGCAAATCCCAAGCCCATCTGCATAACAATATGTAGCACAAAGCACTGAATTCTGCATTTTTTTCTCTCCTTTTTTAATAATTTTATAACTTACTAGAAGATGTCACTGGTTGGATTGGCCGTGCATGTTGTGGTATATAGCCAACTAAAATACAAAGTTGAATTGTAAGTCACTGACAGTGTACATAAAATATCTTCCCAATAGAGACAGAGACCTGCAACCTTTAACATTTGTTTTTCACTGGGTAAAATAACCTTCACCTTTGAGACAGGAAGGATGCTCTTGTTCGTATCAAAATTGTAAGGAATATTAAATATACCAAAATGTCTGCTTATTTGCTCACAGGTATGTCTGGCGAGGAACGTGTCCCCACTGATGACATGAAATCCCACTGGGTGCAATATAATAATTTTGTTACGGACTACTAGTGTACCCTGCGGTCAGAGAGAACTTGAAGGTGAGCTACTGAGCTCTGGAGGCTGGTAACTCAGCTTACTCCTTTTTTTTCCAAGTAAGATCTGAGCCTCCTAAGGCATGACCCAAACATCCAATGTAATCTAATTAGTTTCATAAATCAAGCCTCCAGTGGCTGGAACCTTAGGTTGTTATAAAAGTTTGCAGAAAATAATGGTCTTAGTTTCTGGATCACAGTGGGTCAATCACAAGATACAATGAAGGCATTTACTACAATGAAGTTTGCATAATAATACACTTGATGAAAAATGTCAGATTTCTACCTTAGTTGAGGATGGAGGCAATGTTGGTCAAACAGTAACTTGTAGCTTAGGGAATGCTATTATTTTTTTATTCCCTATTTTAGACAGACAATAAAGAAGTCCTAGACACAATTGAGTCTAAAAAAATAAATAAATAAATTGACACATAAATCAATCATGTTATATAGTGAAATGGCCTCCTGAGAATAGCAACCACCTCAGCAAAATCTTACTGACTAATGAATAAAACCAGTGACAATGATGGAGAGAATTTTGAAATGAACATCACAGCAAATATGCTTCGCTCTTATATCAGAATTTAGCCAAATGAGCCATGTAAATGTGGAAAAACTTCTTGAATTTTGTTTCTGCTTTCAAAGAAAAAAATCTGTTTTGTACGTTTCATACAGACAATCTTATAATCTATCCACTTTAAATTCACAGCTTTATCATTTATATGCAATAATCTGACACTTGTAGAACATTTCTTTAAAAAATTCTGTATGGCATATGATGCATATAGAGAGCTTATCAAAAAATAATAAAATTAAGTATTTTCCTGTAGGACTCAAGAGATTTCCTTCTATGAAATTCTCACAGGAAACTAAAGTATTAGTATTTATTTTCAAACATCTGGACTAATTAGTGATGCAGGAATTATCAGGATTCATACAGAAAAATGAAGATTAAATTCAAGGACTTTCAAGGACCTGTAGGCTCTTAATCAAGTACATTTCATGGAACTTATGAACATAAATGAGGACAGCTTCCTGTCATAGTTTCAAGAATTTTCAAGTTCATGAACTGAATCGTTTGAGGTAGAGCAATTGTCAAGCCTATGCAAACCCTAAAATATAACCTGTAGGAGAAAATAGCAGTGCTTAGGACGCATTGTCCAATCACAGAAAGGATTAGACCTCTACATGCTCCAATACCTACTTTTACTCTCCTCCTCCCTCTTCACACACACACACACACAGAAAAGTATAACATAAAATCAAAATATAATATTTACAGTAGATGAAGCACACCTGAAGTTAAGAAGAAAATGTAAGTACGTCAATTCCCTTATTAGGAATCTAATCGTAACTATAATGAAAAAGATATACAGGAACAAAGCACTGCCCATAAATTCCACAACCAACCAACAATGTTTAATCCCTCTACTGCAAAAGAACGATCATGAAAATCCTTGAAAACCAGTCACCCATTTAACTTCTGACCAATGTCGTTACCAGAAACTACACCTGTGTACAGTGTAAACTGAAAACCCTGCCACCACCACCATACCCCCCCCCCCCCCCCCATACCGAGTCAAAACATGCATAGTCACAGGTGATTACAAAGATCTTGGTTCTCACATCGCGAGGTTTGTACCTCCCAAACAATCTTAACATAAAAGA
Organism: Lingula anatina; assembly: GCF_051362555.1. NCBI lineage: Eukaryota > Metazoa > Brachiopoda > Lingulata > Lingulida > Lingulidae > Lingula > Lingula anatina. The sequence goes on along the minus strand of NC_141767.1, from coordinate 2,970,360 downwards.
AGAGACTCAGGTAATTTGAGTGTCTCATCTTTGCAGCCATTAATAAAAGCCTTTTACTCAACATTTTCACCAAAATATGCAATAAACCCCAAAAGGTTTGTCTTTTTTTCCATTTTCTATTTGCAAAAGATAAAAGACTGGTCTATATCAGGCCACAATGATTTCCTGTACATTACTGACTGCAGTTAATCATAAACAATGTCAACGAGATAAAACAGTTTTAAAAGTATACATTTCTTATTCCTAACACCACAAGTATTTCACCAAATATCTTTCAAACTTTAGGCAGAATATAAAGTAAAAAAAAACCATTCAATTATTATGGTGTATTTTCAAACAGAACTAGATTCCATTTAGATAACCATATGAATGGTCCACGAGGGCTTTGTTAAGTGCATTAAGCAATCAATTTCCTCGTTAAATCGCATCCCATATTTAGCTAGCACTGATGATCAGGATATCTGGAGTGAAGGTGCAGTGCAGTAAATAATCCACTAGGTAGATCATAACACATCTCTCTGTTAAAACTTACAGCTTGTTCAAAGATACATAATACAAACTTGAAAATGTCCCAAAGTCATATTTCAAAATGTCCTATTTCTCTTTCCAATTCAAACCGTAAAAAAAATTGCCTTTTTCCTCAATATAAATTAGATATGGTACGAAAATCCCAGGTAGGATATTTTTGACACGTTACCTAGTTGTCATATGCGAACCAAGAACTTTGCAATCACCATGTGTGCTTCTTGCCTATCACTTTATTCCTACTTTGACAGAACAAGGGGGTTGAACTCCCAACATCAAAGAATGTAGAGTTCACTGTTAACCCTGACATTTTGTTTCTTTTACACACTGTACAGATATAATATTACGTGAACCAATAAAGTGCATATCTTGGCTTTCTTCATCCCATTTGTGCCCATGGATGCTGAGCTTACTATGTATCCAATTTGGCGAGCCTTTCGATGCATACTAAAATCGGCCAAATTGGCACATAAGTTAGCTCACACCTGTGCTATATTTTATAGACACATACGCAGTAACTCTGTTCACATTTCAAGTGAACTGTGTGATAAAGAGGCAAAATGTCAGGGTTAACAATGACGTCAATGTCCTTCTCCCTTGGGAGTCCACCCCTGTCACCACTTCCTCCACCCCCCCCCCCTTGGGCATCCACCCCTGTCACTACTTCCTCCACCCCCACCCCCCTTGGACATCCACCCCTGTCACCACTTCCTCCACCCCCCCCTCTTGGGCATCCACCCCTGTCACCACTTCCTCCACCCCCACCCCCCCTTGGACATCCACCCCTGTCACCACTTCCTCCACCCCCTAGGCTCACTTACCACCAGGAGGGGGAGGCTCGGGGGAGTCACAGTTAGTAGGAGCAGTGCTTATGCTATAAGGATCTGAACATAAAAAAATAAAAGGGTGCAAAACACAACTCTGAACAAAATGTACACATCAAGAAAAATAAAAAGTAAAAAATAAAAACATTAAAACCATAAAACATAAATGAAATTGCAGTATACAGGGTGAGACATAGCCAGTAGTTCAATAGTCTATGAAAACTGACTCTGTATGAAAATTACCTTTCTCGTTACTCGGTAGTCTATACAGGTATTTTAAGGACAAAATACACAACAGGTTTCTAGAATCTTGAAGATCAATTTCTGGATAGTCATAGGCATCTATGTCGCACACTGAGTAAGCTATAAAAAGCAGCGTGTTGGCAGTACATATCAACCAATGTCAAGATGAAATCTACTCCCTGAACATCCTCAATTAGAACACGATTGTTAGCATCAAGTCTGACTCTACACATTGCCTTCACAGGAGACTAGCACCACTCTGACAAGATGCTAACAAGTAACTCCAGGACATCCTTTTACACAAACAACTTTAATTTAACCATTTAGCAAGGATCATTTTGCAAAAATGTCCTAAACTTGTTTTCAGACAAACTGTCATTACATTCTCAAGAAATACAGGGTGACCCCCCCCCCCCCCCCCCCCCAAAAAAAAAAAAAAAAAAAAAAAAAAAAAAAACATAGAAAATACTCCTGAAATTGCTCTCTGTCAGGCTAGGGAGTAATTTGACATGTGGGGATGACCCTATCTTGCTGGAACCACTGTCCATCTTGATTTATCCCTCTAAATCGTCCCAGTGATGTCCAAACTTCCTCAGCACTGCCACATAGTGATTTTGGCATAGACTTATCAGCTGGAAGTGTGATGTTGAGTGGGACAGCATTCACCTGACTTGAAACCCCCTTCAGATTTTTTCTGTGGGATTTCTCAAGGATAAAGTGTACCAGAACAACCCTCAAATGATGGGTGAAATGTGGGCAGCAATCACAGCAAAAATCAGTGAAATCCTGAAGGAGGAATGTGTTTGAGAAATTGGCATTTTTTTCACGACATATGCAAGTGTGCATCCAATGCCTCAGAAGCCATTTGGAGCATATTTTTTTTAAAAAGAACATGCCTTTTATGCAAAGCAACCAAGATAACTGAAACTTTGGGGAACAATCATACACATATTGAAATATTAAATCCAGCAAATTTCTTGAAATTTGATGGACATTTGTAGGATTTAATAAAATTTGTTTTTTTTTTTTTTTTGGTCACACTGTATATGGTAAGGAGAAAAGAAGGGCAGTGAATACTATGCAAAAACTATCTAGCAATTCGGTATTACTGAATGTTCACAGAAAGGTTTTTAAGACAAATGATGTCAACTTCTTCACTTAAGATAATTTATTCTTCTTGGTGAACCAACTTTTGATGAAAAGGGGGAAGCTCTGAATTGTGATACATTAATAAGGCCCATATACAAAGTGCTTATGCACCCATGTTAAAAATGCATGGGGAGAAAAGAAGACAAATCTAGCCTGCTATTCCCCATTATAGAAGGTGAACTGTTTACTTACTAAGTTTCACCAATTTTATTTAAGCCAAATGAAAAACATCGAGTTCAACACATGAACTAGACAGCAAAATGTGAAAATATACAGGCACCAAACAGCAATAATAAATAAATAAATAAATAATCAAATACATAAAGCTAACTTTTGCAAATATAATCCAATCATGCTGATTTTCGAAAGGAACCCTTTTAAAAAAAAAATAACATAACTGCTCATTAAACTAGAGGATCAGAGAGGCGATACCGCCTCCAAATATTGTACCACCAGCTGGAGCAAGCGCATTCGTATAGACCCCCACATACACAAAATAAGGGACACAGCCACCAGTTTTGTGCTTGACAAGCTGTAAAAATGCAATCAACAAGAATTTTTAAACTATTGCAAAAAATATATATGGTACAATCAAATTTAAGTTCTTGGTAAGGTAGGTCAAGGGTCAATTTCAAGGTCACAGTAAATTGCCAGTATATGACTTCCTATTCAAGTTCAAGAGTAACTATGGACCTATCTCTGTCAAGTTTGAAGTTAAAAGAGAAAGAAATTAGCAGAGTTCAGTTCATGATAATAAGTAGGTCAAAGGTCATTTTAAAGGTCACACTTAGATTGCCAGTATAGGACTTCCTATTCAACTTCAATAGTAACTATGGACCTATCTCAGCCAGTTTTGGAGATAAAAGGGAAGCAAAATTTGCAAAATTCAGTTCATGGTGAAAAGTAGGTCAAAGGTCAATTTCAAGGTCACATTTAGATTGCCAGTATATGACTTTCTATTCAAGTTCAATAGTAACTATGGACCTATCTTTACCAGTTTTGGAGATAAAAGGGAAGCAAAATTTGCAAAGTTCAGTTTATGGTGAAAAGTACGTCAAAGGTCAATTTTAAGGTCACATTTAGATTGCCAGTATATGACTTCCTATTCAAGTTCAATTGTAACTATGGACCTATCTCAGCCAGTTTTGGAGATAAAAGGAAAGCAAAATTTGCAAAATTCAGTTCATGGTGTAAAGTAGGTCAAAGGTCAATTTTAAGGTCACATTTAGATTGCCAGTATATGACTTCCTATTCAACTTCAATAGTAACTATGGACCTATCTCTGCCAGTTTTGGAGATAAAAGGGAAGCAAATTTTGCAAAGTTCAGTTTATGGTGAAAAGTAGGTCAAAGGTCAACTTTAAGGTCACATATAGATTGCCAGTATATGACTTCCTATTCAAGTTCAATAGTAACTACGGACCTATCTCTGCCAGTTTTGGAGATAAAAGGAAAGAAAAATTTGCAAAATTCAGTTCATGGTGTAAAGTAGGTCAAAGGTCAATTTTAAGGTCACATTTAGATTGCCAGTATATGACTTCCTATTCAAGTTCAATAGTAACTTCGGACCTATCTCTGCCAGTTTTGGAGATAAAAGGAAAGCAAAATTTGCAAAATTCAGTTCATGGTGAAAAGTAGGTCAAAGGTCAATTTTAATGTCACATATAGATTGCCAGTATATGACTTCCTATTCAAGTTCAATAGTAACTACGGACCTATCTCTGCCAGTTTTGGAGATAAAAGGAAAGAAAAATTTGCAAAATTCAGTTCATGGTGTAAAGTAGGTCAAAGGTCAATTTTAAGGTCACATTTAGATTGCCAGTATATGACTTCCTTTTCAAGTTCAATAGTAACTATGGACCTATCTCTGCCAGTTTTGGAGATAAAAGGGACTAGATGTTATAATTTTGGAATTACCATAATGTGCCTTAAATTTCATACAGAAAAAATTAATTAAAATAAAGAAAATGTCATTTTGGTCAAAATTCTTGAAATAGGAGGTGCTCTGAAGTTTCAGAAGTTCAAATTTGATGAAATAATGTCATTTTTGAACACAAGTTGTCTGCTTTGCCAAGCCTTATGTTTTATTTTTCCAGAGTTCAAAATTTATTATCCATTACCGTACTGCACATTTTGCTTTTACCACCAATATGTACTTTTTGATAGAGCGTAACTCGAAAACCGTATGGAATACAAAAAAACCGAGACCACCTCCAGTGTTGGGCTTTACATGCTCTACAAAATGCAAAAAAGAATGGGTCTCTAGCATTAACGGTTCCCGAATTAGAAACAGTTTTCAGTTTCGGTATCTTATGGCCGCTACTCCCGTGAAAATGCACCGATTGACCCCAAATTCATGGAGATGAAAGATGACCTGAAGGGTAACACTTTCCAATAATATTATTGGTTAAGTCTGTGTGGTGTCTGAATAACAGGGCAAAAAAAATTTTTTTTCGTAAAAAATTTCATTTTTTTGAAAATTTTGGCCCATTTGACCTTGAAGTAGAGGTCAAAGGTCAAATCCAAGGGTATATTTGAAATCTACACATATGACTTTTGGAAAGCCGTCTATAGAAATTTTTCCCATAACTCCTTCCGTAGGGTAGATAATTAGCATTTAATTTTGCCATTTTTAGACAAGGGTGCATTGCAATGAGTGCCACACCCAGACCCCAATACCGACAAAGCCCAAATTTTACGTGGAACGAGTTGAGATTATAGGTGACCTAAATCCATGAGATGGGTACAGGGGCCCTTACCGTCTAGGAGGAGAAGCGGTAACGGTAGCCGTCCGGCGGAGCCGGCGGAACGATCCGGACGGGACCGAAACCATGTGTACCGCCAGCGCTAACGCTGGTGGTACAATTAAAAACAAAATAAAAATATGGTTTGGCAGCTACAGGGATGCTTTGAAAAGTGACATTAAAGGACCAACATCGTGATAAACAGACATTCAAAGTGTCTGTCCATAAAAATTGATAGAGAACTCCTCTCTGCATATCTTTTTTTATTTTGTTCTCAAGTTTTAGACAGCAGTGAAAATGGTCACTTAGCATACCTAGTGAAACAAACAGCACATCAGATCTTCACAAGAGATTTGAAAAATTGATGCTTTGTAACTTACCAGGGGGTCTGTCCCACTCGGGCCGTGGTGGGCCAGCTCTGGGGTCTTGTGGGGTTGGGCCTCTCATTCCCCCTGGGTGGGGACCACGGGGAACCTGCAGTACACATGCATAGGTATACAAAGGGTGGTAGTTTTAAAATGTCTGATATATAGATTTGCATTTATCACTGCTATTCTGTTGTTGTTTTTTTTTTTTTTTTTGTTTTTTTTTTTATTGGAAAAAAATCCTTCAAAGATAAAAAATCATTAAATATGCAAGTAAGTCTACAATGTTTACCATTCCTGGTGGAGGCCCTTGTTGTCTATGGGGAGGTCCACCCTGCATTCCTGGGGGAGGGGGGCCCTGGGGACCAGGGGGGCCAGGGCGTGGGGGGCCTGAAAGATTTCAAATTCAACTGAACAATTTTTCTCATCCATAAGTGGTCTTTCCACTTGTTGCAGAATATAACTATATTTCTTTTTCACACAGTAAAATAAATATTTAACAAATACAATAACAATGTAACATTTTCAATGTATACAATTAACAGAAATTAATGTATGGAAATCAATAATCTTGTGCAACAAAATCTAGATTTATTGACTGGGTTATTCCTAATTATTACTTCCAAAAGCTTACACATCACATTCTCTTCACTGCTATTATCTCCCAGTCATCTTTCTTCTGTATAGAAGACACCTGTTGTTCACAAAGGAAACTTACCTCCAAAATGTGGTGGTGGTGGTCCTCCTGGAGCTCCAGGGGGTGGTCCCTGGGGACCTGGGGGTCCTGCTGGCCTCTGCCCCCTGGGTGGGTAGGGGTTGCCACGCCCGCGCCCACCACCTCCCTGGGGGTGATTCCTGCCTGGAGGACCTCGGTTATCCTGGTAACCTAGACATTACAAATTTCATAGTCTTCAGTTCTAATCAAGTTACCATGCTTTATTAGGCCATGATTCTTAAGAAGTGATTCCTGAGGAATAAACGCAAACATTTTTCCTGAAGTGAACAGACATGATTTTGGTTTGTTAAAAAAATAAGAAACTGAGTGACAGGGGGTGTGAGAGCAGCTTAATGCAGAACAACGCTGAGAAAAAATCAAATTTCAATATAAATGGAAATAAAAAAATGGTACAAGTGTAGCACCTTGTCAAATATGCACACCAATCTACTATCCCAGTCCCAGTCTGACTCTGTCCACTTACCTCTGTCCCTATCTCTGTCTCGATCTCGGTCTCTGTTGTCATTTCTGTCTCTGTCCCTGTCTCTGTCCTGGCTAGGAGAAGCATCTGGTTTCCGCGACTGGTTCTCAAACTGAGACAGGTTGTGTTTATTGCAGTGGGTCACCACGGGGGCCTGGCCGTGGAGGTCCTTCCTGGGGAGCTTCTCCATTACTATACGTGAAGATGAGTCGGACCCAAAAGTTACCACAGCAAACCTGAGGAATGAAATGGCAGGCTTATACACAGATTGTACACGCAATCACATAGAAAGTTCACTCAGTGAAAATCAGAGGAATTTTTTTAAATATTGAGTCACTACTTATAACATTTTCAGCTGCAATATATAAAACAAACAATCAGTGAAACAAATAACATTTCGGTCTTAATGTTCCAAGTTAAGATGAAGAAACATACATACCCTTTAGACTGTCCATTAGCTCTGTTTTCATAAAATTTAATTTCCAGGAGGTCTGTGATTCCTAAACTTGTGATACAATCAGTCAGATCTTGATCTGTGGTCCACTGCAAATGAAGAAGCAAACATAGATATAGATAATTACTTATGTGATTTTTTATTTAGGTAACACTTAGCAAAAATGGTCATTTAAGGGGAATCCTACTCTTAACTGTATCATCTCCGCACCGAGAATGAAGTCTTAATTAGAATTGTTCAATAATGTACCCTAAACTGTTCACTGTTGAAAGAGAGAACTCTCTGTATTCTCTTACCCAGGTCATATTGCCCACATAAAGTGACACTCTTTTCCCTGTGTAAGCTGTTGTCCCTGCAGGCACACGAGGTTTGGTCTCTTGGCCATCTGACTGAGGGTGGTGCTGCTGTACGAAAAAAAAAAGTTTATTAAACATTAGTGATACTGTACCAACAGTGATTTTCTACCAACAGAAAGATTTAAGTGCATTCAAGTTCAGTGCCAACTATGGGTGAATTTCCTCTAGTTCAAGGGTGATGCTGCAGTAAAAAAGTTTTAAAAAATACTTAAAAGTTGAAGTTTTTGACAGTTTCCACTTTATTCAAACAGAACTGCAGCGTCATAAGGTATATTGTACAAAAAGTACTTTGCTTTCGATATTGTATTAAGTTGGTTTCTAAAACCCCCTGTAGTCATGCTCACCTCTTCTGTGGAATGATCCTGTGAGGTTGAATGTGATGTTATGACATCATCATAGAGGTCGACTCCGCCACCATTGAAGTCGGCATCCTAAACAGAAAATTAAAACAATACATTTCTACTTCTTAAATTTATTCCCTTGGGGAGTCTCACTAGATTACTGTCAGCTTAGCCGGCTTAAATGTCTGTCCCGCCTACTGAAAGCTGTAAGGGGTTAATTAACTTCTGTGCGTGCTCGGCTGATAGCAATTTAGAGTGAACCCCTAGGGAGTTAGGTCGATCCAGATAGATCGATCTAAATCTGTGGGAATGCAGTAAGCTGAGCTGACAATACACGAAATGAGACGAGATCCAAAATAATGGCTTCTCCGGACTCTTTCCGTCGGGTTACTACACTGCACTGCAAATTTAACACTTGCACAGACATATAACAGCAATATTTACAATGACCTATCAAATACATATATATCATCACACATACGGTTTCAATTTCAATAAAATCACTTTGTTTTCACAATATAAAATCAGAGACATCCCTCATTCGGAGGGTGATAACAATGCCATTGCACGTTTTATGCAATACTTTGATAAATGGTTTTCCCAACCTAATGCTTTAGAAAGTAAATGACTTATGCATCAAAGTGTGAAAAGATTATGCAAAATGTTTACTTGATGGAAATCATCCTCTAAATTATCTGCATACAAATCGATGTCCACGCCGTCCGCCATTGTGTCGGTCTACCTCATGCCTTGTCCTTTAAGTATAGAACAGCAGTCTCAGTTTATTCGGGGTAAATACGTGCACATTGCACAGTATATTGAAGGTTGGTATATAACATAATGTTCAATAGTATAAATATCACACTTCTTGTGTGCTCTGTATACAATTTTGGATGAAATAATAATTTTGTAAAGAATGAGGTAAAATTGCCACCTGGTGTGAGAAATAAGATTGTGGTCAAGACAAGCCTATTCCTAAGTGTACGTCAAATATTACTTTGTTTTTGTTATAAGCTTGTGGTGCGAGGTCTTTGCTACTGTCTATCTCTTTTTCTTTCCACGTCTCAGACAAACACAGAATATCTGAACCAGGCTTCGCCTTGACTATCTTTTTCTCTGTACCCAAACATAAGGGTGATTTGATTTTCGGGTAAAATTTTCGTTCCCTGTCTTTTTTTTCTGTCATGGTTTACCTTCCCTATCCTTTTTTAAAATGTAAAAGTACTATTCGAAAAAGACACCTTTTCAGACCAGTGAAATGTGATACCTTATCCCTTTGACAAATTTCAGAAATAAAATTGTTTTTTAAAAGTAATAAGCGCATTAATATTTTAATTTCAAACGAGGGAATGAAAGCAAACAATACTAACGTCAGAGTGACCATGCAATGTTATGAGAAGATTAATAGCATGATTTAAGCCCTTCAATTGATTCTTAAGATTGTGCGTACGCATTGATATTCAGGTGATATTCAGTGATTTTTCCTTCCATTAAAAATGCAACATGAAGGTTTATCGATCCATATATCCTGTCCAAAAATGATGTTTCTTGTCAAAAGGGTGGACTTACACTCCATTCTCATAGATTAGATCGACCTACATTGGATCGACCTAACTCCCTGGGGGTTCACGCTAAATAGCTGTCAGCCGGGCGGACACGAAAGTTAATTACCCCTTAAAGCTTGTAGTAGGCGGGGACGGACACTTAAGGGGGATTATCTGACAGTAATCTAGTGAGACTCCCCGCGGTGATAGATCGATCTAAAAGTTGTGAGAACAGAGCCTAAAAGTCGGCTGGTCCCTTAAAATAACTTTTTAACGTAATTTTCAGGAAAATCATCGGTTCATTAAGGTTTAGGGCAAGTTATATAGCACAATATCCAACATATTTAAACACCATTTTTCTACTCTAGCCATCCCTTAAATCCTGGGAGTGAAGAAAAATGGGTAATTTCTGTATGCTCAGACGTCTAACAACAATCATGTGGGTTTTGGAAGCCTGTTTATTGTTGAGTTGAAGTAATTGTGGACCTTATTCCGCTCGTTACCGTTCTATCAGTAGGGCCTAATATATCAACTACATGTAGATAGTAGAGGTGTCCTGGATGATTTTTTAAACGGTATCTGTTGTATGCCATATACATGTAAGAATATTGCCAATAATTGTCTGTCCAGTATGAAATAAATTTGATGTGATCTATGTGTACAGTGTTTCCATGTATGTGGGTTACACTTTCCCAAATTCTAGGGCCCTGCAAACCCATTAAGTGGGTCCTAGTACAATTGTGGCTGTAGTTGTCAACTTAATGAAATTATTGTCTTAATTTATTTCAAGGTTTTGATTTGTGTGTGTGAAGGTGTTTTCTCCATGAATTCTATCTCAATTCTATCTCATTTTGGTATTCTTCATTGTAATCATATTCAAACAGGCGTTATCCTGCATGCTCCTATTCACACCGATCATAACGTTGGTTAATGCTGGTTAATAGCCAAGACCCCAAGCCCCCTCCCCTCACCTTTCTTAGCCTACCACTTCAGCACGTGATAAAGTTTTATCACTTTTATTGCTCTTTTATTGATGCTAATGTATAGTTGATGGTTAGAGCGTGCACGCGCAGTGGCGTTTAAATGACCCAAGGAACTCTTTGGGAGGATTTTGTTGCCAATTACTGTAGTTGGTAGTCTGGATGTGGGTGTAATGGAAACGCAAATAATTTCAAGCCAGGATTCAGTAACCATGGAGAAAGAAAAAACGTGGGAGAAAGCGGCAAAAGTATCTTTCAGGTAATCTGTAGTGTTGACTTAATATTTTTTACCTCCCAGGTCGTTTAATTTTTTGGTGAAACTGGTCTAGGTTTGCTTCAAAATTAAGTGGATTTTATTAACGATAGTCATAATATGTATATAATTCTGTAAATTATGAAAATTCTAAAAAATCTATAAAAATTAGACTCGTAGGTGAAACAATGACTTCGTTGGGTTTCCTTTAATGCCCACTGTTAACTTGTCCATTTATTTGAAAGGCTTTATCATACCTTGCCTCCGTGCACGCTCCCGAATATCAATAAATAAAGCATTTTTAAAACGTACGTGTATAACTGTTTTAATCATGGTATATTAGACTCATAAGGTGTTTTGATTAAAGATTTGCCCTTTGTGCTTTAAAGGTTTTGAAAAAACTATTACTCAACTTTTCTTCACCGCCAAAAATCATTTTGATTTTTTTCTGATGTCACAGAAATCCAGCAAATCATCTTTATTGTTATGAACAATTTCACATCTGAAATATGTCACATCGGCCCTCGACCAAGAGTTTGGAATTAAATTTTTAACTATTAATCAGAAAATATTAATATACAGTTTTAAATTTTATATATTGCAATACATATATAACATAAATAAGGTGTAACGTCGACGCTTTGTTGGCGCAAAATACTCAGTGAAACCGGAATTTTTGATAGCGTTTTCGATAATAAACCTATCTTTTGATATTAAATTTTAATTTTACCTGTTAAATTTACTAAAAACACTGAAAACTAGCAAAATTCAATGACATCATGAATATCCGTGATCTTAAAATTTGAGATTTTTACAACTAATGCAGTTTATAACTTCAAGCATCGCTATCACAAAACACACCGTATTTGGATTAAAAAAAATGAAAAACGCCTTCTTTGTTTAACAGCAACAATATGTTCTCAAGATAAGTTTAAGAAATTTTATGACACATGAGTAGCACTCAAAACCTGCAACAGGGGAGCATGTTGTTCATTCTATTGGATTTTCAGGTGTGCAAGGTCACAAAACCCTGGACTTCGATACATGTGTAGACATGGGCCTTAACGAACCATTGATAAACACCAAAATGGATATAAGAAATAAACGTCGACAAACAAAATGACAGCTAGAGCTGACATAATTTTTCGTTTGTTGATTATTAATTGATAAATCACGGTCTATTTGGGGAAGTCCCAGATTGAAAAACCATACAATAAAATTTATGGCCACTCCATTTATCTAGTATTATTGCCAGTTCCAAACTGGCCAGGATTTAAGGTTGACTTTGCACGGAGCACCTGAAAATTGTAAGATTTTAATGCTAGAAACATGTCAATATTTAAAGTATTTCATTTGATACTACGATAAAATTTTGAAAAAAGGTCTTTCTTTAAATCTACAAAGTCTCATTTTCCCCAATATTTTCCCTTCGTTTGCAAACACGCACAAAAATTTACTTCCTGACACAAAACTGAATTATCTCTCAATCTTGTGAATAAACATTTTGAAGCATCACAAACAAAACAGTTTTGGAGAGGGGGATTATTAATAGATAATTTATTCGAATTTATTGAGTTATAGCTGTATTACTTTGCTTCGTTGAATTCGATCTATTTTCAAGCATCATGGCCAAAAACGGGACATCAGTAATAATATGAACTAATTTTCCAGGAAGAGACTAACGAAGTATCTGTACAGCTACCCACTTTTAATGGCTATCAGCATTCTTTCCATAGCGGACGCTGCGTGTGTAGTAGGGGAAGTGCTGATTGATTTAACTCTTACCAATGGTAAGAACTGTAGCCCGCCAAATAAAAATGCATGTGTTTTCGTTTAATTGGGTGTTTATTTTAACCACGAATGATTTTGATGAAAAAAAATTACCTAACGAAAGTCATTGGTTAAGAGGTAATAATAAATGACATATGAAGGTTATTCCTTTTGCCCCTAATACCAATACTCGATATACTGTCCGTATTGCAGGAAAAACGGAGGCAGCAAAGGCTTACGTGACTTCCATTCGTCAAGCTCTGTATGACAGGTTTCCACACTTAAAAAGCAGAGCTACAGAAAGCGTCTCAGATTTAATCCGGAAGATTAGCAACATCCACTGCCCGGGACCAACCACGTCTGAGAGCACCGTTAGTCACGCCCCGACCCAAACCGAAGAACCCGGCGTCTTGTATCTGAATGTACTGACAGGATCACTCACAAAGCAGGCAGTCCCTGGGCAGCCTAGCAATTGTTCACTTCCTGGTGATACTGACCAATGCCCCCATGCCCTCGAACATGTCTTGAAAGAAATCGGCCACGTATTGCATATGCTGAGTCTTTTTATTCTGTCAAGTATTGTTTTTGTGGTATGTTGTTTTCCTATCTTTCCATAACAGTGTTCAGTTTTTCTAAACCTGTGCAGTCTTTGTTAGTACTACACTTAAAAATTCTTCAATAGACAAATTTTTTTTTTTTTTGAAAATTTCCAAATTTAAGTCAGAGTGTGATTCAAAGGTACTCAATTTAGAAAATACTATTTTCCTTCATTGGTGGGAAGCAAACATGTAGAATCTCGTATTTACCTTTTTTTTCCTGCAGCACTGTTTGAGAATAATAGCAACAAAAAGAAGATTCTTTCAGTATAAGTTTCAGGTAAGTGATATTTAATCAATAAAATGCACAGAAGTTGAATTTTTGGCGAAAAAGTTCTTATAAAAGGGGTTCATACCGCGCTTTCTACTCTTCTCAGTAGCAGATCTAGGGGGAGGGGCGGGGGGGGGGGGGGCAAAGAGGGCCACGTGCTGCCTCCCTCTCACAAAGCAGTATAAAAAGAGAGATGAGACCAAACCAAGAACATTTCCATCCCTGTACCCTATATATCATGATTTAATTGTTCTTGTCTACTAATTTCAATTTGACTCTATTCAATCGCCAAAATCTTTTGATCCTGCCCCCCTCCTCCCCCCCCTAGCAGAATTCTGGGTCCGCCAGTCCCCCTGTCGACTCCATTTATTCAAAATCAAGTATCCAGTTGCGTTTTCCTGATAATTTTCTGGATGGGGATTTACGAAATTTTCTCGACTTCGTGAGCCTCGTGCTTGGTCTTTTAATTCGGTGTTTAGGGAGAACCTTAGCTGCCATGTTAAAACAAGACATATTCAAATGATACATCTAAGAACCAAAATGCAGATTGTAGAAAAATATTCACCCATTTCGCTTTTTTAATCTTAAGAGATTATATTTTAATTACGTAAACTCAGCAATGATTATCTAAATAGCAACAAACATAGTTGGTTAACAAGGCTGATAAAACAGTAATCAAATGTGAATATATTATAGGTATTTGATGCTGCCGTGGTCACCATTTCACTTGTGTTAGACTTGGCGTTTCTGAAAGGTATTTGGTCTGACGATACCGGGGAGGCAGCAGTATTAGTGCTTGTCTTAGTGCCATGGAGGGTGATAAGAATTGTGAACAGTAAGTGATTTTTTACCATGGAGGGTAATAAGAATTGTAAGCATTAGGTTATTGTTTCGCGATAAAGGTGTCAATATATACTTCCAGTGCAAGATATGCCGGAAACATTGCAAATCTAAAATTAATTGGACTTTTTAACCATGTGAGGGCACCTGTAGTTCACAGGAGGTCTTCCTCGAATCGGGGGGCTTCCATTAATTTCAGTTCGTAGTACTTAATGTAGAACAAGCCTAATCACTTATGTGACGTCAAATGATTCTTGGACCTCTTATTTTTGATTTTCATTTTAAATACATTACTTTTACCAGGGCTCCGGAAATGAGTGTTACATTATGCAGTTGAACAGTGATGAGAAAGTAAAATTGACTTGTAGATTCATAAACCCTGAAAACATGGGGGCAGTATTAATTGATATTTTTCTTGTGTTTGCATATATTTTGGCTTGATATTAGATTATCATTTCTGATATTTTAATCCTGTGCATGTATATCCCTAATTGATAAAACACCAGCGCATGTACCATCCCGACCTTACACTAAGGCATGTCTGGGGTAGCGCTAGCAATTTTTTTCACTTAGCCAAATCACCACATTTTTGTCAATTTGTTATCATAATGGTTATAATTTGGCTAAAACATGTCATATCAAGCCCTTTTTCTTTAACCAATTTAAGTCAGTTTTAGCATTTGGCTAAATTGGCGAGTGTTAGCGCTACCCCAGCATGATGTGCATATCATGTATATGTATTTCTACCTCACCCTGGTAAAACCACGATCGGAATCTCAACTGATTTGATTTTTACTGTGTCTGGATTTCAGTTCCTTTTTTAGCAGATGCACCCATTTTATGTCTCAACTGTAGATTCGTTCTTCTACAATTTGCTAGGTTTTGTGATGACTGTGAAAGAAAAGGACCACATTGCAATGAAAATGGTCAAGAGCGGCCGCAAAAAAGCGCTGAAACGAGTGTCCGACTTGATCAAACAGGCCGAGCGTCACAAGGTAACCTGTCGCCTATATTAGCAAACACGGTTCAGAATATCACCTTTGTACAATTTCGTTGTTTCAAACTGTTATTAACTTTAATTAAGAATTTTCTGTTATGTAGCCAAATTTAGCAATTAACGAAAAACAAATTAAAAACAAATCGTTTCCTACCTACATTTGCATGAGGCATGACGATTCAGTCTTGTGATCACCCCCCCTTTTTTTTGGGGGGGGGGAGAGGGGTCGAAACGTTATGCCTCAACAATAAAAATATATTACCATTATTACACAAGAGACTATGAAAACCCCATTTCACCATGACTTGTGTCATTACAGCAAGAAATACGCGCTTTACGTGGATTGTGCAAAAAGTTTGAAGCACCAGAAGATGCCATAAACGCCTGTAAGCCGCAGGTGGGCAACGGTGAGTCGGAACTTCATTGGTTTTCTATCATATAAATCTTTTGGGTATTCCAGAGGACGGTCAGATTTTCAAGTTTACATTGACTAGTATTTAATTTTTTCTGTCGGAAGATGGTCAAAATGGGGAATGGATCTACAAAGATAATTTGGAAGATTAGAAAATATCTATGGATCCGCTCCTGCATAACATAACTGCAAATTTATATCTAACTCTTTGGGCAATGACCAAGATGGCGCATTTGGTCAAAGGCAATTTTCGTTTTGAACTTTATTCACTACATTCATTTTCGGTTCAGTTTTTAAAAGCGTGCCTTGGGAGAAAAATCAGATAGTGTAACGCCTGTGTGAAGTGTCATTGTATAGCACGTTTTTTAAGGTGATACCATGTCCTTGTCGTTATTTCAGAGAATCGGTTCAGACGACGATCCAGTGGGGCGTCTCTAACAATGCTCGCTTCTCTGGCCGCGTTTGGTTCGCTTGGCTTGGACCCATCAAAAGTTCACCCATCCGATGATGAAGAATCAGAAGACGGCAGTCAGCCCTACCTGCGGACGTCATTGCATGAGAAGAGTGCTTCCGTGAACTCTGAAACCACGGAAAACAGAGCAGCTGATGATGATAGCCCCAGCAACAACAATTTGGATGACAGTTTTCTAAGCAACGATGCCACAGACAAAAACGCCTTAGGTTTTTATAACGAAAATGAAACATATGTTGAACTTCAAAGTACGCGGCAGAAACAGCAAGAAGAAAATAAATTTGCACAGGTCGAACTCCCAGAAAAGAAACCGCGGTCTTTCAGCGTCAGCAGCATTGGAACACCAAGCAGTTTCTTAAAGTCACCTATAAAGCGTCTTCGGTCTCTCACTTATACAGAGGGTAATGGCGCCGACACTGAACCACGTTCTTCCCATACTGCCACCTTGGTAGATAATATGGAAATACCCAATGAGCAGAATGAAATAACTCACTGCTAAAAAAAATAACATAAGAAAACACTATCGACTTTGCAGCGTGCGTTTGATATCAAATACAAATAAGAAAATGGCAATGAACACCGAATAAAGTTTTAATTTACTCTCTAGGAGGCACTGAAATGGGAAAATCCTAGTCCCAAAGTGCGCATCGGCGTGTCTGCCCTTCATTACATTCTTACACCGTTCAGCTTATTTCTTTCTCTCTTTGTATTTAATAATTTTTGTTAATTTTTCATTTAGCCATGAAAATTCCAGGGTTTTTAATCAGAGGAATGGCTACTAATATGATAGGATATCTGGTTAACGCTGTGTTTGACAAACGCGTGACTTTTTTTATTTGTTCAAATGTCGCACGTACATGTAGAATCAGATAAGTTGTTTCTAAATTTGTTTATGTATCTGAATGAATCGGCGAGATAGTGGTTAGAATTGCGTTGTTTTATGGTTCGGTAATTTCACCTCCAACTCAGATCAGTTTAGACACCTTTCTTACTAAAATATGCCTGTACACATTGAATATTATGACACAGGCGGATCTATGTGGAAAAAATCCTACCACTTCATTCCTAATACATATCTTGGATCCGTGAATGTCCTCATCTGTTTATTTGTAAGAGACTTTTTTCTCTTATCAATTGGCTTTTGATATTTTTATCTCATGAGCCAATTGATAAGATAAAATTTGTTTTGTCCAACTTGGATTAAATCCAACTTTATTGACGCACCATGTCAGTACTGTATGTGTGATGTACGTGATTAGGTAATTGGCGTCATATTAATCAGCCAAATCTATTTTCACACTAAAATATATATATATAAGCTGATTTTATAATATACGCTTCAAATCATTCATTGGTCTCATGTAGGGCCTTATGTGATATAACCAACTTGACATAAACTTATCGAGAGTCCTATGTGTTATAGCTAACTTAAAATAAACTTATCGATTTCTACAAGTGTCTCCCTTTATTTCAGGTAAAAAAAAACGATATAGGGGCCAATAGTTTTAATCATATTGAAACAAAGATGATTAATTGCCGGCATGGACCGATGTTTGAGACGGACGTTGGCTTGGCAAATTGGATTTTCTCTCGCCCAGTAGATACTGAAACGCAATTTTCACAATTATCGGTGCGAAAACAGCGTGGTCATACAGAGAATATACAGTGATAGCTTGGCGGGGAGGGGGAGGGGCAGTCTGAGGGAGTCGTAAACACTCTTCCTGACTGTCAAATACTAGTGCCTCAGTGGCGGATATAGAGGGGGGGGGGTCAAATATATTCTTGGATCCGCCCCTGTGCCTCATATGCGGATCCAAGAATATATTTGGATCCGCATATGAGGCACAGGGGCGGATCCAAGAATATATTTGACCCCCCCCCTCTATATTCTTGGATCCGCCCCTGTGCCTCATATGCGGAATAGGCCATCTACAGGTATCATTCATGAAAAAAGAAAAAAAAAAGTGACGTGTCTCCATAAAAAGTGAATAATAGCCCTATCTTATATAATACATGAGACGACTCGCTCGGCTGGTAGGGGCCTACAAGATACGGATCTTGTGACAACAGCACTTGGCACATTTTATAGATCTATCATCATGAACAAAACACATTTAGGAACAGAGAGAGTGTGGCTAAAGCCAGCAGATATTCAATTTCAGATACGAAAAAAAACGTATATTTTAAAGCCTTTAAGGAATTGCTCGCGCCTCTGCAGCTACTCAAGCAAGGTGAAAAGCATGCTGTATGGGTTTGAAAATCCCCACAATGCTTATTTTTGTCATCCACAGCTTCTTATAAAACCTTACATCTTAAAAATGATTTAACTCCTTTCAATATTTTTTCTAGAGCGTACAGTAGCCTACTTGATGATACTTGATGATACTTCGGAGGTTAGGAAGGTGGTCGCTGGTTACAATGACTGGCCAGCCATTTTAAAATAAATTAAGCTTTATAAATTTAATTAAAGGTCGAAAGAGAGGGGTAGATAAATGATTCGTGAGTACGAGAAATTGTTTATTTTCCCGGGAAAATCAATTTTGGCGGGTAAATCCCAAAGAGTTGCTCTTTATATATAAGTTTATGCATTATTTTAAGCCTCATAACTGCAATGTTACATTTACGTCAAAAGCCCACTGATGGAACACACTGTAAGCAATTGCGTCGTTTCTTTATAAATGTGTGATGATATGTAAACAGGCAAGCGACAGGTGCGTCTACAGGAAGGGTCATTCAATTGCATTGTGGGATAGGAAGTGCAACGTCTTTCCATAATGGTTAACCCTGGTTGCACTTTCAATCCTCGTATTTATGTCATTTTTTCTTAAACGTTCTATCTATCCAAAGCGAAACCACCGAGGAAACTAGAGGGATAATCACCTGATCAAGACAGAAAGGAATGAGAAATATTCTGGATACGTTTGAAGATGAGCCTCCTATCAGGTGAGACTTGGTTACAGGATTAATAATACTACACGTACTGTACTGTTAGCAGCCTGCAGGGATGTGACATTAGCAGTCTTCTTAATCTGTCTCAGTGCCACTGACGTGAGTTCACCCGACGTACTCGACTGGTACTTCGAACAATTAACCAGTGCTGTCAGTTAAACGGGGGCCATATCTTTCTTTCGTTCATTTGTACTATTGTAGAATAATACCAGTATATTATTGGGCTAAATGCCTCAGTTCACTCCACTTGGCACTTGTTTAGGTGAGAGGGAAAACTTATACTCCCCCCCCCCCCAAATCTTTATATTATTAAAATGATCTTCCGATGTTCGAGACACCCTGTCTTGACTGCAGTTTTCCTCTCATTTGGGGGCAAAGTAATAAGTACTAAATAAAATTAAGCAGAAAGAGTGGTTTGATAAAGTTTTACTTGGGTCAGTAGGAGCTTCTCTTTATATATATAAAGGCAGAGTGCTAGAGAACAATATATGGTCTACTTTCACTGATCAGAAAGAATCAAAGTCCATATGAAGAAAAAGATATATATGAGTCATTTCTTTATGTCTCTGGTTCACTTTTCCCTTTTTATTTCCACACATCATTCCTTTCCTTAAGAAAATTTTGTTATCACCTACAACAGTGAGCCCATGCATTGTTTTTCCTCTTCAACAATATCTAGGTGCATTATGACTCCCTGGGATGGTGTATTTATTAAAAAATGTTATTCATTTCTGTTGTCCCATTAAAAAAAGACAAAATCAAAAATAAGAATTATGTTTTTTATAGGTCACATTTTTACTAGGTAGAACCTATACTGTAAGGCATTAAAGATGCTGGATAGCAATGGTGCAAAGGCGTAAAGGGCGTAAAGGAATGTATATGAAGCTGACACAGTAAACCTGTGTCGTTATTACAATCTGATTATCAGATTATAAATCCCAGTCAAAAGTTCACTGGGAGTCCCTATGTCAAGTGTAACAGAGACACACTTGACTTCATATGTGTAGTACAACTGTGTTTGTAAACTATCTTTTTATCTATGTACAGAAGACAAGTTCTAAGTTTAGATGCCTTTGTAATAACTCACAGATCAACTTAACTAAATTAAAGTGTTTGTGAGTAACTCATATGACCTGCACAGGCCAGTGCTCACTTTTCATTGGCTCCTTCTGTCTTTCCTTCATCTTTGCCCCCTCCCATAACTAAAGAGATTACCAAAGCAAGCAAGGTTGCTAATTCGATGGATCTTTGAAATAAAAATGACTGCTGTTTACTTCCCTTGCAAAAATCTGTATTATTTAATATTCTCAATCTATTCTAGAATAGTTGGTGTATTTTTTTTTTTTTTTTTTTTTACAGTTCTAATGTTGTTCTGTAATGAATGTAACAGTTCGAGGAATTTTTCAGGAAGTCTTTCAGAATGTCCTAGAACAGATTACTAGTAAGTACATTTTTCATTAAAAGAAAAAAAAATTATGTTCTTGGACAGATTGAGAACCGTAAGTGAGCGTTAAATGAGACAAATTTTTGCAGGGTTGTGTATTGAACAGTAAATATACTGAAATTGAAATGTATGAATTTGTATGAAACATGCTGCTTTCAGATAAGAAGAATTATCAGGAAGAGGAAGGTATTCTACACAGTTTATATGGGAATTTTTTATGTTTGTCTTTGTAGCTTAGAATAAATGTCATTCCTATATTTCTGCTGCCTGATATGATATTATATTCCATATTTACACAGTTTTGTCTATATGAGGGTCATTCTGCATGTAGTCTTCCCCTTTGTAAAAATTTATCTTGCTGCATTCATTTTTGTTCTTTGTGTTATCCCATGAAAAAGGAAATGAGTACTAGCTAGTACTATAATACATTTTACTCAGACTAGATTTGTAGGAATATGAAGCATTACAGAACTTTATACAAAGGGGGACATACTACTAAACGACCCATAGAGAAGCAGACCTCTGAAATTATTACATAGTACCACCACATGAAATGTCCAGTCAGGTGGTGTGTAACAGTGTAATTATGATAGTGGTGACAAGGTAAATAGGGAGTAGTCAGTTTTGTTTGTTGATTGAGTAGTGATGGGAAAAGAAATGGGTCTATCCACTGTTTAAAGGGAAATGCTGGTATTGTGTCAGTAGTAAGAAAATTAATGGTTTCAACTTTTAATTTTACCAAAGGTGTGGTTGTGGACTTGCTGTAAAATTCATATAGATCTGTGTACTTGGTGCGCTGTGCTGTCCTAGACATAGGATAGTAGTTGCAATTGATAAAGATGTGATTAATACCCACAGTCAAAAACATTTTTTTTTTCAAAATGTAACATGGTTCAAATGCCTAATGTTTGATGTATTGGGTATTTATAGATTGGGTTTCTTCTTTGTATTTTAAATTCTCATGTCAATTTTTATTGCCTCTAGATTTCCAATTTGACGTTGCATAATTGTGCTTTATTTACTTAGTTGCAGTACTTGGTGACCATGGGAACCAGATACATACTTTAAAGGCATGTTCTATGTATTTGAGACATTAAAGCATCCTGTTTCAGATCTAGCAAAGGATTTTTGACAGTGTTAAAATGATATATTGAATTTCCTATGTAACAATCCCATGGTTAGAATACATATAAATATATATACATGTACTTATAATTGGACTTCTATCAATATATTTATCACTTATGAAAAAGTCCTATAGGATCCAATAGGACTTTTTTGTAAGGGGGGAATTCAACCAACCACCAGATACAAAAAACCATTGAGTCATATCTCTGACAATACGTGCAATCATAAACCATTCACATAAAGAAATGAGGGGGAATACCCACAATTGAACAAAAACATCTGTCATCAATGTGGAAAATCTGCTCTTTCATATCACCCTGTGTGCATTGACATTATCATTTTTTATTGACATTAGGGTGTTTGGGTGGGAAATATGAATGCGTCCTTTTGGTATGCACTGCACCCCCCTTGCCTGATATCCACGACACCATGTCTGCTAGTGCTACAAGTGCGCGATACCCTATTAAACAAACAATAATGCTCTGGAGAAGTGCATTATGTAGTACATAAATGTATGTGTGTACCCCCATGTATTTCTGTGTTGATAAATTGTTTTCTCTGTCATGATGTAGGTAGCAGGAATGGCTACCAGCAACTGAGACCACCTGAGCAGAACTTTTCTCAGATACTCAACAAAGGAACAGATGATCAGTTGGTAAGAATTCGATTCTTGAAAAAATTAAATGCGATTTTATGTCAAAAATCAAAATGATTGAGCTGGATTTTCTTCAAAGCTGGACTTGGTCTGCATTCCTTGTGGGGAGGTTTACTTCTGATCTTTATGAATTAATATAATTGAAAAGTGCTGTTGAAATTCTATTTAAATTAATTGAGTTTGCATTGAATTTGAAAAGATGAGTCTTATACCCCATTCACACTACAGTTGCAAAAATGCGCATTTCTATAATCCGAATTTTTCGTTAGGAATCCGATTCGGTATTGCGTTCACACACGCTAAGCGAATCCGAATCCCACGTTGAAAATTTCAGGTTTAACTTCCTGTTTTGAACACTCGCGCATGCGCCGCACAGAAAATCTTAAAATACCAACAACAATTTGTGACGACAAATGCAACTCTAAAGACATTCCAGCATTCTTGAGAAGTATAAGATGGCAAAATAAGTTTGTTTCCTCATGTTGTAGTGAGTGGCGACCTCCAAATACGTTTGGTGCAATCGCTAAAGTAATAAACAAGCGTTCATAGATACCCGCACTTATCTGCACGCATGTGCAGTTAGATCTGTACAGGTGTCGATTCCGGTAAGTTATCCGGATCGCGCTTAGAAATCCACCTCGCTTGCAGGATTTTGAAAATGCGCATTACAAAAATCCTCTTGCGTTCACACTACTGCATTTATTCGAATTGTGACCTAATTCGCAATTTATCCGGATAACTGAGCGTAGTGTGAACGGGGTATTAGTTTCACTTTCATACATTGCTGATAGCAGTAGGATTGTGTTAAAAATCTATAATATAATTGTTATGAATGCTGGAAATATTTGATTAGAATGAATGATAAGGTGTTTGGGACAATTGATACAGATTTTGTTTACACCTAATAAATTGCAGTGATACATTTGCGAAAAAAAAAAATCTGCAGTGACAGTTACTAGCTAAAACTAGTGTTTGTGGCCCTAATATGAAATTGAGCATATTGTACTTGAAAGACAACAACAACAATTCTTATACCTCATTTTAAAAAGGATTATTAAAATCATTTCATTGACTGTAGGTCTGCTATGGCTACAAGAAGACTGTGTGGCGTAGTCTCCTGTACTATGTCCTGTGCGTCGTGACACTTGGAGGATTCTGGCTGGTTCTATATTGGAGGCCAGACTGGAAGATTAAATTTACCAAGATGCCTTGCTTGCTGGCCTATGCAGACGAGGTTTTGCTCAAGGTATGAGGATTCTAGGTTTATAATGCTGTATTTATCTGGTTAAGATGTTGTTTATTGTACTTTTCTGGCTCATCAAGAAAATAATTAATTTTAGCCTAATAGCATGTATTTTATGTTAAAAAATAAAAAAAAACTTGGACTTGTATAACAAGGCAAAGAATTCCCAAATCACAATATTAGGCATTTGGGTAAACTTAACTACATTATGTAAAATATGAGTCCAACCATTGATGTTTTTCAGTATAATTCTAATTGTTTTCAAGGAATTCATTTTTTAGAAAAAATTGTCCTTCAAAAGCTTGGTTTGATTTCACATAGTCCTACTTTGTTGTAGTGTCATGTTTTTCATCTTTTTATGTGTAAGAAGAATGTTTTACCATGTGAAATCTGTTAAAATCATTGTTTTTAAATATTTGTAGGACCATTTTAACCAACAGTTAACAGCAGAGGTCCAGATTTTACTCTTAGAGGAAGGACTAGGGGAGTAAGTAGTAATATTACTGATAAACAAACATTTAAAAATATTCACATATTGTAAAAAAAAAATACTAAAATCACTAATGAACAGGTCATTGAAAAAATCAAATAATCTTTGTAATAAGACCTTAAGTGAAATACAACATTTATTCATCATCGTATTTAAATGAAAATGTCTTCTGTCTAGTTTCAGAGATAGAAGCATTTCCTTAGTGAAGTCTGAAAACCTTTCAGATGAAGATACAAAAATCCTCACACCGAAGCAGGTAGGTGGATGATTTATTAAACACGGGTAACACGCCATTGTGTTTTTGAACATTTTGATACAGCTCAACTCCATTTTGAATTAATTATTTACTTGCTATATATGAAATAAGTTTGCATCTGAGTAAACATTTTATTTATTTAAGGCCAGTGGATGTTATTGACACATTGCCTGCTTTGCTGATAATAGAAATGTGTGCTTTACGAGCCTGATTTTCATTGACAGAATACATATACTGGTCTGTAGGTGTTCTACTTCTAGACAGCACACTGCATTGAACTAGTTGTGCAGTGTCCATAAAGCTGAACAAACCATGTGTCTGCCTGAGGCCTTATTTCAACAATTTGCCAAATAAAATTCTTGTATTTATTGTAACTTTAGAGCTGTACAAGAATGTAGACATTTGCTTTGTCAAAATGTGAATAAAAGTGAAAAGATTTTTAAAAAAATTAATATTAGGGGACCCTGGAGTTGACAAGTTAAATTTCAGCGAATCATGAGAGGTTGTCACAAAACCATTGTTACCATATAATGAAATGTGTTTTAGATAGAATTAGTAGAGTTGTTGGTATAAAGATATCATTTTTTGATTTCAAGTTAACCTTAGTTAACTGCTGCTATCAGTACGGTTCTTTAGGCAATTAGCTGTTAAGAAATATATCACCTTAATATTTTCTCCAGAAGTAGTGAAGATTTAATCAGCAAAAATAGGAAATTTCTTTCTTTAATTGTGTCTATCGCCTACTGTGCGTCACATTCTTGATTGGAACGACATTGGTAATAACAAATTTGTGACATTTCTTATGACGTAATTTATTCCCAAATTGTTAAAAATCACTAACAATTCTTAGGGGAATGTAGGTAAGACAGGATACATGACTTTTATAACCCCCTTTATAACAATATAACAATTAAGATTCTCAGGTTAAGATTTTCCAAGTGTGGGAAGAGCGTCCTCTACTGGGTCACAAACAGTAAGAAACAGTATCAATTTAACATACCCATATAGAGTTATTGGTGTAACAGTACTTCTTTGACGGGGGGGGGGGGGGGGGGGGGGGGGGGGGGGGGGCAGGCGGGCGGAAGAAGGTCATTTGAGGATTTTAGTCTGTAACCTTTAACAATGTAATGTTGTACAGATGTATAAAACTTGTGTGTAAGTTGCTGAATTTACCAACTGTTTTTAAAATACGACGTGTAAACTGTAGAAATTATATTACCTCCATACAATGTTCATAAAAATAGCAACCTTAATAGTAATTGGTGGTAGTTAAATATTTGGACATAAAGAATTTGTAAAAAAATCCAAATTTATAAATCTTGTTGAAAAGTACCTCCTTGAAATATATGAAAAAAGGTATGTGTTATTACCCATTCTGTAGATTTAGTTAAGTTGATGATAATACAAAATACTCCAAATTTTTTCATATGACTGGTTTAAGAACTTAAACAGAAATACATGAAGCATTTCTGTTTATTTATATATTATCATTTTCATTTTGACATTAAGGAGTGGTTTTAAGTGAAGAAATTGCATTATTAATCAGTTTTGCTTTGCCAGGTATTCTTATTACAGAATTTAAACATTGATAGAGAACAAGCCCTCTATGAGTATATTGAAATTGAATATCCAGATACTGATTTAACATCTTTCTAT
The DNA here is from genome assembly GCF_051362555.1 of Lingula anatina. Lineage (NCBI taxonomy): Eukaryota > Metazoa > Brachiopoda > Lingulata > Lingulida > Lingulidae > Lingula > Lingula anatina. The sequence goes on along the minus strand of NC_141767.1, from coordinate 2,944,208 downwards.
TAGGTAATGCTTAACAATGGCATTTGATAACATGCAGTTGCTAAGTATTATCATCCTATGTGAGATATATGTTGTACCTAGCATGGGCGTAACTAGGCATACGCACGGATGCACTGTGCGTACAATTTTTTGGCCAACCATGATATTATTTTCTATAAATTTAGTGTATTTTCACGGAATATAAAAGAAAATCCTCTGCTTATTAAAGTCACCTGTATGTACAAATCCTCTGTATCAATTGTAAAGGCACAATTGTTCTGTTTTTTTTCTATTTCAGCGTCCTCATACCAGATTCTTTGTGCATCAGTATCTCAGATATTTCTGGAGCCATGAAGAACGTGCTTTCAAATTGCTGGTGTAAATTTCTGTTTTTTCATAGATTTAACTATATTGGAAGTATCATCTTGCCATGTTACTCAGATGTGACTCATGAGATGTTTGTAGAATTTGCTTGAAAAATTATTTTACAACGATAATCTTGAAATGTGATGTTCTCTGAGTATACTCTGAATTTAAGAATTTTATCGCACCTATTTTTTACGAAGTAACATTTAAAAATCATTATTAATGTACAAAAGATTACTATGTATAACTGTATGTAATAAATTGTCTTGAAAACTAGTTTTATAGCTTTTCAAAGTTTCTTTCTGTTTCAGTGGTTTAGATAAAGGAACAAAGTGTTCTGAATTTCACAGTGAATTCCATGGATATAGTGAATTAGAGCAAAGGCAAAAGTAAGAAACAGACATTTTTCTTCTTGTCATTGAACTCCTAAATGGTGTTGGAAGTTTTAAATATTTGTTCATATTACTTGACATACAGTATATTTTGCTTATCAAGAGAAATGGCTGTACGTAACAGCTATCTGCTCAGGATATTTACATTCAGAACAGTCCATATTGATTCAGACATGAGCTTTTTCCGCAGAATCGTGGAATCCTGCGTTTTTACTTCAATTCTCATGGTTCCTGAGATTTCTGGCTAAGTGTTGGGTTCCATGATAAACGTTCAGGGTTTTTTTTTAAACCTAGGCTCATGTTTGTGATTAGATTTTGATTGTCAAATGTTTCAGTGAAGGTCAAATATTATATTTGATTTTAAACTGACCACAGTGACATTTAACTTCAGACTGAAAATATTTGGCTGCAATGAGATTGTGGTGGAAGTGAAATCCTATTTCAAGCTGCTTGTGGAAGAGGTAATGGTTATCTACCTTTTTCAATTTTTCTTTGTTTTACCAATACGATAAATAGTCAATTTTTTCAATGGGGAAAATTGTGAATTTTACTGATACTGTATTTTTTATGTCACAGTTTCTTTATATTAGAAAATTCCTATTTAGTAGATGTATCAACATTAAAAAGCAGGCTAATCTATAGTTCTTTTGTATGCAGTAAAATCACCACAAAAAGCACTTTAGAAATATGATTTTGCGATTATAAAATTATGTATGTGAAATTTTGATAATTATTGTTCATTGAAGATTAAGTCATTACGGTGTTTGAGAGAGTGCTTTATAAAGAAAGATAAAATTTTAGGGGAAAAAAAAATATATATATATATATTTATATATATATATATATATATTGTTTTTCTAGGTGCTGAATCCCTTCTATATCTTTCAACTGTTCAGTGTAATACTATGGATGTGTGATGATTACTATTACTATGCTGGCTGTATCATACTCATATCTGTGATCTCCATAGTTGTGTCTTTATATGAGACAAAAAAGGTGAGCCAGATATTGAGTTACAATTACAGGATGTACTGCATTTGTTGAATTTCCATAAGGGTGCATATTAAGACTTAATCATCTTTGACTTTTTTGTGAAATTGACAAACTGAGAGTTTTAAAGTATCTGTGTGTTATTCTTAGAAAAATGAAAAAAAAAAACAACATTTTTTTATTATTTGATGTTAAAACACAGAAGAGTGAGAAAAATCAACAGTGAAATAGTCTCTCCAAAGAGACCTGAATGATATTTAGCTCATGCACCCGGATAGTTGTAATTTGCCAGGAACATTGATTTGGTTCTTGATTTCCAGTTAGCATTTCTGTGTGGCAGGTGTGATCTGAATATTTCATTTGGTGCTCTTTTAACATCATTAGCAAGCAGTATTTATCTTCACTTCTCGAGGATGCTTGACAAATTGTTTCAAAGGAAGCATATTGAGACTAAGCCTGCAAATTAGTACTATGGTCTTTAATTATACTTGTTTTTGGGACAACGCAAGCAAAGATAGTGTATATTGTCTTCTTGAAAATGGCACAAACTGTGTTTGGTTCACATCTATTTGTTATTTGTTAAGAACTTTTCCATAAACACTGTTGGTTCACTAAATATAATAAAGCTTTTTTTATATTTTATCAGCAAAGTATAACCCTCAGAGACATGGTAGCCTCCCATGAAGTGAATGTAATGACAGTATCTCGCGGAGATGGAGGTAATTTTCATATTTTTAAGTAACAGCAAATGTATCACTGAATACTTTCTGAATTTCCTGTATTGTTGATGATTTTTTAATGATTTAGCTGAATAATAAGCTGAGGGGGCCAGCTTTTTCAGATTATATATTAATGTATACCTGATAAATCTGCAAGGAAGTCTAACTTTTGGTGGACTTTGTGTGTTCAATCTTTGTTCATGTATACTTTTTGTCTAATGACAATATTTTACTTGTTCAGTGCAGACAACTTATATATCAGGACATGTCATGTGCATGTGCCATGGGCAGATCTTTACCTGTGGAGACACTGGGCAATAACATGCTCTTCCTTCAAGAAATGTATTATTGTTTCCTTTTTTAATTTAAAATTTTCATGAAATGTTGATTTAAAATTGTAAAAATATATGTATGTGATTTCAAACAAAAAAGGTGATCAACCACCAGCAGTATAATAACAATACAACTAAAGGATCATTATAATTTTAGTCTTTGAAGAGCTTCCAACCTCCAAACTGGTCCCTGGAGATGTGGTTGTGATCCCCCAACATGGCTGTATGATGTCATGTGATGCTGTGTTGCTTGTTGGGAACTGTATTGTCAATGAGAGCATGTTGACTGGTCAGTACACAGCTGTTATGTTATGTTAATTTTGGTAGAAAATATTGTCTTACAAGTTTAGATATGCATTAATTTAATATTAGCAAGTGTGTGCTTTATAAGGACATGTAAGTTGATGAAGTTTTACTTTAAAATCACACATGCTTGACTCATTGAGAGGGGGGTTTGAATTTCTTCAGGCATCTCCATCTGTGTATGTGTGTGTCTTTATATAGACAGACACACATAACACTCTCAGATATAAGCTTTTCTGCAGAAAAGCAGAATTCCATGTTTTTAATTCAAAATTCAATTCTGATGGTTCCTGAGATTCGTCAGGGTTAGGTGTTGGGTCCCATGATAAATGTTCAGAAGTTGTTTTTTTTTTGAAAACCTAGGCTTATGTCTGCATTCTTATGACTTTCATTATTAATATGGTAATGGTATACATAACATTTTAGAATTGCTCTTTCTAGTTTGTAATTTGACTCAAGTTTTGATTATGTTAACTATTAATCCCAACAGTAGTTTAAGTTTTGAATGAATATGTGCAGAATTCTGAATGTTTGTTGATCTGTTATGTAGGTGAGAGTGTCCCAGTGACCAAGACTCCCCTTCCAAACCAGCCTGACTCAGATGAAGTGTTCTCTCCTGATGATGTCCACAAGAGATACACCCTTTTCTGTGGCACTCAGGTCATCCAGACCAGATACTACGGGGCAGGAAAAGTGACCGCTGTTGTGGTCAGAACAGGTGAGAGTGTGACTGCACCCTTTTTCTAGACAGTGCCCAGAATAGGTGAGAGAGTGACGTCACATATTTCCTAGCCAGGCAGTCTTGTCCTTGGAGTTGGAGATTGTTGCGGATCCCACACCAAACAAACAAACGACGGGAAATGTTCACACTTTATTTCACGCACACTGACATGGATATGGTGTAACTAAAAATAACAAAATAATGAAAGATAAATACCAAACTAATTATACAAGATACACAAATATAACATAAATTGAATACAAATATAAAAAGAAATAATGAATTAATTATAAGAAACGGAAATGTTGTGCAAATGATTAACAATAGAATTTAATACAATACGTACAGAGAAATGTGGCTTTCCCGTCCAGTGTTGATCCACAAATTTTGCCTACTAAAACTTCAGACTTGACGACCTGAGCCTTCGCTCGTCAAATACAACGTGGCCGCGCCCAGAACTACTGCATACAGTATTTATACAGAGCAAATGATTTGCATAATAATACAAAGCTGACCAGTGATACGATTGTAAACGCAAATTGTTGTCATAAGCGACAACACTCCCACTTAAACAAAAAAATAAATAAATAAATAAATAAATAAATAAATAAATAAATAAACAAAAATAAAAAAAAATAAAATAAAAAATTATCTACCTCAGTATATACTCAAACAAACACATATTCACTATATTATCTGTCACAAACAAACAAACAAAAATAAACAATATTACTTATTCTTATTCAAATTTACTTACAATTTATTGTTTAAACAATGCCACTTAAACAATATTGTAACAATATAATACATATCTTAATAGTCTACTTATTCTTATTCAAATTTACTTACAATTTATTGTTTAAACAATGTCACTTAAACAATATTGTAATAATATAACACATATCTTAACAGTCTCTCTCTAAAAATACTAATTTTGTGATGGGTCTATTATAGCGAGACGATTTAGTACGAACCGTCGCGCTACGCACTAAGCTATCTCTCCCAATCTTAACATTTTCTACTACAGCTAGAGGCCATGAACCACGGGGCATAGAAGCATCAACAATAAGGACAAGGTCCCCCCTCTTTAAATTTCGCTTGATCTCCCGCCACTTGGGTCTAGACTGAAGCAAAGATAAATATTCCCTAGTCCATCGCTTCCAGAACTGGGAAACAAGAAATTGACAATGTCTCCACAACCGTCTATACGCATCTGCTATTTCAAAATCACCCCAAGGAAGAGAGGGATTGTTACGGAGTAGTAACAGATGGTTAGGAGTAAGAGCGTCACAGTCATTTGAGTCAGTGCTGACTTTTGTCATGGGTCTTCCATTTATAATGCTTTCGCACTCACATAAAATTGTTTGTAATACCCAATCAGATAATGACTTGGTAGACACATTTGACAACAGTGCTGTCAGTATTTTTCTGACAGTTCTTATCATGCGTTCCCAGATCCCTCCATGATGGGATGCATGTGGGGGGTTAAAATTCCACTCGACGCCTCTGCGTCTTGTTTCCCTAAGTATTTTACTCTTGTCGAGCTGACGTAAGCTTCGCGCTAGCTCACTTTGAGCACCAATAAAATTCGTGGCATTGTCACTATAAAGTTTGGAAGGACATCCTCTTCTCGCGACAAAACGGAAAAACCCATTGAGAAACGCGTCTGTACTCAAATTTTCCAACACCTCAATATGCAACGCCCGTGTTTTGAAGCAAGTAAAAATGCATCCATAACGCTTTACGTCAGAACGTCCTACTTTCACAACAAGGGGCCCGAAAATATCGATGCCGACAATATCAAAAGGAAGCCCCCCTGCGCTACACCTGTCCTCGGGCAAATCCGCCATTTTCTGCGACATAGGTAACGCGTAGAGCTTTTTGCAGATTATGCAGTTTTTGACGATTTTTTTCACCAAATTTCTTCCATCAACTATCCAGTACTTCCGACGGACAATACTATGGGTCCACTCAGTTCCCATATGTGCTCCACCGTGAAAGTCGCGAATGATTGAAGAGCAAATTTTGTGAGATCTGGGCAAAATGGGGGGCTGTTTACATGCTAATGATGAATGAATAAGCCGACCGCCAACAACTAAAATCCCGTCCTTCACAATAAGAGATAACTTGTAGATTGCACTCGATCGCGAAATAACGCCGGACTCACTCAAAGATTGAATTTCACGACCGAACACTTCGCTTTGGACTGCTCTGAAAATGGAATCTTCAGCTTCTTTCAACTCGGATGCCGTTACGTTCGTTTTTATGATGTCTTTTCCACGAAGATGTCTTTTGAATCGTAAAAGCCATGCCACAGCTTTGCAAAGCTTGTAAAAACTGGAATAATGATTCCATAACTTTTGTAAAGGTGAGACATCTCTTTCGGATACAGCTTCCTCAAGTTGTTCACTGACAGTGCATGTGTGGATTTCAAGATCATTAGAAATGTCCCGAGAAGACTTTGGGCAGGACCATTTTGATCTGAATTCCGATAAAAACGCGGGACCCTTCATCCAAATTTCAGACATTTCATCAACATTGCTTCCTCGCGATAAAATATCGGCTGGATTGGATTTGCCGGGAATCCGTCGCCATTGTTGCACACTGGTATTTTGTCTTATGTAAGACACCCTATTTGCCACGAACGTTTTGAAACGCGTAGTTTCATTTGCAATATAGGCCAACGCGACCTCACTATCACTCCAAAATGTAGTAGGCAACAAAGATACATCCATTTCTTCGCGGATTAACCGATCAAGGTCAACAGCGACAACACATGCAGTAAGTTCCAGTCTCGGTATAGTGACTTGCTTTAAAGGCGCTAATCTGCTTTTAGCTACCAATAACGCAATACGGATTTTGCCATCACTACAGACTGATCGAAGGTATGCACAAGCTCCGTAAGCCTTTTCACTAGCATCACAAAAAATGTGCACCTCGGAAGCATAACTCGTCTCTGAAATAACACACCTTGGAAAATGAAGAGTGTGTAAATCTTTCAAAGATTCAATCCAACGTTGCCATTCAAGACTCAAGTCACCAGGCACTGGTGTGTCCCATCCTTCGCGCAACCGCGTTACCTTTTGAAATATCATTTTACCGCGTGTGATGACAGGAGATATCAATCCAAGAGGATCATACATCGAGGCAACTCTACTGAGAATGATACGCTTGGTAACAATCGCGCTTTCTTTGAGTCTGAAGATGTAATAGAAATAATCAGGCATGACTTCCCATTTAATCCCGAGAGCTTTTGCATGAGAATCGAACGCTAATTCTTTCACCTCTTTAGCTCTGTCATCAACAGGAATAGCTTTATTTAATTCGAAGTCATTTACTACGAATTGAGTGAGATCGAATCCGCCGCGGCTCACCGCGCGTTTTGTGCCTTCAATGACCTCACGAGCCTCTTCTAGTTTTTACGGATTTGAGCAAATCATCGACATAAAAAGATTTCAACACGGTGTTTCTGATCAATTCTGTGACTTCATGGTCTTTTACTGTGCGTCTTAGAGCATAACAGCTTGCGCTCCCTGACCACTTTCCACCAAACAAATGGACGCGCATGCGATAGTGAACAAGATTTTCCCCGTCGCGCCATAAGAATCTGAGCGAATTTCTATCGCATTCGGGCACCATAACTTGATAGTACATGGCCTTGATGTCCGCCATTATCGCGTATTTATGTTGACGAAATCGCAACAAAATACCTAACAGCTTGTTTATGAAATCTGGGCCTTGTTTGGTCTGAGAATTTAGACTAACACCCTGACATTTGCACGCACAATCATAAACAACTCGCAATTTCTCAGGTTTTGAGGGATTCAAAACATGTCTGTGCGGAATATACCATACTGTGCAGTCGCGCAGATCAATTTCATCATCTGGGACTTTCTCAACATAACTATCGGAAATCAAATCCAATATGTTGTCGTGATATTTTTCGTATTACCCGTCTTTCTCCAGCTTACGTTCTAAACTGTGTAAGCGGTTGATCGCCACGTTCTTGTTATACGGAAATTTCGGACACCCTGTTTTCCAACGGTATCGGTAACACGTAATGACCGTTCTCCTCACTAACAGTCGATTCCCACAGGGCCAAAACTTCTCCATCTTCTTGCGAGAAAGAAACCGCGCTCTCATTTTCGAGTCGCCATAAATTCTCAATATTTTCTTCAACCGAGAGAAAATTGACTGAAATGTCAGATGCCAACTTTTCATTCAACGGGCCGTTCAATGTCCAACCTAAGCGCGAACGAGACGCGTAAAGTTTCAAATTTCCGCTTTCATCGCAACGTGTCTCTAACGGCATGATCAAATGCGCGTTGTCCATTCCAATAATAATATCTGCGTGACCCGATCCTGTGTTACTGAAAGGTATATCTTTCAAATACGGATACGCATCAGTGTTAACTCGCGAATTCGCTCGCACACGAATTTGTGGGATAACTAACACATTTGATAAACAATAGGAGACATTCAAATCATGAACAGGTGACACCTGAAATGACACAACGTGAGATTTTGTACTTTGTGAACAACTCAACGTGTTCATTTGATAGTTCAAGCTTTGTGAGTGTTTGAGAGAAAGTTCATTTGCAAGACGTTCAGAAATAAATGTTGAAGTAGAACCATTGTCCAAAAGAGCGGAAGCTATCACGTGTCCGTTTACTCTGACGGACACAATGGGCAGATTCACATGATTGAAATTAGAGTGAACACTCGTCACGGTGTCTGAAATGCCGTTACTTGCGGTTTTGGAGGACGACTTCTCACTTTGACCGAAATGAATAAACTTTGAGTGCTTACGTCCACAACCTGGCACAGTACACACAGTATTTTTCCGACAATCTTTAGCAAAATGTCCAGCTGAAAAACAATTGTGACATAAGCGATTTTGCTTTATGATATCAAAACGAGCTTGAACGCTTTTTGCCTTGAAGACCTCACAATGAAACAAATCATGCGGCTGATGACAGACAACACATGGAGGGAGATCACGCTGAACAGGGGGTTCAAAAGGGGGGTCAATGGGCCCTTGGGCGGTATAAGTAAAAGTACTAGATGACTTACGGCCAGGATGATATACAGGACTGTCCCCATAGACCGGGTCATTGGCCTCTGTTGCTTGTTGTGACACAAAATCTACAAATTGTGAGAATGTGGGATACCTTTTCTCAACACTTTTAATTTTGAGTGCTTTATGTCTCCATTTGTCTACTATCTTTACTCTACACCTTTTCACAATATCTAAGATTGTTTTTTGATTCTCAACCTCACTTAGCATGTCTAACTTTTCCAAAGTGACACTAGCAACTTGCAAATCATCTGCCAATTTTTGTAGTTCATCTGGCGTATTTACAGTTTTGCCTGATTTGAGATCATTAATAATTCGCTGGGCTACTAAGTGATCATTACCAAATCTGGCCTTCAAAATTTCCCGTGCTTTATCATAACCCGCTTCACCAATTAGAACACAATTTTTTATTGCATCTTTGGCAGCTCCAGACGTGTATTGCAATAACCTGGTCAACTTGACACTTTTATCATCAATTTTGCTGTCAATAGTTTCGTCAAATACTGCACAAAAGCTATAGAAATCAGATGGATTTCCAGAAAATGTGTCTATTTCTGCTTTTGGTAATGAAAGTAAATTGATAAGTTTTTGCTCAGATAATTGTTCAGATTCACTTTCTGGTTTTAGACTTTTCATGTAAGTAACACCTGCTCCAATACCTCTTATGTAGCTATCTTGTACCTGAGAAAACCAAGCTTCACTGGTTTCAATGTCAGAGTCAGTTTCAAGTAGAGAATGATACGCATCATGACAGTTTTCAAAGCTTGTAAACACTTCTTTCAACTTACTAACGTTTGCGTCGACAGTCTTTGGTTCATCCGCGGCTATAGCACGCTCTATCACCCCAATCACCCGTGTAACAGCGCCCTTCCGTGCCCTACGTGCGAGTCGCAGCTTCTCGATTTCTTGATCCTTGCTTTCACTCATATTGTAGTTTCTTACATGGAGATGGTGTCGTCTTAGGGTAATTCAGTTGTCCAATGTCTATATTTCTCTTTTCACTGTTGCGGATCCCACACCAAACAAACAAACGACGGGAAATGTTCACACTTTATTTCACGCACACTGACATGGATATGGTGTAACTAAAAATAACAAAATAATGAAAGATAAATACCAAACTAATTATACAAAATACACAAATATAACATAAATTGAATACAAATATAAAAAGAAATAATGAATTAATTATAAGAAACGGAAATGTTGTGCAAATGATTAACAATAGAATTTAATACAATACGTACAGAGAAATGTGGCTTTCCCGTCCAGTGTTGATCCACAAATTTTGCCTACTAAAACTTCAGACTCGACGACCTGAGCCTTCGCTCGTCAAATACAACGTGGCCGCGCCCAGAACTACTGCATACAGTATTTATACAGAGCAAATGATTTGCATAATAATACAAAGCTGACCAGTGATACGATTGTAAACGCAAATTGTTGTCATAAGCGACAACAGAGATAGAGATAAATATTGACTACTGTAATCCTGCAAAGTGAAGTCCTTAATATTTTGAAAGTTGAAATTAATTTATAAAAAACATTTGCACTCTCAGAAAAAAAAAAAAAAGATGGATAGCCAGAGAGAAAGAGAGTGTTTCCTATTTGTTGGCTTGTTTGATGGCTGACTTATAATTAATTTTTGCAAAAAAAATCGTGATATCCATATTGTTGTTGGGAACTTCTCAGAGGTATATATTTATTACCTCCACCAAGGAGGTTATGTTTTTACCCCTGTTTGTCTGTTTGTTTGTCATCAACATAACTCAATAAGTTATGGACAGATTCTGATGAAATTTTCAGGAACTGGAAGTGGGCCAACGAAGGGATGATAAGTTTTTGGTGGTGATCCGGATCAATAATCAATCAATAATCAATAATAATAAAAAATCCCTGCCTTGGCAGAGGTCTGCGCTCTAGAAGTGCTTTTCTAGTTAAAACTATATTTAGTTGACTCTGTTTTGTAAATTCTAGGTTATTCTACCACCAAAGGAGAGCTGGTGAGAGCAATCCTCTTCCCCAAACCCATGGACTTTAAATTCTACCAAGATGCTATCCGCTTTGTTCAAGTGCTGTTCCTGATTGCATCAATTGGGATGATCTATAATATAGCAACCTTTTTAAGCAGAGGGGTTAGTATAAAAGATTTTATATCCTTGAATGAAAGCAATCATTGTAGATCATACTTGCTACCCCTGCAGGGTTCGTACAGCCTTGAAAATTACTTGTGTTTAGCCCTGCACCTTATTGGCCTTGATCAGTACTTGGAATTACTATTAGCCTTGAAAAGGGCTTGTATTCCATGATTTTTGTAATTGAAAAGTACTTGACTTTGATCTAAATTTGTCACAAATAATTTCAAATTCGTTATTTTTAACCCGAACTTAGACAATAAGGTTTTTATGCATTTAAGCTTAATAAGAAAGAGTTCCAATTTTATTAGATACCTTTTCTCTTTCAGGAAAGTGCTCAGAGAATTATTCTTAGAACTTTGGACATCGTGACAATTTGTGTTCCTCCAGCTTTACCGGCGGCCATGACAGTGGGCACAATATATGCTCAGAATCGCCTCAAGAAAGCAGGGATATTTTGCATCAGTCCTCCAAGGATAAACATGTGTGGGAAGTTGAAATGTATCTGTTTTGATAAGGTACATGTAGTTTAATTGACATTTCCTTAATATTTGACCCCTTAAAGAAAATGTTTTTAAGGACAGTACATTGTACATTTGTCATCCTATGTTGTCAGATTTTCTTACAGTATGGCCTCTACTTCAATCAACCATGATGTTTAGTAATATGGGTTTAGAATTATTTCATACTCTTTTTCATAGTTGTTGATATATTAAAAAATTGGAAGAAATCATTTGCTCAGTTTGAGTACTGTATGATCATAATGGCAGGAGTCATCCTTTGATGGTCAAGCAAGACATTTTGTCTGTGCACAAATGTTTGATTCTGATATTATCATGTTCACTACACTAATGAGGTCACTGAATTATAGAAGCTGTGCATAATAAATAATAACATGCTCTATTACCTGGCTCTGCTTGTGTTTTAGACTGGGACTTTGACTGAAGATGGGCTGGATCTGTTTGGTGTAGTGCCACTGCAGGAGAACAGGTAGATTTAGGAGGCATTGTTGTGAATAAATATTCTCATATGCACACACTCTGGCCACTCTTTACTTCATCATTTGCACTATCCAGGTCACTTTGCCAAAGCTGATATTGTATTAAAACTAAAATGAAACATTTCACCATTGAACCAAAATGAAACGTATAGTATCGGCTTTGTATGTTTAAGTAGCTAAAATTTTCTGTGTAAAGCTTAATAAGGTTCTCAATCATAAACTTTAAATGTCATACAAGGAAAAAGTTGTCACATTAGTATTTGTTTGTTTTGTCTATCAGGTTTCTCCATGTAGTACAGCATCCCACGGACTTGCCCATTGGTCCATTTCTGACCGCCATGGCAACCTGTCACTCACTCACCATGATAGAAGGAGAACTGAAAGGAGATCCACTTGACTTGAAGATGTTTGAGTCTACAAACTGGGTAAGAATGTTTTGAATGTTTGATGGAATTCTGGTTATTAAAAAGACATCAAGTGAGGTTACTGAATTATCTATGCTAAAAATGAGATTTTGGGCTGAAACAAATACTAGTAATTTAAACTCCAAACAAATGTTACCTAGTAAGTCTGAAGAGTAGAGAAATATGCTGAAGAAAAAATGAATAATTTTATTTATCCAGTTATATTATATTGATTCATTCATTTATATAAGACTGATATAATGGGAATTTCAATTTAATACAGGATCTTACACGAAACCAGTGACAAATCAAAATCAGTTCAGCTGAAAAAAGACCTTGTGATAAGGTCAAAACAACGTTTCAGTGTAAGATCTTGTATTAGGATTAACTTCTCGTTATCTGAAAGAATAGTCTATGTTGATGTTGTTGTCAATTTATTGTTCTTCTTTTGTTAGTTATTGGAAAAAAAAAACATCATCAGTGACAATAATCTAATTGTTTTCCTTATCATTTTTATTGTTGAAGAATGTTAATTGTTTTGAATGTAAGGAGAACTTAATAAAATGGAAACATAATAACAATTTTAAATTAACATATAGCTTTAGCTTAATTTATAAAGATGATTGAATTTAATAGACACATCTTTTTTTCTTAACCTCATTTACCAATTAGTTGTTTTGTGGTGTGTGTCTCTGTACTTAAGCCTTGTTTGGTCTTATGGTGCCCACATTGCGAAGTACACTTTAACTGGATTTATTTTGATTGGTCTAAAAAGTCAGAAGGAAATGTGAGAGGGAGTAAAATCCCTGCAGTGTAAGAACGAATTCAGAACAGATGATTTGCGGACTAACCCATCCGCTGAACAAATATGGCCGATCCCACTTAAAAAGTGATGTTGCTAATTCCCTGATGGATCTGAATGTGATCTAAGGATGTTTGGACCCGTCAAAATGGTGTGAAACAGAAAGGCGTACCACACTTGAAAAGGGCTTGTCAGTGTTTTTTTTTTTTTTTTGGTGTGTTTTTTTTCTGCTTTAACAATACCTTCACATTTGTTGGCAGATATTGCAGGAACCAGGAAGGGAGACGACTCGCTTTGATAACTTGATCCCCACTACTGTACATCCGCCCTCACTTGACACACTTTTCACCTCTTCAACTGGCTTTGATGGGTTTGAACAGGTGATGGTTTCTTCAGTGGTTTAACTTTAAGGCTAATTCCCAATGAAACAATCGATCCAGGGGACTAACTCAATACAATGAGATTAACTGAATGACATGCCTCTTCCTGGGCTTGAGTAGAATATAGACAAGTTGGTGTTTATACGAGAAACTTGGAAACAAGAGGCCTGTTAATCTGTTAATCTGATGGCATTTAGGAAGAGTCCCTGGGGAGTTGGATCAATCTACATAGTTTCAATGGGAATAAGTTATTAGAAATGAAGAATTGGTGAATTTTGCAGAAAAGGAAAAGGTCCCTTTCAGATATAGGGATAAAAACCTATCAGAGATTTTTTTCTTAGGCTGGTTATTTAAATCTCCCATGATTCTTCCTTGGTATGGTGTCCCTTTCTTTGGTGGTGTAATATTGTACCCAAATTAACATATAGAGTGTCTTGGATTCTGCACAACTTCACCATTTCTTGTGTGTTTTGAGGTTTTCTTTGGACTCACTGCACTGCGTGGTAGATAGAACTGGAGGTTGAGGTAAGTTTGGTGAATTACATACTAAAATGACTGCATTTTATCACAACCATAGCTCCTGGAAGAACCTGGGCAGGATACCAGTAAATTTGACATTATGGTGCCCACCATTGTGAAACCTATTACCAAAGAAAGTTACTACTCAGGACATACTGACAAGGTGAATTTAGTGCCACAGACATTGGGACCATTCCCAGACCCCATCATACTAACTGCGGATTGATCTATCTTTGAGGAAATTCTCACTAAATTGCAATCAACTTAAGCGACTAAGATGTCTTTCACGCCTAAATTGAAGCTGCTAGGGGTAATTAACTATGGTTTAGCAGCTTCAGTAGGTGTGCCAGACATCTTAAGCTGCTTAAGCTGAAAGCAATTTAGCGAGAAACCCCTCGAAGATGGATCGATCCTGTTAGATCGATCTAGGTAAGGGAACCCAGTCATATTCTCTGTTGGTGCCTTCACAATGAAACTACCGTGCTAGAAGTTCTCACACCGAATGCAATGAGATAAACAGATAAACATGCCACCTCATGGTCTAGAGTAGAGTAGAATACAGAAATGCTGGTGATTATATGAGTACCTTGGAAATGAGAGGAGGTGTGTTAATCTGTCCATCTGATTGCACTCAGTGAGAGTCCCCGAGGAGTTCAAACTATGTAGGAAAATAGTTTTATTGTGAGTGCAACCTATGTGTTTGGAAGCTGGCATAGTACATGTAGTAGCACAGACATAAATATGGCATGGAGGATCTGAAAACTTAAGAAAAGTTATTATTTTTGACAGTCAACAGTAAAGGTATTGTATTGCTGACTTTGATAGTGGAGAAGTCCTATATTGAAGTTCATTTATTCTAAGTATTATTTAGTTAAACTTATCAAGTTGCATTTAAAAAAGAAGCGCAATGTACATAAATGAGACCAAGCATTTGAATGTAAGCAATATTTTTTGTGTTTGATAAAGAAATCATTTGAAAACGTGATATGTTCAGCAAAAAGTTTGAGGATTTTGTGTAATTTGGAATGCTGTAACTATTTTGACATTTGCAGATTGCTTTTGAAGTTGGGATTGTGCGCCAGTTTGTTTTCACATCAGCCTTACAGCGCATGAGTGTGATTACCAGAACTCTAGGGAATACCCAGATGGACTTGTACTGCAAGGGAGCACCAGAGAAAGTGGCTTCTCTCTGCAAGCAAGAAACTTGTAAGACCTGTGGTTTTAAATGACAGACAATTTTCAAAATTAATGCTGTGAATCTCCATGTTAACAAAGATTTCTTCAGGTTACACTTTGTAAATTTAAGTGATATGAAAAGTGAGGAATGCCTCTCAGATACAAGCTCACATACAAAATTAAATATCAATCAAGTAAGGTGCATTTTTGATCAGCCCCAGGTTTATTTGGCCATAATATTACAAAAAAAAAAAAAAAAATCAAAAGCTACATAACATGTGCTTTTGAGAAATCTCTCATAAGTTATTGTTCCATTATTCAGTGCCAGAAGACTACAGTGATGTACTTCATCGGTTCACCATGAAAGGGTTTCGTGTCATTGCCCTGGGCTGGAGACAGTTGGACCCCAAACTGAACTGGCACCATGCCATGAGAGTGCAGAGGTAAGCTGTGGCCATTTTTTACAGCCAGGTGCCAGATGATGTTGTAGACTTTACATGCCCATAGCCAGGGGGGTTTGGGGGGGGGGGGAACGAATCACCCTTTTTTGCCAGAAAATGGCCCACTCTGGGTAAAATTTGATTGAAGTAAAGGGTCATGGTAACAGAAAAAACACTCCTTTGAAATGGTTGGCTATGGGCCAACTTTAGCGATACAGTCTGTCTGTCTAGAGGGAATGCTACTTAATAGCCTTGGTAGAGGGTCATCTTTACAGCACCTCTGCAGCTTAAATTAATTGAAATCTCGTTTAAACTCAACAGCAGGGGGCAAACTTGTTGAGAACTTGTGAAAGGGGGAAAACTTATGTTAGAACTTCTCAAAGCACTACTGGTAAAGGGTGCAGTATTTTTCAAGATATCCTGGAACAAATCCTAGTGGGGTTCTGTGTACATTTTAAGGTGTTTGAGATTCAGTTGGAAATTTGAGAAAATTTTTACTTTGATAATATCTTTTGTAAATACATGTGAAATTTAATTTTTTCATATTTTTGGCAGGGACTTTTACTATTGTGATTGCATGCATATTATTTTTCAGGGAAAATATAGAGTGTGAGCTGACATTCCTAGGTCTGATAATTATGCAGAACAGTTTAAAACCAGAGACTACTCCTGTAATAAGACAACTGAAGGCAGCTAACATAAGGGTTGTGATGGCCACAGGTTTGAATTTGTTTTATCTTTGTTCATTTATATTAATTTTGTGACTTAAAAGCTGGAATGTGTAACACTTTTTACAAGAGACTGAAACATTTGGATGTGAAGAAAAATAGTTACTAGCACAATAGTGAAAAACACAATGATACTGATTATCATTATTCGATTTCAAACAAGGTTTTCTGCAGTTTTCTTTCAAAGAACCACCTTATAAAAATTAGTAAATGTAGAGAAGAACAAACAAGAAATAAAATTGGTACTCCTTTCATTGATGTTATTTTACTAATTACATGGGTTAAATACAAATCAGTATACAGGTTTTTGTCATCAGTGATATATATCTTTGCCATGTCTCCATTTTCCAGGTGACAACATGCACACAGCCATAAGTGTTGCCAGGGATTGTGCAATGGTGGATGAGGAAGAGAAGGTAATTATGGTGAAAGCCAATCCTCCCAGCAAGAACAGTGAGGCAGTCATCCACTGGGAATATGCCGAGGTCAACCTGGACAATGAACTTACGGTATCCACAGCCGAGGAGAGTGATGCAGTGAGTGATCATTACAGGTCAAAACTGCTTGGAAATGTTTCATCCTATATAGCAACAAGCTTGTTTGTTAGATGGAGAAACATGTATCTGTTGAACTCGATTGTTCAGTGTTTTAAAAATTTGACCAGAGTTTTTATACTGAGATATTATTCTAAACAGAGAATGTATGCATTGCACTATTTTTTGTTTCAGTCTTATCACGCCTTGAACATTGTAAGAGCTGATGCATACCACTTTGCTCTTGACGGACGCTCTTTTGGGGTAGTAAGGCAATATTTTCCTGAACTCTTGCCAAAGGTTTGTATGCAAAACATTTTTTTCTATTTTTATTTCTTTAATTTGCAATAACACAAAATATTGATTTACATTTCATCAATAAGAGGAATTTATGATCTGATGAATGTGTTGGCAATTGTAATTGTGCTACATTTGACTGTGACATTTCAAGAATGAGGTTGAATGTAAGTGAGTCTTGCATATTGCTATAAGTTTTAACTGAAATGCACTGCTTTTGTTCTAGATCTGTGTGAAAGGTACAATATTTGCCAGAATGTCTCCTGACCAAAAGGGTCAACTGATAGAACAACTCCAAGACCTAGGGTGCGTTTCCTTAAAACCCTACCTACTACATAAATCTACGTCTAAGAAGCCTATTATTTATTGAAAATCTTAAATAAGTAATTGTGAACAGAAAGCTCTGCTGGTGAATTCATCTACATAAAAAACAAACGAAGACATCTGGTCATTAAAACATATTAAGAAGCTTTTGCTGTTTTGACAAAATGACTTCATGGCAAGTTGTAAATGATTATTATAAAAAAATTAATTTTGTTTTAAGATATGTTGTTGGAATGTGTGGAGACGGTGCCAATGACTGTGGAGTAAGTATTATTATAGAAAGTTTCTTTATCCTCTGTGAAAAATATGCATCCTCCTCTGTGAAAAACATGCTTACAATTTAGAAAGAATCTCAAAGTTTACTCATTGATAATTTAAGTATAAAGTGACCTTACTGTCATTCTAGTAAATTTAGATCTTGAACATAAAAGTTTGGGACCAAGAAGAGTTGAAATTATTCTTGTCAGACAAAGAAAAAACATTTCAACAATTTTGAAACATTCTGATCAGTGCAAAAATTATTTGAATATTCATCATTATTTCTGATTATTTCTGATTAGATGATCTAATTTGGAATATTATTTTTAAATAACAGTATTAAAATATCTAGTGATTGCACACACGTCTTTTTTCAAGGCTTTAAAAACTGCCCATGCTGGCATCTCCCTGTCAGAAGCAGAGGCTTCTGTGGCCTCTCCCTTCACCTCTAAGACACCAAACATTGAGTGTGTGCCCACTGTGATAAGGTAAGTCTCTCCCTTCACCTCTAAGACACCAAACATTGAGTGTGTGCCCACTGTGATAAGGTGAGTCTCTCCCTTCACCTCTAAGACACCAAACATTGAGTGTGTGCCCACTGTGATAAGGTGAGTCTCTCCCTTCACTTCTAAGACACCAAACATTGAGTGTGTGCCCACTGTGATAAGGTGAGTCTCTCCCTTCACCTGTAAGACACCAAACATTGAGCGCGTGCCCACTGTGATAAGGTGAGTCTCTCCCTTCACCTCTAAGACACCAAACATTGAGTGTGTGCCCACTGTGATAAGGTGAGTCTCTCCCTTCACCTGTAAGACACCAAACATTGAATGTGTGCCCACTGTGATAAGGTGAGTCTCTCCCTTCACCTCTAAGACACCAAACATTGAATGTTGAGGTCTTTTTGAGAGGTTTTTAATGTGTGTGTGTGTGTGTGTGTGTATGTGTGTGTGTGTGTGTGTGTGTGTGTGTGTGTGTGTGTGTGTGTGTGTGTGTGTGTGTGTGTGAGAATAAGTCTCAGAAAGATAGTGGTATGATACATGATCACAGTAGTATCAATCTTTATGGCTTTCAGACCCTTACAATAACATAACCCTGATGTAAAACTAGTCTTATTTACCAAAATGACATCAACTGGCCATCATCATTGATCAAGAGTCTCTCACCAAGAAACAAACTTGTAAATATCAAATGAATATCTGATTGTCTATAAACCTCACATGAATGTTTTATACTTACAGAGAAGGTCGGGCTGCCCTTGTGACCTCATTTGGAGTGTTCAAGTACATGGCACTATACAGCATGATACAGTTTGTGACTGTGATGATACTTTACACGGTAAATAAAAGAAAACTTGGAAATTTTAACAGAATTTTGGGCAATTGGCTACAATGTCATATCATAGAAAATTTATCATGAGCCTTCAGAGCCACTTATTATGTAGACCTACATTTGGTTTTCATCATAATTACAATTTGGTATTTATTTCATTATTTTACACCATTAGAAATTGAATGTATAAATGAAATAGCATGGGGTTATGTGAAAAGAAGAAGAAAAAGTAAATGTTCTTAAACTTTGATTTAAAGTGATCTTTTGTCAAGCTTAAAAATATGTTCTGTTTTGTCCTCATTATATATTCCAAATATTTCATCAAAGAGCAGAAAATCTATGATTAAATTAGATATTAATGTGTCGTGTATTTGTATTTTTCAGCTTGACACCAATTTATCTGACATGATGTTTCTTTACATTGACCTAGTCATTACAACCACAGTGGCAGTACTCAGTAAGTGACTTTTAGTGAGCTGGTTTGTCTGAGAAAATTGAGGAAACTTATTTGAACAAAATATTAAGAATAATTTGCAGAAAAGTATTTTGGGTTGGTGTGAAAAATAACTTGTTGTTCCTTGTGTTATTATTGAAATGAGTTATTCACTCTTACAGTCCACATAATTGATTAATAGCTGTAATGATAATGTCTGCTGAGGAACAGGTCATCAGTGTGATAATGCATTTTAAATTAAAATGTAAAAAAGAAAAAAAGGAGATTAATAAAAAAAAAGGCAAAAAGAAGAAATATTAACTTCACGAGTATGAAACAAAATGATGAAGAACAAAATTAAAAAGAATTGTCATTGGTACAGAAAATATTTATTTGTATTGATTCCTGCCAAAATCCCTAATATAAGCTAGCTAAACCCTGCCATGTATAAACATTATTTTGATATTAAGATATTGTAATACTGTTTTCAGTGGGGCACACCAGCGCCTATCATAAACTGGTCCCGCGTCCACCCAAAGGCAGTCTGGTCAGCGTGTCCAATCTGTTCTCCATATTGTCACAGACTGTGGGTGTGGTGACCTTCCAACTCGGAGCATTCTTCTATTTAACTTCCCAGTCTTGGTATCCGTAAGTATACATCCTCTATTAATGGGATAACATTCCTTCTTAACCTTATAGACAGTTTTAGAACCAGAAGGCATTCTAAGTACTCATTCTCAGTAAAACCATCATTCTATGTAGATCCAACTCTGCATGGACTCTTGCTGAATGCAGTCAGTTTAACTGAATGATATGCCTCCTGCAATAGGTAGAACACAGAAAAACTGGTGATTATATGATATAAGTATGTTGGAAACAAAAGGAGGTATGTTAATCTGATTACATTCAGCTAGAGTCCCCATAGCATTGAATAGATCTGCCTAGAATGATAGTTTCTTTGGCCCTAAGGCAAGAGTAGCCACATTCACTAGCTCATTGGTTACATTGATGTGTGACCCTTGTGTATGTTATAAGCAGCAGGTGATCTGGACTGAATTTTCATGCCTAAGGTGCTTCTGGAGATAATAAGCTATTACCTCATCACCCAAATCATCACATTTTAAAAACTCTCCTTGGTTAATTATTAGCATTACTTTTGTACAGATGAGGTTTTATGAAAAATTTTTTTGAAGCTTGCTAATTCTAATACTTTCAGTGCAGAGAAACTACACCCAATAATAAATGATGATGAGCATAATGTTGTGTGTCCAGAAACGACCACATTGTTCATTTCGGGATCCTTCCAGTACCTTATCCTCTCTGTGATTTTCTCTAAAGGTCCTCCATATAGAAAGAGAATTTGGACAAATGGTAAGTTGGGTCAGTTGACTGATTCATTATTTTTCTACTACATACTGCAACTTTTTTTCTGTTGTACATATGCCTCACTGTAAATATTTTATATCTGTATTTATAACTGTAAATCTAATATATCTTTTGTGTAGCTGTCTGTGTCTGTAGGTTGGGTATTATGTATGTTATGGTTTATATCAGTGAAGTTTCTTTCCTGTCAGCAACTTTAAATGAAGTATTATATATATATATATATATATATATATATATATATATATATATATATAAGAATAAAAAGTTTTAAATACCTCTAAAAATCAGATTTTATATGAATAATTAATGGAAGTTTTTGGTAAATTTCTCTTTTCAGTTTTGTTTCTGGTGTCTGTGATATTGCTTACAGCATTGACTGCATGGTTGTGGCTCTACCCTCCCACTGTCATCAGAGAATTCCTAATGGTAAGATGTTCTGTACATGTATAACATGAAGACTATGGCTCTTTCTCATTGAAACTATATATTGTCAATATAGGTCTATATAGGTCAATCCAACTCTGCGTGGACTCTTGCTATATGCAAACAGTTATATTGATTATTATGCCTACTCTTTTTTCCATTGCACTTATATTGTCACTGGCATTTCTCTATTCTACTCAATGCCAGGAGGAGGTGTGTTTCATTTTGTGATGAAAAATTAACAAAAGCAATGGAAAACAGAAAATAATGAGAAGTTGAGGTATAACTTTTTAACTCTGATCTATTTTCAGATGAAGTTGATTCCTGATGAATATATTGTTTTCAAGATAACAGTGGTTCTTCTTGCAGTGATGCACTTTGTGATAGCTGAGAGTATAGAGGTGAGAGTTTTTCTGTTTTATATTGACAGAGATAGTTGAGAGGAACAACATTGCAAATAAAACAAATCGGTCAGAGAGAGTTTGTTGCCTCTTTGAGCATCAGATTTGAGAATCATCATTAAAGTTTTCTTTCTCAAGAAACCAGTGTATTTTAATGTTAAGACTTAACATGCTATTAACATCACTAGTCATAACACATCGAAATAGTTTTCCCGTTGAGTTGTTATATAACTCTGCTCATTTCCATGGTAACCAAACTACCTGCATGCCTCATAAATCATCTAATGACATTATTTATGTCTCTCTTCAGAGCTTCATAATAGACAGGAATATCCCCTCCAGTTGTTTGAAGAAATGCTTTGGAAAACTTTCAAAACCAAAGAAAAAATACAAGATTATTGAAAAAGAGCTATCGGACAACCCGCACTGGCCTCCTGTTGGTGACGTTACAAGAGAAGCTGAACAAAATGTGCGGGAAACCAGTGATGTCCATGTTTCATTGCAAGTACAATAATAACTGAGTAGTTTACTAGATACTATGAAATTTTATGAATATTGGACTTCCTGGGCTGGATATATCCAATGGATATGTTTTCTTAACCAAATATTTTCCCCCAAAAAATAATCAAAATCCATTCATTGTGGTGGGGAAAAGATTAGTAATAGCCTTTGGTGAAATTTTCTCTGCTGACGGGAGGGCTACTGTGATGTTTGTGATAATGGTTTTAATTATTGTTATTATTAAATAATCTCATAGAGGTGGTTTTAGTATTAAACAATGGTGTACTAGACTGGGAGTCATTATTTGTGTGAGTGCTCTCAAATTTTATTCAGTCTGTGAAGTATTATTGTTACTGTAATAACTCAATCTTTTCAATGGGGAAATTGTGTATTTTACAGATACTGTATTTTTTTAATTAATATTTTTTTAATTACAACATTTCTGTTGAGAGGTGGCAACAAAATGAATAAGCAGGCTACCCCATAGCTTTTATTATATATGGTTTAAAGCACCACAAATGCTATATAGAAAACGATTTTTAATGATTCATCTGAAAGACTGATTATTTTTCCCCATTGAAAAGATTGAACCATTACTGTTCATGAACTGATGGATATGAAAGGGTTAATGTTTTATGGAATGCTTTAATATGTGATATTAAAAAAGTTTATTTTTTACTTGTTGTAGAACTTAAGACAATTCATTTTGTTCTTGTGATAAAAACATTTCAGAACATTAACATTTTCTGGAAGATGACATGTAATAATATATCATTTGTCAAATACAAACTGGTCTTCCTAGTGTCATTTTCAATGTATAATAATTCTTATATTATGATGATATTATTGCTGGCAAAGAAGACATCAGTCTGTGTAAGTTACATGTAAAACAATAGGTAGAGAAATAGCACATACATGTAATTGTAATGTCCCCACATACCTCTAATTTTGAGAAAAATTGTTTGCTCTGTTTAATAATTAGGGTTTTATGGTGTGGGGTAAACAGGACTCATCCAGCTTGTATGTATTAAACATAGGTACATTGTTTTTACTATGGGAGGAAGTTAATAGTATGATTACAGTGTATGCCTTTGATAAAAGTTAACCAGTACTTACAGGCAAGGATGACTTGAACTTAGGAACATTCCATCTTTTTAGCCTTACAACAGCAGGACATGTGCAATAATGGCACCAACAATTTGCAGTTTATGTAAGTTTTTAATTCATGTCTTTCTGAATCAAAAAGAAAAAAGATGAAAATACCACTGGTGTGATGTAAGCCTACTTTATTAAAGATATCTGGCTGGTGGGACATACTCGGGAGGAGGCTATAACCTCTCTGAGCATCTACTGGTTTTATTCTTTCTCCTAGAAGTTTTTCTTAAAATGTATTTTTGACAGATATCTCTTTGTGAAAATGTCATTGCTGTTAAAGTATTTATTGGTTGAACAAGATGTTATTCATCAGTATTTAGCAAAACTGCTAATGGTCACTAATTATGTAGTGAACAGCGTTAGTGGTTGAGTGGGACCATGTGACACATTGGACTGATTCTGAAATGAGCCTGTATGTTGCAGAATTTGGGGGTTGGGCAAAATATGATAAGGTATATAATATAAATTACAATGATCTGACCTTGGTAAATTGTGCCATATGTATTTAAAGTGGGAGATAAAGGACATGGTTATAAAATGTAATCAAGGTGGCCTACAAGGAATAGTTCAGAAATAAATATTTCAATGATAACTGAGTAGTGTTTGTTTGTTGAAACGTGACAAGTCCATACTGTAGGTCTGTGAACAGAAAATGTATTAATGATAATGTATAGCATTCAATATAATACCATACCAATACATGTCTCTATCTGAGTGAAATAATAAAGTGTTCAGTGGTTGTCTATGCCTCTTGTTCAACAATGCTGTAACACATCTGTAAATGTTCACAATCACCAAGCTGAAAAGAAGGCACTGGACCTGAACCGGTAGGGTCACTCAGGTGTGCAATGTTGATGTCTCCTGGAGGCCTGACGTCAAGCACTCACTTGTTTTCACTGTGGGTAAGACTGGTACAGGGAAGGGGTGACATTTGAATATTTTAGCCCTTATTTGAGTGGGATTTTCTGAGAATTCAACACCTGGCTGTAGCTATTGTGAAGCAGATGAGCCCCTTGTCATATTTGGTTATCCTGCAAATTGACGTACACTGTAGCTGTCTCTGATCCCAAGGGCAGAAACCAATGACTGCTGGATGGTTGTCTCAGTGAAAGGCCTTGCTTTGCTGACCTGTGGTAAGTACATATCAGAGTGACCAGAAGACCTACAGAAGGGGCAAGTCAGGAGAGGGGAAGGAGGCAACTGACCTCTTATGTAACAGTTTCTTTCTGACCTAATTTTTATCATTCAGTTAGGTTAACCAGCATGTGTGGTTCTGTAAAAATATAAACAGACAGTTTTCTTCCAATTAAGACCCCAGCAGTCTTGTGTGTGTGTGTGTGTGTGTGTGTGTGTGCATGTGTGTGTGTGTGGGGGGGGGGGGGGGAAGTAGGTGTATTTATCTACCTGTGGTTGGGAGCCTGGGTATTGTTCAATTCATTTTGTGAATGATTACAGTGGCCAATATCTAACCACTTGAGCATTTTTAATATACTTTTGAGGACATTTTTACATACTTTTGAGGTCACCTTTCTCAGATCAGATATATGTCTCTTACTTTCTTTCAGTCATTGTCTAGATGACTATCTCAGGCGATACAAAAATTCTACCCTGAAGATCAAGTGCAATTTCAAGCAATTTAACAATAATTATCTTAGTCGCATCAAACCAACATATATGCATGCGTACAGACTAGTTCCAGTGTAAAGTTTATATATTTGTGTATATTTATATTTTGGTGACATTCAAGTTTGTGGCTAGAGTTGTAAAGAAAGGAATAACTCGGAATAACATCAAAAGGTAAACACAGCATATTGTTATCAAGATAATTCCCAAATAGAAAAGGAAAGATTGAAGTGTGTCTTTATCATGGAGTGAAGCATCCAATAATTATTTAAAACGTTAATGTCTCAATAATTTACTCATTTGTTTTATTTTAGGAGCATATGATATCGTACATACATGGAGGCGTGTTGTGAAATTAACTGTCAGAAAAATTGCAGTTTTAATTTCTTTAAAACAAAACTGGCTCTGAGAGGTGAAATTTCATGCCCCATTATATTAGTTTGTAAACGTTTGTACCGTCAAGTGATGAATACAGGGTTCATATTGATAGTACCTACTGATGTCACTTGAAGTTGTTGCACTGAAATATATATGGGATTTTGCCCCTATTTCATGGTAGTCGAGAAACCGCAGGCTCCAGTTTGGAGGCATACAGAAGTGAAAGATGAGATCATGGAAGGGATTTGGGCAGTCAAAAGGTAACATTTTGATTCTTTTTGGTATCATTTTATGTTAGATATGACAGGACTTTTTTCTCCATCTATTTCCTATATTTTAATTGTTAAGTGTGGATTTTACGGAGGGTCTGTAGACAGTAACAAGATTGATACTACCATTATTCATCTTTTATATAAGACGTGGCAGGAAACTCCAGTTGAGAGCAATAATTTCCAGTACCAGGAAAACTGTCTCATTCTGTAAAAAAATTTATAATCATGTAACAATATTAAATAGCGCAGGATACTGGCATATGAATGGATGCATTTTTCTTCCAGATCACATGTACCGAAAGATTGGTGAGGAGGAGCCAGATGTGACTCAAGTCCTAAACCCAGGGACAGATGACCAGTTGGTGAGTATTCTATTACATGACTGTAAGTTAGGAAATCAGTTGGAAATTGGTGTAATTTAAAGTTAATAGTGACAAGATCTAAACTAAATGAATAAGTACTAGTTACAACATGAGTTGGCCACTGTATGGGATATACAAAAGCGTAATTATACCAAGGCGCAGCCGAGATATAATTTGCCCTTGTATGTTGCATACAGACGAGAAGTAGTTGTAACTTACTTATGCCACAGTTGAATCTAACAATAGGTTGAATGCACCAAAGCGCATGAAAATACAGGCACGCTTGTATGCAAAATACAAGTACAATTATCCTATTGTTTAAAGTGGTAAAAAAAATAATAGCATCCTACAGTACAAGAAACTAAAAGTTGCAGTTATATCTTTAAAACACTGTTATGATATCATCATCAACATCAGTGTTTTTATGTCTTCATATGTTTTTCTGAAAACATATTATTTCTATGAAGACTATTAACATAGTAACAACCAGTTTTACATAACAAAAGTCACTTTAGCCTGATTTGGGCTTATAGAGTATGTTACCTTAAATAATAGCCCTGATGTTTTCAGAATGCTTTAAATAATTCATTTTTGCACAGGATTGCCATGGCTACAGAAAGACAGTGTGTTGTGTTTCCCTGTACTATGTCTTGTGTGTCCTCACACTTGGGGGTTTCTGGCTGGTTCTATATTGGAAGCCAGACTGGAAGATTAGGTTCACAAAGACCCCGTGTTCTCTGGCCAGTGCAGATGAGGTTTTGCTCAAGGTATATGAAAATGTAATGATGACATTTGATGACTGTCACAGTCACTTGACAAAAACTGACAATCCTCTGCATTCATGATATTCCTTTTGAATCTTCAATATACATTTTATACAATGTTATATTTTTTCAAGTGACAAAATACCTTGATAGTAAGGTCATATGACTTCTGATCAGCAGAATTAGTATTTGATCAACATAAAAATAATGAAACCAAAAAAAGTTTATTTCAATAAACAGTGTAAGCAATACATTGTCATTGTTTATTACTGTATATTCTATATTATCCTCCTTAACCCACAGAATGATAAATCTCTTAGAGCACTATCTCAATATACAGAATTACAGAAAGCGCACATCACACTCCTCAATTTATATACACTGACAGACAAGTATCTATCATATTAAATTATATACATATATATATATATATCCCTTTCCTATACTATGTTAACAAATGGTAGTATTACAAGTAGTGTAAACAGCCAGCACTGTTAACATTACATTAGCATTGTAGCAATGCTATTACAAGCTGAAATTGTTGAAAGCTAAAATTATTATTGTTATTATTATTAATGGTAAATGGATATAAACTTGTCCATAAACTTGGCAACTAGTGAAATGTGTTCCAAAGAATGTTCACAATGCAACTATCAGTCTAACATTTAACCCCATCTGGACTCTTGCTGAATGCAATCAGATTAACAGATTAATGTGCCATTTCTTGCCAACATATTCATATAATCAGCTTTTCTTTATTCTACTTAATGACAGAAAGATGCATGTTAATCTGATTGCTCTCAGCGTGAGTCCATGCAAAGCTGAATAGATCTACGTAGAGCAGTGGTTTCACTGAAAAAGTACCCTAAGTTGATTCCTCTCTTCAGGACCAGTCATCACAACTGTTCACTGCTGATGTTTTGTTGATGACTTCAAGAGAAGGCTATCAGTAAGATTTTCTACATCATGATTGCATTTTCTACATCTTGATTGCATTTTCACTCATGTCTCATATATCCCATATGTGTAGAAAATTATGTGCAATGTTAGCTTAAGTAGTTTTTTTACACATATACACATAACTCTAGAACATATTTATGATCTATAAACCCTTTTATTTACATATGCCTGTGCTGCATCCATCTGCTAAAAGATTATTTTTATGGTCTCTGTAAGTTATTTTTTGCTGTCTTCCATTCACTGCTGCAGGTCTTTTGCTGTGAACCAAGAACTTTCTTCATGTGATGAAAGGACAAGTATTTTGTCAATGAAACAGGTAAAAGTTGTTATGTTGTTGTGGAACATTAACATAATAAATGTTTATTATTAGCTTTTTTTTACAATTCACAGTAAACGTCAAATTTCTAAAAATCAACTATGAGTAATATTTTTCATTGAAATGATCATTCTATACAATATAGCTTGTTTTAAAAATCTCAATCACTAAAATTTCAAATGAAGTCAATTTCTCCTTACAGGGTTCAGCCCTCCGTTATTTTGTTCATCAACACGTGAGATACATATGGAACCAAAGCAATGGCAAATTTGAGACACTATGGTACATAGAATCCTTGTGTAAGAAATAAACATTTTAGTTATGTGAGGTGTACTCACTTGTAGGTGTTTTTTTATATAGCAAATACTGTCAGTCCTTAAATTCAGTTGGCGAATATATATATATATATATATATATATATATATATATATATATATATATATATATATATATATATATATATATATATATATATATATATATAGCTGCAAAGCTAATGTTTTCTTTCATTTTACATGATGCATTTCTCTACATTTGATGAAATACAGGTAGATGATAGTTAATGTATGAAATAACATTCTTTATTCATCCTTTGCAGTGGATTGGATGTGGGCACAAAATGTTCATCTTTTCATGAAGATTTTAAAGGTCTGGGTGTGACAGAGCAATGGAAGAAGTAAGCCTTGATTTCAGTACTACCAGCATAGTGATATAGATGCCTTATTCACCACATCACTGTCATAGCACCCTGAGTTTCAGAGTTGTGCTGTTCACAAGTATGTTGTGTTACTGCATGCCATTGTTGAGGTTTGCAACAATTTAGTTTTATAATGTATCCTCAGGGTCTTTAGTATTGGGGGTTTGTCTTTGACACAGTTTATCCAAAGGTGATTAAAACTAAAGATATTTTTACATAACCTTGTGATGAAACCACAACAACAACAACATGAGGATAGTTTTGTCCTCAGGGGTTCTATTTTTATTTGTCTTTTTACTTTTAGATTGGATTTATATGGCCCAAATGAGATAGATGTGGAAGTGAAGTCATACATTGTTTTGCTCTTTGAAGAGGTAAGAACATGTAATCATACTGAAATACTGACACATATCTACTTGTCAGTAGTGTTCAGACCTAACAGGATATGATGAGAAATTAAATCAAAACACTGCTGTGAAATAAATGGTTCATTTTATTTTGCACTTCAGATAATCATGAATGTTGTGCCTGTCCCCCACCTGTTTAATTTCAATATGATGTTCCTTTTAATTCAAATGACAATTTATTCAAATAACTGATAAAATCTGAGTTATAGTTTTGGTTGTCTTTGTGTGGATAATTTCAAGTGCTGAATCAGTTTTATATCTTTCACCTGTTAAGTGGGATACTGTGGGTATGGATGATTTTTTTCTGTCCATTTGACAACTTTGTTGCATAGTTTGTATGTTATACAATTTGACCATAGATGTGTTCATTTATAGACACCGTTTCCAATGTTTTTCTAGGTGCTGAATCCCTTCTACATCTTTCAGCTGTTCAGTGTAATACTATGGATGTGTGATGATTACTATTTCTACTCTGGATGTATTATCCTCATCTCTGTGGTATCCATTGTGATGTCACTTTATGAAACAAAAAAGGTATGGTACGATTCACAACACATGTAAACATACTTAAAACTTTGACTTATCATAGTAATGTAATACAGTAATGTGCTCTGCTGGATGACACATTCAACTTGTTGTTTTTCTTTGATAGGTCTTAATTTCCTTATACCTGTGCATCTGTCATGGCACCTGAAATGTTGGTGACATTATATGGGACAATTTGTATTCAATCAATCACTTCATATTGAATTGTACTTTTGAATTTATTCATGACAAATAACTATCATTCCAGAGTTTTCATGGGAGGTTCACTGTATCAACAAACATTTAGGGGGGAAGAAGAGCAGAATAATTTTGACATATGTACATAAATGTCAGCATGTGTGAATAATGCAGTGTATTTCATGTAGTTACCTCCATTCTGGTGAAAAATCTATGGACATAGTCACTTTACAGCTTTTTGTTACAACCTTATGTATGCCATAGCTAATTTAGAAAGGGGTGGCCCGTGACCAATAAATTTATACCACAAAAATCATGATTGATGCCTGTTGTCAGGAGCACATTGACCTCTGCATTCACCTTGTTTATTAATAAAAATGGTCTATATAATTTTACATGTATAAAATATTACAGCAAAGGAGAATCCTGCGAGATATGGTTGCTTCACACAAGAGCATGGTTCATGTTAGCAGAGGCAATGGAGGTAAGCATGTACACAAATGTATCAGACATTCAAACTCACTGAGATCTAGGACCTAAAATTTGATAGGTCTTAGCTCATTCATAAAAAGAATATCTAACTGAGGGGTAGTACATAAATTTTACTCCCTTATATCTTAAGCTAAGAAAACAATGTCTTTCCCACAACAGTGACCGTCTGAACTCCTCAGTATTACCCTGCAACACCTAGCCACATATACCACACCCCAACTCCTCAGTACTACCCTACAACACCTAGCCTAGCCACATATACCACACCCCAACTCCTCAGTACTACCCTGCAACACCTAGCCTAGCCACATATACCACACCCCAACTCCTCAGTACTACCCTGCAACACCTAGCCTAGCCACATATACCACACCCCAACTCCTCAGTACTACCCTACAACACCTAGCCACATATACCACACCCCAACTCCTCAGGACTACCCTGCAACACCTAGCCACATATACCACACCCCAACTCCTCAGGACTACCCTGCAACACCTAGCCACATATACCACACCCCAACTCCTCAGTACTACCCTGCAACACCTAGCCACATATACCACACCCCAACTCCTCAGTACTACCCTGCAACACCTAGCCACATATACCACACCCCAACTCCTCAGTACTACCCTGCAACACCTAGCCACATATACCACACCCCAACTCCTCAGTACTACCCTACAACACCTAGCCACATATACCACATCCCAACTCCTCAGTACTACCCTGCAAAACATAGCCACATATACCACATCCATAGCTCTTACTGAACTAGAAAGCTGCAACCGGTATACATTGTATTAAAATGGTTTACAGGATATCTTAATAAACACAGCCTTCACATTTCTAAGAATCCCGACATTTTGTCACAATATCAGATAATAAAGCACGTTTAATTAATGATACATTTAGGAGGATTTAAGACAACACGAGGCAAGAGAACGTGCCAGCACGGATGCACATGAATGCAAACGTGTATTTCTGGCTGCTCAGACATCCAACATTATTATTGAAAATGCTTTTTTAAAGAAGTCAAAATTTCACCATAGAACCCAACCAAATGCCACCAAATAGTTGCAAATAGCCTAACTTATAGAATACCACAAGGCATCATTTTATATTTCCTGGAAAAATGCTATTTGGATAGGTATTTTCTGCTTTCTTTCTGTATATAACTTGAATAACAGGCAGTTTAAGAAGGCAGTTTGATGGCTTGCTCACAATTTGACTTACCAGACTTGGGAACTGAATTATTTCTGTGAGCAAAAAACTCATATAACATGTTAAATATAGTGCCATCCACACTGTAACTTCAATCAAATATTATTGCTCTGTTAACTACAGAATACACACTTATATATCTTATAACATATATTCATAAAGTGTGATGACAGATTTACCTTCTTAGTATCATCCAAGTTCAGGAGCTTGTTTGTTTTAAATCTGTGGCCTACTAAACTTATGTTTCAGATTTGCATTGTGAACAGGCATTTTGGCATTAAATGATGAAATATTTCTACTGGTGTTGGGATGTGGAAATTCCATGTTTTGAATTCAGAAAATCAAGATCACTGTTTTTTTTTTTTTTTTTTTTTTTGCAAAATTGTAAACAACACTTTTTTGGAAAGATGCATGAGTCTAAGATAGTTTCTTTTGTTTTTGTTTTGTTTTGTTTTATTTTTATTTTTTTGGTGTTTTTCTTTTTCTTTTCTTCTTTTTGTTTCTTAGTGTATATAATCTAATTATTGTTGACATATCTAGCTCTTATTGTTGTAACTTATACTATTATTATTTTTTATGGATTTGTAACTGAATGAGATTTTGATTATAATAGAAAATTTAAGGACCTGAGCCCCTTATCTCGAAAGCATCGTGCATTAATAATAATAATAATAATAAGATTCTTATATGGCGCCTTACATTCTATCTCAAGGCGCCTTACAATAATGGCTAATATACTAAAATCATTAAAATGACTACAATATTTTAATCATAAACTCTCATTGGAAACCATTTAAAATTTACACTACTAAAAATCAATCTTATTAAAAAAAAAAAAAAAACATATATATATTAAAATAAAATCTAAGAGATATAGACAGAATTAAAAAAGTGGGTCTTTAAAAGAGATTTAAAATTGTCAAAGTCTTCTGTTTTCCTAATAAAATTTGGTAGACCATTCCACACTCTTGGGGCGTAGATTATAAAAGCACGATCTCCATAACTTTTTAGGCACCCCTTCTCTAAAACAGAATGTTCTAAAATAAAATCATTCTCAGTATTAAAATGTGTGGACCGCCGTGGTAAGTTAAAACAGATAAGATCAGATAAATATAATGGTCCTTGTGAATGGATCGCCTTAAAAATAATACAGAGTACTTTAAAATCAATCCTCTGCTTCACAGGCAGCCAGTGTAATTCTTTCAGAATGGGAGTGATATGGTGTGTACTATTGTACTTAATTTGACAAACCAGTCTTGCAGCTGAGTTTTGAATAACTTGTAACTTTTTAATCTGATAGTCACAAATACCAAAGAGGAGACTATTGCAGTAATCTAATCTTGATGATATAAATGCATGTACTAATTTTTCAGTGGTTTTGTTATCTAACACTTTCCTTATTTTTCCAATGCGCCATAGTGCATAAGATGCTGATTTACACACTTCAGATACACGCTTGCCCATAGTGCCATTTTCATCGAGGGTAACTCCCAGATCTTTTACAGAACTAGATGGTTTTATAAGAACAGCTCCTATGCAAATGTTGGCATTTGCTACATTTTTTCTATTTGCCTTGAACCTTGATGTAAACCATATCAACTCAGTCTTACTATCATTTAAAGCCAACATGTTCACTTTCATCCATTCTCGAATCTCTGCAAGACAAGTCTCCATAGAAGTGATTGTTGCAGACTGGCTGCTCTTGCATGTGCGACTGTGCGCAAGCGTCTCGATTCCAGAACTCACCCATACTCGTCCCATCTAATACATTGTAGCCTCTATGTGATATTGCTTTCGAGATACGGGGCCCTGGTGTTATGTGTATGTAGCAGTTTACTTTCAGGCCATGTAGTGAATGTAAGACATGTATTAAAATTTTGTTTTTTATAGTTTTGAAAGCATTCACAGAAAGGCAATCCATAAACAAATAAGAGTTCCATAAACCACACACACATGTGCGTGCACACACACACAGAAAAAAAAAAAGAAAAAAACATTGG
The DNA here is from genome assembly GCF_051362555.1 of Lingula anatina. Classification (NCBI taxonomy): domain Eukaryota; kingdom Metazoa; phylum Brachiopoda; class Lingulata; order Lingulida; family Lingulidae; genus Lingula; species Lingula anatina. The sequence goes on along the minus strand of NC_141767.1, from coordinate 2,910,487 downwards.
TAATCCAAAAACCAAACTTTTTTGTTGTTGATTTCCTGATATGTCATGGAGGGAGTGACTAGATGGTTTCACTTGTGATGGTAGAATTAAAAAAATTAGATATTAAAAATGGATTTCAGTATTGTGAATTATGGAAATGTACAGCCAATTTATTATTTATTAATTCAGTATTGTTATTTTTATATAATGGTCTAACAGACATTGTATGCCTTTATTTATGGCATAAGATTATGTAGTACCCTTTTGGCCAGACCTATGCACAGATGAATATACTGATGGAAGGACTGATTGCTGAATTAAGGTGGATGATTTGTTTCCTGAATTTTATCTATAAACTGAACCTGTAAACCATCAATGGAAGAAAATAAAATTTATTTAAGAAATGGTCCATATTAAATTGGTAACCAAGTCTGATAAATTTAATTCCAGTTTTTGAAGACCTCCCAATGACCCAACTAGTCCCTGGAGATGTGATTGTGATCCCCAAACATGGCTGTACAATGTCATGTGATGCTGTCCTGCTTGTTGGGAACTGTATTGTCAATGAGAGTATGTTGACTGGTAAGGAACTAAAAAGATAGTTTTGACAGTTGGTAGAGGTACAGTGTACCTCATTTCTGCACACAATGCCAATGCATTTGCTAAGAGTTCTCTCAGTTTTTGATCCCCATGTTGTAGTCATTTCTTTTACAAATGGTACGTAACAACAATACCAGGCATGAACAGAATTGCTTTGATGTTGCCTTAGTAGGACCTGTCTTTCATAAAACTATCACTTAGCTGTTCTGTTTCTGTTATTTAATGTAAAGAAACCATTTTAAATGGAAGTTAGTAATCACTAAAGTCTACCCATTTCATGTTTCACAAACTAAGAGTGAACCAAAGCTGCTCATTTCCCGTTTTTATAATTTATATATTAAAAAAAAATTTATTTTGCCTTATGAAGGTGAGAGTGTCCCAGTGACCAAGACTCCCCTTCCAAACCAGCCTGACTCAGATGAAGTGTTCTCTCCTGATGATGTCCACAAGAGATACACCCTTTTCTGTGGCACCCAGGTCATCCAGACCAGATACTATGGGGCAGGAAAAGTGACCGCTGTGGTGGTCAGAACAGGTAAGGGAGTGACCATACCCATTTTCTAGTCATGCAGCTAAAAATTGCTGAGTTTGATAAATATTGAGACACACAGGAGCCAACAAAATAATTGAAAAATTGTAAAGGTATAAGTTGGGAGTGCAGTGGTTGTGGACTGTGTATTGATTAAACTTCAAAAACACTGGCTGTCAAGTGAAATATTTTTGTCCTTTTATCAACTCCCTCACTTTAAATATTTTCCAATGGTATAATTATATCTTCTGGTGTATATTTTTAAATTTTGATTTCAGTTATGTAATATTTTTGCTATTTTCAAAATTTTTTTTCTGTAGGGTATTCAACCTCAAAAGGTAGACTAGTCCGTGCCATTCTCTATCCCAAACAAATGGATTTCAAGTTTTACACTGATGCTATCCGCTTTGTCCAAATCCTCTTTTTGATTGCCTTATGTGGTATGGCTTACAACCTGTATGTGTTCATTAAAAGAGGGGTAAGTTTCTTAACTGACAAGAAATAGACATGTACTTTTGCATCATGACCTGAAATTACATACGTATGAATCTTATGTTTTTCCTTGTCTTACATCGTTGTTACATGTTTATGGGAAGTTTGTCCATTGAATGATAATAATATCAGTTATGAATTTTCATATTTATCTTACATATCATTAATTGTTAATATAAATACATATCATTATTCATATATAGTTTTGTTTTGTTTTTTTCAATTTTCTCTCAAACCAGGAATCTGTCAGGAGAATTATATTACGTACTCTAGACATCATTACTATAGTTGTGCCCGTGGCTTTACCAGCCGCCATGACAGTGGGCACAATATATGCCCAGAATCGCCTCAAGAAGGAAGGCATATTTTGTATCAGTCCACCAAGGATTAACATGTGTGGAAAATTAAACAGCATTTGCTTTGACAAGGTAGATCTTTTTTTTTTTATTTGACTTGTAGAATTCAGATGATAAATTTAATTTTTTTACAGCTTGCTCCATTTTTTGTATGTCCAAAATTGAACTAATCACCCTTCATGAAGTTCAAAATAGCATGAGAATGGATATATGTAATAAAGGCCTTGCACTTGCCATGCTTTGTCATTTTTATCATCTTTGATAAAGTTGACATTTTGACGGTAATTTGTGGTCATTTCAGACAGGCACATTAACTGAAGATGGTTTGGACCTTTATGGTGTAGTTCCTGTACAGGAGGATAGGTAAAAACTAGGATATCAGTGAAATATTTTGAAATCTGAGAAACTAGAAACTTTGGCAGATTTTTATTTGTTATTTATTTTGCCTGTCTTCAATGGATTTTTAAACTGCACAGCAATTAACAAAACAAGTGTCATAAGTGCCAAACATTCAGAAAATTTAACTTACCCCCAAACCCAATACAGAGGTGCATTTTACATGCTGAAGTATCAAAAAATAAAATGAAATGAATACAGAATTGTACTCAATTTTTTTACAACGTGTATAGAACAATTTCCATGGCTGTCTCAATTTTACATTTACATTTAATTTTTACCATGTCTGCACATTATGTAAGGAGCCTAAATGGTAACATATGTTCCAGTAATGTATGTTCAGGGCCATGTAATTTAAATTTTATATCACTTTCCAGTATAATTTGTAGTGATGGGGAACATCTGTTACGTAGTATTAGCCATGGCGCAATGATGTAAGGATGTTTTTACAAATATCTAAACTAACGCAAGGGTTCTTGTGCCATGGCTAATACTACGTAACATATGCTCCCCAGAAACATTGTCAGAAAGATTCAAGTACTTGGTGCAATGGGAAGCAGGATTTTCTGTTGCTGACTGAAAAATATATTGTGATTCCATAAAAGTTTGACTTTTCTGATATAATATTTGGATCAGTAATGCACAGTAGTTTATTTAATGCTTATTTATCATCAGTAGGGTGTATTTTCCCCTTTTTATAATATTCAGTGACAAGCAAACTAAAGTCACTAAAAAAAATTAATTGATCTATACAGATGATTAAATTTTCAAAGTGTAAACGTCTCCACAGCTGGACATTTTCCATTTATAACAGTAACCTATGTTCCTTTTTTTGGGTTATAATTGGGAATTATCATTTATTTATTATTATTTATTATTCATGGTTCCAGAAGAGAGAAATTTTGATACAAACTTCTTTATGTGGGACCCTTAAATAATCAAACATAGTTTGTATTCTGTGCACTAAATATTTTTAAGAGCATGTTTGTGACCTCATTTACACCTCTATATTGGGTTTAGGTGTAAAGTGACACCTTTCTTTATAAGCAATAATACACTGTAATCGATTGATTGAAATAACAATAATTCCAGGTTTCTGCATGTAGTCCAGCATCCCACAGACCTGCCCACTGGTCCATTTCTGGCTGCCATGGCAACCTGTCACTCACTCACCATGATAGAAGGAGAACTGAAAGGAGATCCACTTGACTTGAAGATGTTTGAGTCTACAAACTGGGTAAATGATGTTTATTGTACCACCAGCGCGGCGCGGGCGGTACATATGGTTTTAGTCCTGACCCATCTCATTTGTGAATCTGTTAATTTGAACCATGATTTTAAATAAATTATTTCAGGGATGTTACAAAATCTTTGGAGTCAAAACTTTTGTTGTGTGTCAGACAAAGTAATATAACATAAATGTCCATGGTTGATTATTGATGTATCAAATGCTTAAGTTTGGTATCCTTTCTTTTATCTTCATGGTAAATGTTAACCTTTTTTCTTATTTTGCAGCTATTAGAAGAACCAGGACAAGACACCAGTAGATTTGACATGATGGTGCCTACCATTGTAAAACCCTGCAATAAAGAGACTTATTTCTCTGCTTATGACCAGAAAATGGTAAAAAGGTTATTTAAGGGTTATATGTATTGATAATTAATTCAATAATTTGATGGTAAAGAAGAGCTCCTGATATGACTTGATTTTTATTGTAAGTTCTCGTGGCTAAATGCAGCATGTGTTACGTACATTACCTTCATTTTCATTGTCTTGATTTTCAAGATTATTAAAAACCTTCTGTTTCCAGCTGCCATATGAAATTGGTATTGTGCGTCAGTTTGTATTTACCTCAGACCTGCAGCGTATGAGTGTGATCACCAGAACTTTGGGAAGTTCCCACATGGACCTGTATTGCAAAGGGTCACCAGAGAAAGTAGCGCACCTCTGCAATGTAGAGTCATGTAAGCTTTATTTATTTATTTATTTATTTAAAATCACTGGGTCTGACTTCAGGTTTGCTGAATATATTTATTTATTCAGGTACATTTTTATGCTGACCTTGACATAATGATATATTTTGATCATCATCTAAAAAAGATAATTCATTAGATATTATCTTTTTCATTTTATTTTCACATCTGTTCATTGTCTCAAAAGTCTAATAAAAACTTATGGAAATCAATTAAAATTACTCGCTCTATATAGCATCTCATTATAAATATCAGGCCAATAGAATGATTGCCAGGAAGGAAAAACCAGGCAATTGTCTGAAAATGCAAGGAGTTTTCCAATGCCAAATACATCATGCTTTTTTCTAGTGCCTTGTGATTTCCATTATGTTTTACAACGTTATACTATGAAAGGATTCCGTGTGATAGCGGTTGCCTGGAAGCCACTGGACCCTGCCTTGACCTGGCATCGTGCTTCAAGAATACAAAGGTACCTCATTGTTTCTAGAAACAGCTGTGTGGCATGTTAAATAGTTGGTTGAGGAAATTTAAACATTTTTTAAAGATAATACCACATGTTAAATCTGGAGTGATGGAGTTAAACAGCATTCAAACATTTTTCATGAAATATATTCAGTTGGTATGTATTTTATAGAATTTATTGTCAGTATCTTGATAATTATATACATAAGCATATGCATATGCATATACTTACAGGGAAACTGTAGAGTGTGAGCTGACATTCCTAGGTCTGATAATTATGCAGAACAGTTTAAAACCAGAGACTACTCCTGTAATAAGACAACTCAAGGCAGCTAACATAAGGGTTGTGATGGTCACAGGTATTTGAATGCTTCATGCTTTTCTTTTATTATCACTTAGCATGAAAATGCAGTTTTAACACAGGAAATTCTCACACATTTTAAATACTTCCCCCCCAACCACCACCACCACCACCACCACCACCTTTTTATCCTGCAAAGCTTCTTTTATTCCCCAGTATAGAATATAAGTCAGTGGAACCCTTAAAATAAAAGTTTATCGAAAGTGTACCTAATTGTTATTATATGATTCATAACTATCTTGTCAGTGCATTTTACACCATATCACCTCACAACTTCCTCCAAAATATGAACAAATTGAGAGAATTGATTTAGGAGTAGGAGAAAGTAGCTTCCACACCCCCCCTCCCCCCCCCCCCCCCCCCCACACACACACACACACACACACACACATTCACACACATTGTCAAGTAAAATGCATTTTGTGGAAAAATCTGTAATAGATTATCTTAAATTATGTGACTGTTAGGAATGTACTTCGATCATTACGTGCCCTTTGGATATAAGCACAAACTATCTGTAAAGTATTTAGGAAAACTTCGCCAACAATATCACAGTCCCTATATATTTTGGTGATCATGATGTTATCAATGATTTAATATATTAAATTGACTGTATGTGCCAAAATCTTTATTCTGATAGCCCTTTACTAGCCCAGTGTCTCTACAGGTGGGTAATTGCCTGGGGCTAGTTTATGGAATCACATTTGAAATGCAAAATTTTCTGCAAAAGCAATTTTTACTGCAGGTGACAACATGCACACAGCCATAAGTGTTGCCAGGGATTGTGCAATGGTGGATGAGGAAGAGAAGGTAATTATGGTGAAAGCCAGTCCTCCCAGCAAGAACAGTGAGGCAGTCATCCACTGGGAATATGCTGAGGTCAACCTGGACAATGAACTTACGGTCAGCCATGAGGAAAGAGATAAGGTATGTTAGAGAACTACTTTTTAAAACACTTGTTGAAGCTTTAAATCCATGTTATGCCCCATAGTGGCCTGCACCTTGGTTCTGTGGAGTGTGGTGATAGGTAAAATTGATATGGTGCATGTAGATTTTTTAGAGCCTATTAAAAAAATGCACATTATCCTGTGGACCAGGGTACTATGGTTTTGACAAGTATTATTAATTTTCTTGCATTTAAAAGAAATAATGTTATTTTTGGCTTACTTAGGATCATTCACCCAAAGTACTGTTTTCATGTCATTCTTGGTATATGACCATCATTTAAGCATGGAAATTTCCCTCTAGTTTTTTGGGTGTTTTATTAAAATTTCCACATATTTTAAGAAACTAAAGTAAAGTATGATACTGTGGCATTTTCAGCCCTATAGTACACTGAACATTGAGAGCAGGGCAGACAATTTTCACTTTGCCATTGATGGAGGTTCATTTGGTGTAATCAGGGTGCATTTTCCTGACATTTTGCCTAAGGTAATTATAAAACATGAGATTTCACTTAGGAATTAAAGAGTATTTCATTCAAATTACTCATCATTAAAAAATGGACAGCTGAAATTTCCTTTGATCAAAAAGATTTACTGAATGTATTAGAAGTGACTAAATATCTGCAAATTCATGACACATTTCCCCACTGAGAACAAAATCACAAAAAATGTAGTTATTAGAATATTGTTTATTTCTTTGGTAATAGAAATGTGGGTTTTTAGATGAACAAAATCACAAAAAAAAAGGTAGGAATGAAAATACTTTTTATTTCTTGGTTAATAGAAATATACCCTCTACCAGGGCCACAGATTGATTTTTCACTAGATATTTACAGATATATCTCTGGCTAATTCATGGCACATGTCTCCGCTGTGAACAAAATCACAAAAAATGTAGTAATTGAAGTAGTTTTGATTTCTTTATTAATTAATAGAAACATGGGTTTATTATAGATGAACAAAATCACATTGCAATAAGACACAGAGTGAGTTTGAGAATATTCTGGAACTGTGAAAAGTTACAAATGATAATCTGTGTTAAGTAAGATAAGTAAGTAGGATTACCATGTAGTTATATTAAGAAACCTATTTCTTCCTGGCAAGTTCATTACTGTATATTAACAATGAACATCTGCAATAATAGGAAAAGATGTTATGGAAACCAATAACTGTTATATTTAATGTAAGGGTCAATATATTCTGATTATTGGAGGACACTGAAGTATTTTGTCAGTTTCATTTTTAGAAAACAATTCTGGCAACCAAAAACAGCTTTTCTAAATGATTTTGGTTTTCACAAACTAGTATTGTCTTCCAAACACGATAGGATGCCTGAAACTACATTAATTACTTGTTATTTTCAGTGGAGGGAAATTGTTAGTTTTATCGATACTGTATTTTTTAAAAGTGTTTTGTATTTTGTAAATGTAATATAAAAATTTCGTGTTTATAAAATTGTGTATTTGAAAGTTTGATGATTTTTGCCCATTGAAAGCCATTTTTAAAAAGAATTCTGGCAACCCAATGCTTCCATTTTCCCTATAACACAAAAGTTAAGGTATAATCACTGCAAAACCATTAAAACATTTCCAAGCTTTTTATTTCTCTTCATATGCGTGAAATTCACCAGTTTCAATTTTCGTTAAAAGGGTGACTAAAAAACAAACAAACAAAAAAAAAACAAAGTTCAATTAAAAGTTTTGGATGTGATATACCAAGAAAGTCAATCGACGTCCTTGGATATACCTGGAAAGGGTGTTATGGGGATATATTGGGATATAATGTTATGTGAAAATTATTGTAATTTCCTGGCAAAATTAACCTGAGCATTGTGTTCCTTAAAAATTTCAGATCTGTGTGAGAGGTACAATATTTGCCAGAATGTCTCCCGACCAGAAAGGAAATCTTATTGAACACTTGCAAGACCTGGGGTTAGTAATCCCTATTCCAAGAGAAAATATCAGTCAGAACAGTTGTTCAAACCTTATATAAGATTTTGGAACAGAAGAAATGAATAAATAAATAAATACAATTTTAATTGTGAAAACATGTACATTTCTTACTATTAGTTCATGATAACATTCTGCTGTTAATTTTTCTTGAAATTAACTTTGATCAACCAGCCATCACTCTAAAGAATTTCAAAAGCTGAAAGATAATCTTACACCACCACCTCAAAGCATTTATTGTTTCAGTAAACTAAATGACTGCACTTTTACAAACTGCCTTATAAGCTAAGCTAAGAAATTTTCTATAGATTAATTATACAGTCTGAACTACTATAAAGAACTGTACATTAGAGAACTAAAAGATGTTAGATCAACCTTGAACAACTCCAGATATATACACAGTGCTTGTATACAATCTTTGCATATGTATTTGTATTCATGATGATTTATATCAATTTTTAGCATGAAATCATTGAAACCACTTTCTGTTATTCTGAACCACCAAAGTACAAATCAGGTCTCTCACAGCCTAATACAAAGCTTCAACTTTGAAAAGTGTATTTGGCAGATTGTGTTTATTGGTAAAATTAGTATTTTCACAAAGTATATATTCGTCTCACCTTTATGTTTTGCATGTTGAAGTGTTGATGTTTCCCCTCTCCATTTTGGCAGGTATGTTGTTGGGATGTGTGGAGATGGGGCAAATGATTGTGGGGTAAGTACTTCTAGTGGGATTCATTTTTCTGTATTGTATTCAAAAACACCAAAAAGATCATACATAAGTTGATGCCAGTTTTCAATGCAGAAATTATATGATATAAATTATTGATTAAAATGAGTGTTTTGTTGTCAAAAAGTTTCAATAAATGTGTTAATTTTTTGTTGTTACATAGATACTGGTATATATGTCACATTTGCCATTGAAGACACAGACCAGCATCAAATTTTGCAATTTTGAACATGTAAAAAATGAAAAAAAAAAAAAAAAACGGTTGTTAATTCATTATTGACTGAAGCTGTGAAAATAATACATTTTCCTAAAACAAAAGAAAAAATCTTCAAGTGTTACCCCAGTCCTCATATTAAGTATACTTAGTGTATGTTTGTTGCCAGTGATTGTTATTGTTACTTTCAAATAACTGTATCTCTCTAATCTCTCTAAAGGCTTTAAAAACTGCCCATGCTGGAATCTCCCTGTCAGAAGCAGAAGCCTCTGTGGCCTCTCCCTTCACCTCTAAGACACCAAACATTGAATGTGTGCCCACTGTGATAAGGTAAGTCTCTCCCTTCACCTCTAAGACACCAAACATTGAGTGTGTGCCCACTGTGATAAGGTAAGTCTCTCCCTTCACCTCTAAGACACCAAACATTGAGTGTGTGCCCAGTGTGATAAGGTGAGTCTCTCCCTTCACCTCTAGGACTGGGTTCCCATACTTAGATCAATCCGTCTGGATCGATCTAACTCCCTGAGGAGTACGTCTCACTAAATTGCTGTCAACTAACCGGCTCAAATGTCTGCCACGCCTACCGAATCAGCAAGGGGGTAAAGATGATTACCCCCTAACAGCTTTACTAGGCGTTACAGACATTTGCAATTTCTAATTCTTACCCACCGTAACTCGATCTAGTAAGCATACGATATCACCACTCAAAAATACAATGTATAAATAATATTAGATATTAAAAAGAAATTCAAGTTTCTTTTTCACCTCAAACTGACTGTATTGAGCTAATGTAATATTCTTATATTAGGTTTTCAAGAATGTACACAAATCAACATGTCTGGTGGAATCTATAAAGATCCATTTTTTTGGATTAAAATCATAGCCACATTTTGAAAAATTACCATTTCATTTGTAAAAGCAATAATGAAAAAACTTTATCTAAAAATAATGTTTTTGATTTAGAAGTTTCTGTTCTTATTCAGAGAAGGTCGGGCTGCCCTTGTGACCTCATTTGGAGTGTTCAAGTACATGGCACTATACAGCATGATACAGTTTGTGACTGTGATGATACTCTACACGGTAAAATAAAGAAAACTTGACTTGGAAATTTTTACATAATTTTGGGCAATTGGATACAATTTGTGATGGTGATGATACTGTATATGGTAAATACACAATTGGAATTACTATTCTATTTTTTGCAAATAGCTGAAGTTTTTTACAATCATGGGATATCAAAATTATGTTAATTGGTAAATAAGGTAAATTAAGTTACAGGCTTTTTGCATATTATGAAGAAAATATATGCACCCATTATATGAACCTTTACGACGCATTATCTGCAGTTATGTGGACCAAATGTGAGTTTTTGTTTTAGTTGTTGTAAAAGAAACGAAGGAATTTTTTGCTTCAAAATTAATGAAAACAGTGAATTTTACACTAGGCCTTAATGGAGATGTGATAAAATTCCGTTTTAATGGAGTGTTTTGTGCTATTTATTTGTCCTCTATGCCTTTGAATATCATAAAAATATTATTTTAATAGCTGGAGACCAACATGTCAGACATGCAGTTCTTATACATTGATCTGGTGATTACAACAACAGTGGCCATTCTGAGTAAGTTCATGAATTTCAATTAAAATTTTTCTTTTGACATCGAATATTGAAAATTTATATAATATTGTACAGCCTTTGGTATAATTTTCCACATGATATATACAGATATATAGCCAATATCTACCACATGATGACCTCACTCTGTGACATATGATAATTACACTTTCTTTTCAATGGGAGAAAATTTTACAGATATAGTATTTTGTTAAGTCATAATTTCTTTAAGTCAGAACATTCCTATTTATAGTAAGTAGCAATAAAATTAAAAAGCATGCTACTCTATAGTTCTCTTCTATATTCAGTAAAAGCACCACAAATGCTTCATGGAAATATAGTTTTGTGATTTTAAAATCACGTATCTGAAAGTTTGATAATTTTTGCCCAATGAAGAGATTGCATCATCACTGCATTTTTGTTCATTTTTTCCAGTGGGACACACCAGTGCCTATCACAAGCTGGTGCCCCATCCACCACGGGGCAGTCTGGTCAGTGTGTCCAATCTGTTCTCCATATTGTCACAGACATTTGTGGTCATTGTGGTACAAATCAGTGCATATTACTATCTAACATCCCAGCCCTGGTACTCGTAAGTTATGACTTCAGTTATGATATTAATAATGCTATATGGAAAATTCAGTTATAAATTCAGTTATGATATAAATAATAATAATAATTGTACCACCAGCGTTAGCGCTGGCGGTACACATGGTTTCGGTCCCGTCCGGATCGTTCCGCCAGCTCCGCCGGCTCCGCCGGCTCCGCCGGACGGCTACCGTTACCGCTTCTCCTCCTAGACGGTAAGGGCCCCCGTACCCATCTCATGGATTTAGGTCACCTATAATCTCAACTCGTTCCACGTAAAATTTGGGCTTTGTGGGTATTGGGGTCTGGGTGTGGCACTCATTGCAATGCACCCTTGTCTAAAAATGGCAAAATTAAATGCTTATCATCTACCCTACGGAAGGAGTTATGGGAAAAATTTCTATAGACGGCTTTCCAAAAGTCATATGTGTAGATTTCAAATATACCCTTGGATTTGACCTTTGACCTTTACTTCAAGGTCAAATGGGCCAAAATTTTCAAAAAAATGAAATTTTTTACGAAAAAAAATTTTTTTGCCCTGTTATTCAGACACCACACAGACTTAACCAATAATATTATTGGAAAGTGTTACCCTTCAGGTCATCTTTCATCTCCATGAATTTGGGGTCAATCGGTGCATTTTCACGGGAGTAGCGGCCTTAAGATACGGAAACTGAAAACTGTCTCTAATTCGGGAACCATTAATGCTAGAGACCCATTCTTTTTTGCATTTTGTAGAGCATGTTAAGCCCAACACTGGAGGTGGTCTCGTTTTTTTTGTATTCCATACGGTTTTCGAGTTACGCTGTATCAAAAAGTACATATTGGTGGTAAAAGCAAAATGTGCAGTACGGTAATGGATAATAAATTTTGAACTCTGGAAAAATAAAACATAAGGCTTGGCAAAGCAGACAACTTGTGTTCAAAAATGACATTATTTCATCAAATTTGAACTTCTGGAACTTCAGAGCACCTCCTATTTCAAGAATTTTGACCAAAATGACATTTTCTTTATTTTAATTAATTTTTACTGTACGAAATTTAAGGCACATTATGGTAACTCCAAAATTATAACATTAAGTCCCTTATATCTCAAAAACTGGCAGAAATAGGTCCATAGTTACTATTGAAGTTGAATAGGAAGTCATATACTGGCAATCTTACTGTGACCTTGAAATTGACCTTTGACCTACTTTTCACCATGAACTGAACTTTGCAAATTTTGCTTCCCTTTTATCTCCAAAACTGGTAGAGATAGGTCCATAGTTACTATTGAACTTGAATAGGAAGTCATATACTGGCAATCTAAATGTGATCTTAAAATTGACCTTTGACCTACTTTTCACCATGAACTGAACTTTGCAAATTTTGCTTTCCTTTTATCTCCAAAACTGGCAGAAATAGGTCCATAGTTACTATTGAACTTGAATAGAAAGTCATATACTGGCAATCTAAATGTGACCTTGAAATTGACCTTTGACCTACTTTTCACCATGAACTGAACTTTGCAAATTTTGCTTTCCTTTTATCTCCAAAACTGGCAGAAATAGGTCCATAGTTACTATTGAACTTGAAAAGGAAGTCATATACTGGCAATCTTTCTGTGACCTTGAAATTGACCTTTGACCTACTTTTCACCATGAACTGAACTTTGCAAATTTTGCTTCCCTTTTATCTCCAAAACTGGCAGAGATAGGTCCATAGTTACTATTGAACTTGAATAGGAAGTCATATACTGGCAATCTAAATGTGATCTTAAAATTGACCTTTGACCTACTTTTCACCATGAACTGAAGTTTGCAAATTTTGCTTTCCTTTTATCTCCAAAACTGGCAGAGATAGGTCCATAGTTACTATTGAACTTGAATAGAAAGTCATATACTGGCAATCTAAATGTGACCTTGAAATTGACCTTTGACCTACTTTTCACCATGAACTGAACTTTGCAAATTTTGTTTCCCTTTTATCTCCAAAACTGGCAGAGATAGGTCCATAGTTACTATTGAACTTGAATAGGAAGTCCTATACTGGCAATCTAAGTGTGACCTTGAAATTGACCCTTGACCTACCTTACGAAGAACTTAAATTTGATTGTACCATATATATATTTTGCAATAGTTTAAAAATTCTTGTTGATTGCATTTTTACAGCTTGTCAAGCACAAAACTGGTGGCTGTGTCCCTTATTTTGTGTATGTGGGGGTCTATACGAATGCGCTTGCTCCAGCTGGTGGTACAATATTCGGAGGCGGTATCGCCTCTCTGATCCTCTAGTTATTATTATTATTTATAGTCTAAAATCCATGTAAAATGTTCAGTAGACTTTACATGGGTAAAATGAACAGAATAAGATGAATAAAGTCAATAAATAAATAGGTTGTTAAGATATTAAGATTTTAAAATGTTGATAATACAAATTAGATAAAACAAAATTATTAGATTCTTTGTTGAATTAAATGGCATATGCAGTTTATTTTAATTATCACTATATATTTTAATCTTACATAAAAAAATGATATTTTGTGACAGCACTGTATTGTAGGGTAGACTTGCAGATTTGGTCTTGTTTTTCTATCACACAGGAAGGAAAAACTGCGACCTGTATTGAATCAAAATAACCAGGTATGCCCAGAAACCACCACTTTGTTCATAGTGGGAAGCTACCAGTACCTTATCCTTTCTGTTGCCTTCTCCAAGGGTCCTCCCTACAGAAAGAGAATATGGACAAATGGTGAGTTATAGTACTTATAGTGAAACGATAACTTATATAGGTCATACTGCAGTGCTTGCCAAAAGTTCAAGATGAAATGTAATTTTTGGGGGTTGACTTATATTACATTAGAACAAATGAATAGTACTTCATAATGATTGTAAAATTGTTGTAGAATTTCACCATTCTCTCTCAGGCAGATATTTTTACATGTTAAATCACCCTGTCTTCCAGTGCTGTTTCTGATAGCCGTCGTCTTGCTCTCCATGTTTACGGCATTTCTGTGGTTCCAGTTTTCACCAACCTTATCCAAATTCTTTGAGGTAAAAGAAATGTACACTGCACATTTTCAATAATTTACCATTTAAAGCTTTCTGTACCTTAGCTCTCAAGTGTACAGATTAATTAAGCAATCACTAACCTTGCAATTTTGATACCTTTCTTGCTTATCTACTCTATATACCATGTGCTATTTTTTTTAGTATTTGAAACAATATTATTAGAGTTATTATATTACTCAGGTCATAATTTTTTGCCATTTATCAGGTATGTGTCTTTTGTTCTTTTCTTTTCAGTTCAAATTGATATCCTCAGAGTACAATGGGTTTAAGATGACTATACTTTTGATGCTAACTATTCATTTTGTCGTGGCAATGTCCATTGAGGTAATGTACATTATTCTTATTGCCACTTGCTGCAAAATCTTAAATATGGAACCAAAACACAAAACCTTGACTGTCTAACCTGCCCAATCACCAGCATTGTAGTTATTCAGTTGTTTTGTTAAAGTTCAGTAAAATCCCTGTTTAAGGTTAATTTTGTTACTTTGTTAGCTTCAATTTTTAGAATAAGTATAGGAATTGCTAGCAGAAACAACATGCAGTGATCTTTTATTCTTATTATTGGAGATGAATAAGGATGTAAAAATGATAGTCTAAAATTGATCAGTAATGTATAATGCATTTTGTCTTTAGAAGTGGATTTTAGCTCATTATCTTAGATTATTTCATATTCTGGTTCCATGATTTCATCTTCCAGAGTTTTATAGTGGATAGAAATCTCCCATCAAAGATAAAGAAATGCCTGTGCTCTAAAGAACCCAGGAGTAAGCACAAGGTATTGGAGAAGGAAATGGCTAATGTACAGTCTTGGCCTCCTGTAGGAGAGGTGACTTTTGCAGGCTAAATGGACCATGATGCCGATGTATAGTTACAGTTCATGGAAAGGACCAAACATGACCCCAGCATGTTGAACATTGACAGATGTTCAAGACATTAAAAACATGAAGTTCTCCTGCCTGTGTACTGTGGCCATTTTTTTTTTTTTTTTTTTTTTTTTGCAAATAACAGTGCTAATTAAAGCAGTAGAAAAAAAGGGAAACAGGTGCATTAACTTTCTGAGAACTTCGATGTTTTATTGTACATTGGGCATTACCTTAGTCTACTTGTGGTGTGAAAAATAGGTTTTTACTCTAAGAACAAGATTTACTGGACCTGTTTGTAAGTAAAATTTTCAGTAAGATGACACTTTATGTTTTAATGCTGCTCAGTAAAATAATAGGATTACATTAAAAAAACAAGATGGAACAAGGTGTGGTTGGGCCAAAAAGATGTAACAAAATGGTGTATTCAGAATTTAAAGGAGGATAAATAAACCCTGGGCTAAAAAATAAAATTTAAAACCTTCTGTAAAAGAATTTTTTCGTGCACCTTTTTAATATTTAAAGTTAGTCCAGTGTGAAAATTAAGTTGCAGGAACCAAATCCAAGAACAAGATCAATTTATGGTGTGTACATATTCAAGAAAAAACTGCTAATAAGTAAATCTTTTAATGAGATGACACATTGCTTGTTTCAGGAAAGGGGGATTGGCACCTATAGATACAGTTGGTGTCCAATTTTCAATTCAAAAACTTGGCAAATGTATGTAGGTGATAGAAAAATAATGGGGTTACCCGTCTGTGCCACAAGCTTTTCGGTTTACTGTCATTTGGACCACCACTTTCCCAAAATCCACTTGACCACGTCCATATCAGTATTCACTGGTCAGAAAAAAGTTTCAAGACTGGACATTTCCCCTGTACTGCATTAATATTATTAATAACAAGACCCTGATTTTTCAAACTTTTTTTTTCATTTAGAATCATCATGTAACAGTTACTTTTCAGAAAAAATATGAAATCAAATCAAAAGTTCTTTTGAAAACTTAAAGGTATAACAATTGTTAGTCAAAGCAAAAAAAAAAAAAAAAAGATTTTTATGGGTCAAACTACAATTTTTCCATACTTATCAATGGTTAATGAATCCATTCTGACATTCAAAGTTGGTCCTTAGTTTTTACTAAAAGTGTTTTATAATCTCTCAAGAAATCATTCCAGAGGTATTGCCATCTATGAAGGTCCATGTGGTCTGATGGCAAGCAGATTCCAGAATAATAAACTCATTTTTTATTCATTTGGATATAATTTGACAAAATTTATTGTTGTTTTTTTCTCCACAGCTCTATAAATAAAGAAAAATTAATGGAATATTTCTCATTCCCCATGTTGACCTGAATATTTATCAAGACTCAGAAACAAAAAATAATATGGTTTTCCTTTGGAGATATAAGGCCTGAAAAATTGAAAGGAGCTCTCGATTTTTTTCTGGAAAGCCAAACTTTTTGGAAAAGATGGAGAATTAGTAACCTTTGGAAAACTGAAAAGGCCAAAGTTAAAGAGAATAATAACAAACCCAGGTATGTCCAGCAATAAACTTTAAGTTGGTATGCATTCTAGGTTTGCACTTGACTTTAGTCAAACGTATTTTCAGGGCATTTTATTTTTTCATTTTGAAAAAAAAAAATTAGAAAGGAGGGCCACATGCATATTCATATATTGGTTATTATTATGATTTATAGGATTTAATTTTAAGGATCTTTATATTTTGGCCTGCCATTTTGGTAGGCCGAACTTGGCCTTGGCAGTGTTATTGGTCATTGAGTGTACCTTAGTCCACTTATTATGTGGAAAATAAGTTACAGGAACCAAATCCAAGAACAAGATCAGCTTAATGACATGTGATTATTCAAGATAAAACTGCTAATAAGTAAAAATTTTAATGAGATGACACATTGCTTGTTTCAGGAAAGGAGGATTGGCATATACATAACAACTGTTTGTATAGACTCAAGTGGTGTCCAATTTTCAATTCAAAAACTTGGTAAATGTATGTAAGTGACAGTAAAATAATGGGGTTACCCGTCTGTGCCACAAACTTTTCAGTTTACTGCAATTTGAACCAATACTTTCCCAAAATCCACTGGACTAGGTCCAAATCAGGATTCACTGGTCTGAATAGAAATTTCAAGACTGGACATTTCCCCTGCACTACATTAATATTATTTATAACAAGACCTGATTTTTCAAACGTTATTCATTATGAATCAACATGTAACAGTTACTTTTCAGAGAAAAAAAAATAAAATCAAAGCAAGTTTTTTTGAAAACTTACAGGTATAACAATTGGTAGTTTTAGCCAAAGTACAGATTTTCCTAGGGCAAAATACAATTTTTCCATACTTACCAATGGTTAATGAATCCATTTCGACATTCAAAGTTGGCCCATGTTTTTTTCTAAAAAGTTTTTTTATAATATCTCAAGACATCATTACAGAGGTATAGCCATCTATGAAGGTCCATGTGATCTGATGGCAAGCAGATTCCAGAATAGTTGCAATGACAGCTGTTTTGGTGGTAAATTAGAATGTGTAACATTTCCATGAGTCTGAATCTGATACAAATAGTTGTTATCCCTTTCAGGAAAAAAAATAAGGGCAATGTTGTACCATTACATTCACACATTCTGAAGTCTACAGGTCCTAACAAAGTTCTACTGGCCGTGGGTGTAGGACCAGTGGCTAAAATTGAAGAATGGGTTATTGCAACACACAAGATTGAACAAAAATGGTTAGGCTAAAAAGAAGCTACCATATGGTCTACTTAGAACTTGATAGGATAATAAACCTTAGGCTATTAAAACAAAAATTTGGCAATGTATACAATAATTGTTCTGACATTTGGGCATTTCCAACATTGATATTCATGGTAGAAATGACTTCTGCTTAATAAAAACACATGGTTCAATTATGTGACATCTTTTATTCATATGCAGATAACCTGACTCAAATCTATTTCACTATGAATTCTCTACAGGCACTATGTACATGAGGGGAAACTGCATACATCCATGTATAGACACATTGAACACTTAACTATTTTTATTATTTGCTGTTCTTCTCTGTAAAACTACACAGGGTCTGTTCAGAATCTGTGCTTGACACATAACCATTATTTTCAAATGCATGGTTGGAAAAAATTCCTTCTTTGTACAAAAAAATGCCATGTCCATGATTAAATTTCAGAATCCATTAAAGTGGAAACAAGCACAATCTATGATCAGAGAAGTTCTACACATGTGTTCACATCTGAAGCATTTCATGATCACATCTAACACATTCAGAAACTTGATACTGCTTCCTAGTACCAGGAAACTGCACAGTTCTGCAGATATTTTTCTGTCCTTTCTGTCAAGACTTTTAAAAACAACTATGGTGCCCTTCTTCTTCCTGCCCTTTGTCTTTCAAACCTTGCTTCCATTTCCTCCAAAACTTTTGGAGTATATCTAACCACCAGTTTTACAGTGCCTGCAAAAATATAAAACTTTGGATACATCTAGCAGGAGATTCAAGTTATCGGAACACACAAAGGCAATTTAATGGTTTTATTTAAAAAGGGTGTAGCCTGTCCTTACATGTAAGTAAAAACATTTTTAAAAAATGCCAAGTTTGAAAAAAAAAGAAAAACCCTGCTTACTGTCCTATTTATTAATACTTATGTTAATTTTACTTGTACAGATAACACTTTTCTTTCTGGTGAAACTGAAATTGTGTTTATTTACCTTGTGCAGCCTTCAAAAGATCCACAGCTTTTTCATGATTCTCTCCTTCAACACTCTGAAATGGCAGTAAATCCGCAAGTTGAAAAGCATCAAATTGGCAAAAATCATGTTATCAAAGATAGGAATGGCACTTTCCCTATATCAAAATATATTATTGTTTTTAAACTTTATTCTGTTACCATATCTACATTCACAACTAGAGGATCAGAGAGGCGATACCGCCTCCGAATATTGTACCACCAGCTGGAGCAAGCGCATTCGTATAGACCCCCACATATACAAAATAAGGAACACAGCCACCAGTCTTGTGCTTGCCAAGCTGTAAAAATGCAATCAACAAGAATTTTCAAAATATGCAAAAAATATATATATAACTAACAAGGCAGCAAAGCTGTCAAATGTACAGACAAAAAACAGAAAATAAAGATTCAAAATAGGTCATTTTGTCAATTTTGATGCAATAATAAATAATGCTTATAATAGCACTGTCAGTCAACACTGAATTTTAATCATGCACAACAGGTAAAATGGTCAATAACATGAGCGGACCCAGAGATATTTTCTGACAGTATATCAAAGTATCTATTTTGATCCATCCTCCATTTTGATGGTCTTCCAACAGAAGAAAAAATAGATACCAGGCAATATAAACTTAATAACCTGACTGTCTTCCGGAAGACCCAGAAGATGGTCTCAATCTACCCTTTCAATAAGATTACAGTTTCAGGACCATGAGTTTAAATTCACATGATGAAAGTCTCAATATTTGAAAAATGATGACAGTGCATAAAATAATATTACATAAGTAACATAATGTTTAAAGACATAAAAAACAATACAACTGCTTATGTGGAAATACAGAAATGTCAGAGCCTCAGGCGGATGAGAGTTAAAAGTCACAAATGCAAGTGTTTGAGAAAAAATTATAAAGGAAAACATAACAAAACTAGAAAAGCACTCCGAGAGTGCAGACCTCTGCCAAGGTAGCAATTGTTGATTATTATTGATTATTGTCCTCTTTGGCCCACTTCTGACAGTTCCTGAAAATTTCAGCAAAATCGGTCCATAACTTTTTGAGTTATGTTGATGACAAACAGGGGTGAAAATATAACCTCCTTGGCAGAGGTAAATATAATTCCAACGAAGCTGCTATTCAAACTTTTAATCTTTGAGTTTGATATATATATATATCATACTCATAAGTTAAATATAATAATAAATAACACAGTTTTCTTTTCATAATGTTTGCAGTAGCAGTGCAAAAAGATTATTGTCAATTTTGATGTAACATTACATAATAAATTATAGAATAATTATCACCAATTTTTGATTATTAACTATAAATAGCATGGACATGTAGAAAATTTGATTACCATCCGGCTTCATGTCCATGGGAGCTCCGAGTCCAACAATGAATATGCCAAAAAGATAATGAATATTTCACTAAAATGTATAACTTCCAGAAAAAGAAGCCAATTAGACTGCTTTTCCAACTCGGGCTGCATTTTAGTCCTGTGTTTCTTTTTTGAAAGTTTGACAATCATAAGTAACACGGTTTTCCCATAATGGTCATCATGGCAGAAGCACCAAAAATTGTGTTTTCTTCTATTTTGATGCAACATTACATAATGCTTAACAGCATAATACATCAATTTTTAATAATAAAATATACCTGTCATGGATTTTCAGAAAATGTGACTAGCATGGGTCTTCAAGCCCGTGGAGGTTCTAAGTCGCACCTTGAAAATGCCAAGAAGTGAAAAATTAAATTTTCACAAAAAACTGTTAAATTGCCAGAAAATTTTACCAAACAGACTGCATTGCCTACTGAAGCTGTATGTTAGACCCATGTTTCTTTCCTGTAAGTTTGAGAACAGTAAGTGACATGATTTCCCTTAAATGGTCATCATAGGAGCAGTGCCCAAAATAGGTTTTTTTTTTTCAAATTTTGATGCAACATTACATAATGTTTAACAGCATAATGACCATCAAATGTTATTAATAAAATATTAGTAACATGGACATTCAGAAAACATGACAAGCAAAGGTCTTCACTATCATGGAACTTCAAAGTCACACCTTAAAAATGCCAACACGTGAAAAATAAAAATTTTCACAAAAAACTGTTTAACTGCCAGAAAAAGTTACCAAACAGACTGCATTGCCTACTGAAGCTGTATTTTAGTCCCATGTTTCTTTCCTGTAAGTTTGAGAACAGTAAGTGACATGATTTTCCTTAAATGGTCATCATGGGAGCAGTGCCCAAAATAGGGGTTTCTTCAAATTTTGATGCAATATTACATAATGTTTAACAGCATAATGACCATTAATTTTTAATTATAAAATATTAGTATCACAGATATTCAGAAAATGTGACTAGCAAAGGTCTTCAGGCCCATGGAACTTCAAAGTCACATCTTGAAAATGCCAAAATGTAAACAAGACAGCACTGTTCTGAAATGGGTTTATTTCCGTTTTTAACACTTTTTTTAACATAAAACAAAATAAACATTTTACTGCCATTTTTTTATGACCAACTAAGAAAAATGATGAGATGAGAAAAGTATCAATAGAACAGTGTTAAATGTCCAATTTCCTCCATTCTGAGATTCTGAACATAGTGGATGATTGAATCTGACAAACTGCAATGATATGAGTTTATTTCCGTTTTTGACACTTGATTACACAATACATGATAACAAGTTTACCATCATTTTTACATAATCAACTAACAATGTTGTAAAGATGCAGGAAATGTCAAGCAAACACTTTTACATATCTCATTACTTAAATAATAAGGCTATTAACATGCCTAAGAATTAAATCTGAGGAAATCTGAGGAAATGTGAAAAAACAGCATAACTTCTAAAATAATGCCCTGATTATGCTGAGTTTCAAACTCAACCTGCGTTTTAGTAAGACTGACCATTCCTGTGAGTTTAATGACAATTGGGCTTTCTGTTTTTCTTATATTGTGTTTACAGTGTTGCATATATGCTGAACAATGAAAAAACCGCATAACTACTAAAATAGTGGCCAGATCATGCTGATTTTCGAACTTGACCTGCGTTTTAGTAAGATTGATTACTCCTGTGAGTTTCATGACAACAGGCCTAACGGTTTTCCTTAAAACGTGTTTACAAGGTTGCATATATGCTGAAAAGTGAAAAAACAGCATAACTTCTACAATAATGGCCCGATCATGCTGATTTTCGAACTTGACCTGCGTTTTATGAATATTCATCAGCTCTGTAAATATAAAGCCAAAAAGTGAAACTGCCTTCCACTTATCGTGTTTACAAGGAAAGTGCACGGCGCCGGCGCCGGCATCGGCATCGGCATCGCCATCGGCATCGGCGACGACAGACGCAGGTGATGGCAATATGTACAGACACATCTGTGTCTGTACATAAAAATGGTACAATCAAAGTTAAGTTCATTGTAAGGTAGGTCAAAGGTCAATTCCAAGGTCACAGTAAATTGCCAGTATATGACTTCCTATTCAACTTCAATAGTAACTATGGACCTATCTCTGCCAGTTTTGGAGATAAAGGAGAAGCAAAATATGCAAAGTTCAGTTCATGGTGAAAAGTAGGTCAAAGGTCAATTTTAAGGTCACATTTAGATTGCCAGTATATGACTTCCTATTCAAGTTCAATAGAAACTATGGACCTATCTCTGCCAGTTTTGGAGATAAAAGGGAAGCAAAATTTGCAAAGTTCAGTTCATGGTGAAAAGTAGGTCAAAGGTCAATTTTAAGGTCACATTTAGATTGCCAGTATATGACTTCCTATTCAACTTCAATAGTAACTATGGACCTATCTCTGCCAGTTTTGGAGATATAAGGGACTAAATGTTATAATTTTGGAGTTACCATAATGTGCCACACCTAGACCCCAATACCGACAAAGCCCAAATTTTACGTGGAACGAGTTGAGATTATAGGTGACCTAAATCCAAGAGATGGGTATGGAGGCCCTTACCGTCTAGGAGGAGAAGCGGTAACGGTGACTTGGCGGCGGAGCCGCAGGAGCCGGCGGAGCCGCAGGAGCCGGCGGAACATACGGGTCGGGACTAAAACCATGTGTACCGCCAGCGCCTACGCTGGTGGTACAATAAAGTAATAATAATAACATATTAAAAAATAAAGTCACATATATTTTTGCTCAGTGTAAATGCTCTGCATCACCTCTAACTCCCAATTACAAACTGTACATCCTCAGACATGGGCTGTATTCCCAGAGCTTTTAGATTGATCTATCCCCGCGGGGAGTCTCACTAGATTACTGTCAGATAATCCGGCTTAAATGTCTGTCCCGCATACTGCAAGCTGTAAGGGGGTAATTAACTTCCGTATTGGCTCGGCTGACAGCTATTTAGCGTGAACCCCCAGGGAGTTAGGTCGATCTAAAGTAGATCAATCTAATCTCTGGAAATGGGTCATACTTACCACACCATTCACAGACAACAACTGATCCCCTCTCTTCAGTCCAGCATGTCTGTCTGCCACACCCCCAGGAATGATGCGTGAGATATAGATGGGAGAGTTCTGTTCCTTTCCTCCCATCACATTGAAACCAAGACCCTCCTCTGTCTTGGGCAGTTCTACCACTCTGGGATGTGCATGCCCTTCACTGGCAGCAAAAGCAGCTACAGTGGCCTGGAAATATGATCCACATAATTTTGGCAAAAGTTTAGGGATAACTGTAACATAAAAGCTGCAAGATATATTAAACAAATCAAAACATTAAAAACTAGTAGAAAGGCAATCAGAGGGCAGGGAACTCTGCCAAAGCTGCTCAATTCTCACTATTAATTAACTGATTACTGGATCAACATCAAGATCCTATCAATTCTAAGTAGACCCAATTCTGAGCTATCCATCTGTAATTTTTTTAGCAATAAAGTTAACTTAAAGCCAACAAAGGCAAATAACTAACATCACTGTCCATTCTATGATAAATATAAATTTATGTTTAGCAAACGTTCTACTTAAACTAAACTTATACTTTGTGATGTCTTAAGTTAAACAAGCAGAGTGAGACCAACCTTTGCAGTTGCATTCGCTCTTATTTCTGGACTTCCCTGGATATCCACGGTTTCGTAGACATGCTCGTATACCTCCCTCACTGCCTGGCAGAATTCACTCTGGAGCACTTTCTGCAGGGCCATTAACTTAGCATTGTTGAACTCTCCACCTGGTAATGACAAGTGATTTAATGTTTGACATTCATTCTTCAACAAATTTAATTCAAACTTTTTATTTGTTTATTCATAACCTTGTGCACACAGAAAAACATACAAGTAAATTCAATCTTTATATATATCATAATGATATCTGAGGTTTGAAAAAAATTATAACAGATGCCCATACTTGAAGAAACTTATATTTATTTTCTCTTTGAAATTCGCAATTTTAAGATAATAAGTGAAGACTTAATATGCTTTTCCACTTACTTCTTTGCAAATTTTCCAATAATTCAATGGCTCTTGCAACATCTGAAATATAATTAACACTCCACTTCAATAAAAATTAATCCAGTTATGCCCTAGAAAACCCAAGTGATTTTCCAACAATAATAGAAGCTTGCTGAAAACTAGGAGCAATCTCTACTTGTAACTTTAAGAAATCACTCTATACGCTCTATGCTTTTAGCTTAAGGAAGTGAAACTGCACATGATTCGGCTGTAAATGTTGCCACTTAGGCTTCGTTCACATGCAATGTCTATTTTCTATTTTCTATTTTCGGTATGTCTTATGATCACGGTCTGTGCACTGATTATCCCGCGGCGTAATTACTGGCAGCGCGAGCCAGTTACTATAAGCCTTATTGGCACAAACTGGAAGCCTTGTCTTTATTTAGCAAACTAATTAGGGCACCAAGCAGGCTCAGCTACATTTGAATGGAATATGATTAAGAGGTTTGCTTTATATTTACAAAATGCGCAGTCTCTCAAATACCAAGAATCGTAATCCATGCACTGCGACAATAAAAAACTCTCAGACCCAAATGCATAGTTGAAATAGTTTGAATATCCAATGACTAAATGAAGGGTGTCAACCGTTCTGTGAACATTAGCCTATAATTTGAACAAAAAAGCAAAACTAGACATATTTATTCCTTTTGCATTGAATATGAAGCATTCTCGAGTTGTTCTATAGGCGATCAATAATATTCTACAACGGAAAGAACCAAAATATATCTAAATTACCTTGCTCCAACGTCAAAGGCTCACCAGTGCTCGCCATCTTGAAAAGAACTGCAAGCTCATTGGATAAACAGTCTCATGTGACCTCAGGAGGTTTGAGACGTCACTTCCAGGTAAACAAAATGCCTGGCAGTGCACGATATCACATTTGGCTGTAGTCGTAAAAGCTTTCAGTGTGCTGTTAGCTAAGAAATCTGTTGTTGCAAACTTAAGAATATGTGAAGCTGTATTAAAAATCACCAGTGTTATAACTCAGGTAGTAACACGAAAATGAATGTGAATATTTTGCTTCTTTTTTTTGCCAATCAATATTTTATTCACTTTAAAAAAGTTAAATTAATTACTGCCAGTAAATGTATTATGACCAAATTTGACGATCAGTATTTTGTGTAGAGTTATCTCAGGCTCATTGAAAATTTTGCTCAAATTCATGTTTAGAAGGCAAGTTGAAACCACTGGTTGGAGCAACACAAGAAACTGCATGGTACATATGAGGCACTTTACAAGCAAACATTTTGTACTGCAACTTGTATAACTTGTATATATACAGTAGCATATAATTATGTATCATATAAATTTTGCCTTTGCATGAAATAATGAAAGTTATTGTGTGAAAAGGGGACATCTTTATAATCTTCTCAATGTCAGAGATTTTCTTGCCTATGAGAAATGAAATTGTGAAAAAGGGTTCTCTCTCCATATGTCATATCTTCAGTTCCTACATAATATGCTACCATATTTTTCCAAAAAATTCACTTATTTGAATGAATCTTTCATTTTGTAGTGTTTTGCTGGCAGCTGAGATGGATGAAATAGGAGTAGACAACCACATATCGTCTGCTGAAGCAGAAAATGAGACCAACAACCAGGATGCATATACCTACCAAGCTATAGATGCCTTGATGAACAGCCCGGAACAAACTTATGATGAATTTATGGAAAACTTTATGTTCTTGAAGAAGGGTCAGCTTTGTTTTATATGTATTACATCGAAAGCAAGGATTGCATTAATGTATGCAAAATATATTAGAAAAAATTCGGACAGTTTATTGTAGAGAATGCCATCATTGGACTCAACCCAAGCCTACATTGTGATTAAGTAATAAAGATCAGTATAACAAATGTGCTTTAGGGTGCTTTTAGAACAAGTTGATCAGTGAACTTACTAATCTCTGGATCAAATGTGGCTGACACACTCGAAAAAATGGTACCGGAGCTTAGATTTAATCCATTTAATTGCAAGGCTCCTGCAGACCTGGCACGTGTTGAAGGTGGCAAGACCAATAGGGAATAAGCAGCATAGTTTTCAAGTGGGGTCGGCCATGTTTGTCTGCAGATCATCTGTTCTGAATGTAGCCTTACTAATATATTTTGATACAAAGATTATTTTCTAACCGGAATGACACTATTCCCTTGTTGTGTATAACTTTTGGTTGGTTGATTTCAGGCGATGTTGTCAGACCAACGCCAGTCCCTGTAGAAGCACCTGTGCCACAAGTTGCTGCTAGTCGTGATAACGTGTCTGTCCAATCTGTTGCTCAAGAGAGAGTTGACTGTGATTTAGATGTGGAGGTATAAGAAACAAATGTTGATACTTTCACTATACCGGTGGACGTAGTACCACTTGGAGCATGAACCATCCATCCTGCTCATGCGCACAAAGTGCAGGCAAATCTGAGAGACTTCCAACTTTCTAGCGAGTCATCAGTACATTCTCAGCCTTTAATAAACATGCGCTGTTGAGAACATACTGCAAATTCAAACATAATCTTTAGAAGTATTCACAACTTATAGTTGTTCACCGCTACTGCGATTTCCCTCAGGTGGCCACATCAACACACTAGCCTAGTAAAATCAATAATAAAATAGTAGGCCAACAGCGAATAACGAATTGGACGCTGATTCTCTATCAAAATTATGAATAAACATGAATTTTACCTAGAAATATTCCCATCGTAGCTGGTAAATGTATAATGAGGTAGGAAATGAACTAGCTGAATATAACAGTACAGGTGAATAACAACGGATCATTCTCGGAATGGCTCATACACACGTCTGCTGTGTGTACAATCGGTTCACGCAGATGGTTCACGCAGAATGGACCCTACAAGTGACACCGGTACATCACTGGGTGTGGTCTCTCATAATAGTTGGTTGCCCTTGTTACTAAAAAATTGAAATTTGAGTGAAAATTGCTTATGAAGTTGTGGCATTGACATCTGTTTATACAAAAACCTATGAATGTTTGGCACAATTGTTTACAATGGTGTCAGATTAAATTTTCAGACATTATCACGTGATTCCTTTGCCCCAGACCTTTTAGATTAAAAAAATGAACAATCTAGGAATTGAAAGTCTGCTGATGGAGCCTGTTGTCTATTAGTTTGCTGAGCATTCCTCCACAATCTGCGGAGGTGCAAAGCTATACATTAATCAACATGCGTGTACACAGGCATACACACACATGATTAAGTATGCACTAATACACGTAAAGTTTCATAACATATTTTACCTGTATGTTTTATACATGTTTTTAAGGAAGTCTACTTCTTTATTTTTAGATACTTGAAGAAGGAACACAAACCCCAAGTATCTTTACCCGTCAGTCAAGTGATGGCACAGCCTCAGTGCAGGTGATGTAATAGATCTGCTGTCACTGTCTTCATGGGAAACCTAAT
Organism: Lingula anatina; assembly: GCF_051362555.1. Lineage (NCBI taxonomy): Eukaryota > Metazoa > Brachiopoda > Lingulata > Lingulida > Lingulidae > Lingula > Lingula anatina. The sequence goes on along the minus strand of NC_141767.1, from coordinate 2,882,769 downwards.
AACTATATCAAACCCATCTACTGTCAGTAAAGAAAATGCCAGTTTGTCACGTTTTTAATTATCGAACTTGAGCACATCAGGTCTTCCAGTATGTTTCTATCGTCCTTTATTCTCTCAGCTGCCCTTTGCTTCTGCACCTTCCTCTTGAAGATTCTCAGAAACTGCTTTCTAGGAATTACTTGTTCTAGATAATTTTTTAAAAGGTCATTTTCTGTGTTTCAATGCCTGTTGGCAAATTTTTTCTTTATATTGTAATAATTTTATTAATATTGATGGGTGATCATTCCAGGAATTGGGGGGGTGGGGGAGGGACATGATTTACAGTAGACAGAATAAATGTTCTGAATAAATGTAAGAAATCACAAAAATAGAACAAAAAATCTAAAACTGGACTTTCTGGTTGAACATTGGTAGTACAATGGCAACATTTGATCATAGCTGGATGTCTAGTATTAGATTTATCTTTTTATCTTATGTGATTTACATTAGAGTACAGCGTTTCAATCAAAAGGAGTGTGGTAGCAGATTGCAACTGCTGCATATTTGGGACAGTTTGATAGTGATCTTCCTTCCCAGACTAATCAGAAGTCCTCGGATGAGGATGAAAGTTCTCAAGGAAGCTCAGACTTCTTGTGTAGTAAACAACAAGTTAAGTTAAACTAACAGACAACTGGTAGATACTGGAGATACACAGTTTTATATTATTAGTTTTTTTTTTTCTTTTCCCCTCTAGCTTGACAACTTTGTTGAAGATGAAGGAGAGGAGAACTTATCAGATGAAGAAGATGGTTGCAAGGCTGTGTGGGAAGATGTCACCAGTGAAGAAAACACATATCAGGCTAGCTTTACTCCTACTGATGGTATGCTAAGCAGACATGAGCTTTTCTGCGGAAACCCAGAATTCCATGTTTTTTAATTCAATTCTGGTGGTTCCTGAAATTCGTCAAGATCTGCAATAAAATAGGTGTTGGGTCCCATGATAAGTTTTTTTTTTTTTGAAACCTAGGCTCAGAGTTGTCAGCACTTCATAGCATCTCTGCAATTTCTGCCCTTAAGAACCTCTTGTAGAAGTGCTGACAATAGAGATTTCTGATGCAGCTGTAAACAATACTGTTCCATGGGTGAAAGTTTTCAGGATTATCTCTGATTTCAGGATTTTTGGTCTTCATTCATTACATTAGTCTAATAATGCTGTGTCTCCCCGTTGGAGACTGGCTGAAGTCACTGAGAAAGATGGACAACATCACATGTCTAAATTGTATGTCCAGCAATATATGTATATATAAATGCTGTTCAGGTTTCATGTTCCCATTGTTCTGACAATAAAAATGTAAAATTTTGTTGACTGAACTTTTAAGCAGAATACATTTGTGCTTTCATGCTGTTAAATGAAAAGTTTGCAGCAATGAGTTTGCAGGAGTTTGTAAGAAAAATTTTCTTGCTGCTAATTTGCAGGCATATTGCAGCAAACTTGCTGCTAATTTGTAAGAAGGAATTGCAGTTTGCAGTGAATTTGCAACTGGTCTGATATTTTGCTAAGGGAAAGAATAAAATGTGTAGAAAAGGTTTCTTTTGATTAACCCACTGTACAAGACATTTCCTTAAAATAAGACTCTTTGTAAAAAAAACTGTGAGAATGATTAGAAACTCTCAAACTAAGAATAAAACCATACTTATTTTACAGCAAAAAAAGAGAAAGTACCTTCACCTGTTTCCACAGCAGAGCATTCAAAACAGGAAAGAATGAAAGCCAGCATTGAAATCCATGACAATCACACGCAAGATGCAATACCTTTCATGCCAGAAGATACAGGAGTTGCGTTATACCCTGGTGAAGTGGAAGAGGTTCAGCAGAGTCCCAGAGAAAAAGATATAAGAAAAATTTCTCAGTTGGATTTTTCAACAGCCACTGGTGGCCCTGTTGTGGCAGAAAATAAAGAATCTCAGGGGGAAAAAGATGTAGGTGCATTTTGAATATTTGATATTTTTGAACATTTATCAAGAATCCATTATCAGTACTTGTAGTGTCCACTCGGTGTCATGTTTGTTATCTTGAGACAAAATAGTGGAGATTGTTAAAACAAAGCCTTACATTAATCATTTTAGTTTATTTTGTTAAAAAGAAAAAATAAATAAACATTTTAACAATTTCTGATAGCATATGGATCACTCCTTGGTGAAAATCATTGAGATTAAATTTGAAACTGCAGCATAGGTAAAGTAGGCCTATTTGGACAATTATTTCATTGAATGATTAGGGCTTGAAGTTGTTCAACATAGTACTGTGTACATATCTGTGTGTGCCTATGGCACAGCCAAAAAGGTCTTCAGGTTGTAGATTTTAAAAAATATTTTTGCAAACTGACACTATTTCTGTCATGGATTCTGTAAGGTTGAGACCTTACAGCTTTATAAAATCTTATCATATCACACCGTATGTTAATATTTGTCTAATTTGTCAGTCACCCACCAATCCAGAAGAAGTCTGAAGATGACTATGATAATGAGTGTTAATGTTCTGTTTCAGTTACCCACCGATCCAGATGAAGTCCAGCCTTTCTCACTGGATGAGGACTTTGATTATGATAATGTTGTCCTTACTCCAAAATTTTCCAGTGAAGAGATGGAAATGATGAGGATTGCCCGGCAAAATAATGGCTTCATCTGAGAGACGTCTTAGCTTTACCCGATTGAATTTTCAGTCCAAACTTTTGATGTAATTTTTTAGACTTTTTAGTATATTTTAGTATATTTTATACCTTCACATACTGGCCGTGATTAATGTGATGATAGAACAGTTAATACAGGGACCAATTAATCTAATATCTATTTAAAACACTAAGTCTAGTACTTACTGCAAAACCATGCAAGTTAAAGATACTTTGGTCTAGAATCTAGATAAATGTCAGAGTTGATAAAACCTGACAAGGTGTTGATGATAGTGTTACGAAAAGTTTTTGATTAACAGATTTTGTTTTTATACAAAGTAAGTGATGTTTTATTTCATTTTCAAGCACATTTTACTGTTATTTTTATCTTGAAAATTTTTGAACTTGCAACAGATGATATTCTTCAATAAATTTTTAAGTTATTAACTTTCACCCAATTTTCTGATAATGAAAGCACAAACCAATATTTGACATTTTTTTTATTTTCATATATTTAAGTATGTACAACAAAGATGGAAAAAAATGCACAAACTGTCGTCCTGACCTGCTGAATCCAGGTTGCTGCAACAAGCTCTATATCAACACAATTCTCCTCTACGGGGGCACAGCCAACACAATTCTATTCTCCTCCGCTGGTACAGCTAACACAATTCCATTCTCCTCCAAGCTGGCACAGCTAACATTTGTTCTTCAATCACAAAATCCAGTGACTATAAAGAACCAGCAATGTGTTGAATAAACATATCATATATTGGCCATTATATTATAAATATCATGGAGGGCTACGAGGTTCCCTGATTTCGTGTTTACAATAAAGTTCAAAGTTAGTAACACAACATAATAAAGACACCAAGAAGGTGCAATAATCACAATAATTTATATGGGAAAGTGGTGCTTCAGTGATACTTAGCAAATCTCTGGCAATTTTTCCTTGCTTGCCAAAGTTAGCTTATTAATGTCATTGCTGTTAGTGCTCATGTGGAATTCTTCCTTTGGGCAGTGACTAAGATGATATTGTGATGCCTTGCAGACTAATTTCTTAACAAAAATGTAAATGCATTGCAGTAGCCAAATGAATCTGTCGCATGTGTTTTCAACAAGAAAACAAGAAAATATGTCACTATTTTTGAAAGAAATGTGCCACCAGTTGAATCATGCACAAACGATCCCATTCAACATATGATTCACTTAATGTGGGGGTAAAAGCATAATTATGTAAAATTTCTTCATTAATAATGTATAATTATGGTGAAGGTATCATCCTTTTAAATTAAAACACACAGCTGTGTTGGGTGTGCTAATTTAGCCAGTATACTAAAACCAGTTCTATGAACACCTGGAACACATCTTACAGTAGCTTGTAGAATACAAAATTGATGTCACTAGTGCTTCATTAAAATAGTAACATAATATTTAAAGTTGAAACTTTGAAAATCAAATCTTAGCTTGAAATTTTATAACAGCTATATATGATACAAGTTTACACAGGTCACTATAAAGTGAATAAATATATTTCTCTCACTTATATTGAAGTATTTACAAAGGTGTTTCTTGAAAAATAATAAAGATAACAGACTAATAGCACCATAATCTGTATCAAAAATAGTGAAGTTGTGATGAAATATGCAAATATCCCTTCCAGTGAAGCAAGAGGATTATTTTTTGAAACTGTATATTAATAACAAGGATAATGTTACAATAATATACAAGTTAAAAATAAAAATGCTGACCCCTACAAAGACTATGAACCAATGATTAATTCTTCATAATATTACAGCAAGACAATGTGAAACCATACTTTCAATGTTTTATGCTATTTAATAAGTGATAAAAGAATCTCAGATCCAAATACCCGCTGCTGTTTTAATTTTGCTCAACAGCCTTGTTCTCTGTACAACGCAGAAATCGGAACCAAATATATCTATAATCTAGCTATCCATTTCTTGTTCAAATTCACATTTCCTTTGCCCAGTCTGCTCAACCAGCCAGCTAGTCTGCAGAGAGCCTTTTCATTCCGTCATTACAGGAGCCACTGAACACCATGCCTCATGAAATATACCCATTAATCTTTCTGCTCATAACAGAGAGGATGGCTTCTGCGAAAGTGTTTGATGACTGCAACTCTGCAGAACAGTTTGTTAATTAAATCTGTCTGTATCATAATAAGACTGACAATTAAGTCTAAGGACATGAAATCTTAAGTCAAAATTCTTGGTTTCCAGACCAAAGTACATCTCAACATGTTACATTCACAATATTGATCCTTTTGCAGTGAAGATGGGTTTATACAAATTAAAGATCATCATACCAAGATTTAACTATTTAAACTCCATACTCAACAAAACTGGAGAACATCTTTGGAGCTATACATTCATGAACTAACATAAAGGCAGTGCTGATTTGTCGGTCTTCCTTGAAATGTCTGACAGAGTCCCAAGCCCCTATTATACCATCCATCGCCTAAATTTGTTGAGCACAGGCTTCAAATGTTTGCGCCATTTAAAATATTTCAAATTAATATTTTATTATTCTTGAAGATTTATCAAGATAAATCCATCTTTTGAGGCTTCTGCTTTCATAAACTTATTTTAAAAAGCCATATTTGCACATGCTTCCTTTGTTGACACACACAATGCATCATATAAGGGGTTCTGGGTGCCTTATTCCCAAAACTATTTTAAAATATTCTATATAGAAACCCCTTTTGGTGGGCCTATTATCTTAAAATAATATTTTGTAGGAATTCTGTCTTTCACTTGCCAAAACCATCTGCATGAACTAGTTTCTTAATTTGTCGCAGACATTTAATACCTGTGCTCATTTGTAGTTAGTTACTTGTAGAATGTAAAAAAAAAAAGCCTGGGATACCCCCCCTGTTGCTCAGTGAGCACCAGAGTCTTGGTCCACTGATACCACTGCATTGCACCTGGATAGTACCACGATGAGATGGCCAAACATTGCACTGGATTCTCAGGGTGAACCCCCCCCCCTCACGTGTTACTACATGGAGTTAGGACTTGGACTGCCATATCCACTGGACACATCATCGCTTATGCTGCCATTCAGTCTATAGGTCTGTTGTTTTATCTGGGACAAAGCGTTATAGTTGTAGGATAGGCTTGCGAACATCATCCTCTCTTCATAGTCATATTCACACAAGATTTTGTTATCACACAAGTAGAACTTGTCTCCCACGCAGAACCTAGAAGGTGAAAAATATTGAGTTATTAATCAGATATTGTGGTATTAATCAAAAGATAATTATCCAAACTTATTGCGTGGATTTATGATTCTAATTGAATTTTCAATAATGCAATCAGATTTGTCCTGCCAAAGATGTGTCTCCAGATTGCATGCAGGCAAAACTCATCTAGAAAGCCTCAAAATAGATCTACCATGGAGGGTATCAAATACTTCTTTAAATCAGCTTATTATGAAGATATGCATAGGGACAGCAACAGGTAAGCTTTGCTTTTTTTTTTTTTTTTTTGACAAAATATTATGTTACTTCTCAGCAAATGATTCTAGCTTCAAAAGTACCACTGGCATTATGATACTCAATACGATGTTTACCCTCATGATTAAAAAACTCCACTTATTGAATAAATAATTGAATTTTGCAGAATATCAAAGTGTCTTATCTTCTAGATCATAAATTACACTGATGTTATCTTTCTCTTGCATTATTTATTTAGTTTAACAAAGCTCCAAATGGATTAGGTACGTTGTAATGTATTCTACTTGGAAACAATGCAAACAACAATAATAATTGTGTCCCTAATATTATCTTCATTAGGGAATAAAGATATCGACAAAATCACCAAAACAATCCATGACAAGCAATATATCATTTTAGACAAGGGTAAAAAAATTCCTTTTGTCATTTTAAATAGATAATCCTTTGTCTTCTTTTTTTTTAACACGCACAATTTGCTTCCTATTTTCCCTACTGAGCATGATAAACACCAGCAAGATAAGACTAAATCCATCTGTGGTGTATTACCTGTGATTGCAAGTTTGGCAAGCAAAACACTCGAGGTGGTACACATTGCCCTTGGCTCGCATCACCATCTCAAACGCTGGAATCATCTTCGCACATGCGGAACAATACCCCGTGGTGCCAAACAACCTGCCCGGAAAATAAAAATATTTAGTTTTATTTTTGAACATTGTAAGACTGAAATCAAACCATATTGGATGAGAGGGTATTTTTATTTACATTTGTGGGGTGTTCAATGACCACAGGTACCTGCTCCCTCCAGACACACGCAAACACACACACACACACACACACACACACACACACACAGACACGCACGCACGCACGCACACACACACAAACACATCCTCTCCAAAACAAAAACAGTGGTTGATTCAGGCTGGAAGTAGATAGAATGCAGACTTGAGGTTCATAAAGCATTACAATGTGACCCATGCTGCATATTTTTCAAAACATATCTTCATATTTGTCAAGGGTGGGGAAAAAAATAATCTTGCAAAGAAGTTCACTTGAAATATTCATGTGGGGTATACAATGTCTAAAATCCTTCCACTTTTACTTACTCTACACCTGTTTTACTGCATCCAGATTTTCTAACAGCAAAAAGAGCACTCAGTATACAGTATTACTTGGAACAATAAGTTAATTGTACCTTCACCAAAATAAACGTCTTCCAAGTACACATTATAACTTGATAAATACAGGGCACCAGACTGTTTAACCTTCAAAAGTAGGTAAAGTAAGACTATTAACTTATTATGAAGAAGACTCCATGATTTAAGTGTCCATAACAAATACTAAAACAGGTTTTTCTCATTATATTCTACCCCACTGTTTTATCGCATAAGTAAACAGGTCCCTTTCAACTGGTTCACCTGGGGGAAAGTTAATTAGTGCTTCATAAGGCAATGAGTTGATGGAATAATTACAGTGTCTTAACAATGTGTTAGGCCCTGCAGCATGGGAAGCCACTTTCATTGCTCAGGAAGATGGCATAGTGTTACACAATACAATGGTCAACAAAGACTTAATAACACACCTGGACCAGGTAATGATACCAGAGAGAGAGCTCTCAGGGGACAGAACACCATCCTGAGCCCCACAGGTGGTACCAATTATATTTTACAACACTTCCAATACTTAAACCATTATTTTTCAACTGGACATCCATATCTTCCAATGTGAGATTTTTAGTTTGTCTGTATATATTTACAACCATTTTCTTCTTTTTTTTCATTTTCCATCTTTTTTTTTTTTTTTTTGCTTTTGGCTTATAATATTATTGGAATTTCAATTTATAATAGTTTACTGAAAAGGGTCATCAGAACATGTATTTTTTATACATAATTCTTCTCCTCATCCACATTTTTATTATATGAACTTTATATGTTATTATCAGTTTCACAGACAGTGTATTTCATATGACGTCAAATGAAGGATGTACCAATTATTTTCCCATTTTCTTGGCTTCAATTTAACTTTTTTTATCATCAAATCAGTACACATCATTACATGAAGTGGCATTAATGCCATTCTTTACAGATATGTTTGCAGATTTTGTTTCAAGAAGGCTTCTTTCTTACCTCAAATAGTCTCTCCGACATAACAAAAGATTGGCTTTTGTAAACAAAGTGGACCCCACCTCTCCCAGTCTGCAGTCACAACACGAACACTTCAAACAGTCTTCATGCCAATACTGGTCTAAAGCTTTCAGTAAGTAGCGGTCAGTTATCTTTCTTTTACAACCAGAGCAGGTCTGTCGTTCCCCGCTCGCAGACGGGATGTTTTCTTCGGGCGAGATCTGCATTGGACCTGGAAAGAGAAGCAAGTCAACTGAACATGTGCTACTCATCTACTGGTGAGGGTCTTAAATCACACATCTATATGTAGAACTGGAAAATTGATCTTATGTTGACAGGATTTCCTCATTATGCCTTACCTGCAACTGTTGCTAAAAAAAAGGATAACTTTCAGTGACTCAGAAAAATAGATTTAAAATGTCAACAAAAAAAAAATGACAATGCAATAAACTGTATTAACAACAAAAATTTTTTATCAGCTAAAATTGCTGAAAAACTATCTTCCAAGTTAAATCACAATTCCATTCTGAAAGAAAAATAAATAGTTGATCAATCAAAATAAATATTAGCATTCCATTACCACTTCCATCAGGTGACATCAATGTCCTCATCTTGTATTTGTGTCAGACCTGTAGATATCTCAGAGTACTTCTTCCTCTCCCCTCCACAATCTTATACTGATCTCAGGAATCAGTGGCTATGAAATGCCAGCCTCTATCTCATCTCTTCTCACTAAACTCCACTTTTATATCAACCAACTTCCAGACCCCACCAAAACTTGTGGTTATTAACATAAGTAATGAGCAACGGGTGTGATGTTATCACAGGATGATCTAGACAGCACAGCTAAAAGGAGGTGCCTCCACTTGCCAAAAGTCTGAGCCCCTAGCAATTAACCTGCTTGTAACACAGGATACAATTAGCCAGCAAACCAACTGGGATATTACATCACAGAACAAAACACCATTTCTATACCTGGCTTTGTCCTTACTACAAACAGCCTATTGAAGGCACTGTAAAGCACCTGCTCACTGATTTCCTTCTACTATATAATAGATATCCATAATGCGACATTTTCCAATATTGCATTAACCAAGTGTTGGATGAACCCATTTAAGTCTGTTGTGCACTCAGCTGCCATTAATCAATTACACAGCTAAACTAATGGGTTTTACTTTTATTGTTTATTTCCTCAAGGATACTCAGAATAGATTACACACAATGTCTTTCTGTATGCCAACTGTTCCATAAGAATGGATGTGTTTTCACATATCTCACACCTGACAAGGTGGAATACCTTAAATTATTGTTTCCAAGAAAACTCAGCAACTTAGCAGTTATCATAATGCAACAAGTCAAATAATACACAAGTGGTTGGTTTAAGGTAGAAAATTATGTTGCAATACTTTGTTAATTTCAATTGCAATGTGCCTTTCTCACTATGAATAGCACCATGAAATACATGTATCCAACAATTATTTTCCTGAAAAAATTATTTTCTGAAATAAAGGGTATAAAAGCTTTAAAATGTTCTTCAAACCTTTAATTTACGCCCGACTAGCTGTTCACCCAAGCAATGTTTAACCTATTTTTCTGAGGTTTGATATTAAAAAAATGAGAGGAAACGAATATAACAAATAGCAGAGCAGAGGAAGCGTCTTTATGTTTGGACGTCAGTGGGATAAGATCCTTTAAACCAGCGTTTAGGTGCTTGTTGTTAGCAACTAGCTAAATGAAGCATTTTTTTCACTTCTGCTTACAATTAATAATAAATGGAATAAATAATTTCATTTCTAAAATAAACATATAACCCATTACTGCACATATAAATGTTGCCAAAGCTGAAGTGAAATGAGATACCACCCTTGGTTTTTCTAGACACCCCCCCTTCATGTCCCCCAACACGCACACTTATGGGATTAACCAAACCCATTTATCAAAATGCACATCAAATAAGTGGTCTCTAGCAATTCTGATAATTTGTCACACATCAACATAATTCACAGACATAATAACAGCAATTCACACATGGACTGACAGCCTTTTATCCATTTATTAATTCCCAATATGCATTAAGCTGTTAACAGTCTTGTCCATTGCCATCTTGGAGCACATCTCTCTTCTTCTGGTCTTCAGTTTTTCTAAGACTGATTAGCATTACATCTCATGCTTTTTTTTTCTTCTTCTTCTTCCTCTCCTTTTTATTTTACAAATCTGATGGGCTTCATTTAGTTGACTCTGTTACATATTAGCCAGTCTAATGAGTTGTCACTCTTTCAAAGCATACCTGTATAGATGGCTATAGTATACCACTGAATGTGTAAAGTGCGTAAAGTGATCACTGGTAACTGGGGACAGTTTGTCAACCTTCAGCTTAATGCCAGACAATGGTTCAGTCATTTTACCTGCAGAGATTTTTGACCAAGGTAATCATGTCCTACTTGGTACATGTATCACTGTAAGAGAGTCCCCAATGATAGAGTCCACTTCCTATTCATTTGTACAGGTGAGCCTCACCCTGGATTTGGGCTCACTTCGTTCAGGCTAACCCTAACCATTATAACTAAATGTAACAAGGACCCTAAGTTTCATTACACCACCTGTCTACTGCCTGTTGACACCTGCCTATGGTTCATCACTGAAGCTTTACTTCTGTAAAAATGCAGATTTTCCAATTTTCACTTCATGCAACTTCAATGGCACTAAAATCAATGAAATGATCAAATCACAGGTACCTACAATACTTCTACTAGAGAATACTATACTTCAACTGCCTTATTCAGCCTGATATTTGACAGTTAAATCTTAATCTGATGATCTTAAAATAATATGTAACCTCAGTACTATGTTGGCCAGTTAGGACCTAAACCCTATCAAATACAAATCAATTCAAAATCTTTTTTTCTATCATTCTGTTATTGGAGTTGTCATATAAAAAGACCTTTAGATTAAGTAAAATCCATAAGTGAGAAATTACCCATGCTGCCTAATGCAAAATAATCAAAATCAAGATCCCTTGCAATGACATTTTATATGTATTCCTTCCCCCGAGCAATTTCAATGCAATGGCGCAATTTCCCTAAAACCCTTAGGGTAGCAGATAAAATGGGTCTGGTTTCATGGGTGTCAGGCTGAAGTTTCACTTTTGATGAATCCAACCAACAAAATTAGGCTAAATTGCACCATCTTAAATGTCAGTTCTCAGCTAATCATTATTCAGTGTCATCTAATGAAGTCCAACTGATATGAGCACATGTACACAGGGGAAGGAACAATGGAGATATTACCTCATTAGAAAAAGTAATTCCATTTTTTGTAAGCCAAGATAACTAAATACAAGGGCCTTTGTGACTGGGAGTAGATCAGTTCAAATATTTTGTAAGTGGTTGTCATTGGTGACAGGTGACATACTGACCAATACGGAGGCTGTGAAAAGTGAACACATTAACGGAAAAAGAATTCGTAACAGGGGGATCATCCAAGATGGCCAGATGTCTTCTGACTTAGCATAAAATCAAATGAGATTTTGTGGGATTGAGAGGAGAATGGGGTCAGAAATAATGGTAGACCATAGTGAGTGCAGTGCTGCAACAAATTAAAGCAGTCTGCGACATTAGCCACTGGTCTGATGCCTACAGCTAGTAAAATTTTGATTCCACGAGCATTTTTCAGAATATGTGAATTAAGTGGTCTGGCATGGCCATTAGATATTTTTCTGTAAGTTTGCAAAAGAGCTTACAACATGATTGAATTTTTCTGAAATGTTACTGTCAGATCAAGATTATTCAAAATTTTTTTTTAATTTGACAAAATCAAGGTTTTGTTATAACTAATGTTTGTGTAAAAGGGGAAAATGTCCAGTCTTATTGACATTCTAATTCAGACTTGTGAATCCCAATTCAGACCAGTAAATTTTAGGAAAGAGGTGGTCCAAACAGTCAGTAATTGAAAGTTTATGGCAACTGGATAAGCCATAAATTGAATGTAGAAGCTGACAAAATTTCTCCGCAAAAAATTTCAGGTTGCTTTTTCTTAATTTGTGAACAATAACAGATTTTTTCATAACACAACATACATAGTATTTACCATGTTTTGCATGTTACCTTTACATTGCTTTCTAAGATGACATTCATGGTGCATAGAGTTTCCCCTTATTGCTACATGATTATTCCAACCTGATAGATACTCGCACATTTTCTACTCCCTTATGACGTCATACAATGTTGAAAGCCTCATTTAAGACTTTCTCGGATGATTTCCAATCAGTGAAGGCTCTCATGAATTGGAAAATAAGGTCACAAATTACAGTTTAGATACAAGCTAGTTATATTTGTAAGGTAAAAAAAAACAAATGGATAACGATGTTCAAATAATAATTTGCAAAAATCAAAACACGAGATATTTCTTTGCTGAAAAGATTGCAATTCTTATTTGATTTGAACGTGAATGTTCAAATATAATATAAAAGTTATGACTTGCCTTAGAGATATTTCATCCTAAGTCTTCCTTTTGTCACAGACTAACTCAAAAGCAGATCTCTGTAAATTACAAGTGAAAATGGTTTTCCCTGAAATTGATAAACATGTCCCTACATATTTTATATATCAATATACCTGTTTTTCTGGCCAATCCTCTTTTCAGATTCAACATAGCATTGGATAGTTTTCTTTAATCTGCTTGCTGAAACCATACCCAACGTCAAAGAAAGGATGATAGATACTTTGGCACTTCTACATCTTTGGCAATAACATTTGCATCAGCAATCTAGACTAGCCAATGATAAAAACATGTATTTTCAATGTATTTCTAATCAGTCCACCACGAAAGTGTATTAAAAAAGTAGAACTTGTAGAGATTCTGAAGCCTCTCGTAGATTTTCCTGAGAAGCGTACCATTTTCACGTGGCATACTTGGGTCACATGTCGTCATCTTGTGACAAACTTGTCAGATTTCCACCAATCCCACCTCCTCATTCAGTTTGTATATTATTTGTTGAATCCACACGTTTTTTTTTTTTTTTTTTTTTATTCTGCAGAAGCAAAACCTTTAGTATCATTTGAAAGATCTTTACAAAAAATAAGAAAATAAAACTTTCATATCTCTTTTACAATTTTTCTATTCCCATTTATTCAACAGTTAAACTCTCACTTTTATACTAAACTTTCAGTGTCAGGATTGCCTTTGAAAAACTTTACTTAGTTTTATATAGTTTTCAAAAATATAGCAAAATGTTTTCAATTTCTGAGTTATTTGCAAATTTGATACCATATACGACATTTGCTGCCAAATGTCATGACAGCCACTACAACAAAAATATACACAAAACAAATCTTTCCTCAAAATCCATGCCATACCAGCATATTTATAATCACATGTGTAAGTTAAATGTATAAATGGTGTTTTCATACTATCATAATAAATTTTGTCTTAATGATTTCTTAAAAACTGATATCTTTATTTGGAGTCAACAACATGACTTAATGCACATACATTTAGCAATGCTTCCTATGTATTAATTTGTTAAATAAAATACACAAATACTTGTCTGTAAAATACCATATTTTTGACTATATATCTTTATGAATTCATTGATTCAATTCTTGTCCCATTCAGCTTGAAGCATGCAGTTACACTGAAAAAGGATGAGCAATAAGCACTGCTTGATGGGGGCAAACAAGGCACAATTTGGCTGTAAATCTCCCTGGTTTGATGATCCTTTTTATTAAAACCATGCCCTACCAGCATCTCCCAGTTCTACCAGTGTGAAGTGAACTCATCACTCTCAAAGTAACCTCAACTGACAAAGTGTCAAGTGTTTGTGTAATTTTGCTATTTAGGACTGACAGCTCATTTCTGAAAGCAGTCCCAAATTGAATTACAAGTAAAGAAAATACTTTGTTTTCTATTTCACATTTTAATTAGTGACAGGGCTAATCAAATGGAATCTCACTGTGATACCCAAGTCCAATCTCACTTCTCTCTCATTACCTAGTCTAACTAGCTCAAAATCTGAATTCCACTCAAATTTACTCTCTTTTTTCTACTCCAATTAACTCCATTCCTGATACTAAACCAATTTCTTCGTCAAGGATATAGAATAAACCTGACAGGCACTGGAGTCCCTGTTGTATGTCTTACTGCCAGAGTTAGTCAAGGGAGGATAAGCAACACTCCTGAGCCATCTAATTAAAATAATCAATTTGATGAAGAGCTAATGAAATAAAGTAACGTTATCTGCAGTGCATGTTCACATGCACAACCATAAGTCTGAAGACGTCATGCAACAAAGCAACTATGCAATTATTCCTATTACTTGGAAAATAACATAATGTAGAGTTAACTTTGTCACTGACACAAAGGTATAAGAAAGATTGCCAATTTAGTATCCAAGCATGGAATTTTACATCCTTTGATTTGAAGATACCAAGCCTATGCAGCAAAACATTTAAGAAATCTCCTTGAAAAAGAAAGTTTCAAATTTTTACAAGAGGTGGGCATTATAAGATATGGTCAATCAACTCACAGTTTTAAAATTAAAAAACTAAGGCATCCTAGACTGAAATAAAAAGCCGTCAGAGAACCAGAATACATCTTTGTTGTTCATTCTATCGTGTGACACTAGAATAGACAAACAGAGAAAATCACTATGCATGCCCAGATGAAACCTCTTTTGATCAAATTTATTATTACAAATTTATTATTATTATTATTATTATTATTATTATTATTATTATATCCTAGTATATCTCAAAATGTCAGCTTAAACCTTTATTTACCAATTTGATTTCAATCTGGACCATCACTTCAGCTTTTTTTCAATTGTGTCTAAATGGGGTTACTAACTACAATAAGAAACAGGAAAATATCTTTTTACATACTTGAACAGAAATGAAAAAGATGCTGAATATACTTGAGGTTTTCTTCCAGCTTCTTCTTCAATCTCGACTTTTGAACAAGAGGATACTAGTGGGAAATTGAAAAGCATAGAAATATGAGAAGTATTCAATATAACAGATACAGAATAACTTGAGGTAGAATTAATGAAATGAAAAGTCGCAGATAAATTTTTTAGAAAAGAATTTAGAACACTCACTGCACTCTGAATATATATAATCTGAAAAATAAAACACATCAGTATCATTTTACAGAAAATCAATTTTATGGGTTAAATCTGAAAATAAAAATATGCCAATACATTTAATGAAAAATTCAATGCATTAATCATAAAAAAATCTGCAAGTGCTGAGAAAAATATATATTAACACATTGTATTTTTTCTAAATCTAAAGAAAACTGAAGTCTAAATCAATTAGTAACATTTCACACTCATCCAAGGTCTTTGTTACAATATTGAAATTCAACTTTCCAACTTAAATCATCGTTTGAATTGACGAACATTACTGAACTTTTACTGAATCCAAGTTGAAAACTGCATAAACAATTATTTAACAAGATAAAACAATCTTTAATAAAGGGAACTGAAGTAACCACAACAACATGATTCTATTTCTGTGTCACATGCTTGGGAAAGTGTTATGTTTCCCTTCTAAATCTTAACACACTAGCTCTCTCTCTCTCTCTCTCTCTCTCTCTCTCTCTCTCTCTGTCCATACTGTCCACACAGCTAATATCTTAAATTGGTCTCATCACACTAATGTGATCATTTAATTTAATAGACTAAGTGTGGCTCTTATGATATCACCATCACCTGTGAGAGTAAATGTTACCTGACATGACGGACTTATTCAATGAAATTTTCTAGCACATCATGTGCACGGCAGAAAAGTTGAGTTATATATGATTTCATAGACCAGATCAGATGAACACAGGTTGCATGACAAATGTCAGGCTCCCTGTCATCTCTGCACTGTTCTTAGATAAAAATATCAAGTTAATGAAATATATGGATTGCATTATAGATGATTCAGGTCAGACCGATTGGGTTTGAAAGGACTTGTTATTAAAGTGAATGAAAAAAAGATAAATGTTTAATAACTTCAGCGTTACTGTCAACACTGCCCCTATCGATACCAGGGAAATGCTGGTGCCTTTGAACCATATATGAATAAAATATTTCCATAAGGTTACTAATGCCTGGGTAGAAGTTTCCATATCTTCTTTCCTTTCAATCAACATTCTGCTTTAAAAATACCACTCAACCTTACGGGAACATGTCCAGCTGGTCCTCAAGATCTACATGTACATGTACGACCTTGATCATGTGGTTGTTCTTCTCCCCACAAGATATGACTCCTATAGCTGTTCAGTCTCAGTGTAGCCTACCTACCTTCTGCTTGGCCTGCCAACCAACTGACTGCAGGCAAAAAGTAATCAGTGCAGATATTTCCCTCCCTTTAGCAAACCCACTCACAAAATTACTTTGTTACCTTAATTATAGCCACTTATTAAAGGTCTGTGTAAAATAATCCCCTGTGGATGATGTCAAGTGTATTACAGCAATGAAAAATTTCAATCTGGCTGCGTGCAAGTCTATTTGATCATACATCATCCATTTCATTTGCTTTTTCAGTGTTCAATTAGTGGATATTGAAGTTTTAACACATGAGTACACCGCATTGTTGTGGTTCAATTTATAGAAGGGAATATGGATATCCTGGTGAGATATTAATTTCTGCAAAGAATACAATAACAAGGAAAGGTCAATGGGATAAAGTGTTATAAAATTAACATGCTGTCTAGAGCAGACTGGCACAGAACTATGGAAAGCTTAGTCACATCCATGGACAACTTAATGCAACCCTGTTGTTAAGGCTGTCTCAGACTGTCTACAGTGTGGACTCCACAGCAACTAATCACTCGTCTTAGCTTACCGGATTGGAGCAGACTTCTAATTTCCTGCCTCAATTCTAATAGATGAAATAGACAGGAAAAAAATTAGCCAGCATCTTAATACACAATTGTTGGCAAAACAAAGCACACTACATGTACATTACTTTGTTTTTTTTATTTTCACAATAGTTTCTAAGTCATGCAGAAACTAATGCTATTGATGGCTATCCATCTGCGGGGGCAATGGTGCATGCACCCGCAGCCACTTTCTAGGCAACGCCATTAATAACTATGCACCAAGATAAATCTTGTGCCATCAGTGGCTAGAGCAGTTATTAAAACTGTAAAAAAATTACATGGAGAGAAAATGAGCTATGGCCAGAGTAGATGAGAACTCCATCAGGGGTTATAGATGACTTTATATCTTACATTTCATGCCTACTGACTTGTGTAAAAGTGAGCAGATTATTACTAACATTAATTTCAAAGTAATGAAAACATGCCAAGCAGGGCTATCAGCTCGGTAGATATTAAAGTTTGGAATTACTTACTGATTATCTGATCTCCCCGTAAACCCAATATCCTTTGTGAAAAGAGCACAGTATGAGGCAGCATGGAAGATACATGCAATTTTTCCATCAAAATCAACTTCTCAAGTTGACTTAGGCGGCTGAGGGGGTATTTTTTCAAGAATATTGTAATTAACATTGCGATATTGATGAAAAAATTCATTAGAAATTCGTATAATATACATTAATGTTGCAAGTATAGGGAATTGGTTTTTATCCTATAATAACAATATCCTTAGTTTTTCATTAACTTTGCCATCATGCAATACACTGCTTATGGGCAACAAAGGCGATCATTGGAAGTGGAGGGAAGTTATCAGTAAAACGAAGCTGGAAATGACATACAAGTGATACAGTTCATTTTTAGTGTTGTTATTGTCTCTGGAGTGGAACATTCCGTACATCTGCTCTCGCTGGTCGCCAGACGTAAGTGGAAACGCAGGACTTGGATGCATTCAACATTACAATATCATAAATGTCTGGAAAAAATGTGGTACCTAAATTGACTGTAACTGTGCAGCTTCTCCATATGCTTCCTACATCATGATACATCACTTCTCCATCATCAGCAGATCTTACATATTGTGTTATAACAGCACAGATACAAGTCTGTAGACATTCTGATCTACATATAACAACACACCAAATTTTTCCCAAATCACATCACTTTCTTTTGGCATTCACAGAACAGACACATGTCAATGTCCTCAGAAGGTCAGGAATCCATACCATAACTATTACAGTAAACTCTGATGTCTCATCACATAAGGCAATTAAAAAAAGTGATATTTGGGAAACATGCTTCACAGATTTTATTGAATAATATATTTACTCTTTTCATTTGCAGTATGACTGAAAATTGTGACTAGCCACAAAGAGACATTTTAATTAAAAAGCAGAAAGGACTCTTTTTGCTCTTAAAATAAACTGTAACAGCTGTAAAGGTAATATGACCTTCTCAACATTGAATTGTTTTTCAACAACTAATCTCAGATACAAGATATGGTGTGCAATCATCAGAAAAAGCAAAGGTTATTGGTAAACCTCTTACATGCCAAAAGACGTCATTTTCATGGATTTAAGCTGTGTAATTATGGATTTCAATATGGCACCTTACCTAACCAACTTTTGCTTATGATTAAAATACTATTTTCTGGACTAAATGAAGCTGGAGATGCTGACTTAATCCTTATCATTAAAACCTTCAAATTCTCAATAAAGTAATCTTCCAGAAAACATGACTGAATTAGAATTCTAACCTGCCTTTATGGTATCTAATGATATAAAAATATAAGAAAAACCAACTCTCTCTCTCTCTCTCTCTCTTACTAATAAATACTGTAAATGGTCAATTCCCTGGAATAATGTCGTTTCAAAAGTGCAGGTCCGCTATGGCAGTGTGAGGCAGCCGGGTTTGCTCCATCTTCCGCCTGCTGTCCTTCTGCTGCAATGAACCAATACTAAGTAGTGGCTGCTCATTCCTACTTGTACTAATCTGTGCATTTGTTAGTTAATGAAAAGCCTTTTTCTTTCCACTCCATTAAGTGGTAATCACCACAGTTATCCCCAGATCATGGCCGTTTCTGCACCCCGCGCTCTCCCTTGCCATTTCCAAGTCTCTAAATGATTGGTTGACAGATTACTCTTTCATTATGCACTGACAGAAAATAATTCAGGGATGAAATTTTGGAAATTTTCTCATCAAATGAAATAAAGGGTAATGTAGTGTATAAAATGGAATTCCCTCTCAGCCCACAGATCAATTTCACAAAATAGAGTGAGTGTGTTTTTAACCTTTTTGTAAACAAGATGCAATTGCAGTTCAAATGCATTCAATAGAGGGAATTTTCCCTAGCTCAATTTGCCCAACCGATTTGTTAGCTTTTTTGTCACATTAAGTCAGTTATTCTATCCTCAAGGAGGTGCACACTTTAGCGACACACTCCAGCTTAAGTGCTTGTTTAACATCAGTAACAGAAGCCTGGGTGAAAACATCACATTTTCACACACATTTGGCCAACACTGTGAGAAAAGCTGCATGGTCAACAAGAAAAATTTGATTAGAAAGACAGATTTGATAAAATCATATTTCAACAGACATGTCTATTTGTTCTGACATCATTTTTTAATTTGAATAATAAGCATGTTGAGCATGCTGAAGCAATATAAATGATAGGTTTAGAGAGTGTAGACCCCTCCTTACTATGTACCACCAGCAAAACATATGCCTGAAATAATTTTACTTCAGTCAACTTAGAACTTAAAATGCTGGAGAAGATCTTAAAGGATACGTATTTATCCATAAAATTTTTTTTTCCTTTTTGCTTAAGTTTAAAATAGCTGCCAAATATATGGATATGCACCTCTGAAAGCTAAGTTTTCTTGGTTTACCAGTTTCATAGCATCAAGTTGTGCTAACACCTTTATCTTTTGTTATAGAGATATTCAGCCTGTAATATTGGCAAAACAGATACATGTATGTAAAGGTTTTTTTTTAAATAAAATGATTCCTAGGGTTAAAAAAAAAAAGCAAGAATAAGCTGTGGGCTTGAGTTGCTCTAGAAACTGTAGTAATTTACTTCCCTAGGCCTTCAAGTGGGGAAGATATTATTAGTTATGAAGCCACTTACAAGATCCAGGTATATGTACAGGGTTCTTTAAAAGTCTGCACTGATTAAAAAAAAAACTGTTCCTATACTCCAGGCAATAACATCCATCCCTTTAAGTGACCACATGGTAATAATGACCAGTTTGATTTTAAGACTAAATGTTTGATCGTGGTTCATACTGACAAAATTTTCAAATCTGTACATCGTATTTTCTTCCAAAAAGTATTCCCCAAGTAGTAACTCTGCCCACTTGTTCCTTTTTTCCTTCATATTCTTGGCACAAAGTTCTGCTTTTAGCACCCACACACAATTGCCAGTTGACCCCAGTGTATACGCTGTCATCTGCTGGGGCACTGTCACCAACACCAGGCTTTTTACAGGCAGGAGGGGGGGGGGAGAGATTCCTTAAATATAGTTGATGTCAAAAAGAGGCCCTGTACCAGGCAATATGTCCCTCGCATACTCACATAGGTTCAGAACAGGATAATGAAATTGGGGGTTTTCTCAAGCAATGAAATGAAACCAAAATTGCAATAGCCATTTGGCCAAAGAGTTTGCAATGGTCATTTGGCCAAAGAGTCTTTTGAGCCTCCCCCCCCCTCCGAACTCTCCCCTACAGGCTTATATCATCCACCAGATTTCAAGAATAAAATCACTTAGTCTTATGTTCAAGTTTCAGGTGTAGTTGTATATTTCAGTGTATTTACAGCAATGCAAGCATGAGGCAAAATTGGATGCCTTTTATCTACAAAGAATTTCTGTCTACTCCAGGCTGATCTTTTTAAGTCCTTCAAGTACTGCTCAACTTCTCAAAACAGCATCAAGCACTCTTAAAGGAAGTTCTATTTAAACAAAACATCATAAATGTTTCTAGTGTTTTGAAGATATCACATCTCTTATGCTAAAGAAATACAAAATGCTTTTTTCTAATTCACCACAGTTTAAATTTTCCTTCAGCAAAACACATTAAATCAATGGCATCAATTTGGGTAAAATCATAATCATGCCATTTTACCTCAACTTTGATGTATGTTAATCTGTTGAAATGTGCTTTGGCTTGAGAAGAACATGAAAATGCACTCTGAGATTGGAATGATTGCAAAATGTCCTTAATTTTAGCGACTTTAGTTTACAAAACTATGAGCTTTACACATCAACAGTTTTGTTCTAGCTGTTTGAAGCCAAGTAGCCACATGCTTTTCGCTATGTTAGTTATGGGCACTTGCACGAAAACACCAGTCTATTTTTCTCCTTCTGGGCTGGGTTTCTAAAACATTTCTTCAAAACAGTGACCACTCCTACTCAAAACCATTTTTTTAAGATTACTTTACGACTGACATTGCCTTTTCAACAAGTCTCTCAAAAGTTTTTCTTTCAGAACGCAGAAAAGCAAAGCGCCAGATTTCTGAAGTAAAAAAATGAAATATTGGCAGTTAACGTTAAGAATGAGGATGTGTAATAAGACGATTCTAAGGGCTCATTCCAAATGAAACTATTGTTTTACATAGAGTGGTCCAATTCCATGGGAACTCTTGCTGAATACAATCAATTTCACCTATTTACAAGCTGTCTCCTGGCATTGAGTAGAATGCAGAAAAACTGGTGATTATACAGGTGTGTTGAAAACAAGAGGAGACATGTTAAACTGTTAATCAGTTAATGGATTTCATTCAGCAAGAGACCCTGCAGGAATGGATTCATCTATGTAGAACAACAGTTCTTTGGGATTGAGCCCTAAGACTGAATATTCCAGAATATCATTCTCAACAAATCTATTTTTACTCTAAAAGGGGGAAATGTAATTATAAAAAAAATAACAAACCGCTGACATATGCATCAGACACATCTCAGCTTTGCTACATGACCTGCAACATTGCTATCTTAAACAGTGCCTTGTTTTTCTTGCAAGTTGCTCTCGTGACTAGTAACTTCACTTCAGCAAGTGCAAGCACACAAGCATGTGTGTCCCACTGCACAGTCAACTTGGCTGTTTAAAACTAACTGTTACAAGTGACATAACTTGAAAATGACTGTGAATAAGGCACTTGAGCTGGCATAATGTTGCCCTTATGTTCCTGCAAATGGATTGCTTTAATTAGTTTATTCACCACAAAGTCCCTCTAGTTTTTAGCCAAGTGAGAACATGTCTCAGTCTGGTTCTGATAACTAATTAACTTTTTCGTGGTTCAAACTAATTAACTGCCCTCAGCATCACTAATTTTTTCTGTCACATCAACTGACAGCTATTGCATTGTATAATTTCTCTTTCATTGTGTACATCCTCTGCTGCTTTCTATTTTCTTTTGATCAGTCAATACACAGGTTTGTAAATGTTGTAAATTGTAAATGAATGACAGTTGCCTTGAGTTGGTTATCTCATCACAAAACATGAATAATTGCTTTAAGAATTTACACCAATACATGCTCCTGATAGATAAAACATGTATGTACAATATTCAACAAAAGAGAAAAAATCTTTTCATCTTGTATATGTATTTCAAAACCACCTAATTTCCTCTACTTACAAAGAGCAGTAATCACTCAAAAAATAGGATAAGACATGTAATGTATAAGATTCCGTACAGATGTACTCTGCTGTACCTCATGTCAAGATCATCTCACAGTGTTAACCTTCCACTACATTTGATTTGGATAACTCACTGTCGCGCCTCTACCATGAAAATTGGACAAAGATTGAATGTTAAAATTTCAGATGGAATTGCAAGCCGATGAAAGGTACGGAAAGCCCTGCTTGGTTATTGTTCCCACATTTAAAACTCCATCATTATGTCCCTTTTCATAGAAAATGCAATAAATGTTTAATTAATTGTCTCTATTTACACAAAATATAAAAACAGGAAACTGATTCAAACACAATCACGTAACTTACAAAAGACCGTATTTAATATTTCAGAAGCATTAGAATAATGTATGATTGTGTCTTATAATAATTTCGCAAAAACTTATGTTAATAAAATAATTTATGAGATTTTGTGGCAAAATAAATGGACAAAGCATAAAGTGCTGTACTTCATTATAAGAGAAATGGCTATTCAAATATTTGCCTTTCAAAACCAACATTTCCTTTATTAATTAATATAGCTCTCCATTCTTTTCAGAGAAAACATATCTTCATTAGTATCTAGAAGGCACAAAAAGTTCCTACTTTCAAGGACTAACAAAAAGCATGAAATAATGGCACAATTTCCTTGATTTAATCAAACATTTTGATAAACAATATCAAAAATAAAAACATAGGCATAATCGGTTTATTGTCAGAAGCTACCAGAACAAAAAGCCAACTAGACATGACATATTGTAACAGCTTATTGAAGTTCTTATCCACCCTCATGATGTGCTGAAAATTATCAGAATCAACTGAAAAGCTTATGACGCTGGTGAGCCATGATATAAAAAATTCAATCTTTTTTTTTTTTTTTAAAGAATTGCTACGGCCATATTATTTCTTTTTTTTTTTCTTTTGAATAATTTCAAACCAGTCTGTCACATCAGATGCTAAATCAGCAAGGACAAAAAACAAAAGAAATACTTAAAAATTTAATACATAGTGTCATCTGAACATCTTGCTTCAGAACACTATAATACACACAGCAATTTACAAAATATTTCATCTATGATTAAAAGAGAATACAAGATAATTTTAGGATTCCATGCAATTCTGTGACAAAGTAATCACAAATGTTACTCGCAAAAGCATGTGCACGGAATGAACAACAGTCAACCACTCAGTTTGCATACATGAAGTGCCACAGCAGCCTAAATGAAATAAAGGAGCTGTTATCCACTGCTAAAAAAGCTGCTTTGAGAATCACTTCCCAAACCAAACCACAGTACACGAACTAAAATTATGTATTTCTGGCTCAACATCAGGGAGAAAAATACATGCTGCCCTAAAGATTAGCATACACATGTTAAATAACTCAGCGAGGCAAGAACAAGAAAACCCTGAGCTACATAACCACCATTTAGCCAATTCTATTCCAACATTTTCTGTAGCACATAACCTTGTGAATAGCCATTTGTAGCAGTCAGGTTAACCTCCCAACTGATCTGGCTGCACAGCTTATTGATTGACTGTAACTAGTAGAAGTGACTGGATGTATTAAACCTAATTAGCAACCCCTATAATTAAATGATAAATTGAAATAATTAACTGATAAATCTCAGCATTTGGCATCAACAAAAGCTTTGGGGAAAGTGTGATTTCCTGTTAATATAAAACCTCCCTAAATTGCCAGTGCAGTGCATTTCCTGCTTTAATCAAAACCCAAACAGTCAACGTGATTACATAGCTATTCAGTTATCACTGGGAATAATATTTAAAAAAAAGAACCTTTCTTCATTCTGTATACATAATATACTAGCACGTATATTGCACTTCTCAATTCTTTATTCCCACATGTATGAAAATGTACCAAAACACATGCTACAGTTGAAATATCCTAATTATTATAGCAGCATGCATTTGATTCTATAACATAAAAAAATCCCTAATAATGAACATACCAATCTGTGGTTCTGTTATATCATCCTGCGCTGTATCAGTTTCTAATATGTTGGGCAAAGAATCCAGAGAACCACTGTGAGTGCTACTGTCTCCTTCAGATGACATCCTTGTTAGGGAGAAGTCAAGCAGCTGTGGCTTTCTGTGTATGTTATTGTCTGCTGATGCTTCAGTCAGTCACTCCTGTCACAACCGACACAGGATGACGAAAAGACAATGCGGCGATCACTTCTGTCACAAACACTGCGTGATGGCAGCTTATCTATGGCTTGATTGCAATCATAATTTATGAAATGAGAGAAACATGAGTGGAATTAGTACTGATTGCTCACGCTTACACTGCTTGGATCTTACGCTGCACCAACATGTTCATGTTTCTCTCGCTATGAATGGACTCTTCCAGTGACCAGTGCATTGCGCCTCAGGGGGTGTCAGGTTGCAAGTTCTTCATTAACACGGTGCAGGTTGTTATAAATCAATGCAGTATGGTGGTACACATTTTAATGAATTAACTTCAGTGTTCTCCTTGTATCCCACCTTAGGCCAGAGCACAGGGCTGCAGTCTCCACCAGTAATCACATACAACCAGGACCAACATGTAATAACAGAATCAAGAAAACATAATTTGGGATGGATCTAATTCCCAGCCTGCCTGAAACAAACAACCGGTCACGCCAGGAGTTCCCAGTTTATTAAGAAACTGCTACTATTACACCCATAGGAAAACATCCCTAGTCACATTGGTAATTTAATCAAGATTGGAAAAAATAGTAATCAAGAAGACTATCAGATAATGGGGCTACCCAAGTGCTCATCAAAAAAATAATTTATCAAAATAGAAATAAGAATTTGTTATGTTGTGGATAATATTACTTCGAGAGATGATATTTAAAGGCAAAGAAAAGAAAATTATGCAGTCAAGAGAGAGGGTTTCCATGAGAGGTTCAGACAGGCAAAGACAGCCTTCAGAGCACATGCCAGTACTCCCTTAGCATCAGTCATGTTATCGCAACATAATTTTAAAAATAACACATTCAAACAAAATTATCACTGAATTTGATGATAACACTCACCACATCCACACATAAACCAAGTCTCAGAAACACAGAAATTGGAAAAACACAGCAATTTTAAATAAATTTTCCTAAGTAACACCTTTATCCACATTACAATGAAATATACGTTAGGCTTATTAACATTTCATGATGATGAAGTGTATAAGGTTTCTAGCTGCTATTATTCATCAACCAGTATCAAGTTAAAGTTTTTCTTAATACGACCTCCATGACCTTGAAAGGAGGGTCAAATTCAACCAATCACAATCTCATCCAAGAACCCCATGACAAGTCTCTGGTCTAAATCAGGTGGTCTTAGCTCATCTGTTTTTGTGAGACAGATGGACAAAAAAACAGAAACTTTTTTTTCAAAAATCCTGCTATATGTGCTAATTAAATACTTGGCTGTACAATGCATAACCAATCAATTATGACATTTTTCAAATTTGACAATTTTTTACTACAAAAATTGGAAAAGAATGACACGTGTGTTCATATACTAGTATATGAAAATACCCACTGGACCTGATTTAGTACTGTTGAAGAAAATGGACAGAGATCGCTACCACTCTGTGAATATACATGTACCTCTCTTACTTAGTTGATAATGATAGCAGTAAGGGTATTACTACTGTAGCTCTTATGATGACAAAAATACTTCAGATGATGGTTGCTTGGCTGCCAAAAGTTTCAAAATGCACCGGGTGACCCCCCAGAATCAGGCTAATTCAAGGAAAAACAAACTACAAATGAAAGCAATCATCCACTAAAATTTTTCACTTGATTCCTTCACAATCTGGAAGACAAGAACAAAAGAATAATATATAGATGGAATGCTTCTCAACCCTGACTGCCACCAAGCTATAAAAAACATTCATTATTACAATATACCATTTTAAGAAATCAAACATGTAATGCTATTATCTTATCTTTAAAAGAGGTCATCCTACTTGTTGAATCCCATTTTAGCAAAGGATAACCATTTTCTATAGGGATATCAATTATGTGATATTACTTTTTTGTTTCACTGTTTCACAAAGCAAAATCATCTAATAATAAGATGATTAAAAAACTATAAGCAAAATTCATGTTCAAAATGAAATTTTCCGATGCTGTCAATGCCTTTCTTTGCATGCTGTGTGGTCTAAGTTTGTCTTCTCACATATTCAAAATGTTGCCTGTAGTTACCCTCTTCCAAAAAGTAAACCAAACCCAATTATCAAACTAAAAAAAAACTTTATATCACAACCATCTCACAAGAGAGCACCATAAATGAGTGCCTTACAGAATAATGAGCAAGAATGACAGAAATGTACCATGACACATCCTGCTTTAATGAGAGCTATACCTTACACCATAGCATCTTTAATGAGTGCACTCAGCTAATTGGGAGGCTTTTTTTGGCATAAAGTGGTCCACAGGAAGCCCCAATACCAACAGGTCAGAATAGCAGGGCACCAGCTCATTAGACTCCTACATGACAGATGTCATGCAGATCATGCAAAACTTCAGTAATCACAAAAATTAGCTCATTTATAGGATTTGCCTGACTTTTTCACCACCCAGAAAGAAACAGCTGGAATTTTCAAAATGCTACAGGATGATAACAGCATTACCTGCAACTAATTTGATGATTACATTGAGGACAGATTAATATAGAACATAAAAAGTTTACAGGGTATCTTTAATACAAGAACATGCGAAAGGCTGGCAGACATAAACTCCATAACCAGGCTTCTTCATCAATACATTCAATCAACTTAATACTTTTCACGGAAAAATCACAGCCCTCGTAATCACCCAATGTTAATCTAAATTCTCACATAAGAATTATGTTTAACGATGTTATTGTATGCCAACAAGCATTTGCAGCCTTTTTATAAGCTATATTGGGAACATAATATAGCTGTTTAGAGTCAAAACTTCCTAACTGCATGCTATATGAAATGGGTGGAAGTCGGTAAACATTCTGTAACAGTCACTGAAGGTTTGGCAAAGCTAGGACACTAAGAAATAACTGTGGTTAACAAAAGTGGGTGTTTTCACCTAGATTGTTATATATCAACAGTACAGAGTAAAAATACCATGTATAATATCTTGACCAGAAATTTTTCCTATTCTGTTTATTCTTCTGATGGTCTTAATGACAATCTCTTCATTCTCTCTACACTTCTTTTTCCTCTTCTTTTCTTTGGAAAATTGCAAAAAGCCATTCAGTACTGATCAGTATTCAGGCCCCTTAGCCAGGGGGGGTTCCAGGATGGGAGTGAGAATGAATTGTTCTTTTTCTGGGGAAAAAGGTCCGCTCTGGGTAAAATATAATGTAGGTACATAAAGGTTTAATGGTTGAAGGTCCACTTTTTTTCAAAAAAGAACCTCCCTGAAATGGCTGGCTACCGGCCTGCTATATTATAATTTTAAGAGATCATTTATTTCAGATAACAGAGCTATTTAAGAAAGTAGTGTCAAGAAACAGTCAGAAGGTAAAATGGATCTTCAATTGACACACCCTGTGCGTTCTCACACCTCAGTTGCCAACAAACGGTAAGATGTCTACTCTCAACTGCCACTGATCACTGTGCTTATGTCAAACAGTGATGAACTATTCACTTTTGGTGGCCAATTAATTTTTCAAATTCCCATTAACCGTGAGCTAAAAGCTTCTGCTGGCATCAGATAAATGCATTGTTGATTTCATATGCTCCACCTGACATTTGAAAGGGTCATGAAAAATTTATCAATTTTCTATTACTTGATTACATCTTTAGCAAAGCATGCAAGGTGGTATATTTCACTGTCAGAAATATGCGCATTAAAACAATTCATTGTTTACTGGGCCACAAAAGTGTCACATCAAACTAATAACTATTCGCTAAATGCCATAACCCCTCCACCCAATCAGTATCTGTTTTTTTTTTCTTTACAAAGAAATGGATTATGAGGAAAGGGTCAAACTAAATATGTACAGCAACACAGAAATTAAGAGAAACACTGAAAAATACCTGAAAAATACCACATCTACAAATAATAATTATTCTGAGTTTGAAGTTCCTGGATTAACACTTTCTACATATATGGCCTCTTAAAACTTTTTAATTAAGACCTGAGTTACCTTGAAAGTGGATCAAGGTGAATAAATCATCAACTCATCTAAGAAGGACTTAATATGCTGTAAGCTGAGTGGTCCTACATCATAGCTGTCATTATAAAACACATTCACCAGTTTGCAACACAAATGGACAGAGATTTTACTGACAGTTATAATATTCATTTTAAAACTACTTACTGAGACCTGAAAGTGACACTTTTTTATAAAAATCATTCAAGAACCAAAGATGAGAGAAAATGGAAATGGAGGGAGGGAGGTACTGATGTAGGTAATATTACACTTGTGCTAGTACAGTAATGACGTGGGAGAGATATGATGCGGGGATGCACAGAGATGACCCAGGAAGATTTCAATAAAATTGACAGTTAGCTGTCAGAGATTGTCAAACAATGTTTCATGACACTAATGTGTCAGCTAATTTTCAAATATTTTCAAAATAATCAAACTTTGGCAAAAGTCAGTGGGGGGAATATCAGGTGCATAAGTTCAGATTTGGGTCTTCATGCATGGATGGGTCCTTTGGAATTGATTCTGAAGTTCATGGTCAGTAAAAAAAAAGGTAAAATGCTCAAAAGCAAATGCATTTTTAAAATCTATAACCAAATTTCTATTTAAATATGTTAAAATATATTAATAAGAAAAATGAAGGTTTTCAAACCCTGGTGCACAAATACAAGTCTTCATGCATACAAAGTTGAAATATAGTGGAAATTAGACAAAATCTAAGGTTGAAATGCTCGGGTAAATTTGTTTTGTGAAATGAATTCATAAATGTTGCATCCTTTTCTGTGTGTGTGTACACATTATCATTAGGTTTATAGATTTCCATTTAACAAATTGTCAGGATTGCTTTTTTTTTTTTTTTCACGAAGCAGCTCAATGACTTACACCAAACTTTGACGTGACCTAGTGGGCTTACAATGTGCAAAAATTAATTGCTATTTTTAATGCCCCAGACATCCTTCCTAAGATGCTTTGAAGTAAGTGAGTACTAAGTAGGCATTGCTGTACCCAGTGCCCTTGCAGCACTATACTGTTATTATGTAAATACCAATGAAGTTCCATGATTGGCAACATATTTTACTAATAAAAAGATACAATCCAGATAAAATTAAGCTTGTAATAGCTGTTTTTTTTTCCATAAGAAATTTAAAAAGACATATGGTTTAATTAGGCACCTTTGCAGTAGAAAGCATGTATGGGTATTGTACCTGCTAAATGAACTTCATTTTTGTACAAAAGAAAAAATTAATAAAAGTTAAATCTAACAAATCTACTTCTATGAATGGTCCTTTTTTCCTTTCTTTATGTACAATTCAAGTGATATCCTTTCAGTCAAATAATTGTTTTCTGCATAATTCCCAATACTCTTCAGCTGAAAGAATATAGCATAAAAGGTCTACATATATATAATCTTTAAAACTTACTGTATCCTAAACAGTCCAATGAAATTGCCCACCACAACTAAATGGCAGCAGGATATTTGGCCTTATGTGAGGCCTATCCACTTCTTGGAGATGACCCCCCTAGTTTTATCCAGTCAGGAAAATCGTTATGTTGGAAATAAATGTATGTTTAATTCTGAAACTAACAGCACTTATTGAAGGTAAAATGATAGCTAACCCTAATTGACTTTGTTGCCTTTCCAATAATTAGTCTTTCTGCCCATTAAGTTCACTGATATTTCATTCTAAGTGCCTTGGAAAGCTATTAGTGGTGGGAAAATTGTCAATGTTTCTGCTGCTTCAACTAGAGCCAATTTTCCATCTTATCTGAGTAAAATCTGAAATCCAACTTTTCTGTGGATGCCAGACTCAATCTATCACTTTTCCAGGAGGAGTTGGTTTATTTCATGCTTGGAAAATTCATAATTACATTTTGTTTCAAACTCTATTTCTCAACAGCTTCTCCACCGAAAGCCCCGATGAGCAATCTATTGCTGAGCAAGCTACTAAAGCCATTTCTTCTGCCTTCAAATGCACAATCAATTAAACGTAACACAATAAAGTTAAAGCCCTGCCAGCAACAATGGAAGATAATTACTTTCTCCTTATTGAAAATATGTAGCATTTCCTCTGAAAAGTATATCCTCAAATGAGCATGATTAGCCTTTCCCCAACAGATTTCCTAATGGAATAGTGAAAACAATATCATATGGGCCAATACTCTATACAGGGCAGAAACTATAGAAATCACTGCCCTTACCCAGACAGAGGGAGGGTTCTCTGGTAAACCTTATCTTAGCATTCTATTGCTTCCCTACTGGTCCCAAAACATGCATAAGTGTAGCCCACTTACTGTCACATTTCCCTATCATAGTGGAAAGCAAAACAATTATTCCCATTAATGAGCAGAGCTGGTCTAGCATAATGGCATGTCCAACAAAAAACACAGAAACCAGCTGCACAGGGGAAAGTTCAAATCATCATCAACTCTAAACACTAACTGCAGGTTGCAGCCATTATTCTCAGATCTGGTGAATTAGTGTGACAAAAGAGAGGTATCAATGTCGTCTAATTTCATTGCATTATACCTATTATAGACGTGCTATAGATTAGGTTGCAGGATTGTTTTGGGCCTAAAATGTAAGTATGACTAGTTGTCCTGGCAGACTGCCACTGCTTTGATTTCAACTGTGCCAACAGGGTATAAAAATCCTCTTCTGATTCTTTTAACAATACTCGACTGGCAGCTTGGAAAACAGCTCCCTACATTACGCTGGATACTTAACACCCATACTTTTTCTCAAAATTTAATCCACTGTAAAATAAATCCCACTGCAAGATCTCAATATATCTTAAATACTTTTCAATTTCTGGCCATCCTGTTAGATGTCAGCTGATTAAGACATTAGGTTTACAACTTATGTCCAAGTATGCTGTCAAAAAACATGAGCTATGGTCAGTTGACTTGCTCTCACTACTGCTGCCATCTGTTGGGGAAATCATAAACCTGCCATTGCTCAAAACTTAATTTGCAGCAATAAGAATCTTTCAATCACTTCCCAAGAAGTATCTATATCTCAGTTAAGTTCACCCTATTACATTAGTACCAATTTTCAATATTTCCAACTTTCTAACAGTTAAAATACACAATTTATGTGCAAAAATGCCGGTTTGTTTTTCCCATTCCTACATACAAGTCTTCAACATGTACAGCATTTAGATGCAACATGTGGAACAGGTAATGGGAGTTGACAAGTGAATTAAAACCAAATAAAAGTCACATTCCGCACCCCATTAGTTACTGATCAAGTAATTGAATGCTAAATACCCATTAAATCACCTACTTAAGCAATGTGTATGTTCAAACCCCTGCAGTTTGAGGTAGCCAGAGCAGTTTTAGAACTTATTGATGCAACTTAATGTCTTGAGCATCTGTATTTTCAGACACTACTTTGGGTTAGTTAGGGAACTGATTGCTGTTTAATCTGGTTACCATGCAGTGATTACAAGCAAACAGGGTTTTAAATACATAATCAGTGCCCTTTAAAAAGCTTTAATTTGTATTTAGCCTATATCAGTACAACCCTTTTACTGTTTAAATTTCCAAATATTATTTTTAATTCCTAAATTTGCTGCAATAAACAGAGGTTTAAAAGTCAAAATTCTTGCAAGTATAAGTTTGAATTCTCTGGATCATTCATTACCATTTCTATGGTAAGCACAAAAGGTACCAGCTATCCCATCTCCCTTAATGTGCATGATGGACTAACACCATGAAGTAACAATAAGATGCATGTACATGTATATGTGTGTGTTTGTATGCATGTGTGTGTGTGTGAATGTGTGTCTGCATGTATCTGTGTTTGTGTATCCAATCATTTCTCTGCATGTCAAAAAATTTGGTTAAAAATTAGAACATAATGAAACATGTGAAATATACTGATAAGATGACAAGAATTCTATTTAAACCTTAACTCCCTCGTTTTACTTTTCTCACTCAGGCTCTCTCTCTCTCTCTCTCTCTCTCTCTCTCCTTCTGCTGGATGCCATATATTCCAGTTACAAGTACAAATTTCCTACAAATTGGAAGCCGCCCATTCAAAAGCTCCCTTTGATGCTGCGGAAACTTTGAAAAAACAAACAAAACCATAGATACATTCAGGATGTCCTTAGTTACTCAACTGAGGAAGTAAATCTAAAGGAGAATATATGACTAATCAGTCCTTAAGGAACCATTTCTCAAGCAAAAAAAAAGAGGGGGGGGGGGAAGAGAGAGACAGGCAATTTCTCTGATTTTCTAAAAAAAATTCCCTTAAACAAATCTCAGAAAATTTTTTTTACAATATCGCCTCAAATATTTCAGTTGCAACAATTAACTGTTTCACCTTTTTGACACAAATCTACCCAGGTTCCAACTTAATGCATGTACTCCCTAACTGTAGCCATTGCTATAGTTCTTGCTTTCGCTCTGACAGGACCATTGACCAAGCTCTGGCAATTTTTTATTTAAGCATTTTAGGCCTATTTAGTGCCTAATTCTATCAAGCAGCAAAAAGAAGTGCAATAAAAATCAGATCCTGCTTCTCCACATATTCACTACGGCACAAGAAAAATGATGGCACAGCAGCCATCTTGTGATTCTATCTCAACTAATTTAAGAAGAATCAATAGGAGTTATGTTCTAACTGGATCATTAACTCCTGATATTAACACCTGATTAATGCTGATCCATTCCTTGGGAAAGTATCAGTGACAACTTTCTAGAATAATGACAACTGCCAAACAATAGAGTTCGCCTGGTGAAGTGTGAAAACAATGGCGACCTGGACGAAGATGCAGACTCAGTGTCACCATGCTGGGTTTGTGTTGACCATGATACTTTGTGGTCTAGCGTGCCAAGATATTTTTAAGAGAAGGAACAAAGTTTTGCTGCTTCCATGACATTCAAACTTGCTACAGTAATGACAAGAGGTGTTTTATGGTTAAGTTGATAGCCTCCCTGCCCCCCCCCTCCCCCTCCCTGATATATAGTATATAATACTATAATAATACTGGGAGAGTTTACTGTTCAACAGCCATCGAATACCCCTTATAATGTTCATTCAGGGGACTGTCCTTTACTAAAATAGACTTTTTTATCCTATGACAGCCTCAAATTATTTCTCAAAAGCACTCAGCATATTATACATGTCATTAAAGAAATTAAAAGCACGCCCTGTTCAAAGCTTGCATCAGGTATATCTAATATTGGAATTTGATATAAAGTAAGTCAGAAATCATTGGACTTGGTCAAGGAAGACAGGATTTTTTTTATTTTAGCTAAAAATCCCATGCACAAGTGTTATCATTTAGTAACAAGCTCCATGTGACACCCAAACTGGCTATACAAAATGGCTATACCTTTTCCCAGATCTTGAAGCATGCATGTTTATCCATTGGTCCTTTAGGCAGTATTATTATCTCAGGTCATATCAAATAATTCAGATAACTTAGGTGAAGGTGCTTTGATCTCTCTTCTAGAACCACCTGTCTCAAAACCTATGTTTTTAGTTTACTCAAGTTATTATATCCAGAATGATAGCGGTACTAAAATGTATATGAGCTTATTCAATCTTATTGCACATTATATGCATTTCTCTGATATTCTTATTTGTTTTTGCAGCATTCCATCTCCCTTTAAACATACATTTAAATGAAGAATATTATCTGTATAACAAAATTATATTTCAACACTTTACATTAATACCTTCTAGACTATTAACATCACTGCTGTTGTGTTCAAAAAAGTTTTTTGGTAAACATATTATTTCAGATAGCTGCACTAGTCATACCAAAAAATGTCAGGGCAGCTTGGTTGACATATGTAGGTTTCCATATCCATCTTCTACTGAATATTCTTCTCTGTTGATCCATCCGTGTAATTACAAATTAATTCTGAAAGATTGTTTTCCTTCTAATGACTTAAATCTGACAAGATTTCATCACTGTATCAAGCAGCCTACTTGTACATGTACTTATGCCTAAGCACTCTGTGAAGAAATGCCTAATCTAATTTTTCTCCATTAAGTGTCATATAAATGAGCTGGAAGTTTCTGGCAAAGATACCTGATCACTAAAGAAATCTTTTCTTCCCAGAAAAATAATACATACACATTTCCAAGAAGTAATCACAGTCTTATTTTATTTTTGGTGAAGATTCTTTTCTCATTGTTATATTTGATCTCAAAGTTTTGCAAAGGATGTTTCCTTATTCTTAATATTTGATGATCACGACAAAGGTGACATATGACTAGACAAAGGTCCTTCCAGAAAATAGTCAAAAGATTCTTCATGATTGTGATTGACACTTAAGATATATTCTAAATCATGATTTAAGAAGAAGTCACAAGGCAAATTTTCCAAGAAATATGTGCCAAAACTACCATGACATAACAAACACAAGAATCATTTTTGCTACCAGCATTACTGTTCTGTTTTTTTAAAAAAAGAAGACATTCTTACGAAGACATAAGCAATAAAATTGCAAAATCAAGCCCCCATCATTGCAATAACCAAATTTTAGAAATAAAACTAGAAAAGTGTAAGCACATGACATTTTGGTATAAACATCAGGCTGTAAAAATGTTGAGTTGTATTGAACCTACCTTTTCTCTTCTTCCTTCCCGAGTTAGCCGAGGTAAGTGGCACCGCCATTCACTTCTGTCCCTGTGAAACGTTTGATGTTATTGCTCAATTAGATATTTATCATGTCTTTTACAGTTTTAGGGACCTCTTGCTTTGACCCACCACTAAGTGTTATGCAAGCACGCAACTAACTAAGCACCATTAAGAATCTCTAGTTTGGCTATTAACCAAACAATCTCATATGTATGGACTCTTTGATGTCCTTTCTGAGTTATTCACTCAGCTAAATTGTCTAGAAGTTATTGTGGCATTGAACAAGGTATCTTTTTCATGGCTGCAGGTCTTGTTACCGTCCCAAAGCACTTTGTTTATCCTAAGCTAAGTGGGGCGTCTTTCATGGGGACTCTCAGGAGAGGGTGTCAGCAGACAGCTTCACAAAGCGTTTAAACATCTGCCATTTAATTGTCTGAAAAGCTACTTCGTTTTAATGAACTTCTGCATTTTGTGGAAGAGTATATCTAACCATAGGGAGTAACCTTTATGTGGAGATGAACAGAAGTTAGGTGGTGAAACCGAGACCATCCCCTTGGGCCAACTTACAACTGTGAACATTGTTCATTTATTCAAAATGGGGAAAAATTGTACCTTAGATAAAGAATATGGAGTAGATGCAAACAGATTCTACATTCCCAGGTGCAGACAGCAATATACCATGCAGAAACATAAAAAAAGGATGACAACAATAAAGAAGAAACAGCAAACCCTGAAAGGCGATCATCAAGCTTTATGTCCGTAAATTGCATGCTCTTCTCAAATAACAAAAATCAGCTGTACCTCAACACTAAAAATCTCTAATGATGATATTTAAGATTGAGGAAGGGATACGGGTAGATAGAAGACTCTTCAGCTCAGCTGACAAAGATAGATGTCTCTATGTAATTTTACAACTTTATTTTATCATAACACAGAACAAACAAAACAGTTTACTGCGCACCTTTACAGAACAGCTAATGGTATCTCCTTCAAAAAAAGTATCAATCAAGATGCATTTTCCACTTAATGTAGCTATAAAACATCTTTTTTGTTCTCTAAGTATAGTCTGGCAGCCATAAACAAGTATACATGGTATACGTGTACCTGTAGGTTTTAATCTTGTACAAAACAATCCAGTGGAAATCACCAACAGTAAAAGCCTTTAAGTAATATAATATTCCATTTACCCTCAAGTTTTGATAGCAATAAAAGGTCTAAAATGTGTCACAGAGTAAAAATTCAATCTTTGTAAAAATAAATTTTTTTTTTTCGAATAAATTAATTCTCTGAAATCACTGAATAAATCATTTTTAATAATGGAGTTCCTCTGTACATTTGTATCTACGAACACAGCACAAGAGAGTCAATAAATTTTGATCTGATCACCTCATTAACTTTTGTACATCTTTATCATTTTTTTAAATTTAGTATTTAGTATAATTACTCACATTGTAAATTTAAATCCTCAAACTGGATATCAGTCACACAATGTAAACATTTAAACAGTTGTATTTTAAGAGCTGAAAAAGCAATTATCCAAAACATTGTATTAAAATCATCAAATTACCATTTCTAGTATTTAATTTCTTGTTCTTCCTTAACATTGAGACTCAGATCTTCCTTTTCTATTGTAAAGAAATGCTGACATTTAGACATTGGTAAAGTGGAAATATGGCAGACACAGAGATTTTAATGGCCTGATTGCATGAAAGATAAAATGAAAACCTGTGAGATGACTGCCAACTACAGCTCCCTTAAAAGGACCAAAGCAATTAGATTTCAATTACAATTGAACTTTAAAAGTTGATAAAAATCAAACCGGTAGGGCAAAACTTGCATTCCTTATGTAACCCTAAAACCAACTATTATTTCTGCCATTATAAGCTGCTAGCGTTATTTTGAAGTAAATGCTGGTAAAAGTAAGTGGGGTGCTGGTCGTAATTACAGGTATTTTCACAGTCAAGTGTGAAGACTTCCTCCACAGTTCAGATCTCACAGATGAAGCCATCCCCACAGGATGTAGGGTCACAAACAAGAGACATACATGTATTTATGATGGCATTTTTTGTGTGTAAAAAGACCACAACTACAAAGATTCTAATTAAGTGAAAAAAATACTGTAAATCTTTTGACTCAGTCACTGATCGCCTACTTTCCTTTTTTCCTCCAGAGTCTTACAGTTGGAATATTGAAGCCACTTTTTTTACACAACAAAACTTATTTAACTCCCTTTGCAAACAATAAATAAAATAAATTCTAAGTCTACCTGTAATCCTTCACCCATACCAAAATGAAAATGGATTACTGCAGAAGTTGAAAAAGTTCATACTAATATTTTGGCTGCAAATGAAGATAACAACCATATTTGCTTCCTATTGATATTTTTAAACTTATATTTTTCATGAAACTTCCAGTTTGCAGCTACCTATGCCACTGGTTCATTTGAAAGTTTCTATAAATTAACTGTTGTAAAATCCACTGGCAGCAGGTAAAGATGCATATTGCCTCCTTTTTTCAACATGATGAAATTTGACGTTTTAAAAATAACACTAACATTTGTTTTCAAGACAAGATTTTAATTTTTACAAGTTCACATTATTAAGGATAATAAACTAAGATGACATTGTAGAATATTAACAAATATGCTAAATCTTACCTGTCCTAAATTGTTCAGAAAAGTCAGATCCTACAAATATCCAACAATTCTTAAATTCAAATATCCCTTTGACATGTTCAATGCCATCAAGGTGAATATTTGCCAATGGAGAACTGTTAAACATCACAATGTATCAGTATGTAAATTACATACGTAGAAAAACGAGAAGTAAAATACACTAAGGCCAACAAACCTGATACATATCTCCAGCCAAACTAGGCAGATGACTGCTAAATTATATGCTTGGTGTGAAATATAACTGCTTTTTATGGTTCACAAAACACAACTGGTTTCCTTCAAAACCACACAGAGTTTTATTTTAAAAATGCATACCCTGCGCATTATCTACAAGCAATAAATTACTCTCGAATCTTTTACTTTTACAAAAATGTCCCTGTATACATAGTACAGAGAGACAATTCTGTCAAAAACCTCCATCTTTTGCCAATATTCTATACAGAACTCCCTCCAAGCCCTGACAAGGTAAAAAGAACTTCACTTCATTAGCAACATGACATTTTTTCTGTAAATGTCACAGAAACATGTTTATTGTTCCTGCAGGTCTGTAGAGCTCATATTTTTCTTCAGTTTAGGTATATCTAAACCTCAGTCATGTATGGTGTACATGTAACTAACAGGGCAGCCCCTTCTTACCTAAAGTGCAAAAGACAGTGTATGTTCCCTCAATTCTGCACATGTACACTAATAAAAAAGCACATCCTTCAGCTGTTATATAAGTACCTGTTCAAAATTCACCTTAAAATACATTGTTTATATCAATTAAGTCAAAGCCAGTCTTCTTTTGTTTTTCAAGTAGCCTAATAATTTTTTAAAATCGCAGTCAGTGTCTTTAACAGTCTCAATATTCTGGCAAAAATCCCATAACAAACAAGACAACCCCAGGAACTTAAGATATATCTAAGAAAACTCCATTAGGTAACAATGGGGGCATTTGTCAAAATGTTGTTATATCGATCAAAGCATTCTTTCCTTCAAAACTCAAAATAGTTTTCTGCATTTAAGATATATCTTCCGCTGACATCTATATAACAACTGACAGTGTCATTATCTTCCAGATCTTTCTGTTAAGATAGCACTGTTTAACAACAATGCCATTAGGAAAAGTTTTTTTTTTCCTCTGACAGTTAAGTTCACATGACAATGAAATTTATAATGATATTACTGTCTGGGCAAGACAAGACAAGACACGGCAAGCAGGTGTCTTCATCTTTTCACACAATTTTTCTTAAATTCATCCTTAAGGCTGAGCAAAAGCCAGATAACTTTATAAATGATAATGACATATTCAAAAAAATATATATATCTAGTTATTGTTTGGCACGCTTTTTTATGTGACTGCCACTGACAGTTGTCAAGTCTGATCCAGTGACTTGTTACCAAAACACCTGTCAATCAACAGTAATATTTGTCAGTAACATCACATTAACAAGACTGCTAGTTCCTGGCACTGACTTCTTCTGCAAATTTATGCTTGTTCTCCTCCCACACACACACACACACTTTTTTAGTATTCCATATCATTTTCTTGATTGTTTCCATTCTAAATGAAATTGTTAGCATGATATACATATATACATACTTTAAGTTCAATAATATTAATGATAACTTAGTTCAAGGACGTTGAATTTACGTTCTTGCTTAGCTTAATGACGATAATTACTACCTTTTATCTTTCAAAAGCACCTTTCCCCTGCTCCTCCACAACACCCCCCCCCCCTTCAATCCACCTCTACAGTGACAAAGCTGAAGGCTTGCCAACTGACCACTGCTATTTGTATCATAAAGCTCTAATTGAAATCTATCTAATTGAAACCTCCATTATGTATATGAGGCAAAGAAGTATGCAATTACGTAAACAAGATAACTAATCAAAATAAAAGCTATAAGCTAACAAACAACTGTACATAACAATGTACATGATGTAAAAATGGTTTTGTCTCTTACTGAACTCTGATGGGTCCACTTTGGCCTCTGACTGATCCCTCATCATTTGTCTAACCTACCAGGCCAATCTTCTTCTTGTTTAACTTGTATAGAAACAATAGGATGGCAAGTACAGAGCAAAATGTCCAATCAAGTACAATAAATGGTCAAACTTGGCTATAAATCTCCATTTAATCTCAAAGACTATCCAATTCCAAACAGTACCAAGGCTCCATGCAGACTTTTATCTTTTTACTAGACTGGATCAAATAAAAGACCAATCCAAACTCTGTTAGAATCTAATTGAAAGCCCATCTAAATCTTGGAACACAAAACAAAATCCACAATGAAGATGAAAAAGATATTTTACACTTAAAGAACTTTGTTATGGCCTCATGTGGATTTGATAGTATAACCATGAACATGCTAGTGACTCAAGAAGGGTAGAGTCCCTCTGTTAACACTGAAGGATTTTCATTCATTCAAATACATATACTGAAGTTACAGGTCTTTTCCAAAAATTAATCTATATTCTATAATTATATTGCCACATTTAAAGAAAATATAAAGCTTTGCTCATTAAGATATATTGTTGAATTTGTTTGTAACAACTGAGTAAAAAATCTCATTGAATATTTCTTATTTGCACCATAAACATTTAACTTCAAATTTCTTGTTAAAGGCACAAATATTTTAAAATAATTTATTAAATGTATCAGTTAAACAAATAAAATTGTCTGGATGCATAAAAAAACATCATTTTCACAATCTATACTGCACACTTGGTTCTTCAACCTTTTTTTTTTACAAGAGCAACCAACCTATAAATTATGCCATACCTCAAATATGGAAACCCACAAAATCACAAGCAACAATATCTTGAAGGAAGGTACATCTGCTGAAGGTCAATCTGGACAATATAGCTACATTTATATGACAAGGTTGCTAGTTAAAATCTGAAGTTAGGAGAACAGAATGACCAAATACTCTCAAAATCATCAGCTAGTTATGTTCTTCTTAGCCATAGCTGTAGGGTTCAATACCAAATGATGTCTTCAAACATCTACTTGTACAAAACACTCAGCTCAGCATATACCTTTACATTCTCCTATATAGTTTCATCAGCACGTTTTTAATCTAGCTATAAGAGAAGCACACCCACAAGGTTAATCATTTGGGCCTTCACAGAAGGTTTCTTAAATTAGTTTCCTGATGTCCACTCTAGCAAAGCAATCAATCAAGTAAATGTCAATATAGGCTGACCATCACTCTTGAACCTAAGGGCCCATTCCCAATGTCAATATAGGCTGACCATCACTCTTGAACCTAAGGGCCCATTCCCAATGTCAATATAGGCTGACCATTACTCTTGAACCTAAGGGCCCATTCCCAATGTCAATATAGGCTGACTATCACTCTTGAACCTAAGGGCCCATTCCCAATGTCAATATAGGCAGCCCATCACTCTTGAACCTAAGGGCCCATTCCCAATGTCAATATAGGCTGACCATCACTCTTGAACCTTAAGGGCCCATTCCCAATGTCAATATAGGCTGACCATCACTCTTGAACCTAAGGACCCATTCCCAATGTCAATATAGGCTGACCATCACTCTTGAACCTAAGGGCACATTCCCAATGAAACTGTCATTCTACTAACATCAATCCAGCTCTGTTAGGACTCTCACTGAATGCAATCAGGTTAACATGCATCCTCTTGTTTCCAATGTATTCTCATAATCATCAGCTGTATCCTACTTGATGATAGTTTTATCTTTTAGTGTGATTGCATTCAGCAAGTCCCCACAGAGTTGAATCTATCTATGTAGAATGATAGTTTCATTGTGAATGAGCCTTAGGACATGTGTCCAAATGAGGTGGAATAAACACTGTCCACTACAATCACAGCATTTTTATGTGCATACTTAGAATAAGATATTACAAAGCTCTGGTTCTCAATATATATATATAAATGCTGGGAAATACAATATGCCCATAAAGTAAGAAAATTTAACTCATAATGAATGAAAAAATCTGACCTTGAATGACTGATGATGACAAAAAAAAAATAAAAAATAAAAAATGAGGAAGGATATAAACTTGGAATGGATTTAAAAGTAAGGTTTTCCTTAATAAGAAACCAAGCCTTTTCTAAAATGTCTAGCATTTCAGGACTTCACTTTTCCATGATGAAAACCTTATACTGAGTTTGTGGTTTAACACTGAACTCTGGTTACAGTGAGAAATGCCTGAAATAAATAGGATTTACAAAAAAGCAGTGTATTTACAACATATTTTCTGGTTCTTTTCTGGATTCCTGTTATTCACTGGGGGATTTTTTCAAAAATGAATAATAATAAATGTGAAAGCACAACCAGACCTGTTAACAGGTTATACAAAGAGAAGAAGAATATCCAATAAGAATGTTGACCCACCTGTTCAATCATGATAGGGATAGGATAATTTCTGCCCTCTTTTAGTTTTTTAACTCTTCCTTAATTTTCTGCATCAGTGAACCATGGCAATGTGGGACTTAATGTTTTAACACATGATCCTAATCCATCCTGGATATTCTAGAGATGGTATGAAAGTTACCTTGTAACAAGAACAGTGACAAATACAGCAAACAAGATAATCATCATTACATCTTTCAGCACACCACAATTTTACCATTTAACACAAGATGACAAGATCTGGACTCTGCTCCACACTGGTATTTATGTATTACAACTGTAAAGGTATGTTCAGGGATAACTACCGTGTATCAGAGAGAATCAACAAAGAAACTGTAGCACAAATCAAAATAAGACGCTGCAATCTAGGTGGCTAAAAAAAACGAGTAACATGTACCAACTTATTTCCCCACCAGCGATCCATTCTCACCGAGTCATTAGAACATAGGAAAAAAACATACAGGTAACAAAAATAGCCAGCATTCGGATGTTTGGTCTTTTACTGTATACATATTAACACATTAAATCAATCATGACATACATAATGACATGGGAAGAGATTAAAAATAATGATACATTATACACAAACACTGTGCGTCATTAGACTAAAAATGGCATGAACAAAGAGATAATTGAAAACCTAAAATCCTTGATCATAGCCAGCATAGTCCTAACATCAAGTTTATGCATACAAAATTTTATAAAGAATGATAAAAACAATGGATCAAATCTTGCACATACTTTTTTCCTACATTACAAGTTAACTCTTTCAAAAATCTGTACATAAGTGACTTGACGCCACATGTTTTGTCTGTTACAGCTTAATTGAATAAATAATTTTGTATTGTTTTAGCTGTATGTCATAGGGGTAAACTAACATGGTACTCAAATGGTCTGATATAATGAACTGTAACATAGTTTTTGTAGACCGAATTTTTGACTTAAGACATATATCAATATTTGTCTGTTCAATCATTAAAAAAGTCTGATACAACAGAAATGTATTGACTTAACTTTACATGACTGAGTACATGTTTATGTGCATTAATTTTGGACACACAGAGCCCGTAGAGAGCTTAACTCTTGTGTCAACTTTCACACAAAAGAATATGACATTTTTCTTTGCAGAAATGATTCTTCTCAGAGACTGTCTCATATCAGTCAGGGGAGGTTTTTAACTGACAAAAATTGAACTAAACATAATTATTTGAAAGCTTAAGGTAGACTGGTGAAATACTCTTTACTTTTACTTTTTTCTAGAAAACCCAACCAAACGGCACCATACAGCTTCAAATAGTATAACTTAGAGATACACCAAAGGATATGATTTTATATTTTCTGAAAAAATGGCATTTGAGCAGATATTTTCTGCTTTCTTTCTGTGCTTTATATAACCCTCGGTCTTTTTCAGCAACTCGTTGGAATACGTATGCAATGTGCTACATCATTTAGCGGACAATTTGGAGGGGCAGATAAATAGGTCAACTTCCAACCTGAAAATTGAAGAAGTTGCAGTTTAAAGCTATTTTTGGCTGAATGAAGGATTAAATTTGGTTTTTGACTTCGCACGATGTAGTTGGATAGTGGTTTATGTGCGTTACTGGGAATCCTCAAATGTACTTTTAGGTTATCTTACTACAGGGATGAGACCAGTCCTCACTGAAAAAGTAGGAAAATTGGCCGAGGGTCCAGGGTACATGATTCACAAGAATGACACAAATGACACTGAAAAAGTCGGAATTCCAACAAAAGTCGGAAAAGTCTCATCAGTGTTACCAGGTATAAGGACTATCAATTAATCAGTCAACTGCACCTATTTCCATCAAGTTAAAATAGATGAGACATTTTAACATATATATATAACTGATAAGAATTATTTTTAAATTTATAAACTGAAAATATATACCATATAGGATTTCTAACACCCACATTACTCTTTAAGTTTAATGTGTTCAACGAGTCATAAAAATGAATTATAATGATATCTGAAATGTTAAATATGCAACACCCTCATGAAATTAAAAACCAGCTGTAACAACAGTATTAAAAACCACCACTTCATTGAATATTGACAAGTGACTTAATCTTAGCTTTGAACCATGATATAATTTTCCACAGCTGTGTCATCATACAGCATAATTAATTTTTTTTCTTCATAATCCTGCCATTACCATTGCCATTTGTGACACACATTCTTTAGTAGTTTTAATCAAGAATAGGCTTCATATAAAGAAGGCAAAATGATCTTGGAAATTCTGTGAAAAAGTAATCATTTAGGTCTACCAACAGTGTATTTAATTAATCTTTTCTGAACAAAATTAAGCACACAAAACAAGTTTGTACCAGCTGGCCGTCTGCCTCAATCAATGCTATTGTGTTAGGTGAGACATAGAGTGTATGCTCTGGGAAAACGCAATGCTGCAGTTCCCAGCACAAC
Source organism: Lingula anatina (assembly GCF_051362555.1). Taxonomy (NCBI): domain Eukaryota; kingdom Metazoa; phylum Brachiopoda; class Lingulata; order Lingulida; family Lingulidae; genus Lingula; species Lingula anatina. Next base: position 2,837,771 of record NC_141767.1, on the reverse strand, counting down.
GCATTACCTACACCAAAGAAGTAATGTTTTTGTTTTTTCCCCTAGCAAAAAAATGTGGCCATATTTTGGTAAAATTTTCAAGATAAGTCTCTCAAGGGCTAACTAACACTTTCTTAATTCAGGTAGTGATCTATTAGTTAATTATAAATAATAATAATAATAATAATAAAAACAAATGTGTAGAGGTTTGCACTCTCCTAGTGCTTTTCTACTACATAATAATTGCAACCCCAAACTATCAAACAAGACACAATGAATTTCATTCAGTTTTGCATATCTAAAACAATATAAACCATCTTGACTTAAAAATATACATAAGTAATATATGCCATCCCAAAGCCAACAACCACCATAAAAGTGAACATATAGTTTTTGTAATTTTTTTCATTTTTAGCATATCTGTGCTGTGAAAGTGTTCCAAAACAATTTCAACATGCATTTCTCTGAACTGTTAAAGTATACTAGTAAAATAAATAAAAACTAAGCATGATGATGGGCGATGATATATTCTTCATTTTGATTAATTTACAAATTGTCTCCCTATTCATCTTTGTAATTGTTGATTCTGTTAGATATACATTTAGCTTCAATAAATTAAACTTTTGACTACATTACATCTGACTGTCAGGATACTAGAAAGAAGGTTATGCTGAAAAATATTCAACAAAAGGTAATTAACATCTGAAATTCAAATCTAGAGAGACAAGAATACACCAATAACATTTTTTTCATAACTTTGAAAAGCTCCCCAAAGCACATATATACTCACCCAAGACTGTCTTCTTCCTTGAAACCTTTGACATGTTACAACTATGAGAGATATGCCACTACTGCTTCAATCAATGGAGATGAAACCAAATGTGCCTCTTGCCAGCTTGGGTGTTCAGATAGTAGTGGCAAACCCAACACTAATTGCTGCAAAATCAAAACTAAATGTTATCAGCGAAAACAATTCCCGGTAGCACGCTCCCTTATCTTAATTAACAGTGAAAGCCAGGTGGTGAGCTCAGGCCTGCACCCCTTGTTTTACATTACAGTCAAAACACAAGAACACTCATTAAACTACTCTCTGGTCTATCTTCCATAATGCCTTTTCCGGGTTGAAAACCTCTGGTGTTAGGCCTAAAATTATATAATCAATGTGGTCTGTGTTTAATTCTATAAATTTGTGGTAACATGTATTGTGGTGTGTTTTGTGAATAGAAGAAAAAGATGACATGACAAAACTACAATCATTCAGTATCCAGGACATACAGATCCTGGTGTACCATTGAGGCTTCAGAGGCTTGGAACAGGGAACACTTACCTCCCAGCCATTGAACTTTTGGAAGGAAATTTGCTCTTTCTTCTCCATGTTTATCTATTAACTACAATGATATATTCTTTATTTTGATTAACTTACAAAGGGTTTCCCTATCCATCTTTGTAATTGTTGATTCTGTTATATATTTCATTTATAAATTAATTTCAATACCCATTTAAATAGTTTCAAATGGTGAAATATTGTGACATACTGTGGTGTCATTAGGGCATGTCCATCACAATAGTTAAGTAACAAACAAAAAATAAGACTGAAAATTACCAAATATAAGCTCGTCATTTTTTAAAGATAAGGTACACACATATGTACATGTATATATATAAAGTTGTCTTTAATAACTACAGATTCAATTGTCATGGAAAAAAAGTAACAAAAAATGAATAAATCTCATCTCTGCAGAAATCACTAGTACCTTGCATCATGATCACAAGTTTTTTCTCTATGGGGTGGTCATCCTTTGTAGCCTCAGCTGTTATTAGTAGGGTCACTGCATATGTCCCTGCCACTGTTAGACTCAGGTTTCAAAGCAAACTCCAAGGCACGCTTTGCTGTTTTCATTGTTAGGTCTCACTTCCGTCAGCCACCATGGGTCCAAACCACAAACTGACTACAATGAAACTTGAGCATATTTATCAAGAATAAATCTACAGGAAGCAACAGAAGTTTGCCAAGATGAAAAAAGAAAATGTGATTGTTATCTAAGTTCCTCCAATGCAGAGGCTTTTGATCTCAAAAACATTTTACACTATAAAAAATTCAAGTAAATGCATCTTAACAAATACTAAAAAATATGTGTAATGTCGATCAAGTGTAGCAACAAAGTAAAAGGGAGAGAGAGAGAGAGAGAGAGAGACAGAGAGAGAGGAGGGATCGAGAGAGAGTATTTTATTGTAAACATTAATACTAGCCTCGTGTATGTTTAAGTAATTTTCCCGGGTGTTTCACAGTCTATGTCGCTCAAATGGTCTGTATCAGAGTATTACTTAAGGCAACTTACCGCGTTCATGACTCTGAAGCTCTGGGTGGGCTCAGCGCGTGGCGAGCTGAGACGCGGAAGCCATGGACTAATTGGGCCTATTTATTACTGCTAAGGCTCACTAAATAAGTGGCAGCTAGTGTTTACTGAGGCAATGTAAACATTCATTAAAACCTTTCATCAAACCATATCAGTGCAAAACTTCTTTTTTCACAATGAGTCAATATTTGTAAACAAAAAAAAATGCACCCCTCCTCCAAGCCATTAGCTTGCAGGGGTTTAGGTCGCACAAAATGACCTAGTACTTGCCTTTAATGTGACCTACAAAATTGACCAATGGGAATTGCGGACGTCAGTTTCTTCGTAAAAGAGCACCTGTTTTGAACCATTTGAAACATTCACTGTGTTAATTGATAATGAGATTTTTCATTCACTTTTTATGCTGTTCTTGACACCGCTGTTTTAATCACAGGTAAGATAATTATGAAGAGTAATATTTTAAGCACATCCAGTTAGAGAAAACCTTGTACAATCTTGTAATTTTTTATAATTGGTCCAATTCACCCCTTTCCCTTTTCATTTCGACATATTTGTATTTAAATATAAATTTGAGATTTACAGCAATGCATGCCTGTAGTGACTCATTGTAGCCATGTCAACATTGAGGTGACACCTGCTTCATAGGCCCTTCTGATTGTTACATTATTAACTGAAGTGAAAATGTTTGATATTGATCACGTTATGGATATTCAAGTTACAAAGATTTGGCACTTTTGCAGTTTTCCCTCCCGAAGCCCCCCCCCCCCCCCCCCCCCACCACCACCACCACCACCACCACCACCACCACCACCATAAAACTCTTGATTTTCAATATCTTTTTTAACCAACTTGTGGTAACTTTGAGCAATGTGTCCCGGAAATTCTAATAAATAGTTCGGCAATTTATTTAGTATGCCAATTTAACTTGATTTTTTGCATGAAACATACTGTAGTACATGCCATCCAAAGTGGAGGCCATTGCTTGAGTGAAATTTTTCCGTAATCTTACAGAGCTTTCTGTAATCTCCCAGAGCTTGAAGGTTTAATAAAAGATATTTAAATAATTATTTAGTAAAATACAAAACTAATTTATTTGAAAAGAAGAGACATTGATCATAGTCACCATATAACTTAATTGTACCACCAGCGTTAGCGCTGGCGGTACACATGGTTTTAGTCCCGTCCGGTCCGTTCCGCCGGCTCCGCCGGCTCCTGCGGCTCCGCCGGCTCCGCCGGCTCCGCCGCCATGTTACCGTTACCGCTTCTCCTCCTAGACGGTAAGGGCCCCCATACCCATCTCTTGGATTTAGGTCACCTATAATCTCAACTCGTTCCACGTAAAATTTGGGCCTTGTCGGTATTGGGGTCTAGGTGTGGCACTCATTGCAATGCACCCTTGTCCAAAAATGGCAAAATTAAATGCTAATTATCTACCCTACGGAAGGAATTATGGGAAAAATTTCTACAGACGGCTTTCCAAAAGTCATATGTGTAGATTTCAAATATGCCCTTGGATTTGACCTTTGACCTTTATTTCAAGGTCAAACGGGCAAAAATTTTCAAAAAAATGAATTTTTTTACGAAAAAAAATTTATTTGCGCTGTTATTCAGACACCACACAGACTTAACCAATAATATTATTGGAAGATGTTACCCTTCAGGTCATCTTTCATATCCGTAAATTTGGGGTCAATCGGTGCATTTTCACGGGAGTAGCGGCCATAAGATACCGAAACTGAAAACTGTCTCTAATTCAGGAACCGTTAATGCTAGAGACCCATTCTTTTTTGCATTTTGTAGAGCATGTAAAGCCCAACACTGGAGGTGGTCTCCGTTTTTTTGTATTCCATACGGTTTTCGAGTTACGCTGTATCAAAAAGTACATATTGGTGGTGAAAGCAAAATGTGCAGTACGGTAATGGATAATAAATTTTGAACTCTGGAAAAATAAAACATAAGGCTTGGCAAAGCAGACAACTTGTGGTCAAAAATGACATTATTTCATCAAATTTGAACTTCTGGAACTTCAGAGCACCTCCCATTTCAAGAATTTTTACCAAAATGACCTTTTCTTTATTTTAATTAATTTTTTCTGTAGGAAATTTATGGCACATTAAGGTAACTCCGAAATTATAACATTTAGTCCCTTATATCTCCAAAACTGGCAGAGATAGGTCCATAGTTACTATTGAAGTTGAATAGGAAGTCATATACTGGCAATCTTACTGTGACCTTGAAATTGACCTTTGACCTACTTTTCACCATAAATTGAACTTTGCAAATTTTGCTTCCCTTTTATCTCCAAAACTGGCAGAGATAGGTCCATAGTTACTATTGAAGTTGAATAGGAAGTCATATACTGGCAATCTAAATGTGACCTTGAAATTGACCTTTGACCTACTTTTCACCATGAACTGAACTTTGGAAATTTTGCTTCCCTTTTATCTCCAAAACTAGCAGAGATAGGTCCATAGTTACTATTGAAGTTGAATAGGAAGTCATATACTGGCAATCTAAATGTGACCTTAAAATTGACCTTTGACCTTCTTTTCACCATGAACTGAACTCTGCTAATTTCTTTCTCTTTTAACTCCAAACTTGGCAGAGATAGGTCCATAGTTACTGTTGAAGTTGAATAGGAAGTCATATACTGGCAATCTAAATGTGACCTTGAAATTGACCTTTGACCTACTTTTTATCATGAATTGAACTTTGCAAATTTTGGTTCCCTTTTATCCCCAAAACTGGCAGAAATAAATCCATAGTTACTATTGAACTTGAATAGGAAGTCATATACTGGCAATCTTACTGTGACCTTGAAATTGACCTTTGACCTTCTTTTCATCATGAACTGAACTTTGCAAATTTTGCTTCCCTTTTATCTCCAAAGTTACGCTGTATCAAAAAGTACATTTTGGTGGTTAAAGCAAAATGTGCAGTACGGTAATGGATAATAAATTTTGAACTCCGGAAAAATAAAACATAAGGCTTGGCAAAGCAGGCAACTTGTGGTCGAAAATGACATTATTTCATCAAATTTGAACATCTGGAACTTCAGAGCACCTCCCATTTCAAGAATTTTTACCAAAATGACCTTTTCTTTATGGCACATTATGGTAACTCCAAAATTATAACATTTAGTCCCTTATATCTCCAAAACTGGCAGAGATAAGTCCATAGTTACTATTGAAGTTGAATAGGAAGTCATGTACTGGCAATCTTACTGTGACCTTGAAATTGACCTTTGACCTACTTTTCACCATGAACTGAACTTTGCAAATTTTGCTTCCCTTTTATCTCCAAAACTGGCAGAGATAGGTTCATAGTTACTATTGAAGTTGAATAGGAAGTCATATACTGGCAATCTAAATGTGACCTTAAAATTGACCTTTGACCTACTTTTCACCATGAACTGAACTCTGCTAATTTCTTTCTCTTTTAACTCCAAACCTGGCAGAGATAGGTCCATAGTTACTGTTGAAGTTGAATAGGAAGTCATATACTGGCAATCTAAATGTGACCTTGAAATTGACCTTTGACCTACTTTTTATCATGAATTGAACTTTGCAAATTTTGCTTCCCTTTTATCTCCAAAACTGGCAGAGATAGGTCCATAGTTACTTTTGAACTTGAATAGGAAGTCATATACTGGCAATCTAAATGTGACCTTGAAATTGACCTTTGACCTACTTTTTATCATGAATTGAACTTTGCAAATTTTGGTTCCCTTTTATTTCCAAAACTAGCAAGATAGGTCCATAGTTACTATTGAAGTTGAATAGGAAGTCATATACTGGCAATCTAAGTGTGACCTTGAAATTGACCTTTGACCTACTTATAATCATGAACTGAACTCTGCTAATTTCTTTCTCTTTTAACTCCAAACCTGGCAGAGATAGGTCCATAGTTACTATTGAAGTTGAATAGGAAGTCATATACTGGCAATTTACTGTGACCTTGAAATTGACCTTTGACCTACCTTACGATGAACTTAACTTTGATTGTACCATTTTAAGTTATATATATTTTTTGCGTATTTTGAAAATTCTTGTTGATTGCATTTTTATAGCTTGTCAAGCATAAGACTGGTGGCTGTGTCCCTTATTTTGTGTATGTGGGGGTCTATACGAATGCGCTTGCTCCAGCTGGTGGTACAATATTCGGAGGCGGTATCGCCTCTCTGATCCTCTAGTTTTGGTTGCCTTTAAAATGAGAGAGACACAGGGAGGGGGGATTCTGCAAAAGAACTAATATTTCTTCATTCCTTAATTTAAGAATATTGTATTTTTTTCAGTATTGAAATTGCTATAACCGTTTCTGTCATGCTGTCAACAAGGAGTCGTGTTAGAGGTAGTGTAAACAACTACATACTGCTACATGAAATGGCAGATTTAGTTTTGTATTTATTACAGTAATTTAGTAACGTAGTAATTAAGTACTAGTAAAAATGCTTGACAATATTTCATTTCCATAAACAACATAAAATAAGCTTTATTAGTTACATACCATCCACTATAAGTTATTTAAGTAGTACTGTATATCAATCACAGTAGTAAATGCTCCTCTGAAACTTAGCTCTAGGTCACCCATTTAATTTTTATATTATTTATATTTATCTATATTTATGATAAAATAAATATACATAATATATATCACATATATATATATTGATCTTCATGTATATTGGACAATTTAAAGTATAATCTTTAAAATGTAGTGGAAAATACTGTATGTACATTTCTATGTTGTAGTCCTAGAGGCATTAAAGGAATGTGAAGATGACGAAGGTTCTGCCCATCAGAAGGTTTGTAATACCTCAGATGAGGAGGATCAAGACAGCAAAGATCTGGCACGGAGAGAAAGGAGACGTAAAAAGATTATCAAGGAGATATTTGACACTGAAAGGACGTATCAGAAGCATCTGGAGTTAATTGTAAAGGTAAGAAGATTGAAACAATAATCAGCAGCGATTACTAAAATTGTTTTCTACCTCCAGTATTTTGATGTACGTCTGTGATAAGTGAACCTGCCTTTTCCAAGCAGAGATGAGATTTTTTTTTCTTTTTTTTTTTTTTCTATTTTTCTATTGAGTATTGGCAGATTTCTGACCTTTAAGTCTATGTGGCCTTTGGATCCCACACCATATTCTCTGAATTTTTCACTAAATGGCAGTCTCATTCCTGTCTAAGGTGGTTAGAGTGTGTTTGTAGGGGATATGTCCTCTATAGAGGCTATTCACCTGGAAAGCCTCATTCACTGATGAAGATGCTCTAGATAGACATAAAGTAATGGAGGTAAATAATTCCATTACTAACTGTTGATTGAAGAAAATTAATTGACTTATTCTTAGTACATAATACTGTTGATAAAATTGTTTTCTGAGAGGTAAGAAGTTAACTGAACTCAAGTAGCATTTTCTAAATTTTATAAGTGTTCAGTAATTCTTTTATCCAAGAAATAGTGCATTGCATGCTAAAGGGAAATATAAAAGAAGTTTCTTTGTATCATTTCCAGTATTTTGCTGACCCTTTGACAGAAAGTCAGTTGGTACCAAAGCATGTGCAAGCCACAATATTCAGCAACATCAGGAATATCATAGAAGTCAACAAAGAACTCCTAGAACAGTTAGAGACAACATCAATAGGAGACGCATTCCTGTCCCTGGCGCCATTTCTAAAGCTTTATTCCATGTATGCAAATAACCATGAACATGCTCTTGGTACTCTGCTGGTGAGATATCTGTTCATGTTTATGTGTAGATTTAACAGACATGAGCTTTTTCCACAGAAAAGTGGAATTCCGCTTTTTTTAATTCAATTCTGATGGTTCCTGAGATTCATCAAGGTTAGGTGTTGGGTCTCATGATAAATGGTCAGAGGGTTTTTTTTTTTTAACCTAGGCTCATGTCTGATTTAAGGAGTTTACAGTGGAGCTGTGGTTATAAAGATTATGATGTTAAAAGTTGAATTTATTTGTCACCATTAAGGGGCCATAGCAATAGTCCGAAGGTTCAATAGTCCGAAGGTTCATTGGTCCTAATATTCACTATAGAACCTTCGGACCAATGAACCCTTGATTAAAAAATCGATGAAAATGTTACCACATTTCGGACCAATGAACCTTCGGACTATCGAGACGCCCTCACCATTAATACTTGGTGTTAAGAACTTTATTGTAAATATCATGTGAACTTTTTTCATTATAATGTTTTGTTAACTATATGTTTAGTTAAGGTGATGTTGAAGGATCATTATTAATTTGCATTTTGTTTTGTTGTGTTAGGAATGGGAGCAGAAAAAGCCCGAGTTTTCTGCATTCAGGCGTGCTCAGGAGGAAGAGCCCGAAGTAATGGGTCTAAAGTTCAATGCTTTACTTATTACACCTGTGCAAAGAATACCAAGGTATAAAATTTTCTCTTCAAATAATTGCCAAAAAAATTTTTTTTTCCTGTCTTAGAAAAATCAGTGCAATTAATGAATTGCAGAAAGATGTTCTGCAAGCCACTTCATTTTAATAAGTACTTATGTGTAAAATAGTTTTAAAACACCAATTTTCATTTTTGGCCTGTCTCTCATAAGTATATGGTAAATGATTCCTTTGTGATGCTGATGTGTGTGTGTATTTCAGGTACAAGTTATTACTGGAAGATCTTCTAGAGAACACCCCACCTGAAGATGATGATTATAAAGCATTAAAAGGTACAGGTGATGTCAGTTATGAAATGTAAATATTAGAGATGGGATCTTTAAAGTCTGTAGAGTGAATGTTCTATTTAACCCAGATAATGTAATATACAATAAGTGCAAAAAAAAAAAACTATTAAAACTGGGCTTACAAAGTAATAAAGCAACTTTGCGATCGTTACCACTGAACTGTGGAGGAAATTTCATCTCTCCCACAACTGAGAACAGGTCCTTGAGCAGACATCTAGCTGTCTTACCTTTCATGTGATGTGACCAACTCGAGGGGTTGCTGACACTCGTTTCTCTGTTGAAGACAACATTGGTTTATTACTTTGTTCAGTATTAGTTTTATTTTCCTCTCTTGTAGAAATTGTAATCCATACTTAAAGTATGTTGGTATGCTTTTTTTTTTCAGTCCCTTTAGAAATAAAAAATGTGTTCTCTCAAGTGTTTAATTTCTGATTTATCCACACAGATGCAGCGATAATGATAGCTGGGGTTGCAGCACACATCAACGAACACATAAAGGAGCACGACAACTTCCAGAAGATGCTGGCAATACAGAACAATTTGACAGGGAACACAGCTCCCAGGATTGTTGCTCCTGGAAGAAGATTCATCAAAGATGGCATGTTAAAAAAGGTATAGTAGTCTAAGAACCCTCTTTATCTAACAGGCTAAAAATTTCAACTTTAAAGTTTAAAGTAAAATTACCTGAGACAATTTGGCAAAAAGAAGTTGTTTCTAACCATTTTTCCATGAACCAAAGCATTTTACTTCTCTCGTAATTGCAAGCTGGTAATTATTTTAATGTTTTTTAATAATTCCATTGTATTACATTTTATCGACAGATCATACCAATTTTCATTTTATACTTGTATAAATATGACAATAGATTATTTAAAAAATTATAAAAATTAAAATTATAAATTAAAATATATATTTGAATAAATGGCATTCTAACAGAACAATTTTTTATCTTTTTCACAGGTTTCAAGAACAGGTTGCTCATCCCATGAGCGTATGTTCTTCCTGTTTTCAGACATGTTACTGTATGCCAAACCTTTCAATTCCAAGTATGTCTGCTGCTGTGTGTTCCCTCTCCACCACTGCCATGTGGAGAGAATGCTGGGGGATTTGTTTAAGGTGAAAACTAAGCTACCTTTCGTCTGAGCAATGAGCTCGTTTCATCTCTGTTTGTGGACAGATACTTTGAGCTATAATTTGTGTTTGTATCATTTTTCATTAAGAGAGCTTGCAGGATTTCACCAATATGAGTCTAGAAGACAGACATGTGCCTAGTAACTAACTGAATTATTGAAAAACTAAATGATGATTTTTGACAAAATTAATTACTATCATAGTGATACCTTTCCTCAGGCTTTAGAATTATGCAGGTGTAGTATTTAGCTTATACTTTTAACCAGGTGACATGCAAGAATGAGAGTGTGTTGCTGTTCTCTGAAGACAAGAAGACAGTGAGTTCCTGGATAACAGCTTTAGAGGAGGCAATAGGGTAGGTAAAAAAGTTTTGATAGTGTGTCAAAGAAGTAAATTAATTTAATTTACAAAGTAAATGGTAGAGAAAAGGTAGTAAAACTGCATGTAGTGCACTTACATAATAGGGCCTCCCGAAGTACCACTGGTACAGCTTGTCTGGCCAAGTGCTGCTCCATTTGGGACTTGCATTTGTTCACATGTGAAGTGGTGGTTCAGATTCCAAGATATGATAATGTCCTTATATTTTCTGCAAAATAAGAAGAAAATCTTCTCTTGTTTCCTTGTTTTTTTTTTCACAGTTTGTTAGAAATGTATATGTATATTGAAACGAAATTTAAGTGCAGGGATAACCAGTATACAAATAATTAAAAAAACAACAAAGGCATGTTCTGATATCAGCTGAGATCAAGATTATGATTTTCACATTACTTTCATATGCACATTCTATTTTCTGACAGTGTTGTTGTTTTTTCCAGAGTAAACAAGGAGTGTAGACAGACCCTGAGAAAGGAGAGCAGTGCCAAGCAACCAATGAGAAGGACAGGGTTTCTGAGGATGAGGAAACAGGAAAAGAGAAAATTATCAGATGATGTAATAAAGGATTTTCCCTGCATTTTTTCTTAGACAAAGTTACTTTGTACTTCAGCTTATATGATTTAAAGTTCATTTGAAAGTGTATAGATTTTTCTTCTGTTAATAAAGCAAAGAATCAATTCCTTCCTGATATTTGGAAAATTATAGATTCTGTAATGTTTAAATTTTTAATTGTATGATGATGATCTGTGAGTTCTATACTTAGAGATAGGAATTGCCAAATAAGGACGTAAAGTGATATGCATTGCACATTCTTTTTCAGAAAAAAGAAAATGGAAACGGCAGTAAAAAGGGTTCGGGAGCTGCAGTTCCTGTGAAGGCCCAGCTCAGACAGCTCCTAGAACAGAACATGTCTTGTATAACTCCAAGGAGGAAGAGAAGGAAATTGCTCAGCAGTACCAGTAGCAACGATGGCTGTGATGTCCCCAGTAGTCCAGAGAGTTGTGAAAACACATCACCTAATATTGATGCCTTTGATATGGATGACTCCTATCAAACAGACCTAAAGCAGGCATGTAGAACAGTTCGATTATATATTGTAGACATAATATTGTCAATATTAATGACTTTCAAAGTATATTTCTGATTAGTATGTGTATTCACTGTTTAACATAAATAGCTAGTTGTTCTTTGTAGAATTGCGGATTTTATTTCAATTAAAGAATTTGGACATTTCTTTTAAATCAAATATAAAAATAACTGGAATCGTTGAACAAATCTTTTTAGCAGCCCCAAGAACTATCTGTCATCAAAGAACAACTGGAAGAAGAAAACAGCTATGATAATGAAGACCAGGAAGAGGAATATGACAAAGGAAATATTTTCATGACTTCTGCTGAAATGGATGCTTTTGTGACTTCTGAGATAGATTTGTCATCTGAGAGTGAACCTTGTTCCTCAGCAGATACCTCTGATCAGCAGCAGATGATATCTAGTAGTGGCAGTGGACAGGAGAGCTCAACGGAAATTTATTACACGAGTCATGGTGCTAATCTCAGGTTTGTTGTTTCACTCGATTACTCTCTCCTCTCTCCCTTATAATTATATTGAAAATTGCACTGAATTCATGACTTTTAAGGCAAAATTTGCCCAAAAAATATTTTCCATTTTTTGTTGATTTAAAATTGATTTTTTAGTTGTATTTTAAATTGATGATGATATGATAGTAGCACTTTTGAATTATATTTTTTTGATAATAAGTTTTTTTAAAACAAAATATTATCTGCTATTTTTTGCCAGGAATTCATCAGTTCATCCACCAGGTCTGAAAAGAAACAACTCATCATGTGTCATTTCCTAGGTTACACAAGGGACCAGCTTAATGTGACTGTTGCTCAGTGTTTTACATAAAGATACACTTTGAATGAGAAATTATCATTTTAATGCATATATCTATTTCTGTTACTTTGTTTTATGAACCAGAAATTTTATTTACACTATATATTCTTTATAACATAACTTATTATTAATTGCTAGTTGCAAGTTGACTGTAATGTTAAGCAACTGCATTTAAATGGACATTAATTTACAAGGTTTACTTTGTTAAAAAAAGGGTTTTATAGTATTTGGGTTTACATTACAAATAAAATCAAATAAAGGCACATAACTTTTAAATACTAACAAGCACAGCTTATGTACCTGTCTTAATAAAGAGCCTGTCTCACTGGGATGTATGTCATGAATAATTACTATTTTATGTGAATAATATATGCATCTTTGATTTAGAGGTAACCGAATAAAAAACTTTATATTGCTACATTGTGTCTGTTGTGTGATTGTTTTTTTTTTTCGGTAAAAAAGTTAAAATTTGTGTTAAACAGAATAATATGTGTTGCTGTAAATTTTGAAGGATAGAGTTCAGAATAAATGGGAAAGGTTTATGGAAAAGAAGTGAAACTACAATCAATAGGTAATTGAGTATTTCTTTACAATAAATGTTTATTTCTTTGATTTTAAAGTGACCAGGGAAGATTAAAATGGAAACTGAAAGGTGTACTGTTGCCTGTGTACCCAAGAGGTTAATGAAGATAGATGCCATTTTATTCTTCATTGCATAAAACAAACCTTAGTGATCATAGTAAAATATTAATCCTAAAAGTTGATGCAAGGTCACCAGAGAGTAAATTATACAAAGTGTTTAACAGTGCCAACAAAGATAATTTAGTCTCCTTTTCCAACTTTATAATGAAATAATTTAAGATATGGAGTGGAGTAATTGCTCTACTTGGTAACTCCTAGCATATTTTTTTGTAAAATTTAACTACATATGTTATTGTGTTACACATAATCGTAAATATATGCTGCATGATAAATTAGTAAACACCAAGTATCTCACTATTAAGTTGGAATACTTTATGAGTAATTTAACTAGTGCATTTTTCCATTGTGCAAAGATATATTTGCTCCTTTACGTACGGTATTATTATTATTTTTATTATTTTTTTAATTAATTTAAAAAGTAATAAAATTTTAAAATATGCACCAAAAAGAAATAAATTGAATTAAATTAAAAATTATACCAACTTCAATAACACAGTTTTGTTAGTACTCTGTAATATTTTTAAAAGGTAAAAAGTCCCTAAAAAGAAAAATCAGGGAAAAAACTCATCATCTGCTTTGCATGAATTATTGCAATGTAAGGTTCGCCAAGTTACGCTCTTCAGTGATTGGAGGTAAGGAAAAAGTGTACTTTGATCACAAAGGGGCGAAGAAAATTACCGTAAATTCGGTTGATTACCCAAACGATGGTCTTATTAGACCTTAGCAATGACAGTGTTCAGTGAAGTAACCGCCGTGGTTTCTTCTGATGTGATAAAAACGGTGCCACTCTTCGCCAAGTTGATTTCTGATCTTGGAGGTGAATATGGACTTGACTGGTATTACGAGTTGAGCAATGGCGAGCCCGTAAGTATGCCGTTCATTTGCGGTATTTGCAAACCTTTCTTGGGGGGTTGGCATAAGCAAAGAATAACACCTGTATTCATTCACGAACATGCGACATACTTACTTATAAAGGCAGTAACTAGGGAGGTGCCATCTAAACCTCCGTTTTAAGCCTAATTTTGCTCATTATACCGCTGGCACTATAACATGTACAGCCACTGGAAGACATGAAAAAGGTATCCCATGTAAATGTATGTACGGTGGTATTAGCTGCAAACTCTTCTCCTGTTTATACTATTGCACTAATAGAACATATTTTAGTGTCACAAGGAAAACTAATGAATTCTCATTGCAAAATTAAGCTATGAACTGTGAGTCATTGTAAGCCAGAAAAGATAAAGTAATCTTCAAGTGCAGTCCTCTCCTCTGATCACTGCTGTGTATAATGTGCATCGTACTACTCTGTACATGAGTATATTAAAATGTGATTTATCCTTTGCTCCAGTTAAGCATATCTAGTTATATTTTGAACATTTATTTATCTCTTGCTACAATGTGTATCTGTGTACTTACATGAACATTTTTGTGTCTTCCAGAGTGGGACCTCAGTACAAACAGTTCCAGATGACGTAGGCGCCTGTCTCCTCCATGGCACATGGAACAATATCAAAGAATTCCATGATGTCTTAGATACCAAGTACAGGCAGAGTCAGGCCCTTAGAAAGATACAGGACTTGGCCTTCAGTAAACAGGCTCTGATTGCTGAAGATTCAGATAGAAATGAAAAGGTTGGCTCATCAAATGGAAATGTTGAAGAAAAGAATGAAAATAAAGCTGAAGAAGAAGTCCCCGAAGAGGGAATGCAGTCAAGAAATTGTGAAGGGGTTCCTGGATGGGTCCCTAGATTTCGAAGGGCCAAGAAAAACAAATCATATGCTGAACCAAAGCCAGAAGTTTATGAAGAAGATGATTTTGTTGAACCACAAAGAAAACAGAAAGCCAAAGAAACTTCTTTCATTTACAATGAAGAAGAAAT
The DNA here is from genome assembly GCF_051362555.1 of Lingula anatina. Classification (NCBI taxonomy): domain Eukaryota; kingdom Metazoa; phylum Brachiopoda; class Lingulata; order Lingulida; family Lingulidae; genus Lingula; species Lingula anatina. The sequence goes on along the minus strand of NC_141767.1, from coordinate 2,822,739 downwards.
GGATGAAGCTTTAGATGATGATGATGATGATGATAATGATGAGGGCATTGCTGAACCAGGAGAAGATGAAGGAGATAATTTCATCCCACCACCAACACAAAAACAAACTAAAGTCAACCAAAAGTGCAAGTTTTGTGAGTTTGAAACTAAAATAATAACCACCTGGTGCAACCACATGATAGAAAATCATTTACCAAAGAAGTGGCTCTGTCCTCTATGTGACAAGTCTACTATGGATAAAGGAGAACTTAAAAAGCACCTGCAAAGACACTGCATGCAGCAACAACCTTTTAAGTGTAATAAGTGTAGAAAAGTCTATGTCAGCCCGCATTCACTTAAAATTCACAAATGTAAGCCCAAAGTCAAGCGGTATCCGTGCAAAGTGTGTGGGAAGGCGTACGTGAAGAAGGAATATTTGCGCTGGCACTCATGTGGTCAGAGAACTCGGAGATGCTGGAAATACTACACATGTGCTTATTGCCAAGCTAAATTTGTTGACCAGAATGCCTATGAAGAGCATGAGGCAGAGTGTGAGGCCGACTCAAAGGGGGTGTCGCACGCAGAAAAACCTGCACTTGATGATACAGGAGAACTGGATGAGACTTTGGATAAAACAGAATCAAATGATTCAAATGATGGTGTAATTGTTGCCAAATCAGCCAGCGACTGGAGGGCGCATTACAAGATTGTTGAGGGAATGATCGTCTGTATCCACTGTAGCTTCAAGAGTGAGTACCGCCGTCACATGAGGACACATCTGATGAGGAAGCATTTTGCAAAAAGCTTACAATGCACCGAGTGTGATCATAAGTTTGCAATCCCTAGAGACTTAAAATTCCACATGGAAAGTCGGCACTATAATGTCAAATACATGTGTGAGCTTTGTGGCAAGCAGTACCGTAGTAAAACAGCACTGGTTATCCATGAGCGTCGCCACAAAGAAGGTCCAAGACAAATCCCCTGTGATTTGTGTGGTAAGAACTTTTCAAGTCATCAGTATGTTAATGTTCACAAGGAAAAAGTACATGGTGGAAAAATTGAGGAATATTTCTGTGAGCAGTGTGGAAAAAAGTTTGCCAATAAATACTATCTGCGTGACCACCAGAAAACTCATGGAGACCAAATGCCTTATGAGTGTTCAGAATGCTTTAAAGCTTTTGCCCACAAGCGTTCTTACGAGTGCCATCTTCAGAGTCATACTGCTGAGCGTAACAAGGTCTGTCATGTATGTGGCAAAGGATTTAAGGCCACGAGTCATCTTAACATGCATCTGCGAATTCATTATGGTCAGAAGCCTTTCGTCTGTTCTTACTGTGGGCGTGGATTTACACAAAAGAAAACCATGATGGAACATGCACGTACCCACACAGGTGAGAAGCCTGTCAAATGTAAAGTCTGTAACAAGACCTTTGCTCATGGGTCAACCCTGCACAAGCACATGCGAGTCCACACAAAACAAGTTATTGATGGTGGAATGAATAATATTGAGCAGGCTTCCAAACAACTTGCTGAGGAAAGTCTCCAACAAGTACAGGACAGTATCTCCCAGCTGGCCGATACTGCACTAAAACAACACCAACTACATCAACAACAACAGCAACAACAACAGGTGCAGCATCAGTCACAACATCTCCCACAAGACCCCCATGAACAAGATCCCACCCCTGTACAAGTCCCCGGCACCCCCTCGGCCATCTACTCCTCCCACCCCATATACCACTATCCCACTTTACAGGGCATGCAACAGCAACCCACACCCACTGTGGGTGACAAACAGCAGAGAACCCACCCTGAGCACCCACATATAACCCACACGCAAGCAGTGCATTCGACCCACATGATCCCAGCTCACAACATGTACGGGCCTGGGCCGCTTGGCTCAGCGTACGCACTGGACGCACAGTCTTTTCAGGAGGTCCACCAGTTGATGCACCCTCCTCAGCAGTGACTGTGATGAGACCAGAGAGTTTGCAGTCACACAGTGATTTTTGGGGTTGGATCCTCTGACTGAATTAAAGTGACAGTCTTCTCAACCAATTTATTGATTTTGAAAAAAGTGGTTGTATTCTAAACCAGACTGAGCAGCTTCTTTTTATTAACACCATCTTCTGTAACTATATTTTGAGCAGAACTATGTAACAGTGTTTGATAACTCGGTAACCATTAACCATTTATTTGAACCAGCAGTCAGCAGTCATCAAATCCCAAGACCAGTGTGAATATGCACTGCATATAACTATATGTAGGGAAATACCAATATCACCCCAGCTGAAAAGACATCTAAACTGCCAACGTTTCACCTTACCATTACACCAGTGTATAAACCCCCAGTGAATCCTTTCTGCACTTCAAGGAATCTTATTAAACTCCTCAACCCTTGACTCTGCCAAAATGCACTTAATCTCACCTGCGTATCGTATGCATTTTGGATAATGCTCATTTATGTTTGGTAAGAGGGAAATTTATGCAAATTCTGCATATTTTGCTGTTAGATGGAAAACTGCCTATTTATGCTTTTCTTTCTTTTTACAATATTAAAACATTTTTAGTGTAACTTATGAAATATTATCTCAGTGAAGTCAACAAAATTTGAATTAATTGTGCAATCATCTGTTTGAGTGCTTTAACAGTTACACAAGCAGTATGTATATACGTGTAATATTGGTTGTGTGTGGATGTATATGAAAGAGCTATTTGCCATGTTTGTTTAGAGTATATTATATTATGAATATTGACTATATAAAGTAAGAATAGAAAAGTATAAATCTATCGTTAAAAGCACACAAAGTGCATGAAATCTGTATGTATTAAATATATATTAAATTTCCTTGGAATATCATTTTACCAATTATTTGCCAAGGTATATACCATCCAAAACCGTCGAGAAAATAAAAAAAAAGTTGGATAAAGCCTTTTCTTTAGATTTTAATTTTAATGACTCATCAAGGCTGTTATTCTACGGCCACTCAAATATTGCGTTGCGGTTGCAAAGACTTCGAGTTAGCAGTGGGCGGTGCAATCGTCCTTATAGTAAAATTTTTTGATCAAAAAAACGCGGAAAGACGAGCACCACGGTTGCCTGTCGCTAGACGGACTACACTTGGTTGGACTGTGTAGTCAGATTTTGGAAAAGCACGTCAAACCAATGCCGAGTAAGGATCGTGTTTGGCGTTCTACATCAAAATCGAGGGTTGGCCTCTTTCAGATTTTCACCAGAAACTGTTTTATCTAATTAAACTATCTTTTAAAAAATCAGTTTGCAACCACAAAACGGGGTGATTTTTCAGGTGCGCAAACCACGCCTTGAGAATGAACAGCGATTTGGGGATGTGGTTGTGTTTTGAGGACAACAACAATTTGCACAACTTGTGGCCTATTAATTTTTGTGTTTCTGTTGAAGATCATAAGACAGCCAGTTACAACAACGGCTTGTGACGTTAAGTCTGTTAATTATATGTCGTGCACGTCAAAGCTGCTGACATAGCGTTCAACTGGAACTACTTCCGGCGGGCGACTTGGTTTCTGAAGTTACGCACCAAATAACTTATGTTAAGTTCAACATCAACACATAAAAATACCAAATATACATTATGAATGTGTACCTTCCCGAAAAAATTACTGCAAAAAGTAAGTATTCGATCCAGCATCTGCATATGCGGGTCGGAAACGAAAGAAATTACAAGCTCATATCACCCGTTCTAGTACCTAGCAGGGATGGGGTCTGGGTGATCCACTGTGGGCCCAAGGATAAAATGACGTTTGAACCACTGATGCCAAAGCTGCCCCAACAGCAGTGTGCTTGTGCTATGTGGGTTCCTGTATACATGAAGGTTATTGATTAAGCGCGCGAATTGTTACTATGTACATTATGTTAGCGCTTTGTAATTCAATTTAATTATATGCTAATACTTTTACCCCCATGATGCTTGAATTAATGTTTGACGGAATATTTTATGAACGACTGACTGAGACATCTTGAAATTGTTCAGAGGAGAAATGATAAATGGCCGCACAACAATCAGCCTGTGTGAAAATCTCTTTTAGAAGAAAGTTCAAGTATATCCTTACGTTCATCATTTTAATAATATGCATTCTGAAAGTATGGATTTCGCGCCAAAGTGAAAACGTAGTGCCACATCAAACAAGGGGAGAAAAAGGAGAAAATGCTGCGATATCCGTCTCGACTTCATCCATTAAAAAAAGTCAGAGTCGGCAACATATGATGAGTAACCACAACACAACAGTACTTCCGATTGGGAACATTTCTAACAAACAATATCTGACTACAGCTGCAGAAAGACATTCCAGTGGGCAAATTACTAATGAATCATTCTACTACATCAAAAGACTAAATCTCTCGTGTCCTCCAGATATAAATAAGGAAACGTTAATTAAATTGCAGACTAGAAATTTAGTGATTCCTAAAATTATTCATCAATCCTGGAAAACCAAAGATTTACCAAAACGCTTCGCAAAATGGCAAAAGTCTTGGAGAGTTTGTTTTCCTGACTGGGAATATAAATTATGGACAGACAAAGACAACAGAATGTTTATCAAAACACACTACCCATGGTTTTTAAAGACGTACGACACATATAACGCAAATATCAAAAGAGCAGATGTCGTCAGATATTTTTACCTTTACCATTACGGGGGAATATATGTGGATCTGGATTACGAATGTATCAGACCTTTTGAGCATCTCCTTGTTAAAGATTTGATATTTGAATCAATGGATCTACACCGGGACGGACACAAGTATCCAGATTACCCATACATACAGAATTCCTTCATGATTTCACGAGCTGGACACCCCTTCTGGATACTGGTAAGTAACCTTGCTCTTCTCCTTGGTATGTTTCTGCGGAAATCCTCATATACACTCTTGCTATAAATGATGGAATATTTTGGCAATTACAGGCATAATACTTGTCACAAAACCTTTCATTAAGCTGGCTATAACATTCACCAGTAAGCAATTATGAAGGTAAGGAAGTGGACAGAATTCCTAGAGTAATGGTTGGTTTAAGCTGTGTTCCCTGTTTAGCAAATCTGAGCAGGCTGGCATGCTACGTGTATACTTATGGACAAGTCACTGCTGTGTGCGGTCGCAAGTCAATTCTCTTCATTTGAAACATTTGAAGGGTAGCAATTTTTTCGTCTTACACCCCGTGGTTAAGCTTGGTAATTTTTGTGAATGTGGTGTTTTGGTCGCAAACAAATGTTTGGTCGTTGCTGCTCGTTCTGGACTCATTCAAGGAAGCGTCTGTAGGTTCACACAGTGGCATCGTATAGGGTGTCCCTCATAAAAACAGAAACCATTTTTTATTAGATCCTACAAAGGTCCTACTTAAACTTCAGTCTGTGTACAATCATTTTCCAGCTCTCGTGGGCCTGAAGTAATATTCTGTTACCTATTGTGCATTATTAAAATTTAGTGTTGATTTTGTTGTTAACCATTATGTAACATTGTATCATAATTGCCAAAATGACCGATATATATATTGTTATATATATTATTTCTGCTTAATCTTAATGAAGTTAGTCCCTTCACCCTGCGAAATCTTGGCTATTTATCATATGTGCCTTTTTGATAATGCTCCTTTATTTTTATTAGAAAAATTTATACATGATATATATTTTGCTGGTATATGAAAACCCATTTACATGTTTGCTTTTTTAACAATATTAACACATTGTTAAATTATAAAATATTTATTTTATTAAGTCAACGTGTGTGTGTGTGTGTGTGTGTGTGTGTGTGTGTGTGTGTTTTGGTTCTAGATCCATTTTAATATATACAATATATTGTTCTGGTTATATAATAATAAAAATGTTATACAAAATTGCCTCAAAATTTAACTTGTGGAATCTAGTGAAAGAGTCTTTTATCTATTCGTTAGCATAAGTAATTTGAATAAAAATCTATTGAAAAGAACCTCTTTTTATTGGCTTATAAAACATCCAACTTAGGTCTGATATATCAATTTCTTAATATGTTTTCATTATCCACTGCTCATTGGGTATAATGACATGTTTAACTGTCTCTCTGTTATAAGTATAGGACACGTGAATTCTGCCCATTGTGTCCTGTAGTAGAGAAGGGTAACTGTATTCTACAACGTTCTTCCCGCTGCTGCTGGTCTCCAGTGTGCGCGTATACTTCCAACTTTTACCTTGGTCCTCCGACAGGGAGATTACCAACGGGTCACGTGCGTGGTGGGTTGGGTTATACACCAGAGCGATTCGGCCGCTTTTCAAAACGTTTGCTTCTATCCCACTATTGTTATTAGGAAGTGTGGTTTTGGTGGGTGTGGTCCACGTTTTACCGTCGTCTGGGCTTGTTGCCCTGTAGATGTTCCCTGCACGCCGATCTCTGAAGAAAACGACAAGGTTCGGCTTGCCTGAAAAAATTAGTCTTTCTTATTTTAATATCGGACTTTTATTTGAAGACATTTCGAATAAGCACTGAAAGTATTAGTGCCTTAACTGATTCTTGAATTTATAAATGAACAGTGGTGAATAAAATGCTTTCTCTAGACATGGCATACTTGTGAAACAAACGTCCCCTTATAGCATAAAGTGGAGCCCTAATAAAATGTCTTATTGCAAGTGAAATGAATACTTTATTTCGTGGATCAAAGAAGACGGCGGTTGGGTGGGTTTATCATTTATGCAAACGTCTATTAGTAATAACTGCTCCACAAAACGTGCTGATAATCCATTCTAATTTTTTAAAGAAAAAAAAGAATAGACGAACGGCACGAATAACTTGCCTGGAACGGGACGGACTACGCTTGGTTGCACTAAGTAGTCAGATTTTGGAAAAGCATGCCCAACCCATGACGAATAAGGATCGTGTTTGGCGTTCTCCATCAAAATCGAGTGTTGGTCTTTAGAAGAGCCCCCTGCAAAGTACGTTGGGAATAGCCACTCGTTCTCCAGGGATCGAATAATTCGATTGCGGTCGAATGACCCAGCTTTGGAAAGAACTAGCTTTGGTTTAGTAAATTTTTCTCCTTTCCCGTCTGTAGAAACTAGAGCCCACACCTGAGCGGAATCTAATGAAAGAGAATAAAATCATTTGATTTTTGACATCTATTTATTTGACACGTATTTAGAAGATTGGAGGTTGTCTTCATGTCAATAAACTCAATTCATTTTTTGGAAAACGGTAAAAGGAGCATGGTTTTGCCACTGGAAGTTATTTTTTTCACGAATAATGGTTTTGATATCGATATTGATTGTTTTGTAAATTAATTGTTATATGTTTATAACATAAACATACAACTCACGGACTAAATATGTAATATTAAATAAGTCATGCCTATCTCACCTTCGCTGCCTACGTCACTGTTGCACGTGCTTGTGAATGATGCCTTCTGCTGAGTGTGGAAGAGGAACAACGTGTTGTTGTCTGCGAACAGGACGGGATTTTGGTTAGAATAACCAGGTCTTTGTGAGACGGTGCGCGGATTCATCCACTGTAATGTGCCGTTAGGGAGACGGGCAAAAACTATGGCAACCTAGAAAAAATAAGTAATTTCAATAAATGTCCATGTTCTAATTCCAAATCCATTGAATCAACCTCACAGGGGACAGTGACAGCACTTGGCAACACCTAACAGTTTTTACTAGCGTGCGTGAAGACGTATACAATACAAAGAGATACCTAAAAACATAAAAAAATGTTGCATTTTGCGTGATCTTACTTTCCTCTTATCTTTAATATCTTATATTGTATTAAGGTTTCTCTGTACTCACGTTACTTTCGCCTTCCTTAGAACCGCTGAACCAAGCTATGACCATGTCTTCCCTGGACAGTCTTTCTATGAACGAGGCATGGTTAGACTTGTACGGTGGCTTCATGTAGGCCTCGTATCGCCCGTCAGTGGTCCGCCGCAACAACCCGTCGAATGATTTCCCTATGGTGGCCGGTAAGACTGCGACCATCATAAAAAACCACAGAGGTTGCGCTCTGAAGATACAAATCATATTGCAACGATCATTAATGTACAGCATGGCAATATAGGTGATATAAATGTATGATGGCATTGATGGTGAAGGTGATGATGATATGCACCCTGGTGTTACAGTGCGAGCGGTGACTCTAGCTACCCAAATAACAACAAACTTTCCAATGATGGAGCTGAGTAAGCGACAGCCTGTGAAACATGTCATTCAGTGTTGCCGGACACACACTGTTGGTAATGAGGGACTTCATGACGAACATTCTAAAACCAAAAAAGCAGTGATTCACACACACCACTGCAGTGAGAAATCAGTTACGCCTTGCTTTCAGTTTTGGGCAAATAATTCGTATTATTAGTCCAAGTTACATTTGAATTTTACCTGCAGCCATCTGAAAAATATGCACTCAACGACTCCATCCTTCGAAGTCTTGGCATCTATTTGATATAAGAAAACACCATACTTATAATGCCACCATAGGGGGAGCCATTCAGCTAAGAACTGGTACATATTCAGCCTGCCGTACTGGATCAAGGTCACACCGTCGTTTTTAAGGAGACACAATGAAAAGGGACATATCTCTTTGTGGTTTTCTTCTGGGGCATGCATTGCGCATGTCGTATACGGAAGTGAAAAGTTTGTGAGGACTGTTTGTTACTATCAGTCAAAAGATGACCTATTTCTACTACTTCTAAAAAGTTATTTTTCATAAAACCACATTTAGGTCTATGGTTTGGACGAAAGTGGGAGTAAAAACAGCTAAGCGATGTTTGTCGTAATCATCTACAATAACTCTTCCACTTTCCTTAGTTTTGACAACGAGTGAGAAGTGAATTTTCATAAAAAATAATTTTTACTATATTGAGATCTTTACGTAAGATATCAGACTCAATGCAGAGCATAGATGTAGCCGCTGACTTTGCTCTCAGCGTTATTATTCACTTTTTTTCAAAGGGATTTACTTATTACATTACAGTGTGGACATTGTTTTTTATTTTCAATTATTCTATGGAGATGTAGTTTCAAGTGGTTTAATTTTCATTATTCTCATTATGGCGTTTTCAAAGTATGAACTTGAACTCTCATGGGCCTGAAGCCTTATGCTTGTTACTTATTTTACAGGCCTTCCCAACTACCAGACTCGGCACCTAAGGGCCCAGAATTAACCGGTATATCGGACCACGCTACTCGTTTTCAAGGTGTGTGTCAGATCGCATTTCGGAGTATCATACCTAAGAACAAATTTTGTAGCACGACTGCGGGCTCATCCACGCTCGGCTGAACAACCTTAAACTGTACTCTTACTTTAGAGTACTCTATTTTGTTGTCTCTATGGGGATATAAAGGGACTTTATGACATTCGGTTTGAATGATTTAACCACTTTTGATAGGGCTTTTTTGCATTGTATTAGATTAATGTGGCAGTCTAAGGTTCATCTAGGTGGCTTTCAAATTAATGCACCCGGTTTTAAAATCATATAGCGATTTTACGACAATCGTTTACTATCCAATCAAGGTGACAGCCGAGCATGCCAGGGCTCATCCTATCGGTGTTCTGGCTGATACTCCGAAATGCGATCTGACACACACCTTGAAAACGGGAAGTGGGGTCTGATATACCGGTTAATTCTGGATCCTTAGGTGCCGAGTCTGGTAGTTGGGTAGGCCTGTTTTACTTACACTGGTATTACTTGTTACGCATAATTAGAATTTGATGTTGACTTTGCAGTTAAGCATAATGTATTTTTGCATCAGAATTGAAAGTAGCCTTATTTTGTGCATTATTATTTTCTGCTTTTTGTCTGTACATTTGACAGCTTTGCTGCCTTGTTTAATGTTATTATTCGTCTTTTAAAGGTGGCTATATCAATCAATATTAATAACTCCGGTGATGACATACTTAAGCGAGATTTTGCTGGCAACCCTCATGGAAGGATAGGGCATACCATTGAAATATGAAACATAATGTATTAAAAGCCTGTGAACGTTTTTGCGAGAAAACATGGTATGATATCAGTGCCTTTATCATGTATATACCTGGAAATAAAAGACGTGCATTGCTTAAACTCCCTGGCCGTTTTTTGATAATTATATGAATGAGGCCCCAATATATGACATGGGTTTTTAACTCAGATGATGCTTATTAGTTTGACATAAAAAAAAATTGAGATTTTAAAAATCGGAAGCAGGTGTCTGATATTACCCCTTCTGTGTCACCGCCAGTGACTCTGGACAACATTGTGTCGCATTGTTAATCAACTTCAAAATCTTATGCAGGATGATAGGATGATACTTAATAAGCATGTAATTCAAAAGAAATTTGTCCCATAACATTTATGCAGATTTTTCACTGAGGCAATACATATACTATGTGATAAGGGATGTTTTAGTCGAAGTGTTTTGAGCTGAAGGCAATTAACAATGAGGGTAGACTATGTGGGCTTGGATTAGAGTGTTGTTGACAACGTACAGTGTTGAAAAAGTTCACGGTGTTCTTTAACAATCGCGTTAATCAGCAGACAAAAAATGAAATAAAAAGATCAGATCTGTTTTTTGAAAGTGCATATCTAAAAGAAGTACATATAATTACTTTGAACGTAGAACCGGTAAATTCGATTTTATACGTCTCAATAAACTATTATCAATAAACAAGTGGTTTCCAAGAACTTTTTGAATACCCCATATCCATTACACGTAAATGAAAATAAGATGTTTAAATCAGACTGATCACTGAGGCATCCTGAATTTGCTCAGAGAAGTATTGAAAAATGGCTGCACTACAATCAGGCTGTGTAAAAATCTATTTTAAAAGACATTTGAGAAAAATCCTTATCTTCCTCCTTTTAGCAGTAATCATTTTGAAATTATGGACTTCGCACAAGAGTGAAAATGTGACGCCACATCAATCAAGGGGAGAAGAAAATGCTGCGATATCCGTCTCGACTCCATCCATTCAAAAAAGTCAGAGTCGACAACATTGGATCACGAGTAACCACAACACAACAGCTCAACCGATTGGGAACATTTCGAACAAACTATATCTGGCTACAGCGGCAAAAAAACAATCCAATGGGAAAATTACTAATGAATCATTCTACTACATCAAAAGATTAAATCTCTCGTGTCCTCCAGATATAAATAGGGAAATCTTAATTAAATTGCAGACTAGAAATTTAGTGATTCCTAAAATTATTCATCAATCCTGGAAAACCAAAGATTTACCAAAACGCTTCGCAAAATGGCAAAAGTCTTGGAGAGTTTGTTTTCCTGACTGGGAATATAAATTATGGACAGACAAAGACAACAGAATGTTTATCAAAACGCACTACCCATGGTTTTTAAAGACGTACGACGCATATGACGCAAATATCAAAAGAGCAGATGCCGTCAGATATTTTTACCTTTACCAGTACGGGGGAATATATGTGGATCTGGATTACGAATGTTTTAGGTCTTTTGAGCACCTCCTTGTTAAAGATTTGATATTTGAATCAATGGACCTACGCCGAGACGGACACAAGTATCCAGATTACCCATACATACAGAATTCCTTCATGATGTCACGAGCTGGACACCCCTTCTGGAAACAGGTGAGATCTCTACTAACACGTTCCATTTGACTGACCTTTTCTTCCTAGAATATTTGTGTATTTCTGCAGAAATGGTAACAAACGCTCCTGCTAAAAAAATGATGGAATATTTCGAAATATTTCGAAAATTTAAGATATAATTATCATTTTAAAAGACCACTGTTATCTTGTCACAAAACCCTTTCTATAGTTGACTGCAGCATTAGTCAATTATCGTAAAAAGTTACAATAGTATACAAAATTCATAGAATAATATTTCTTGTGTTCTTTGCATAACAATTCTGAGCAGATTGACAAAATCTTTGACGGGATGATAGGATGATATGCAATAAGCATGTAATTCAAAAGAAAATTTCCCCATAACATCTACGCAGATCACGCCTAACATCTACCCCAGGACCAGGGCTGTATACAAGAGTGACTTTACCAGCATGGAATCAACAGGGTGGAAGGGCCTGCCTAATCACCAGCCGCTTACCTAATTTAAAAACCTGAGAGACATTAAAAACCTGAGATTGTTGCCATATTGAGATCACGTGATTACCCTACAGAATATAAATACTGACATAATAACATGCGTTTTGTAAGGGAAAATCACTGTTCTGTAAACCTGTAGTGAAGATATTAACTTGACATTAAAAGTTTTCAATAAAATACTAATTGAAAAGAACTAGCAAATACAGCTGTTGTTCAACTGTAAGCAAAATTGTGCAATAATTTTGTCACCCCTCTGTAGAGGTACGTAAAAAAAAACTATTTCACTAGTTGAATAAAACATGTGTAAATTTGAACTGATTGAAAGGGCAGGACCAATATTCTGTGGGAATATCCCGTCATTTTTAGCAAGAGTATATGTTGTGGTGAAGTTCCTGTTCCTGTTCAAAGTAGAATATATTAAGTTATTGTGTAAATGAGATAAATTAAAAAGGGTTCGGGATTAAACTTATACCCCCATCGCACGTAGCTTTTGTTCGTAAATCGGTTGGAGCATTGCTGATTAATACAACTGGTTTTACATTCATTAATAGAGTAATTGAATTGCCTTCGATTTTTTTTATTTGTCACATTGATGTTAATATAATGACATATTTCATGGGAGAAACTTTTCCGTTTCAGCTTTTGGCTGATCTACCTAAAAACAACACTTCCGGGAGACCGGAGTTCGTCACAGGACCACAAGTAGTAATGGACGCACTGAAAAATTATACAAAGTACCATGATGATTATGTTGTCTTCCCGCCATGTTACTTCAACCCCTTTAATTGGGGCGGTGCCAAGACACATTGCAAGGACTTCAACCAGATGACCGACAGCGAGCTTCAGCGTTGTAAAGAACACTACCCTAATGCCTACACCATCACTTACCACGCCCAGTCCTGGGGGAGCGGTAGGAAAAATGTGAATTGATCTTAAAATATTTCACAGAAATTGTAAATTACTGATAATGTGAAATACAGGGATAGCATCACGTATAGAATATTACATTTGATTTTGAAGTACAGTTTATCATTATCATTTTGTCGAATTCTTATTTTGATGGACGTTTGCAAATATGAAATAATACATGGAAAATATGATATATCTGTATATAGCTTAATACAGGGCACTTCTCGGGTTTATGCACTTAAAGTGAAAAAACTTATACCGAAAAAAGTGGCGTGTGACCGGGAGATAGGGCCCGTGGCCCTTAGATATTTTAATATCCTTAAAAGGTGTTACTTACCGTGGCATGTTTATTCCTTTCCAACCACAAATAGGCAATAGTCTGAAATGTTAAAACTTTGTGTCAACTTGAATTCGAATACAGTTTATAACTGTGTCTGTTAAACTCAGAGAAGTACCATTTAGTGTATTTATCATACAACAGTGCTGTTGTTTACTTATAATGAACAATGAGGACAGTAGATTTAGATTTACGTTTTGGTGTATCATTATTAAGATTAGGCTTATCGGTTATTTATTAGGTCAACAGATAACCAATGATTGACCGGGAGAGAAGATAACTAACACCATCATATCGACGTGCATATTGGACGGCTTTCACCCCCCCCCCCCATTAGATTACTAAAGCATAATATATAAAAAATTGGCCAAACTTAATTCCTTTTTGATCAGCCAAACGTAAATAAAAATGTATCGGGCAAATCGTATGGTAGGTCAATAGGGGCATATGGTATGACAAACACCTTTCATTTTTGATTTATGATATTTTCTTCCAAATTCTGCACATCCCATTTCAATGGTCTAAAGTCAATTACATTGTCGTGTTTACTATTTGCTTTTATGTTCTAATTCGGTACACTCAGACGATAATATAATATAATATAATATAATATAATATAATATAATATAATATAATATAATATAATATAATCACAGACACTGTATTGGGGATGAAGTGCTCATTTCATTTATCTTATTTTCAACGATAAATAAAGATTAAAAGCATACTGGTTGTGAAGCAAATTTGTTCCTTTATTCTCTTTAATATAAACGTCTACTGCGGTTTCCATTAGGGCTGCTTTTTAAGAGGCAGCCAGACATTGTGCATGTAGCTTCACCTGATCTTAGACTATGAATGTCCAATTTGTTCTTACCATACCAATACTAGTGGCTGCTCACTATATGATTTCTGGAGTTCCTCAATATGAGTGGTGATTGTTTCCTTATCTTGATTTGTAGGTTTTTTTATATTTCAGAAATACACTTACTTAAAGATAAGGGAATCTATTTAGGCCTAGCTTTTTACATAGACTAAGATCTACCCTCCACCAGGACCACAGATTGATATTTTCACTAGATATTCACAGATATGTCTCTAGATAAACGGTGGTACTTTTCTCCACGCGTTTGAGAAAAGTACACATAATTTATAAAGTCTGCGGCCCTGGTAGAGGGTAACTCAGATCTGGAGTGGACTATGAAAGCCTGCTTACAATGCATCAGTTGTCGCACGGCTGATCATCTCAACAAACGCAATCTGTTCCACTTCATAAACATCATTTAAACAGAATCAGCGTAGGAAACGAATTCCATCAGTGCCATGTACAAAAAACAAAAGACAAAAATAAAAGTAACTTACGTTAGCCTTTACATATTAAAATATTACCATCGAAATAAACTTATACATTCATTTAACCTTTTTAGAAGATCAGTGATGGAAAAATATTGAGAAATACCGTGTGAAACATTTTAAAGTCTAGAAACCCGCGGGAGAAACGGAAGACAGTGGTGTCAGGGCTGTGTCGGGAAGCTTATCGCTTTACTTGGTTGTCGTTTCTCTGAACTATCTATCTATCTTTCTACCTATCTATCTTTGATATCTTTGCCAGAACGTAAGGTCATATAGCTAATAAGCAGGCTACGCGCAACATGACCGACATGACCGACAGACCCTGTGTATCTGAAGGTCACACTGACTCAATGATTTTCGAACATACTGATTTCAAATTTGCATTAGACAAAAGTCTAACACGGTAGACTGATATTAGGTTAATAAGCAGCGCCCCCTTTAACCCTAAGTATTCCTAAATGCTTGAGCCCTGCACCAAACTGTCTTTCCATAGAGAGGCGGTAAGCGTGTTGAGAAATATTGTAGATAGTTGCAAAATTATCGTAAAAACCACAAAACTGGAATAACGGAATATAATCCTTTACACAATTGTTTCCTTTACACCTTTAATCTGCTTATTGTAACACCTGCAATTACGACGTGATCTTTTGGCGAAAGTAAAACAAGAAAGGGTGAATATGAAGTAAAATGCACCGAAGAGGAGAAATGCTATTCAATCAGTTTGGTAATAAGTTGCTCCTTCTTTCTCTTTGGGTGACACTGGGTCTGATGGGACTCCACTAGGGGTTGTGCAATTACGCAATACTCACAAGCTGGGATAACGTTGCATTTGGGCCTTCCACGTTGTCCAGCGCGCCATGTAAAATAAACCAAAGAAGGTAAATAGAGGAGAAATCAAACTTCACACTTGATTGGGCTTCGTACAATGTGGGCTTGTTTTACTGCGCCGCAAGAGGGGGGCTGTGTATCGAAAGGCACTCTATGGGAGTTCATTACGAACCACCCAACTGTGATGTTGCAACTCTATGGCTATGGTTAGGGACCAGAGCTGTTCGTGTTTGTTTACAGATCAGGGCTGGGCACAATAGACAAGAAAACCAAGACCATAACTGAACGAAGAATGAAATATACCCCCACGTTAGCCCTCGTGTCACGGGAATTATAATTAGCACCCTAGGTTACGGCCTTGGTTTAACATGTCCTGGGGATAGTTGAACATCTTAGATATTCATTGAAATACGTGGAATATTGCTGAAATTAATCATCCAGCATCATACGTGCGGAGATATTCTTTCCCGCGTTAAGTGATTTTAGAGCGTTTTATGTTTCCACTGGCGGGTCAATTTTAAGCACAGCTTGACTTCCATATTACATTATATCTTACTTCATTTCACAAATTTGCCCAATAAACAGATAAATAATATAAAATAAAATTCTGAAAGCTGGTATGCATCAATCTTATATTTTTCATATCTATTGTAACAGGACTGCAGTTTCGCGCCAAAGAGGCAGACCTATAAATCAAATACATGGACAGCGCAAACCACCAAATACACCAAAGAAATTTAAAATAGCGACTATCCAACGACTGTTGCATATGTGCGGTTCATGGTACAATAAACCGACACGAGTTCTTCTCAAGCGCATCCAAGTGTGGGGCCGATAAATCAGACCGCGGGAGCTGAGACAGTTCTAGCCGCACTGTGCCACAGCTGCAGCAGAGCACCTTGTGTGGCCATGTATGATGTACGTAGTTTCTTCAGGAACATCCCGATTTGACAATAAGATATACTAAAAACTCATGTTTATAGAGCTCTTGTTTATTGCACAGACCGCGACCACCCCATCCACTGGGATGCCGGTTGCTGTTTATTCCATCTAATAAAGAAAAAGTGTGTGGAATCAATAGGGAAAGTATCACACTTGTGGCGTAGGAGTTATTTCGACACGCAATTACGCCATATATTGGCTGAATTCAACAGATTTCTCCTCCACCCTACACCCCCCACCCCTACCCCAACCCCGCCCACGACCTCCAAGACATGGGTACAGTGTTCCTTGCCATCCCAGCACGTGCCTCTGTACCACCCCAACCCCACCCAACCCCAACCCCGGCTTCATGTTTTATACGCGCTTGTTTCTCCGGTTCCATCTTGCCATGTGAATTGATTAATGGCATACCCGTGTTTCAGAAAGGGAAAAAACAAGGAAAGTTGTTTTACAAGACAGAAGTGGTGAGAAGTTGACAGTGATATAGTTGTTGCTTCTCATTCCCGAATTAAAATCTGCTACGGGGCGAGAGCGTGAGGTTGTGATTAATTGTGCCACTTTGGCGTGAACCCGGCTTGAAAGTTTTCAACAAAGCACTACATTTTAAAACATAGCCTTTCGGCGAAAATTCTTTGTGTTAACATCCGAATGACACCATGTTACGGCAAGGATGGCGGACCAGGTCGTGACAGAAAGAAAAAATCTTTTTTACCGCTGTCGATACAACTGACAGTTATGGGTGCTTCATGTTTTATGGTTAGATTGAAGACTGTTACTCAATATAACTAAAAAACTTCAAATATTCGTCCTGGAATCCATTTTAATTGACGCTTTTTTTAAAGAGCAGAAAAATTGATTGCCATCAAATAATTATTAACTTTCATTTTAAAAAATGCTGCCCTTGGCGCGACAATTAAGATTGTTCAAAATATTGATTCAGGCAGGACTGCCCTGGGCTCTAATTTGTACATAACGAGCGCCGGCAAAGGTGACAATTGCGATGTGGCTATTAAAACGATTCAATTGGTATTGTATAATTGAGCGTATTTGAACATTCGATTGTAATGAGCACGCTTTCGCACACGCTCACCACGTGGGTTAAGAAAATATGTCACTTTCTTATGCAGATTATAAATACACTTCGGCTTGCGTATGTGAAATAATGGCGGACTTCTGACCTGAACTATCGTCAACTTTACCCCGTTTCTCCCCTGTGTTGACTCTGAAATTGTTCCATTAGTAATGGCTGTTATGGAATATTTGACGTAAACTTTGTTTTAAATTTCGGTTACTTAATACACCAGTTTCTCGTTATTTATAAATCTTTTAATGATTGTTGGCATATAATTAGCAAAAGCAGAGTATTCCCTGGCTACTGGAAATTTTCAATTGATTATTTTCTTGTTGTCAAGTTGACTCATCGACACCAGTCATACTAAACTTAAACAAAGAAAAAAAAAAGAAAGTCGTCGTCTCAAATGACCTGAAAAAAGTCTCAGGATTTCTTCAGTGAAGAGGAGGATGCACTTTACTTTAATGTAAAAGCAGTAAAAAGTTTAAGTGATTTAGAAAGTAGGTACAGCCTACGGAACGCTTTTACCACTCAAAATTGCTTAACGGACTGTAAGTAAGACCGTCTGATTCGTGTGGAAATTTTTATCGAAATTTGATGATACTAGCGTATTCCCTTACAACCTGCCAAATGTTGTCGATAATGCCAAGTCATATATCCATTTTGTACAGAAAGCTACCATTGGCAAACATTATTAGCCAACATTATGGGTAATTAGGTTTCACAAACACCAAATGTGCGTGTTAAATGACATACATGAATGCCGCGTGTCAACACCGTGTCAGGATTAAAAACTGTTATTATTTCCCTCAAAGTAGAGGCCCACATGAAGTTGTTTAGAAATAAGATGTAATCCAAGCTGAGGTGTCGGATCAACACGGCTATTCCCAGCTCTCTTTGCACCAGCACGTGTTACCCCGTATCCGATGGTGTCAGGTAATTAATGACAACCTAATCACGAGTTAATTAAGCCCATTAAAATGCAGGAATTTGCCCTAACAACTTTAAGCCTGGTGAACGTGTTGATTGGCCTCCTGCTTTTTTGTTCTTAATTGGATTCTTGATTGTTGAGCACCTGACGCAGCAACATTAACACCTGAAGAAAGGGGGATTGTAATTATTCACACTTTTCTGAAGCGGTGTCAGTTTCGGGGCCACGTGTGTCAGCTTTGATTGCAATCCGGTAGCGTAATTATTATTTATCTTAATAGCCTTCCCTAAGACTGGAGTCCCCGCCCTCAGCACACTTACATTGTGCACAAACAAAAGAAACGATATTGCGGACGATTAGCCTCAGTGTGTTACTACAAAAACACAACTCCCATAGTTGTTTTAACCCGTCAGAGATTTGCCAGCTGCGCGGTGCGGTTGCACATACCTCACGCCTCTTTTCAATGGTCTGACTTACAAGTACCAATACCGGGGTTTGAAAAAAAAAAAGAGTGAGAGAGAATACCACACCAGAAACGGTTACATAAATAAAGACTGTATTCATACGAATATTTACCATACTTTACAAATCAGCTGTATAAATCGCATTGTGATACTGTCGCTTTGTTGTCATGTTTTCAAACTGCTGAAGTTAAATTTAGCAAGAAATTTTCGACTCTTTACAAATGGAGATGGAAATGTCCCTGCAATATTGACTGCATAGTTCGGTTGCAAAGTTTATACACTGTCCAGTGCCTAAGATTTAGCATCTGCTCTGAGGAAACCGAGCATGTTGATATAAACTCAGTTTAACACCGAGGGTCTATTTTGACAGACGACTGCTAGGATACTTCAATTTGGAAAACACATAGATCATGTTATTTTGATCCATTAAACATGATAGTATTTGTAATTCACGGCAATGCGTCCCGGTGGTCTTAAACGTTTCACGATGTTTGTCCAGATGTTTAAGATATTTTGATTGACCAAATCACTGAGTCAGACCAGGGTTTCTAGGATAGGCGTCGGAGTAGCCTCATCGCTGTGGAGAGAACTCAGTCCCGTGTCTGAATTTGAGTCATTGTCTTCGTTTTTGTATTTTGACACGTTTTCCCAAGTATGAACAGTGACATATGGGATGTGTGTCGTTGAATAGTAATTATCACTAATGACTTCCTCGCCGCCGGAGATGTCAAATTCGTCACCGACCTCGCCAGCGTAAACACCACCGTTTGGTGGATAGTCCTGAGATACAAACGCCTCGTCAAAATTTTCCCCAGCGAGGTTTTCCTCCGCCTCTATTTCTTCCATTAAACTTGTGAGGTATTCTCGTTTAAGCCTTAATTGCATTTCAACGTCATTTACCGTAGTATTCACCCGTTCAATTTCCGTTCTCTGCGACGAGTTCAGAGAAATACTTCTCTTCAAGGCAGTACGGAGGATGTTGGCCTCCTGTAGGACCTCGGAAGTCGACTGTCCCTTCCCCTGCCTCATCCTGTCATGGACCCACCGGCTTTCGTCGCTCTCTGAAGATGGAGCCTCCGTGGTACTTTCATCCAATATTTGATACGAGAGGTTCTCAATTCTCGTCTGCTCCTGGTTAATCATGTCGTCCAACTGTACTAATTGTTCCAGGAGTTTCACGTAAGTCTCCATGTTTTCTGGAGTGACTCCCTGGAACACCTCCTCCAAGCTGTCCTCGGCTATGTTTTTGAGGTACGCATCCTGCACGTAGTTTTCTCCGTTCTCTTGCACCCGGTGGATGTGCTGAAGGGTTTCGTGTTCCTCGATTTCTTTGTCTGTGTCACGGAGCCGAGCCATTTGATCCTGTATCACTTTTTCCTGGGATATAACTTTCTGTACCAATTGTTCTAGAGTCTGTAGTCGAGAGGGAGATGCAGTCGTTATAGCTGCGTTTTTGTGTCTGTCGACTCTCTGTCCCTTCTCCTTGGACGTGGACCGACTACCACTATTTCGCTCTCTAGAACTAGAGCTGTCCCTGCGATCGTATTTTTCCGATCTGTCACGGGCCGGTTTACGATGCCTTCGAGATTTTATGACTTCCCTCGAATCTTTAACACAGTTGATTTTCCTCATAGTAAACGTCACATTCTCTTGCTCATTGCCCCACGCTCTCCAAACCTTCAATATTTTGGTCCGACCCTGAAGGGGCCTTTCCATGTCTCTCCATCGTTCGAAGACCACATAAGATTGGGTGTCAATGGAGGAGTTAGTATTCCTTTCAGTCTGTAAGAGAGCGTAGATCACATCATCGCACGTGGTTCTCTTGGTGAGTCCTGTCACCCATTTTTCACACCCACCAACCAGTACGGGGATCTCTGGAGCACCTGGTGGGATTCCATCCATATTATCACTCTGAAAGAATCAATGGCAGTCGTTGTAGTAAAACAAAACACAACATTACTCAAAGTCAAGTCAGAACAAGTTCCAATCTAGTTCCACATAGCACCAAGAGTAAAGGCAACTCAACCCAAGCACAACCACTGTGATTTATGAATGTGTGTAGGCAACAGAACACTCGAGGTGCCCGGAGATCATGTGACACACATTTCTCACCAGTGATTGGCTGACAAAGTATTTCAAGCTTTCACTGATTGACCACCTTGAGAGAATGCCAAGAGAAAGATCTGTTCAGCGTTCAAAGGGGGTGTTGAAGAAAAACAAAGTATTATACAGAAGTTAGGTCATAGTGTGTGCACATCGTGAATCACAGCACACCTTGTGAGGCGTGGAAGTGTAATTTATTCCCGTCATTCTTTGATTTGTTTGAAGAACTGTAACGGCCGCGAAGCGTGCGTGCTTGGGGTATGGAAAACGGTTTCATTTTACCTTCCCCCTTGTATGTCGTCACTTTACCTAGTTCTCTATCAGGTGAAAGGCCGAATGGACCGTAAACCTTTTAAGTTACATGAACTGCAACATAAAACCCTCCTTTGAAAGGTATAGTTTCAACACCTTTTCTCATAGCTTAAAATAACAAACGGAACTTGATTCGGAACTGTCGTCTTTTACATTATATTGTTCAAACAACTGTAACAAAAATATTGAGACTTGTGGCTCCAAAGAAAGGGGTATTATTAGTTGAAAGAAAAGCATAAGTGTACACCCTGCTTCTATTAAACCCCAAAAATCTGAAAGTGTTATTTCTGTTAGGAGTTGTGCAATTGATGAGGTCCCGTAGTTTCAACATTGCCATTCAAACTTTCACGCTCCCATAAACATTCAGTGAATGTCAGAGCAAAACGAAAATTTAAGCTGTGTAAACGCTCTGTGTATGTTTTAGAAGTATTTTTAGGGGTCCTGGCGACATTGCTGACCCGCACTCCGATACACTCTGCGTACTTCACAGCCCCCGTTTCACTAACACAATAATTCAAGAAATGTGGACACAGTAATAGAAACATGCCAGAAATATGTATGTGGGCAGCGTATTTTCAATATTTTATCAGCGATATGAATTACTGACACATCAATGTATAAAGTTCACTGCTCTTGCAGAATTATAACACTCATAACAACAACGTGTTCTTTGAATCACACAGGTTATTTCTTACATCTCGGTGTGTTATTGACTGTTATGAGTAACTGAAATAAAATGCGAGTTATTTTTTTACTATTCTCGCTCAGCTCATGTCAAACGATACATCATTCATTCTTTTCGACTGGCATTTGATGTCAAGACTGGTATGCATCGTTTAAATTTCCCACTCCAACCAATTTCACGTAGAATACGAATCAGGTATTTATTTGCTATTCACTATGAACTTTAAATGGGAAAATGACTTTTAGGGAATGATGAAAAAATACAAGACACGCACGTAGGAAAGGTTAAGAAAAACGTTAAGTTCTGCAATTTTGCCAATTGAAACAACAATAGCCTCTGCGTATGCCACAATAATGTGAGGCGGTAACCAATACTTCTTTTTCCAATCCTCTTCGATCGTAACTTGATATTTAGCGGAAAATAACTCCTTCACAAATAACATTTTAAATGTGGTTTATGAGTTTTGGTAGTGGTAATTAACTGCTCTTTCTGCTTCCTACCCAACCCAATTCTAGTGTACCCGCACTTTGACAAGATTGTATTCATTTTAGCGTTGTTTATGTCGCAGCACCATCCTTATTATCAAAGACACCCTCGCTCCAGGCACGGGATGGGACATGCGGACACGCTACGCTGATAATAGCAACAAATAACTTGTAAATATGGTGAATTAAGGCAATTTTTTTCATTCCCATTATCTACCTTTCGCTCTGTCCAAAGCATTAAGAATTTCAATATGACGACGCGGTAAACATTTTTTAAACAAATGTCGCTTTACCTTTTCTCAGAACACTTACAGGTCTTATGGCCCACAAACCACACCTTGAGAAAAACAATAGATCAAACAGCTACCGCTCCCCATCTAACACCACCCCTGGATCCGCCCTAATAACACAATAATAGAAACATCACCTTCAGGTTGTATGGGCACAGATCACGACTAGATAGTACAGACAGCAAGGCGACATATCGTGCTGTTTTATCAGTGATACGCTGGGTGATATGCCTAATAAACCACGGTCACGGGACCCGTACCGTGCTAGTTTTATTGCCCCGACGCTTAACTGATAATTTGCACCACCTGATTTAATCGTATGTTTGAAATTATGAACTTCTCCGGTATATTTCCCTAACCAAATGCTCCTTTACAAAACATGTCACCTGAATAATGAAAGGGATATTCGAACCTCTAAAAAACAAAACAGTTTGCTGTTGCATCACTAAAATATGTCAAATACACCAATAAAACTATGAAAATATCAGTTACAAAACAGGTGTAGTACTAACAACGTTCTCACCTACCAGATCAGTTTAAACTAGTAATATCTTGACGTTCATCATCCAAGTATTTCGCAAGTGCCCGACAGATCCAAAAATGAAAGAACGCTATAAATACCGAAACTAAAATTTCTTCAACACAAAAACGTCAAGTTGTCAAGTTGTCAACAAAAATGTAATTCTGTCGCTTTGACGCAGCTGTGACAGAGTGGTCGACAATACACAGGTGTTTATTTACCCAGAGCTGTTCCCATCCATCTCTTTTAAAGTACTCTTTAACATTCCTGACAATGCAGCCACAAATGATATGACATATATGTATTTACTATTTACGATATAAGTAATTTCATTTTTTCCCCTTTCGGGCATGAACGTATGTCCTCTTGAAGTAGACAAGTTTTAAATCATGCCACCGACACCTTATAATTTCAGTAAAAAGTCAACATTTCCCAGTTGGTTTTACTAAAATTAAAAGGAATTTAAAAAAAATCATCATACCTCAATAACAAACTTTTATCCTTGATCACTAATACACGTATCACTTGACACCGGCGTGATTCCTGCGGTCTATCTAATATAACCACCAGTATTCTCCCGGGCTTTTTACTTCCTTCAAGTCAGTCTACAATTTACTTGGGTCTGACAATGCCAAGTAAACTCCGCTAACTAATCTCGATTCTCGACGAAAGAGAGGAAGCGAACGTATTCACGCGTCGTCATTTGTCACAAGAGTTTCCGACCAGCAATTAAGTCTACCTACTAGTTATGTCCCCCCAATTTTGACAGGTCAATGTTCTGTCTTGTTGTCCAGTGGTCATAAATCAAGTCATGGTCACTACTGGTGAATATTTAACTTAAAACGACCACCGAGGACCTTATGTCGGACAGCCGCACATCTTGCAACGGTTGAAACGCAAGATAACGTTAAGTAAGGGACGAAAATCTTTCTACTGCCTCGATGCGATTCTTCTTTAAGATACACTAATTGCTGGATAATACCTTGATTAAGTCCAATTCAACATCCTGTTGTCATAAAATATCGAATTTAACGCATCCCCTAGACCAAGGGACTCCAAGAAATATCGTCTTTTCTGTGAACGTTCTACTCTATCCTTATCTTTTATATGTTAAATAATGTGTTGGTTTATCAATCATCTTTGTCATGCAATATTGATATTAGATATTCCACTGCCCTACACCGTGTGACGTCTATAGACGTTGATGAACTATGATCATCAGCCCTGACAACAACTTTGGATAGGTGTATTGGTCATAATGATACAGTCTATTATCTTGTCACATGTTGGATACATTGATACAATGCCACACGAGTGCGAACAATAACCTTATCGTGAACCCTTGTGATTCAATGAAAAAAGATATTAAATAAAAAATATGCAGTTTAAGTACATTGGAGATTCTCACGCTCTAAATTACTTTCCCACTGAATCAGTATACCGCGTACGCAAATGACGCCAAACTCCTGCGATTTAAAACTGCTGATGAGCCTTTCAGACATCTGAGCTATGTAACTTGTGTTAAAACATGGACATCCGACACCAAAAAAACACCCTTTTTTCAGTCCCATGTCGCTTGTCAGATAAAGTACGACATTCGTCATTGTCGCAAAGACAAAAGAGGCGTATCTGTCCATTCTGCTCTCGTCGAAGGAACAATGCCAACTATTGCCTTTTTGGTTGAAGTCGTGCGTTTTTTAAATTACCGAATTAAAGAAAAGCTGAGCGACTCACCTATCAACTAACATAGAAACGCGGATCTACATTTCAAAACAAAACAAAGTGAGATTTCTAAAATGTTAAAACAGTGCTCATTAGTCACTGGAAATACACCGGCGCAGCTGTTTTGTTTGGCGCGTGGCCTTAAAGGACAATATTGCACCCCATCCATCTATCTGGAGAGCGTTTTCCTTTGTGGTGACAGTCCCCCTGCGAAAAGCTAGTAGTTAATTTGACAGTATAAACCAGTAGGCTGCATAAGTTCCTTTAATCTCCCCTCCATTGTATCGGTTTAATTTTGTTTGTAAAAACCTTGCTTATAATTTTTTTCAGTGAAAATCTCCGACCACAGGCGATTTAAGGAAGGTGTTCTATCTAATATGCCATTGGGCTGTGCTCCCCTGTGAAATACTATGACATCTCATTCATGCCTCTCTCTCACGGAGGCGTTTACCTACCTGGTTGTTACCTCTTCCTCTATGCCTGTCCTAGGACCTAACTAATGCTTCCTGTACCAGCAATAGACAGGCGGATAAAACAACACAGATCTAAATTTACCTTGCAACAGACTCAACCAATGTAGCAGCATGTAAATTACCAGAGAATGGTGAATTAATTTGAAATTATGCCCTCTCTAGATCTTAGACAATCACCTCATGTGCACGGAGGCCTGGCGATCCTTTAAAAGAATTATTCATCTCTTTCTGCCCCGGTTACCGTCGCTTGGTGAATGATTTATATATTCTATATATAAAAAGGGGTCCCCTTAAATTTATTAGACTACTGTAGACCTGGGAGTTTCTGTAATAGCAGCGTTCATTGTTGATTTCGGGTTTTCTGAACTAATTCGAGCTGAAATCGAGCGACCTGGATCAACCTTGCCCCGTCACCTTACAGTGTTAATATTTAAGAGCAATTCTTTTCTTCGTCTTGAGCGTTAAACTAAATAAGAATTGACAATTTGATTAATTCATTAGAGTCACGTATCGTGGGAAAGAAAAGAAAGAAAAGAAAACTTTTTTGGCTTGGCGATGCCATTGGTTTGAATAAGAGGGTACATGACCTGATAATAATTAAACATGTATGAACGTAAACATTTGTTTTCACAAACAAAAGAGGAGAATTTCTGGCGCCTCACCCTCTATTTAATCATAATACAGCACCACGTGCGGCAAGAAGGGCGGAGAGACACAGTGTTGTTTCATATTGTAATTTTTGACATCGTTGTTGCAAAACATTAAGCTATTCTAATATTTTTTGTTTGGAATTTTTGCCCTGGGTTCGGGTCATCACCTATGAATCCGAGTGTTTTCATATCCCTGTCTGAATGTATTGTCTCAATGTTTACCGCAAATCAGCACGGACAAACACATTAAATACAAAGTTGTAAAGGAATGCGAGTAAATAGAAATAGGCCCCGTTGTATTGTGATCAGCTGAACAGCATTACATACCCGATGACCTCCTAAGCACAATGGGCAAGAGACGCCGCACGAGTTTCACGGTATTATTTTGCATAGATAATGAATTATTCACTGTAGAAGTGGAAATACATTTTCAATGAGCAGTTGAAATATTGGAGTAAACGCACTCTCTGGCACATCAGCAGCAAAGCATGCCAATGAATAGCCGGTGGGTTGGAGCGTCATTACACAACTTTTTGTCATGACTATGAAACCAAATCACTTTTGAAAACCGAATTGATTTTGAAAAAGATCTGTTGGCAAAACAAGTCAGTCCAACACCACAGAGTCAAAGCGGGAAGGGCAGTGCTTTGCGGATATCAAAACTTATAGTACAAGTCCCGCGGCCACAAATATGCCAGAGGATCGACCCGATCAATGAGATTCTACAGTATTCTTTAGGCTAAACTGACCGATTAGTTCAGCCGGTACGGAGAGTAGGGTTAGTTTAATTAGTTAGCCATTCGGCGCCTTTTATTCCATGCAAGCTGTATCTATCATTGATTTTCTAATCAGGCGTGTCGCGCCCTTTCTTCTGTGGACGTCACACCTTTGGCTTAACGATCACACCGTGCCTCTCATTCCTCGTGCAGTTAACCGCGAAACAGAAGATACTTCACATTAAAACACCTCAAACACACATATGTGCAAGATTCTTTAAACTATATTCAGAGGCATTAGGAAACCAAAAAAGCTGATTGCATAGCCTACATTTTGACAGGCACAGTGAAAGCTAAACAGATGGCAGCCTGCCAAGGAGGTTACCACCATCCCCACCACCCCCGGGGTCACGATACCACTTCACGAGATTTATCAAGTGTTCATCTGCAATTCCATTTTATCCACCCTCTCTTGAAGTATTTGGACAGCAACCTATACTCGTAGTTAAATTGGGTAAACCGAGACATGAAATAAAGTGAGAAAATCCTCTTAGCAAAATCCGCGGAACATTTTATTATTTAATTTGAACTTCCAATGGTTATTTTTATACTTGCTTGATTCTTCACATTATCAAAAGATCACCGTCATTTATTTGTATTAGTTCTTATCAAAAATCCTTTTCACCGTGTCACGGGGGCGGGGATTGTTTACCGCAGGTACTTAAGGGCGAGGCTTAGACCATTCCACGTGAAAGTGATATTTTTCCGTTCTGATTTTTCGATATCCTAGCAGGCACCGGTAACACTGAGAAGGGACCCCGGGAGGCCTTCATTTCTTGATACACTGCCACCACATATGCTCTGAAGAATGCAAATCCCTCTTTTTCAGATCTTTCTGAACGACTTTGGAAATATTTAAAAAAAGACTTGATTATCTTATCTAAGAAGAGCGTGGAGAGGCCCCAGTTTTCCCGGAATAGCTTCAGTATGTTTTAACATTTTACTGTGCTTATACCTTAAACCTCAATTCTTTCCAAAATAAATAAATAAATAAATATCTGAAGAACTGAAGACGACCTAATATGCCATCCAGTCTAGCTATTTACATGCACGAGAAAAAGTAGGGATTCCCCAACGCTCCACCAACCATTGTTTAATAACCATCAACCATTACCGTTGTTAGTCCCTGCCTGCTGCCTCCGCAACACCATGTACTGTATTTAACTCTGAACAAGGTGAAAGTACACGTACGCCTTATACCGCCTTGATGACTAAATGACACTGTCTGGCTGTCACCCTAGAGCACCGTGTCATTAGACTGTCACCAGAGATATCGTGAAGACCAGCTTGCCAAATGTCAACCCTGAAGCTCTCACCTGCCGTACCTGAACTAAAACAAACAGCGATGGTCCGACCCGCTATTTATAACCACCCGGAACTGCCAGGCATGGGCCGCCTGACAAAGTTCAATAGTTATTAAAGAAAGCTAGATTTTGGGTTCGATAAAAAACGTGAATGAAAAAATGGTAAAAGGCAAAAAAAAAAAAAAAAGAAAAAAGAAAGAAAAAAAAGCACGCGCAGTGAAATATCTTTTTTTTTGGCGATTACTTCCAAATACCAAACTAAACTGAACGTTGCCAGATTGAATTTAAAGACCAGAAAAGAAAGGGGCCTATGCTTATTCAAATTAGACAATGCCTCAAAAGTAGCCGTTAGATGAAATGTAATTTATTAAGATTCACTGAGTGATACATTATTGACAAATGTAATAGTGTCACAAATCCGTTACGTTCTACTGTCACAACCAGACAGACAAATGGGGAACATCCCAGATCTTGTTAAATAACAGTAGCTACTGCAGACCCTGACCGAAAACAATGAATGATAAATGAGAAAGTACTCAAAATCCGTTAGGTTACAAACTAACAATAATGCTGCCACTCAAGCAACACGCATCCTACGCAAAAGTCACATCACTGGAAGACTCGCTACGCTACGGGTAAATTATTTTCGGACATGCAAAGGCTCACTTTGTCACAAAGCCACCTGGAACGTCTGAAATTACATCACACGCAGAGGAAAATAAATCTGCTATTTTGTTTTACACCAGGTTCCAGACAGTTTGATCGTTTCCACCTTCTCATTATTTCAATTTCAGTGTTTTAATCAGCAGGTGGCAAAAAAGAAACACTCTTACAAAAACACCCGAATTTGAGTGTTAAAATCATTGCGGACTCCTACTCTACATTCCCCAGTGAAAGCAAAGAAAGATCAACTATAAACTTCTAAAATAAACTATAATAACCCACGATATTCTGTACGCTACCTCTTATCCTGAATCTGTGTTAAACACTACACACCTCCCACTTTCGGCTTACCTGCTTATGTGATTCTATCTGCAGTTTTGGTAATTGTTTTAACAGCAAAGGCACATCTCTGGACGTTTTAAGTCCTGTCAGTCGTGAACAAGCGTGTATTTAAAGCAGACCTATACACTCAACAGTCAATGATTTTATGTCAGCTAAAAAAACTTCATTCAATCGTTAGAGCTGTGACGGTGTCCCAATTTCAAATGTAACCAAAACAAGCCTTACACAACACGAACCGAGACTTAACGATTGTCAGAGGCACAGGTTTGTTCCGTTAGTGCCCCGTGGGGTTTACCTAAGGGAGGCTAAGGCCGTCACAGGTGGCCCGGATCACCAGGAAACTCAATTGTAGTATTTACCCGGACGAAATCTAACCCGGGGGTTCAGGTTTTCCTCAAAATATTTATCGTTTAATGATACTGCTCTCTGAAGAGTGGATTAATGTTGAATTTGTACGGGTATTCTTCGCGCTCAATGGGGCGATATGGTGCGGTGTCTTTACGTCGGTTCTCGAGTAAACACGGGGAGTAAAAAGTAAATAAATTTTAAAGTGGATTTTTTTTCACACGTGTGAGCTCTCCGCCCAGGTGAGTGTTTGCCAGTCCCTCGTGATTCTATTAGGATCAAACTTCACAAATACTTAAAATCTGCGGGCCAAAAGTTGTTGCAGCGCTCTTCAACATACCGCTGGGACGTCGCTTTCCCGCTGTTTGGGCGCTTCTCGTGTTGCAATAAAACCGATTTCACGCAGTCTTATGAAAAGAATGATAAGATACAGGCATGTGATTATCCTTTCACTTGAAAAAGATCATCTTCTCGGATACCCTGGGAGCATGCCATTGATGAAATATACTAAATGTCAAACGATGGAATGCATTTTTCTTCAGAATGTTCTAATTGGGGGGAAAGGCGCTACTGTGGAAAGCACGGGTTAGGACTGGCAGCACCTTACTGATAACAGAGAGAAGGGGGAAATAAAACCGTGTGTGATGATGGCGGTGGAGACCGAGTTAAGGACAGGCAGATGGAAATAATGAGTGATTTAATAAAGAATATCTGATAATACAGAGTAGCAAACTACAGCTGGAAACAAAAGCATAAATGTTGTCACTAAATTATCGCTGTTTCTCTTCCCCAAAAAATTGGGCTCTTGTCTGTGATTCTTGGTTTAAACTTTGCTATTGTTTATTCATGGTGAGCGGCGGTTGCATTTTTTCATCTTGTATTTTTTTTTTATTTTAGTACCTTACGTAAACATCATTTCGACCTCCCCAAATATAGCGTGCTATATGAAATAAAGATTTCGTAACCAACTAAACGAGATCGCTCCTGGCTACTACTTTTGCTATTTAAAGTTCCCTTTTTGCTATTTTTTTCATTTGAAACATGCACAATATTAAGAATATAGAAAGATATATAGTGTGCAGACAATAGATTATTTGGAACATGGGTCTTTCTCTTGGCACTGGCCTGGGAGTATGAATACAAGCACTATATCTTATGACAGACAATCACCAACTTCAACGCCTACGTGAAAATGCGTGGGCTTTCGTGATCAACGCCATTCACGGTGGCTATGCTTGGGTATATATTTTGAACAAACGAAGAATATCAATCAAATAAAATGACAACAACATGCAATCCCGCTCCGGAGACTGTAGGTTACATTACTTTAATACGAAAAACCGTGACTGGGAATGACTTGGGTGGGCAAACCGTGCCCCGTAGCTCACCTCACTCATGGTGATCGGGTTCCTTTACACGGGCTACCCTGTAGGTCCGGCATTCACCCTCGGGCTGCGGCAAGACTTTCTTCTGTGCAGTCTTCCTTGTTCTTTCTCTACTGCCCACACTAAGCCGTTGCAGTTTAAATGTGGTGAAGTTCTTTACTAATCTGTATCTGAAGAAATAGAAAAACACAGTAAGTCTCCGATCAGTGCTCAAATATCCGCTCTCCTCAATGACTACATTGAGGAAAATGTACACAAGACGCACGGAAATCGTGTAACGTTATGGCAGTGTTGACACTGTGAAATTCTTTCGCCAACTATCTAAAAACAAGGAAGAATGCCCACCTTGTCAATGGGCGCTGGAAAGTTTTCCCTCTAAACATCATTGATATTCATCAACATTATGAATCTATTTCCAATACTAATACCCTTTAGCTGTGTGCATATTATTGAACGATTAATTGAACAATGGAGTGGGGATTATCACAATGTTAAGCGAATGCCCAGGACTTTTGGCCTATTCTTGTCCTTTTTTATATAAAGTTTACCCAAATATCTATTGATCTAGTCAAAATGAGTTTGCAGGTAATTAAAGTGACAATGTGTTGAACAATCTTCGCCTGGTGACACTTTTCATCCGTGGACCTAAGGGTGAAAGCTAATCATCTTAATCATATTTACACCCCTGTGACACGTATTTGACCATGACCGGCCTGTAAACATACGAGTAAATTTGCTTGTGGTTCCCGCTATTGATTGAACGTTGTTAATGTCATCAAGTGCGTGTAAGTTTACGTAACGGACACACGTTGTGCTGCAACACGTTTGTGACGGACACTACGTTGTTTACTCTCTACATGCAAATTGTAAATAAAAGGCTGAGCTATTTCAAGCGGGACCGGAGGGGGATGTCTTTCTACTTGGTTTGCGTCATTTCTATCTGAAATTCGTGTTAGTAAACACAGCGCTTTATGCCCACTCTTTAATCTTCCAAAACCTGGTTTGAATTGTGACACGGCTTTGGATTTTGGCCTATTAATAAACTTACACAGCCGTTCCTGAGTCATTTGAACAATTCTGTTAGCAAATAAGAACATCCAGGGTCCTGCTCGCGGTCCCTCCCCTCCATCATTCAGCGTTGCAGTTTCCTTTATTTAACTTTCTTAATCCCAAAATATTATGGAATGAATGTTAAACATCTGTTGTTTTCACAATTTTCTGCAGGGATCAGTGATTATTGCATTTTCATTTTCATTTTCATTTCGATAACTTTACATAAGGAGTAAGTACTCCGCAAATTTCGGAGTATCGCCCCTTTCTACCACTAACACTTCCAGAAGGCTAAGCGACGTGCCAGTCTTGAACAGACTTAGATGAACTTTCCTATACAAAAGCTAACAAATTATATATAAGTCGAAGTGTTTGATTTTCAAAATCTTTTCATCTATCCATTTTTTTTTAGATAGCTTCTTTTCCCGTAAGAGATATGTGGCAGTATTGGTAATTAAGGTGAGTCAACGAAGAGATTAGCAAGGCCCATTCGCAAACATTTTGCACGATATTTTATCATATCTTATTTAATAAGGATAATCTTATAACTTAAGACGGATAACCTTGAAATGTGTCAGACTTGTTGCCATTTCGGTTGTCAATAACATCAAGTGTCAGACCGAAGGTATACAACACGTTACAACGATTTTATCAAGGTGCGCGCCAACACATAAACAACCACAGAATACTCCTGATCCAGGCTGAGTGAGACCCTGGGATTTCTCTTTCTCCAAAATGACGTGGAAACACCTATCGGCATGTGTGTATCGATATGAGGTCAACCTAACAAAAAACAACCCGTTCCCCTTCAATAGTTCTAAGTCACTACCCAAAACATATTAAGCATTACTCTCGCTCATATTCGTTAACGCAACATTAGTTCCGAGGCATGTCTGATTCATCGCGACTCATAATGAGATCGATACGGGGAGAAAGCTCTGGAACTGTCTACCAGGTTCGAGTAATAACATTAAAGGTCTAGTAGTAATTGCTTTTGTGAATCAAACAATTACGACATTAATCGCAAACAGAATACACATACTCACGTTCATTGATATGTGCTGTGAATGACGCTTATGTCCTTCATTTGTCAATTTGTTCACGTATTTTCTTGCGTTTATGAATCATTGTTCCTTATATTTTTCCGTATTTTAATACCAAAATTGCTTGAATGTCATATAATATATACAAAAATTATAATATCAAAGTGGGAAATCTCGTATTTTTTCATTTCTTATATAATCTTACGGCGATTCCTTCTATGCCAAAAGAACAATTCAAACGTTACAAAAACAGCCCTTCCCACCAAATCGATTTTCCTGCTGTTCATCCATTGACACTAATGAAATCGGAAGTGGCTTGCACGCGGAAGACGCATTATGTCACCTTAGCAATAATGCATGAGGAACACGACATGTCACTCAATCGATAGACGTAACACAGTTCTTATCCTGCATCATTAGTATCATATCATATTACAAGACACGTGCCTACAGTTCCCATACTTGGGTGATATTTTCAAGTAATCACTGGGTAGACCTGTGAGCTATGAGTTTTGTGTTACCAACATGTGTTATAATTATAATAACTTGTCTTTTCCTAAGCTCTGTGTTTAATAACCGTCAAGGAAGGCAAACTCTAATTTAACGTTTAAAGTAACCAAGAATCCCAGTACCGCTATTATAACCTTTAATGCGCACGTGTCACATGTCCCCTGTTTGACGACATGTCTTAATCAACCTTGTTAACTTAACTCGATATACGCCAACAATGTGAGTTTGTTGACTCTGCCGATATTTCCGAGCTTGGTCCGCACGATCATTCCACAGCCATCGTTGTCATAATATTGTGAAAGCTTATTATCTGCCGGTCAACTTGAACAGGGATTACCATTTGCTACAAATATCTACTCGACTCCGGAGACTATATCATATATATGAGTGCTAACTAATCATCACAACCAGAGGACGTGAATTCATTCAAGTGGCAGTCTAACATGTCACCCAGGCACTTGATGGCAGGGTCTCATGTTGAAGTTTGAAAAGCTATAAACCAGACCTCATCACAAGGACATGCGATACACCCTTGAAAAAATATATATTTAATGGAAGGCGCCCACTTATGGGTCAAGACGCTCTCAAGTGTCCTCAAACGCATAGAAACAGACAGGTTTCCACTAATATTTGTCTCATCATCTTGCAATCATGCGGTTGAAATTTCAAACTGTTTTTAATCAGTTCTTGCAACAGTATCGCCACCTATTCTGGATAAATGTGGAACTTTGAATGCGAAACCCTGTTCAGTTCCGATATGTGTGACATGACGGAAAAGAAGAAAAAAAATGTGAAAAGGCATCAGAATATTGTACATGGCTTGCAAAGGTCAAAATGCAGCTGCCTACTTCTTTCCTACTCTGTCCATTCCCGCCTAATATAAATATATAAATGAATAAAAATGACAAATACAAGAAATGAAAAAATCTCAATAGTTATCATGATAACATAATCTCCTCCGTTCTTGGAGCTAATAAAAAGAAATACCTTAAAAATCCATAACTTTGATATTATAACTTGGTCGAAGCAGGGAATTATATCCGAAATAATTTCCTGGTTGAAGTTACATGTAGGTCCCAAGACTGACGCACGGGAAAGTATAAGAAAACTTAGATTTGCGCTCAGTTCTTTTCATTCACTGTTTTATTCTAGGTGAGTTGAAACATGATAAAAAGGTGCAGAGTTTTCGGGTTTCCTCTCAGCTGATCCAATTCAACAACCCTTCTGAACCGAAGAATCCCCCGGGAGAAAACCGAGATGCACTTCCGGCCATATGTAAACTTAACCCCTTCACCTCGTCACAGAACATAAATGCGTATAGTAGACCCTCCTATATATAGAAATACCAATCTTTTTTCCCCAGTCCAAGAGTAAATAGTTATACCACAGGTCGTTATGGGCAGGATCGCCATTCACGGGTTTCTATAGGATGCTCCGACAAGTGAACCGCGAAGAAGTTGACGTTGTGTTGGGCAGAATACGCTGACAATACTCTGACAATAACATCCAGTGCAAGTCTATTGGGAATTATAAGCACTGGCGCCACAAGGACGTGATCAACCTGTGGTAATTTACCTCATCGTTCAGTTCATTTACACACCAATTCCCACATTTCTATTCAAACTAATTGAAATAAACCAATTTCTTATCCAATTGATTTTTCCATGTTGTTTGCCCCCATCTAATTTCACGTAACAATAGTACTTTGATATTTCGTTGCAGCGAAATGTTGACCTATGATGATGATTTGCACTCGGAAGAATTTGGTTTCTGGTCAAAGATCGACTTTTAACATGTGGACCTACCTTGATCTTGTGACGCGACTGTGATCGATACATACGAGTGCGAACTGAAATGTCGATCTTCTATCTAGATCATGCTTCAGTGTATGTTATCTAACATGGACTGTAATTACGTTTGATCTTCACCTCAAAGTTGTTACTATTCTAACGTAAGATGACAAATAAAAACAATAATTGATGCGTAATTTAAATCATGTTAACCATAAAAAGGATCCTGGAGTTGAATCAAAATCTTATTCAATCTATTATCTATAAATGTACCTTGCCTTTCTTGTGTCTAAGATATTACCAAACGCTCGTGCGCAATTATCAACATTTGGTTCCAAACACTATTAATATTAATATTTTCTTCATCACAGTACCTACCAAAGTCACTTTTTCTCACACAGAGAGATATGTGAATAACGTTGAGAAGTCCCTGTTGAAGTTGGTTCTTTGTGTCACGGCAAACCCATTGATTAAGCTAATCAGTCTCTCCGCATGAGACTTTATTTTATTGGGGAATCGTCATTAACGTTATTGGCAAGGGATAAATAAAGGCTTGTTAAAATACCGTTTTACCAATTGTCCATAGCGTTGACCAGGCAAATGAACTAATCGATCTGGACATCCGCAATCTATAACATTGTACTTTTGTCTTAACTGACTTCATTGTTTTTACGTCCTCCTACGTCTCACTGTTGCCACAACTGAAGAACGTCTTGCATTTTTGCTTCTATTCAGTGTATAAAGGAACCGGTCTGGTTTCAATAACCAAAAGTAAATATTATTTTTTTCAGCACGTACACTTTATTCAATAAAAATCAACATTTATTCACTGTATTGATAATGAGAGTTTTTTTGCTGCCATCAAACGTTTAGAACTTGTGCTGAATCCAATTACCACAATTAAATTCAGCACTTGTGTATCCCAAGACGCCCTTTTCAAAGGCTTAATCCAATAAGTTTTCGCCTATAGATGGATTATTTGAAATAAATTTCTGCTTACCTTCTTTAATATGATTTAAAATGCCCTATTATCCCGAAGATTTCTCTAGAGCTCCCAACTTCAAAATGTAGAGTTACAGCTGTAATTCCACCCTGTGCGTCTAAGGCGTCGTTCTTTTTACTGTGGTTTGCTCGTTTACTTTCTGGTTTTATGACTTCATCTTAAGTCTGATAGCCTTGTTGCCTGAAAGCGGCTACCACACAACTTCAATACATATCGAACTGTTATGAATTTTTGATAAGCTTTGGAAGGCCAGGTACTCGCCAGTCAATGAGATGCAGTAATCATTGGCAGCACCGCGGAGGGAATTATCCCTTCGTTATATCCTTAACCCTTAAACGCATTCCCGACGGACTCGATTCTGAGATTTGGGATGCGATATTTACACCGCGTATTATCCCCGTGGAAATTTCAACAGTGTTAAATTATACCGTGGATTCGTTAAGTTTGCCCATACACACAACCTGGGGTTGAATTCATTCATTCTTGACGAATTACAATCAGGATCGACTCGATAAGTGACGTCACCCTTTGAGTGAAATCATTCAATACAACGCACCTGAATAGGTTTAACAGGATTAGTTGCTGATTGTTTAGCTAATGCATTGTGGGAATGTAAACTTTCAACACGAGCTATTTGTACAGGACAGTGAAGGCGGAAAATCAATCGTTATGCATAGATGCCCTAGATATTCGTTAAATTAATTTATTTCAAATCGGCTTTGTAGCTGGATTTTAAAAATTTCCCGCCATCTTTCCATTTAGAAAATTTTACAAAATGGGAGCTCTGTTGTCGGGAATGCTACGTTCGCTAACCGGGCGCCGCCTAATTGTTGCCTATTGTTTCGTGTTGTCGTAATCAAATTATTTCTCTGCCTTAGAGGCTTTAATGACCGATGACCGATCAGTAACTTTTCAGTATGCAAAGGTTAAGACCTTTTGATCTGTTAACCCAAGAGTTCTTAACCGTGACTCGGCGAAGTCCCCCCGCAAAGTGTTGGCTATTGAATCATCAGCTCGTTAGTGAAGTGGCTAAGCTAGGAACAGATTACTGATTTTTGTAAAACTATTCCTGTTGCAATTTGTGGGTATTTCTGGGGATTACATATGTTATCATGATGTTGACATAGCTGCCTATGATATTAATAAGATAATCGATTTTTGTTAGCGCATGATTTTGATTCCCCCTCCCCGGTCATACAACATACTAGCACGGAACTCAAGGAAGTCGCATTTCTAGTTAACAAATCTATCACGTACCTTTCTATCTATCTATCTATCTATCTATCTATCTATCAGAAGAAGAAGAAGAAGAAACAACCAAAGCCGACTTTATGTCCAACGACTCACAAAAATAAAAATCAAACATGCATATCATCATATATTTTATGATTTAATTAAGATGAACCATCTTTCAGGGAATTTTTTTCTTAAAATCAGTTTCCAGGGAGTGATGTTTCAAACAAAAATCCTAAGTTAAACACAAAACAACTGTGTTTATTCGAAGTGCATGTTAAGCAGACCCGCACGTCGCTGGATTTGGCCCCTGTTTATATCATTCTCAATAACATGCCCATTTCAAACTAAACAATGATTTCCACAGCAATTTAAATCCCTCGGATTAGGAAAAACACCCCATTTTATAAGGGTCAATTATTAAAGCTAATAACCATATTTTGTCGAACCCAGGCCATTTACATCTAAATTTAGAATTATCATCGACAAAGGACGTATTAGGTTGTATGTGTTGTATTAATTTAAGTGGGGATCATGACTTTACCGACAATAATTCTCTTAATCCTGTCGTTGTTGACACTATGTCGCCAATTCAAAGTGATTACACATAAATTGAGGAAAATCATCAGCGTCGCGAGACATTTAATTAACAACTAGGTTCTAACTCAAGCACCACCCCTTTTTTACAAGACCCATGTCTTATCTTTTGATAGAAACGGGCTACTGCGGTAAGGATGACGGTGTTCGAGAAACGATTTTTTGGACCAATGAACCTGCCGATTGTCGAGACGCTCCCTTCGAGACTACATTGTAGATGCAAAAGAAATCGACCAAAGGTATAACTAATGAAAGTGCTCGAAGTTTTACAAAGCTTAAGCATAACAAACTTAATTTTTTCTCCGAGGCCACAGTATGTGATTACCGCAAAAGCTGAACTTAAATATTTGCAAATATCTTCAAAATATCCCGAAATCAAGAACTGCCATGGATCTTCGTACATGTACTAGAACGCCTTGCGCAGCACATACACAATCACCAACAATAACATTCAAGTCTTGAACTTACCGGTCACGGCGCAGCCAACTCTTCCCTTGGTAACGATCACTTTGAGGTAACAGAATTCTTAGAACCAAATGTTTTATGAAGACAACGCTGTTAAACTACCCTCGTGTTACCATTGACCAACACGAAGCATCGCGTGCACTGCCTTCGACGTTCTTCCCTCTCTGAGTCTACTGCGGTGGGGTAACCACTGTTCATAGCCCCCTGCCTTCTCGCTAGCTGTGATCCTATTTTGTGAATGAAACGAGAAACACGACCCGTGATATGCAAGCCGTCAATCACATCATTTGCGTGTTACTTTTCCTTTCACAGGGAACAATGGCCAGCTTATTGGGTCACTGGAAACTTCCTCGCTTTTGAGAGGCTTCGATTTCCCGCATGATTGGTTCATTGCTCCCCCACTAATTTTACCCACTTGAGCGGGGTTTGGACTTTGGCCACAGTTTGTGAACCATGTGATTTTTTTTCTATTTTTTTCTTGTATTAGTATATCTATAAGCGAAGTATCTGAAGCATTATATAACATGCATAAGTTATTTAGGGATTTACTATTTATTGAGACGATGGTCAAAGCAAGGACGACTGATTTAACAGACACCATAAGCGTTCGTTCTGAACACTGAAATTATTCATGATTACAATTTTCATTACCAACAATTGTGCAAGGGGCTCAAGTCGAGCTTCACTGATTCAAACACAGATAGCGTTGCCTAAACAAAAATTTCAAAATAAGAATGAAAAAAAGAGGTGTTAAACTGACATGATTAAAACTCGTTTTTCAATAAAATTGCACCCGATCATCGCTGTTATGATAACAATCACACACCCTTGGCTCAACTTTTTCCTCCACGAACTCGCAGGCCGAGAATGCATGCATTCTTGTGGTCACGGGGCACAGCTCCTTGCTTACAGTAACAATATCACCACAAAGGTGGGGTGTGATGTGATCGCTACCGCTTCTTCTATGCCTACACATACTTATTGCTAGAGAAAACAAGCAGCAGGCCAATAGGCAAACCCTTCCAAGTTCTTGTATACTATAACTGTTCACAGGGTCAATCCCCAGTGGACATTGCGGACATAAAGGCGCGGAAATTGCCTCTCCCCAACTTGGCCTAACTTTGCGTTTGTTTTCTTCTCATGAAACACGATATGCGCCCATTTTTCCAGTGCACAATTTCCTGCGCTAACCGGAAAGTTTTCGAAAAATATTTGTTTGGTAAAGATTATTCATTAGTGTTTTTGTAATAGTTTTTATCATAAGAAGTCATAGCAAAAATGACTAGGGCCTCCCTTTAGTAGGCGGCGGCCACTTCGGAGGCGAATACCCTTAGGGTGGGATCGACGTCGCCACCACCTATTATAATATATCCGCTTTTCGAAGTTGTTAGACGTACTTTTAAGTTCGCGCAAACTTGTGAGAATTTTGTCTCATTTATGTGCGCTGCCACAATGATACGCAGAGAAGGATTTTGAAGAGCGAGCGCAAAGGAAAATTGATCCATATCTACGAAAAAACGTGGTTAAAAGTCCTTCAAAACAGATCAAAATCCTTTTTTAAAGCGCAAGTCTGCAACCCCCCCCCCCCCAACCCACCCCATCCCAGTCTCCCTCCTAAACCATCCCAAGAGTTTGCGACCATAAAAGTATATCCAACGTGCACTTTTCTATAACCGACAGACATGCGACAAACTAAGCGCCGGCTATTTCACCAAAGTGGCAGTAAGTGACAAGGATTTGTCCCATACAGCGACGAGGGAAAGATGTCAGACTAGCCGTACAGGTATCGCTAAACAATGATTATTACCCCCCACACCCGCCAAATTAGGACTTATTTGAAGACACAGACTCCGCGTGACGGACACTTGGCAGCTGAGTTAGAAGAGAACGCAGCGCTCTAATTTTAAGACGCCGTTTTAGTGGGCTTATGTACGAAAACTGTGGTCCTTACAAGGACACAATTAAGTTGTCTAGGTTTTGATTTAAACTATTTAGACGAGTAAAATATCTTGTGTATTCGACTTCATAGCGCATGAATGTGTATATAATGCTAAAAGAAGCCGCTGTCGGTGAATATTGTGTATTTTAATGTCGGTGAATATTGTGTATTTTAATATCGATGAATATTGTGTATTTTAATATCGATGAATAATGATTGCGAATATTGACATGAAAGTCAATCACAGATTGCAAAACTGACATGTCACATTTATGTCAACCATGATATTATCGTGTATTTTCAGTAACTCGGCGGGAATGTCAATCAAGGCGTTTTCATTCCGTTATAAATCATAGTGTCAATATTTATAATACCATTTAATTTTCAGCCGATTTTTAAAATTTTGTTTATTGAACGGAATATTTATTTTTAGATTTTTATGGAGGACTTAACTAAATTAAAGAAGTAGAAAAAATTGCAAAATTTTGAATTTTCCCCAAATATCACACGAGGACTTCAGGCGACCAAGCGTGGATGTCCGTTGACAGTTTATTCTTCATATTATTCATAAGAATGAGTTCCAATAAAATATCATCATAACGTATCATTGTGAGTCAGTCTACATCAACATTCTCAGCTGGGAATGCGTCAATATTTAAAATTTTCCTTTCACTCATTGTTACCTGCATTCAAAAATGTCGGTTATGCCTCGTCTTTATCGATATATCAATATGGAATGAATAAGAATTATGATAAGGATCAGTCTAGTAATCCAACAGCAGGCCAGTGAAAAGAGTGTGCAACCGCGGAACAAATCCGCCGAATGCCTCTCCATAATAAGGCTATCACATACTTGTGTCGCTCATTTTCCCCTTGATATATCTTGTTTGTAAAAGATGAGAAGGGAAAGTGTCTTGTATATGCGACTTCTCATAGAGCCCAGTCAACCATATTTGGCATCTTGGGCGTTTTGTTGTCTGAGTGAGTAACAGACAAAAAAATAACGATAGCAATACCTAATACGGTCATACAACGAAAACGTGACATACAAGAAGTTTTAATCTGTTTCAGAAAAGGACAATATACCATCTGTCCTGTGGGAAGTGACACTTTTGTGGAAGGGGCATTTGTTTTTCTTTTTTTGGAGAGAGAGAAAAATGAGTCGAAGGTAGGGCGAAACTACATCTGCAATCACATCCAAGCCAAGATAATATCTGAACTTAAATAACTTTGTAATATGATGCGAATAATGACTTTTATTACACAATGAGAAAATAATGAAGTTCGTCATATTCCCTGCGTCTTACCTAAATACTCAATTCCACTCGCCTCAAGCATAGACAGAACATTAATTGTTCTCAGACCATTAACACGGCGAAACTAACCGCAAATCTAATTTGCAATTCAGTTCCATTTGGCAGATATAGATACATTTTAAAAGATGTTTGAAAGGGCGGGGCCATGGTTTTGGCGCGAAAAAAGAATTTTACCTTGCGTATTAATTATCTCTTCAATCAAGATAAGCTCTTTATTTAATTTAAAAGAAAACGCAACACAACTTTAATATTTTAGCATATGTCATCTATCTAAACAAAAAAATAGGAGTACGATAAAAAAAAAATACCGCCACCTTTTTCTATAAATAAAACAAGGGGGAGGGAGGAGTTGTCTGCCTGAAATGGCTTACTTATTTAAAAAGAATGTCATTCATTATAATCTCTCTCTCTCTCTCTCTCTCTCTCTCTCTCTCTCTCTCTCTCTCTCTCTCTCTCTCTCTCTCTGGGGGAGGGTAAGTGTGCGTGTGTGTGTGTGTGGGGGGGGGGGGGGGGATCCGCCATATTGTTTGGAAAGCGGGGAGGGGGAGACGTTGGATTCATTCACACCCTCTGTCATCTTGCACAACGGCCGCAAACATTCGCCAGCCAGGGTAACGCTTTTCAACATGCGGTGAACACCAATCTGTCACAGCCGAGATTTTCTTTTTGAACAAAAAGCCAAATGATATAGTCCCCCTCTTTCCAATTTAAAATATTTAAAAAGAAGTCAATAAACAGCTGTAATTTCTTTTGACTCACGCGAAAAGCTTATCACTGGCAAAGATCGTCGATTTATTTTGTGTTTTATGTATGTTATACAGACCACCTATAGAAGTGTGACAAGAGTTAAAAGGAAGACATGGCCTTCGCCACAACGAAGCGCCAAAGATTTTGGTGTTGCCATTGAAATCTTGAAGGCGCTTAGTACACTTCTCATAAAAGAAAGTTTAGAAATTCTGCCTATGTCAACAAACCTTGACTGTTGTTCAAGTGCAAACAGACAAATAAAGTAGTCAGCCGTTCATTTTTACAGTTATATTTATAGCAACTAATTTTCAAGGTTTTTAATAGGGTAAAATCATAGAGCGAAAGTCACGTCGCTTCAGTGGTCATGAATAAGCGGTTCTCTCTTTTGAAAAGCAAGCCGACAACAAAAGCATTGTGAAATTGTGCAGTTTGACCGATTTTTGCACAAGTAAATAGAACTGATATAATCATATTTCAATTTCCTTATTTATTGCTGGTGTTTTGATTTTACATTCATTATACACTCGTGTCTGTAAACTTCACAATTGTAACGATCTTTTACCGTGGGAATCTCTAATATCAAGAGAACCGTTCAGATCTAACGCAAATGATCATTACAAATAAATCACCAAAAAGATGCTTAATCAATTCCTGTGCTTATAAAAGTGATAGAGATGTAAAACGATAAAGATATTTATTTACTTTATCAAAATACAATCCTAACCTGTCAAAATTTGACTCCGATTTAGACTATATACAAAAACATTTGATTCGCAACTAAATTAAATTAGAAATGATTCCTTTTGCGTCAGTCCGCCATATTTTACATTAATTTAAAGGGCACCCTCAAATTCTTGTATTCCAAAACAATTAAGATAACCATAAAAAATACAAATATAAATACAAATGGGATACTTATGGATTCGTGGTATTTTGGCTATTTTCAAAACTATGTCCAGTCATAAGTCAAGTCATGTCATTTGTCCATGTTGACACACTGTCTCTTGCCCCGTTCTGTTAGTTCGCTATGAAACAGTATCCTGTTGTTTTCCGGGCGATTCGCCTCATTGAATAAGATATATCCTTACATCACCTTTGACGTCACACTTAGCCAGTGGAAAACGTCTTTACAACTTGTAACAAAGATGTTTGCTATTACAGCACGGGCATGTAATGTTTTCACTGTAACTTTCGCACAAAACGGGCGGTCACTCGATCACCGTGCGTGTGACCACCGGCTATCAAATGGCAAATGACAACAAAAACAAACAACACGGGAATTATAGAACCTCTTTGGAGACTTGTTTTGGAAATCACTCGTGTGTGATACACCCGTTACGAACATCCGGCCATTGCATTTAATGAAGTCAAAGATTATGTCTAAAGTGTCTAAAGTCATGGGTGGGGGATAGGTTTTGGCAGTTAATAAACAGATCTCTCACCTTCGGGAGACGTGCTCATTATTGTTAACACGTACCGGTCAAGGTTGCCCAGAAAATAAAAGTTACGAATTTCGTACTTCGATAATAATAATAACAATAATAACACGACTAACCTGGATATTCTGTGTGACTTTAGAAGCCGTCCAGTCATCGCTTTGATATTGAGGACAACACAATGTCTTTATTGGCATTTTTACCCATAGCTGATCTTTGTCTTTAAACTTATAAAAACAACATTGTGAAGAAATTAAATTGCATTTTTCTTTTTTGCTCAAACGCACAATTAACCAAATGTAATTTATTACTGCCAGATTTAACAATACACGCTGAGGCTGACAGCTGAGGAGGGAAAAGAG
This sequence comes from Lingula anatina, assembly GCF_051362555.1. Classification (NCBI taxonomy): domain Eukaryota; kingdom Metazoa; phylum Brachiopoda; class Lingulata; order Lingulida; family Lingulidae; genus Lingula; species Lingula anatina. Next base: position 2,778,322 of record NC_141767.1, on the reverse strand, counting down.
AGGAGGGTGAGGTACTCCATTCCAGAGCGACCGCTCCCCCTCAAACTACTAGCTTTAAAAGTTGCGTATACGGTGCTTTGGACAAGACAATATTGATAACGAATTTTCCTGGTGTCCTCAAATTTATTTATAAGGCCTACCACTATCAGTCTTTTGGACTACCAAACCCAGTTATACTCTATATAAATGCGTTATTTGAGCTGCCTTCATATTCACTAGGTTAACAAATCTTATAGGCCTATTATTATTAGAATTCTTAGAATTATTATTATTATTAGAATGTAACATATGCCTTTTCAGTATAAAAAATCTCCGGGGAAAGTCCTTTCGATGAAATGTTCCTTTTTCTTACTTTTATCCATTTATTAATGGAATAAAATTATTATTAACACGATAAGACCAGTTAATGTTGTCAAACAGGATTGCACAGTCAGACTTTCTGTGGAGCACAGTGCAGTCAGTTGCGTATATTGTGTTAGGTGAGAAGAGCACAACTGCCATCAGGCAACGCATTTTGCACCAACAGAGGCCCATCAACTGACTCTGAGGCAAAAGAAATCAGTTAAATCATCTTGATGTTTCTTTCCCTATTTGTTTGTCTTTCTATCTAATGTCATTATCATTGCTGTGTTTTGTAACCAGTGTTGGCCTTGATGTATGGGTTGAATGTATGGCCATATTATAACCTATGCAAGCACGTTTTTCAGTTGTTATATCAAACATTAAACAATAACTCGTTTTAATTCGACAAAATAAAATCGCTTTCATGTCTTTAGGATAAGCATATTTCTTTCATTTCAAACGTGTCCAAATTAAAACGAGTATTTTTTTAACATTTCTGTTTCAAAATTTTTAATGCTCTGAATGAAAATGTTTCATTGGCTTTTGTGAGTGTTTAACTGGCTATCGGCCGTTATAGATTAATCAAATTCTATTAAATAAAAAAAGAAGATGAAGATGAAGGAGAGGAAAAAGATGAAGAAGAAGGGGCCACGAGAAATTGATGATGACTCCTTGGAATTTTAATCGTTGGCGCGAAATAAACCGGAAGTGAAGAGGATTGTGGGAAGGTTGCAGCATGTGAAATATTTTTTGACAGAAATTTAGATGTTGCGGTGTAGAAGACCCTTGCAAAAACTTTACAGTGCTTGAAATTATATAGTCACTCTCTCTTTTTGACATAAAAGTGCCTGTGAGTATACTAGCAGCCATTTTACAATCACAAATTTCAGTTTTGTAAAGCTAAATTAAATTGAACTCGCAGGAACTGGTGCTGCTACTAGACACCTGCCACTGCCACCGCTTTCAGCTATTTTATTGCCCTTTATTACCTGCTTAATTATTTAAAGTACACGTAGTAATATGGACTCGAAATTTGCATGTTGTAATTCAAGTAATGTGGGCTATTTCCGAAACTTGATCAGCATCAATACAGTTGTACGTGGGAACCACGTTTCACATAGCATTTACATGTACATGTACTGTATGTTTTATTTTGTATTCACATTTGGTTTATGAAGCTTCATGTTTGCCTCTGTTGCAGAGAGGAATATATCTTTTATCTTACCTCTGGCTTTGACTTCATACGTTGCCAAAAAGCATTGGTTTTTTACTGTTGATTAAGTCGAAATGTGAAACTCTTGCCATAATATCTTGTTTACTTGGTCATTCCTACAACGTCACCATATCTAAAGATCCCACAATGTGATTATAACATAATTATGAGCATGCAAACTTACTTCCTTTTCTTTTTAACTCTGACTAGTAATTCTTGAACAGGCCGATTCCTAAGTTGGACCATTTAGTATATTTTTAAAATGATAAAGTCTAACCTGTAATTGTCCAACTTGGCAAGTAGCAAACTATTTCATCTCTGCCCTCTCTACCTTTATACCCTGGATCTACAAATTCCTACTTGATTTTAAAATGTGTGCCTGAAGTGAATATAATTCTAATGGACACAAGGGACATTTTACTACAACACATAATAGACATTTAATTGATAACATGAAATCGATAGCAGGAACTGTTCTCAAGTTGGCATTAGTAGTCTTTTTATTTTATTTCTTTTCTAGTTCTTAAGCCAAGATGACGGCCTTACCAGCCCAGCAGTTGCCAAACTCCGGCACCAGACTTGAGGCTTATATCACCCATGTGGTGGCCCAGGGAAAGAGCTGCATCTTCTGGGCCCAGATTGATGCCCCTGCAGCCCACCAGGTGGAGACAGCAGTGGAGACAGCTGTGGCTGGGCTTGAAAGTGACCAGACCACCATCCCACAGCCCTCTGACTTACACCCAGGGGACCTGTGCTTAGCACAGTCTCAAGAAGATCAAAAGTGGTACAGGGCAAGGGTTGAAGGCTTAAATCCAGATGAAAATGCAGCCAGGGTATATTTCATAGATTATGGCAATGTTGAAGCTGTGTCCCTTAGTAATATCCGTCTCAAGAACAGTTGTTTCAGTTTACCAGCCCAAGCTTTTCAGTGTGTCCTTGCTAACTTTGGTCCCACAGATAACAACCAATGGTCTGCACAAGAAACTGAGCATATAACAGGGAGACTGGAGTACTGTGAATGTGCTGGGTTGGTTCTGGACACAGTTCAAAGTTCCCAGGGTTCAAGGCTGGTGATGGAGTTGTATAAAGATCTGCAGTCACCTGAACTGCTCATTGCTGAGCTTATTTCCCATGGCTGTGGTGAGGCAATAAGTGACAGCTGTGGAGCAGCAGTTAATGCCCCCAGTGATAATGTAAGGACAGAGATAAGGAGAATGGAGTTGGAGCAAAATGTTCAAGTTGACGTTTACATCAGCCATTCTGAGGGTCCGTGTTTGTTTTGGGTTCAGCTGTCAAGTGAAGAAGACAAACTGATGAAGGTGATGGCAGAGCTGGAGAAATCAGACAGTTTTCCCTCGCTGCAGTCTGCGGAGGTGGGAGCCTTCTGTGTAGCCAAGTACAGTGAGGATGGAGCTTTCTACAGAGCTAGAGTGACCACGCTGCTGCCTGATGACATGTGTGAAGTACACTTTGTAGACTATGGAAATAGTGAATTTATAGCAGTAAATGCTCTAAAACAGATACCAGAAAATATGTGCAGCCTTCCCTGCCAAGCTATATCATGTAAAGTGCCATGGAAATTGGAGCCAGAGATATTTCAAGAACTAGTGCAGGATAAACTCCTTCATGCCAAAGCCATAGCCAAAACAAACCACATGTATTCTGTGCAGTTATGGAGTGATGATGGCTCCCTGGAGAGGGCAGTCCAAAGTGGAACAGGTGCTTCCCCCTCTGGGGTGTTAGGTGCATCAGGGCAAATAGAGGGACTGGTGATCAGTGAAGGTGAGCAAGAGGGGGTGTGTATATCCCATGTAGTGAACCCAGGACAGTTCTATTGCCAGTTGATCAAAAACGCTCCATTGCTTGACAAACTAATGTGTGACCTAGACGCTTATTACCAGAGTGACAGAGCTGTTAGTTTACCTGCATGTGAGAGTGGCACCTTTTGTGTAGCTAAACTTCCTTCTGGTCTTCTCTGTCGTGCTCACATCATTAACGCTTGGGGAGACTCAGCCGCTGTTGAACTGGTAGACTTTGGTAAAGTAGAGACTGTTCGATGCGACTCCCAGCTTTACCAAATAGACCCAGGGCACCTGTTAGTGCCAAGACAAGCTTTCCTGTGTGGTTTGAGTGGATGTGAACAAGAGTGGACCCCAGCACAGATTAACCGGTTATTCCAGCTTGATTCTACCACCCCTCTAGTTGCACAGATAAAAAGCACAAGCTCCACTCCCAAGGGTGTATTGCATGTAGTCACTTTGCACACCACAGACGGAAAAGATGCCATAAGCCCACATTTTGAGCAAGCTGTTCCCAACAATGCACCCATTCCTTCGAATATAAGTAAGCCACAGCAACAAAATGTGAATGGTTTTACAGAATCCCACCAGCAGAGCTCCAGTCCAGCAGCCAGTAGTATTCCCTCCCCAGATGTCACCCAGGGTGCCACTGAGACGCTGTACATCTCGGCCATCAGCTCCATTCACAGTTTCTACGGCCAGCTGTGCAAGTACCCGACAGAGACACTAGACAACTTCATGCAGCAGCTAAATGATCATTATGGCAGCAATACAGTACCAGGTAAGCTTTGTATATTGTACTATGGTTCAGCTGTAAATTTCGACACATCAGACCTATTAAAGATTGATATCAAAATATGGTAATTATGTGTCCAGACCTGTTCAGTGGAGGCCACACTCCCCAGCCTGGTGATATAGGGTGTGCTATGTTTTCACTGTAATATCATATATAAACTGTATGTTTTCAGACCTGTTCAGTGGAGGCCACACCCCCCAGCCTGGTGATATAGGGTGTGCTATGTTTTCACTGTAATATCATATATAAACTGTATGTTTTCAGACCTGTTCAGTGGAGGCCACACTCCCCAGCCTGGTGATATAGGGTGTGCTATGTTTTCACTGTAATATCATATATAAACTGTATGTTTTCAGACCTGTTCAGTGGAGGCCACACCCCCCAGCCTGGTGATATAGGGTGTGCTATGTTTTCACTGTAATATCATATATAAACTGTATGTTTTCAGACCTGTTCAGTGGAGGCCACACCCCCCAGCCTGGTGATATAGGGTGTGCTATGTTTTCACTGTAATATCATATATAAACTGTATGTTTTCAGACCTGTTCAGTGGAGGCCACACCCCCCAGCCTGGTGATATAGGGTGTGCTATGTTTTCACTGTAATATCATATATAAACTGTATGTTTCCAGACCTGTTCAGTGGAGGCCACACCCCCCAGCCTGGTGATATAGGGTGTGCTATGTTTTCACTGTAATATCATATACTATAAACTGTATGTTTTCAGACCTGTTCAGTGGTGGCCACACCCCCCAGCCTGGTGATATAGGGTGTGCTATGTTTTCACTGTAATATCATATATAAACTGTATGTTTCCAGACCTGTTCAGTGGAGGCCACACCCCCCAGCCTGGTGATATAGGGTGTGCTATGTTTTCACTATAATATCATATACTATAAACTGCATGTTTTCAGACCTGTTCAGTGGTGGCCACACCCCCCAGCCTGGTGATATAGGGTGTGCTATGTTTTCGCTGTAATATCATATACTATAAACTGTATGTTTCCAGACCTGTTCAGTGGAGGCCACACCCCCCAGCCTTGTGATATAGGGTGTGCTATGTTTTCACTGTAATATCATATATAAACTGTATGTTTTCAGACCTGTTCAGTGGTGGCCACACCCCCCAGCCTGGTGATATAGGGTGTGCTATGTTTTCACTGTAATATCATATATAAACTGTATGTTTTCAGACCTGTTCAGTGGTGGCCACACCCCCCAGCCTGGTGACATAGGGTGTGCCCAGTTCTCAGGGGATGACATGTGGTACAGGGTGAGAGTGTTAGGGGCCAGGGCTGATGGTGAGGTAGAGATACAGTTCCTGGACTATGGAAACAAGGAGACCAAGCAGATGGGGGAAGTCAAGTGTCTAGTACAGCCTTATCTTAGTCTGCCTCAGCAAGGTGATTGGAACTTCTGATTATATTGTATATTATATTATCTTTATCACTATTATATTACTGATACACATAAAATTGAAGGTTTTCTTACAACTTATCCTGTGTAACAGCAGTAATGGACACGGTGTGGAAGTCCTGTTAAAGTTGTTTTTTTTGAGCTAGTGTTGTTTAAGCAGGTATTTACATTTGTTCATTTTGTCCAAAATTTGACCATTGGAATTTTGGTTTGAGTGACCATTAAAAGCTGTTTCCAGTATCTCCAAAATGTGTCATGAAGCCAAATAAAAAAGGGTTTGTTTTTCATAAAAACATGATTATTTTCTTTTAAGCTATAAGTGCAGGCCCCACACATATATTACTGCACCAGAGATATTACCTTTGTTATTACTGATGTCTGATACTTAATTCCTCCTCCCCAGGTATTAATTGCTGTTTCCCCAACCTCCCTCCTGGCCTCACTGTGGAGGGTCTGGAGGAGCTGCTCCTGGAGAAGACCATCCATGTGTGTATTACAGAGAAGATGGGAGATATCCACGAAGTTTCTCTCACTGAACACCCAGATAATGCAGAGTTACTGAAGGTGTTTCCACCTCAGGGTATACCAGCTCCCAGGGCAAGCACAGCTCAGCAAGCAAGTCCAGGAAATACCCAGGCCAAAGCTGAGAGTAAAAGGTTTGTTTTGTAACTAACAGAAATATGTTAAGAAACAAAGAAAAAAAGGAAAATTTAGGGGCTTTGTTGTTTACAACTGTGAAAAATTACTTACGGTAGTTTCTTTATGATATCCAACTATGTAGAATTTTGACTGAATTGAGTTGAGAAAGTAAATAAAAAAAGCACAATGAATTTGAATTCCAGTGACTTAGACCTTGACTTCATCAAACCAGCTATAACAGTTGGTGATGGCCAGCGACACCAACTTCAGGTTGTCCATGTTCAGGACCCTGAGGACTTCTACTGCCATCTCCAGCACTCCATGGGACAGCTAGACCAGCTAATGGAGGATATAGATGTCTACTGTAATAGTCTACAGCCTGGGGAGGGACAGCTGGTAGGTATAGAGTCTGTATACTATCATAAAAATAAATCCTTACATCTTGCCCATAACTGATATGTATTTGCATTATATTAGGTCATATTTATGTATATAGGTATTGAACAAAATAGAGAGAGCATACAAATGTATCATTTGTTATTCATACTGATATTTATTTTTATTATGTATTTTTTTCTCCTGCTAATAAGTTATGGCTTTTCTCAAAATGTAGTTACCAAATTAAAATAGCTGATACAATTTTGCTTTGATTAAAATAATTTTCTATTCCCACCAGCACTTCTAACTGAATAATTACAGTGGTGGCAATACAAAACTTAATCCCTCGCTATCAACTAGATATGTATGCATAAAAAATGACAATGAAATAAAGAAAGAACAGTATTTATTTGGATTTAATGGAATATTAATTCATCATCTTTAAAGTTTTCTGTATTATTAAATTTGAACATTTTCAGCAAACCTATGGTCTGGGTATTCCCTGTATAGCCCAGTACAGTGTGGACAGTGGCTGGTACAGAGCTGTTATAACAGGTACAGGAACTGAGGGGGGTTATAGTGTGGGGTGTAAGGGTGTTTTATAAAATATTGACTTACAGTTGTATAGCTCAGTACAGTGTGGACAGTGGCTGGTATAGAGCTGTTATTACAGGTACAAGAACCCCGGGGGGTTATAGTGTGGGGTGTATGGTACATCTCACAGTAAGCATTTGGATATAAATGCAGAAAGTCATTATGTGTAAAGGACTTTAATGAAAAGAAAAATGGAAAATTAAAAGCGCTTTTCTCATAAGTTCTTGAACCATGGTGTGTTCAGGCCTGTGGTGTATAGAATGGTTTTTGATATTTCACAGAAAGCTCGATATATAATTGCAGAAAGTCATCACAAAAGTATTAACAATAAGAATCTTCAAAACAGAATTCCTTTCACAGGATAACTGAATTTATTTTGAATTTATTTTTTTTTCTCATAGGTGTCAAAAGAGATGGCAAGGCAGAGGTGACATTTGTAGACTACGGTAACAATGAGACCGTCCCCCAGGAAAACCTCAAGTCCATTCCACCTCAGTTTTTGAAGCTTCCAATCCAAGGTATCCACTGTAGCTTGAGTGATGTCCATTGCTTTGAAGACAACTGGCCACAGCAGCAGGTGAAAGCCTTTGAGGAGGCCACAGCAGAGCATGTCTACACAGCCCTGTTTGATTCTTATGTGAAAAATGAAGAACTGTTCTCTGTAGAATTATTTGATGCCAATGGACAGAATTTCAACGAGCAGTTTGGCAGCAGCTGTGGAAAACTTAACAAGCGTCGCACTCCAGTGAAGTTACCCCCAGAGAGGGAAACAGTCAGGCAGCAGTCTCCTTTTGGAGGTGGATCTGGTTCTCCAGGTAGTCAGCAAGGTGGGGCAAGGTCTAGTCCAGGTGGACAAAGCTCAGGTAGGCCAGGCTCAGGTAGGCCTAGTCCAGGTAGGCCCCCATCAAATAGATCCAGTCCAGGGAGGCCCCTGTCAGGTAGACCAAGTCCAGGTGGATCAAGTTCAGGTAATTCTAGCAGGATGAGCCCAGGGAGGGGCCACCATCAAACACAAGTGCCCACAGCCAGCACTTTTGCTTCAGCATTTGTCTCCTTACCTTTGAGGGATGGTGAATTCAAAGACATGAGGGCAGTGTACACCCTGAACCCCAGTGAGTTCTACTGCCATCTTCACGAACAGGAGGAACTGATAGATCATCTAATGAATGCCTTGCAGGACAAGTACAAGACAATGCAGCACACAGAATGTACTATAGACAATCCTCAGGTGGGCCTGCCTTGTGTCGCCTGGTACCCCGAGGATAAACACTGGTATCGAGCACAGCTTAAGTCAGTGGACGACTCCATTACCACAGTTCAGTATGTAGACTTTGGGAATTGTGAGACAATCTCTGTGAATAGAATCAAGGAGCTGCTGCCACAGTTCATGGACATGCCAGCCCAGGCTGTAAAATGCAGTCTTCATAACGTCAGACCTCTGGGACGAGAATGGAACAAGCAGGCCACGGATAAGCTGGAAGAGTTGCTAGGAGAAGATACTAAGGTGGTGTCCCTTGTGTCCAAGATGCCAGATGGTGGCTACTCTGTTGAAGTCCTGGACACTAGTAAACCAGGAGATGACATGATCAATAAGGTCCTGGTTGAGCAAGGATTTGCCCAAACAGAACATGCCAGCCCTCCAAGTATGCCCTCTAAGGGAAGAGGAGGGGACAGTGGGTATAGAGAAGAGAGGAGGGGCTATGAACCACCGCCAAGAATGGTAGGAAGACAGGTTAAGTCACCTCCACGAGGAGATGTACAACCTAGAGAGGATAGAAAGCCTAGAGGACCTCATCACACTTACGGAGTGCCAAAGCCATACACAGATCTGACTTTTGATAGTGGGCAAAAAGTTGATGTTATATCTTCCTGGGTACTTAGTCCACATGAGTTTTGGGTACAGCTGGTGGAATCCCAGAATTCCCTAATGGAGTTAATGGAGGCAATAGAACAGCGATATTCTAGTTTACAAGATGCAGAAGAGGTGCTGCTCAACGTTGTCCAAGGTGCTGCTTGTGTAGCGCAATATGCTAAAGATGGCGGATGGTACAGAGGCCTAGTGCAGGGCATTAGAGGCAATCAGGTCCAGGTTTACTTTGTTGATTATGGGAACAGTGAGTTAATACCCAGAGCCAAAGTGAAGGAGACCAACCCACAGTTGCTCCAGCTACCACTCCAGGGGATCAAATGCAAGCTGAAGGGGGTGGAACCCATAGGCAGAGAATGGCTGATAGATGCTGGAGTATTACTAGAGGATCTTATTGGTGAAAGTGCCACTTGTTACATCCTTGCTAAAACCAAAGATGTTCACTTGGTGGATATACAGTCATCAGAAGGAAAAAGTGCAGCTGATGAGCTGATTGCTGCTGGTGTGGCAAAGCAGTACCATAAAGAAGGGTCGGATGCCTCCAGTCACAGGTCCAGTGGTTCTGGAGCATCTTCAGGATTTGGCAGACATCAGTCAGACAGGAGAGATGGGAGAATGGATAAGAGAAGAGAGCAGCGTTCAGGTGCCTCACCACGGCAGTCCTCCCATGGGTCCAGGTCCAGCAGTATAAGTGATGATAGCAGTAGAGGACCTCCTTTTGATACATCTGATGGATGGCAGCCCACCAGATCAGTTCAGAATCAAGGCGGAAGACGAGATGATAATAGAAGGTTTGGAGGCAGAGATGCTGGTGGTAGAGATTTTGGTGGAGGCGGGAGAGATACTGGTGGGAGAGATTTTGGTGGAGGCGGGAGAGATACTGGTGGGAGAGATGCTGGTGGGAGAGATTTTGGAGGAGGTGGGAGAGATTTTAGAGGAGGTGAAGAGCGTGGCTTTGGTGCACGACAGGGCAACAACAGAAGAGACGATGGTGGTGGTTTTCAAAGAAGACATGAGAACCGGGACAGTGGTTACCAAAGCAGGCAAGGGACGGACAGCAGATTCCAGAGAGGACAAGATAGACATGGTAGTGGTAGATTTCAAGATAGAAATGATGGAAGTGGAGGGTTTGGTGACAGGGGAAACAGAGGCGATGGTTTCAGGAAAGGTGGCGGTGAGGGCCGTTCTGGAGGACAGCCACCATCACCATCAAGAGGTAAAGGAACTTGGGACGGTAGTGGAGACATAATTATCAAACCATCCGAGGCCGAGTGGGGTGATGGAGATGATTTTCTGCCAGTTCATACAGAAACGGCTTCTCAGACCTCAGATCTAGCTTATAAAGAAACAAACCTTGGGGTGGGTGATGCCCAAGATGTTTTAGTCTCTCACATTGAGAACCCAGGGCATTTCTATGTACAGCTAAACTCCCAGGCGGCTGAGCTGGATAAACTGATGTGGGGTATAGAGGAGTATTACTCCAAACTAGGACTAGATCAAGACATATTTCCCAACCCGTCTGCTGGTAACCCATGTGCAGCCAAGTTCAGTGAGGACAACATGTGGTACAGGGCAGTTGTCACATCAGTGGTATCCCCTACCCAGGTTGATGTCCATTTTGTAGACTACGGGAATAGCGAGGTTGTTCAGACTGATAATGTGAAAAAGGTTAAGAAGGAGTATTTGAACTTGCAAGCCCAGGCTGTGAAGTGTGCTTTGTCCAGGTTTACCCCAGTGTCCCTTGCTCAGACCACGACAGAGTTTTCTAAACTTGTTGTCGGAAAAGATATAAGCTGCAAATGCATAGAAAAGAAAGGAGATACCTGCCAGGTTGAGCTGACAGTCAAAGGGAGTGGAGTCGATGTAAATGAAGAACTTGGAAAACTTTATCCATCTGAGATCTCTTCAGCTGAATTCATACAAGGGGAACCTGGTTATATCTCTCATGTTGCCTCTCCAAGTAACTTCTGTGTACAGCTCACTAAGGATGAGCCCAAGCTGAACAACTTGGTTGAAAGATTAAATGTCGAATATTCCGCCATGACAGCCGAGGAGAGATTGCTACCCAGAGTTAACGTTGGCCAACTCTGCTGTGCCAAATTCTCTGAGGATGGAGCCTGGTACCGCGCCAGCGTCACTGACGTCACCGACTCTCAGGTGGTTGTCAGGTTTATAGATTTTGGCAACAGGGATAACTTGACCCTTGATAACATCAAGGAGATGAAGGCGGAGTATGTGGACACTCCAGCCCTGGCAATACAGTGTTCACTAGCTAAGACTAACCCAGTGGGAGATGGTGGCTCCTGGTCCCAAGAGGCTTGTGCCAAGTTCCAGGAAATGACCTCAGACCAGGAAATCAAAGTGATATTCAAGTCTGAGGTGGAGCCATACAATGTCAGGGTCCTTAAAGGAGAGACTGACATAGGAAAGGAACTGGTCGCGCTTGGCTTTGCCACCGAGAAGCCAGCCTCTAGAAGAAGCTCAACTCATTCTGTAGAGATACAAGACCCCGCCACACTCTCAGGGAGGAAGATCCAACCCCCAGTGATCCCTGTGAACCAGACTGCCAAAGCCTATATCTCTCATGTCGAGACTCCCACCTGTTTCTTTGTACAGTTATCAGGTGTTGAAAAGGAGTTGGATCCTTTGATGAGTCAGTTGGAGAGCACCTGTTCAGTCCTGGGCCCAGATGAGAACAAATTGGTGTCTCCTGAGCCGGGTGTGGCTTGCTGTGCTCAGTACAGTGAAGACCAGGCCTGGTATAGAGCTGTGATAACATCCAGAGAGGGAGACATGGCAAGAGTCTGCTTTGTAGATTATGGCAACTGTGAAAGCACCAAGGTTTCGTCCCTAAAGAGTCTCAGTGCTGATTTGGCAAAGAAACCCATCATGGCTATCCGGAGCACTTTGATGCTGTCTGATGGGAGTGATTTACCTGAGGAGGTGACACAACAGCTACTGGAGAAGACCCAGGACAAGGAGTTACTTGTGACATTCCTGACTCAGTCAGAGCCATGTTTGGTTGTACTTAAAGACAGTGAAGGGAAGGACATTGATATTGGTCTTCCTGCTCCTGTGGTGACAGCTGGTGCACATGTCACAGTCCCAAAAGGTCCAGGTAGGTTAAATAACTTTGTATCATTAAGTATATTCATCGATGGTGTTTTGCCCCTTTTATACAAAAGGTTATGTGAAAACTTTGAAAATTTATTAACCATAACCTATACTTTGGATTTTAAAGTGTTTGATAAAATATCCTGCTTATAATTGCAATATAATAGAATACCGATTCCCTTTTTTTTGTTTTTTTTTTTTTTTTGTTTTTTGTTTTTTTTTTGTAAAAATGTAATATTAAACAAAAGTTAATTGATTTTAGCCTTTCCAACCTTCAAGATGCCGTCACTGGCAGAGGAGAAGAAGGAAAGTGTTTATGTGACCCACGTGAATTCTCCCAGCCAGTTCTGGTGCCAGCTTGCTAGAGGAGAAGACCAGCTCTCTGAGCTCATGACACAGATAGCGGAACACTACAACTCACTGCCGTACACAGAAATCCAGAAGAAGGTCAGTGTCCCATGTATGGCCAAGTATTCTGAAGATGGGGCATGGTACAGGGCGAAGATATTACGTCCGGGTCTTAGGAACTGTGATGTTATCTTTGTAGACTATGGCAATGTGGAGAATGTGAGCATGACGGACATACGTCCCATGGAGAAGAAATTTCTGGAGCTGGAGGTCCAAGCTGTGGAATGTGCCTTGCAGGGGGTCCGTTCCCCGCAGGGACCATGGTCCAAGGAAGCTAAAGCTCGCTTCCAAGAGATAGTTGCTGATAAAAAGCTGATAGCAGACATTGTGATGCTGGGGACGGCTGGTGAGGATAACACAGATTTAGGCTGTATGGTGAACTTGTTAGATATGGGGATCTCTGTGGCTGTGAAACTGATAGAAGAAGGATTGGCCGAGAAGACAGGCTCTCTCTCTGAAGGCTCGCCAATAAGACCAAAACCTGCCGACAGCAAAACTTTGGACATTTCTGACGATGATGTGCTGCAGGAGACTGCAGACCAACAGAAAACTGCTACTGGGGGCGCCGTTGTTGACTTTGTCGACGCAGGAAGCAAATATCAGCCTGTCATGTTAAAAGATGGCGAGAAGCGGGAGGTGTTTGTCTCCTTTGTAAGCTCACCAAGTCAGTTCTGGATACAGTTTAAGGAGCAGCAAGACCAGCTTGATCACCTGATGGAGCAACTATCTGAGCAGTACAGTGACGACACACCTGCTGTAGCGTCACAGTCCACTGGTATGCCCTGTGTGGCAAAGTTTGAAGAAGACCAGGCTTGGTATCGTGCAGTAATTCTAGAACTTAAAGACGACCAAGCACTGATCCAGTACGTGGATTATGGAAACCAAGTCCATGTTCCTTTAACTGAGGTGAAGCCAATGAAGAGTGAGTTGATGTCATTGCCGTCCCAGGCTGTGGAGTGTTTGTTGACAGGTGTGAGATCTGAAGGTACCACCTGGACCCCAGAGGCCATAGACACGTTTACAGGTGAGTTACATTTCATGATTTTGACCAACATGACATAGATTGTAGAAGATAATATATATCAAGAAATTTTAGTTTCTATGAGAAATTTTTCTCACAAAACCATAAGGGTTTTTCAATGAAATCTTTTATAATACTATGTAAAAAAAATAATTTCTAAGAAGAACTCTTATGGTGGATAATATTTATATATGTTGAACATTACTACTTTCTCTAAACCTCTTATAAGTTTTACTTAAAAAAAAATTAATTTCTCTACACAGTCCTCACGAACATTATTAGTTTTCATAAAAATACATTTCTGATGAGTCGGTTAATAGATGTTGAGTAAGTTTCCATTAGAATGACATACATGACAAGAATATTGGAACATTTCTACTGAAATTTTCTTGCTTTAAAATCTTTCAATTTCCCCCTTTGTTTCCAGAACTGACCACAGACAAGACGTTGCTGTGTGAGGTGGAGAGTGTGGGGGATGACTGGTCATGTATGGTCAAGCTACTGGACATGGGGATGTCTATAGCAGGGATGATGATAGAGGCAGGGGTGGCTGGGGATGCCCATCAGCCTCTGAACATAGCCAGAAAGACTGTGGAGTAAGTTGTGGACAGGGTCTTTGTTTTTTTAATTATTATTATTATTATTTTTAGTGAAAAGTGAGGAGTGTTGAGGTTATGTTACAAAAATTGTAGAAAATATTAAGTGATATTGATTTTGGCATACAGGCCCTAGTGAGTTACTGTGAAGATGGCTTACTTTTCTTAAGTTGTTAAATATGTGAAGATAAAGTTTTTAGTACATTAAATTTAAAGGTGAGGTATCAATGGAACTGGTACATTAAATTTAAAGGTGAAGTATCAGTGGAACTGCTTAAAACATTGGCATTTTACCTTTTTTATTTGAATCGGAAAAAAATTGCTTTTGAAAAAAAAATGTCAGAACGTTTATCTCCTAGTCATTTGTGTTCTCACTCTAGGTACACATCCCCCTTTGTTGAAGAGGGCTCCAAGCTCCAAGTGTTTGTCTCTGCCTCCACCAACCCCGCCCAGTTCTACTGCCAGCTAGCCAGCTCCTCTAATGACTTGCCCATCCTCAGGGACACCATCCAAGACCTATACTCCCAACTCTCGGAATCTCAAAATTGCCTGGAAAATCCAGCCCCAGGGAAACCCTGCGTGGCCCAGTTCAGTGAAGATGGGGGTTGGTACAGGGGTGTGGTCACTGGGGTTAGAGACGAGGGGGTGGATGTCACCTTTGTGGACTATGGCAACCATGAGTGTGTGGAGCCGAGCAAGGTGAAAGATCTACAGAGAGAAGTGTCCAGGCTCCCCATTCAGGCCATCAAGTGCAAGTTATCTGGCATCTGCCCTGTTGGAGAGAGGTGGGACCTCGACTCCATGACCAGGTTTGAAGAACTGACCTGTGACAAAAACTTGGACCTGACAGTGGTTAGCGTAGATAGAGACAGTCGTGGTAATGTGGAGTCTATATTGGTAGATCTGTATGACGGAGACCTCTCTGTGGCACAGGCTTTAATTGATGCAGGCTATGGCAAAGCAATGAAGGAGAAATCCAGTGGTGCTGGCCAAGTCTTAGATCTGGTTGCTGAAGGCAGCGAAGGTGCAAGTAAAGAGGGCAGCACCAAAGGCCCACTGCCGTGCCATGTTGATTATCTGATGGGGTCGGTTCCCAGAGCTTATCCAGACCCAGGCTCTCCCACGTCTTCTACTACGTCAGACCTTGTTGACGCCTTGATAGATAACACGCTGAAGGACGCCTGTGCTGCCATCTATGCAGGGAAACTTATTGATACAGCCGTGGAGCGTGTCTCCATTGATCTGCAGTTTAAGCTTCCTCAGTTTGAACCCGCTGAAACTGTCCAAGTCAGGTGTGTTAGCATTGAGAGTCCACACCTGTTCTGTGTCCAGCTGGTTTCAGAGGAGCTGTCCAGGCTGATGCCCAGTATCAACAGGTACTGTGATGCCCAAGCTGAGCCCACTGAGGAGGGGAAGATAGGACAGGCTTGTCTTGGGATGTCTGCCAGAGATGGACAGTGGTACAGGGGAGTAGTGGTGAAACAGCTGGGAGATACACATGAAGTAAGTTGAAGAGTTGTTTACTCTGTAATATGTCAAGCTGTCAAACTCAAACAATTAGGTATTCACAGGAAATTGAAATATAAAATGGCAAGTTGTTTACTGTAATTAATTGATATCAGTTTGAAATTTGAAATTAGTGTTTAGAAATATTACCAGAGTGAAATAAAAAAAAAATTAATAAGGTAGATGGATAAAAAGATACATAATTTGCTATATTTATTCAAGAAAGGTTGTGAACTAACAGCTTAGTGTCTGGTTGCATTATCTGTCCATGTTTTTTTATTATTATTTTGAAGGAGACTTAAGATAAATACACTTTGTATAATCCTAGGTAAAGTTTGTTGATTATGGAACCATGGAGGTTATACCTAAGAACCTGGTGTGTAACATTCCTGATGAGTTCCGAGAGTTACCAGTCCAAACTTTGCTGTGTAGGCTGTCTGGTGTATCACCACCAGGGGGACGCTGGTCAACACAGGCCATTGCTTATTTTAAGGGTAAGATAGCACAGGCCATTGCTTATTTTAAGGGTAAGATAACACAGGCCATTGCTTATTTTAAGGGTAACATAACAAC
The DNA here is from genome assembly GCF_051362555.1 of Lingula anatina. Taxonomy (NCBI): domain Eukaryota; kingdom Metazoa; phylum Brachiopoda; class Lingulata; order Lingulida; family Lingulidae; genus Lingula; species Lingula anatina. The sequence goes on along the minus strand of NC_141767.1, from coordinate 2,762,060 downwards.
TTACTTGATACTGTATCCTTTCATTATTGGTTCACGTTTGTTCAAACTATTTCTTGAAAAAAAGGAAAATGCAATCTTCTGTTTATTTCATATTATACTTAGTGGACTGTTAATTGACATCTGGTAGATCGAATAAAGCAACCATGCCTTGGGCAAAATATTGATGTGAATTTTTTGACTCAATCAGTTACCACTTAATTTATCCACTACATAGTCTTTGTTGTTTGTTTCATGATAGAACTGTGCCAGGGGAAGACCCTGATAGCCCGCGTCAGTGACACAGAGGTCAAGGACATGTACAGTGTGTACCTGTATGATCCCACTGAGGATACGACGCAGTCCATCAATCAGATGTTGACCAAAGAGGGCCACGCGGACATGGTGCCAGGGAGTGACCTGGAGCTGGACATGGAGGCAGCTTCTCTGGAGGAAAGTGGAGCAGAGGTGCTAGGTTAGCATGGAGTTATTCTCTCTCTCTCTCTCTCGTTGATTTACTGTTTGAGTATTTCAAAAGTAAAAACTCATGACTAGAAAGTAGGGAGAAAGATATTGTAAGGTCCAGGCCTGTAGCCATCAAATGCAAAACGGAGGGGGGGGGGGGGGGTACTTTTTCTGAAAAAGTGGACCTTATAACAGGCCTAGTTGACCCAACTTGGGGGAAATGATATATTACCAAGATTAAATTTTGATCCAGGGGCAAAAAGCCAAAGGGGTTACTTTGTATGAATCCGTGGACCCCCCCCCCCCCCCCCCCCCACTCCACCCTTACCAGCCTAAAGCGTCTTATATTTTCACTCAATTCTTTATAGAACAATCATTCTGTGAGGTGTCTCTGCAGAGGTTTAGCTCCCTGGGAGAACAACCTGAGGACGGTGCAGACAATGGTCAACCCAAGGAGGCGTCACGTGATCCTGTGGATGGGATGGATACCCTAGGTAAAAAGATTACTGTTAAAACTCTGTTATAAGAAACAATAGAAAGTGAAATGGTCAGATAAGTTAGAGAAGATGATTATTTATAATCATATTTTTTCAAGTCTATTAAGTAAAGCGAGAAAGTGGCCTACAAAAATGTCATCCTCGAGGAACTGGCAGTGGGTTGATTTAAGCCAGTGATTTACATAACGATGCTTCTTTTATTTCAGGTGTTACGCAACTTGCAGGTGGTTGTACAAGCACACCTATGAAAAATGAGTGCCAAAAACCAGAGGATTTGGAGGATGAATGTGAGTAGAATATAAAAGAATTGTACAATCCTTTTCTGAAATTAGTATAATATAAAAGCCCATGGCACACAATTCTAAATGAGCGTTCTTGATACATGAAAGCTGTTGTGAAATGCATTCCGTTGCATACCAACTAAAACTGAAGAATTTATTTTAGAATTTGAAGTGCAATATTTTGTGTGAATTGATACTATTCACTGGATGCATTTAACAGTTAAAATATTTCTTATTTCAGTTGAAGATGCTTTGTCTGGTGTAGCAGGCAGCACGGAAGAATAAAAGCAAATATTAATGTGTTATTTTCATGAAACCCTTTTGGTTCTTTGACTGTTTTATCTATTTCCCAAAGTGTTCGTGATAAACTTTGGGAAAACAAGGAATACGCAGCAGCTCATCACAGTGGAGACTGTTCTCTGTGGTGCTTTAGAATAGGAATGAAGTCAATTATGTATATGTTTGGCAGCAGTTTCAAGAGAGGGGATTCCGTTGTCTTTATTACACATTTGTCAGACTTCTTTATAGCAAAAAAGGCATGTAAAGAACACAGTTCTTAATCTTGTTTTGTAACATCACTGAGCCCCTTTCCAATTAAATGAAACAAAAATAAAAATTTTTCATATGACATTTAAGTACCAAATACTTGTGTGAAAAGGATTTCTTTAACAGTTAAATGTCAAGATTTTTGATTTTGTACTTCCACTGCATTATACAAACAGACTTTTTTCATTTACCTGCCATTTTCAGGGATAATATTGATGAACGGATATCATTCACAAGTGTATCTAGAATTTAGCTTGAGCTTGTAAGCTTTTCTTTCTGATAACCATTGGCAAAGACATATCTTCACAATGTCAGTCTTGTTAAGAGAAGGGTGAAGCTGTTCCACTCCTTCTGTACTGTTATAACTTTGTTGATACTGGTAAGCCTGGGCAAGTAAGTTTGCTTAAAGTGAAGGCTGTATGTGCCGATTTCCACAAATTCAGTTGTTAGTAATTTGTAGTTAGCTTTCAATAAACTTGTATTTTGGGGTATTGTGGTTTTATCCTTTTCTTTGTGTTTCGCACTTGAAGAATGCACATTTAAAAACTTGAAAGGAAAAGTGCAAGAATTTTAATCACAAGGAAAATCCCGATACCAAATCATAAATTGTGCATGATCAAAATTGCGAGGATATAAAGTTTTAAAAGTTCAAACTATTATCTTTAAATCTGGTTGGAAACAATTATAGTCAGAATTGATTGTCAGATTTATTTATTCAAATTAATCATTACATCATGGTTTGTTAAAAATAGGTCACAAGAACAGAAGGTTTTAACTCCCCTTCTCATTATATAAAATTATTCATGATGTCATGATCCAAATGTTTAATCCTATTTTGTGATTATAAAATGATATGGAAAGTGCAGTGAATAAATTCTCGAATCAGCAAACTACGTAACTGAACTGAGCAACAGTCTTAAGTTACTTTGCCCCAGGACACGATCCTTTCAATAAATGAGTCTGTTTAGCTACTGAACATCCACATTCTGAGCAGAAGCATCAGTGCTGCCATCTGTTGACTGAGTGAATGCCTCATAAACATTGGCAGCAAAGTCCTTCACTGGCTCCAGCATCAGCAACTCCTGAGAATGGAAAACGGCTTGTACAACTAAATGATGAAAATGAATAGGAAAGATGTGTTGGAGTTAAATACTATGGCTAGTTTCCAAAATGCAAATATTTACATCATGTTTAGTGTTGAAGAAACTTTTTGATTACAATCTCCCAAGATGTAACACCGTAAAACATAAATTAACTGAAGACAAAGAGGAAAATGTCTACACTGGGGCAAAAATAAACAATTACCTGTACAAAAGTGTTTGGAACATCTGCACAAACAGTGTGAATCATCCCATTCATTATTGGCACTATTTTGGCCAGAGGCATCCCAACCAAGTTTGGACTGCAAACAAAATGTCTAATTATCATTCCAGAGCAAGTAAACACAAATCTCTGAAGTGCTGTAACCAGGCTTTGCAGAGATTTGTTTAAACTTTATAATCAATATTTACTTCTAATTGTAAATCAAACAATCATGTGAAATGAGAAGACACAGGTGTATTTGAAGCATGTAGCGTGGCGCTCAGAATGTGTGATTTCTGTGCTGACATGTTCTTGATAGATGTTTTCACATCTACTTCCCTATTTGTATTTCAATAATTTGTATGATACTAACTAATGCTCTTGATTTTATATTTATTAAGTGTTTTAAAAAAACGCAAAATTTCATAATCCAGACAGACTCACTTTACGACTGACTCTCCAGATTTTGGGTCCTGTTGAAAAAACTCTGCTATCCTGTCAACAAGCCTAGAAAACCCTGTTTCCAAACACTTGTCAAGGACCAATTGGAAGTCTTTACTGGAATCAAAAATAGAGAAACTGTGATTTATAAATACACCAGTATGATGTAGTTTTTTGAGGTTTTGAGCAGACAACAAATGAAGGTTCGTTTAAGTTACTGATAACAAAAAGTATTCTAAGATATCAAATGCAAATTTGCTGAATACAATTTGATCTTCTGACATCTTCTCTGGAATGTCTGGTCACTTAAATTTGTAATATTCATATAGCACAAACCCATCTACAATATCCTGCGTCTCTTTCATCAATTTGGCCAGAATAATCTCTTCGCCATTCAAGCTACATGCCTGAAAATCAAAATATAAAACAATACTAATCACTGAAATAAAAAAAAAATAAAGGTTTTTTAAAAATATATACTTCACAGCCATAGTCAAATGCATTTTAAGTATTTCTCATTTAAATAGGAAAAAAATGACAGAAGGAAATTTTCTTACTTCTCCAATATCACAGTCTTGTGGTAAAATAAACTGACACAGCACTGAACAACCCTGGAAGCCATTCTGTGACCCCTGCTCCACAGCTTGACGAACTTGTCTGAATATCTCCTCTATATTCACCAATGTCAGTGTCTGCTTGAAAGGAATGCTAGAAACAAAGAAAACAACACTGCCGGTTATTTTAACAAAAATATAAGTAAAGTATCTTTATAAACACTATTGCGATTGTTTATTTAGTAAAGTATCACGACTTCAGTTAATAAAATGCTGTCAAATATCACAAAATAACTTAACTTTAAATAAAATCAAAATTGCACCATGGTATTTTTATCTTTTTTTCAATCCTATACAAATGGCATTTAAATCTTATGTATAACAATCACCTGCCGATGCAGCTTTGTACTGCTTTCTTTACAACTGCTGTCAAACTCATCAAACCTAAAATGAAAATTCTTTTAGGATTGACAGCACTTGGTTCTAAAATCCTGCAGAGAATAATCAAGTGAAGTCTAATAAATGTGCAAAAAGGAAATAAAAAACTATACACATTTACATAGATAACCAAAATAAGAAGATCAACTAGCATCAAAGGCTGAGAAAATAATTTTTCTTACTTATTTCACTTAATTTTACAACATGAGTTATACTGTAATTGTAAACAAAAATACCACCTAGTTACATACCTGGACCTGTTAGAAAATGGACTTTCTCCAAATATTTGTGTTGAACACTTTGAGTGGCAACAGCAAGTTGCTTGTTCTGTAAAATAAAATTTAATTAAATATACAAGGATCAAATCATTTTATAAAGAGGGGGTTGGGGGACAGATAATTGCCTTTTTGGCCAGAAAAGGTACACTCCTCATCAAAGTTTGACCTAGATCATTTCTCAAGTTGGGTCAACAAAAGGGGGAAAGAAGCCCACTCTTTCAGAAAAGTAGTCTTCTTTGAAACTGCTGTCTACAGGTCTGGTATAACTGTAAGGATGAGTCTGCATCTTAACTGATTACAGTTATCTTAATATTAATAAGATATAAACTACAGAACTGGTTAAAACACCACAATGAGAATTAACCAACTGTGTGTGTTATTTCTGACACATATATCAAAATTATTAAAGGGATAACAACTCATCATATAAGATTCAAAATTCCACTATATATATATATATATATATATATATATATATATATATATATATACACACACTGTAAACAACTCATATAAATAAATTCCACCAGACCACATGGACCTTCATGATGGCTACCCTCCAAAATAATAAATTAAGAGATTATTCCGAAAAGCACACTTCAAAAAAACTTTTGACTAACTTTGAATGTCAGAACAGATTCTTTGGCCATTAGTAAGTATGAGAACATTGTTGTTTACCAAAGAAACCCGTTTTTAACACTTTTCCCGACAAAATGAAGAGTTGTTATCCCTTTAATATTGGTTTAAACAATGAAACCTCACAGTGCCATTTCTGTCGTGAATATTATCCAGGTACATGTATCCCCCGATGATGTTGAGCTGGACACGTAGAAACACAATCATCATGGCACTCATGTACACAGACATCATAGTTCTGGTGAAGCCTGGAACATGATTAATTTTTATCTTTTTTTTTTTAATTGAAGGTTTAGAAGTTCACGCACTATTGAAAAAGGGTTAAAATATAAAATTATCATAACTGCAAGTACTGTTGATAATCTTATCTATTCAGTAGAAAATACTTATAGGGGCCATTCAAAATAGAAGATTTGAGTATCAACTGGTCCAAGACTCTAATATGGGGGACCCAACATCAAAGGAAGACTGCTTAATCCTGTTATGGTCTCTCCGCCTCTCACACGCCTCCCCACACGTCTGGTAGAATGAAACCGAGATTTAATTACTGTGCCCCTGCAGGGATGACTCATGGGAAGGCGTGTGAGAGGTGGAGAGACCATTACTGACAGGAATAAGCAGCCTTCTTTCCATGTAGGGTCTGCCATATTTGAGCCTTGGACCAATTGATACTTGGATCTTCTATTATGAATGACCCAATACTATTGTTATATTAAAATCAGAAAAATGTTAAAACACATACTTAGTATTTTTAACTCCTCCCATATCTGGACCTTGTTAGAGGGTCTAAAACATGAAAAATATTGTTTCTTTCTTTCTTTCTTTTAAACCAATGATAAAGACAGTGATACTAATAATTATTTTCTTCAATACAAATAATTACTACATTTCTTTAAAAAACAACTTTTAAACTACAACTATCAAACACTGGATTAACATATATATATATGACTTCTAAAATGTGAAGAATGCACTTAAAGTAATACTTTGATTTCAGCTGGGCTGTCAGTGCTTCTGAATCTAAAGCTTGCATCAGTGTTTCTCTCAGCTTTGGCAGCATGGACAAAACTGAAATTGAATCATTCCTTAAAATAATCAAATTTATTCTAAATATTGACCCGTATAAGAAGAGGTGATTTAGAGAATTAATTTCATCCAATGATCAATTATAAAAGATAAGTGTTTAGTCAAAAAACATTTTATGATCAACATACATATTATTCAACCAATAAATATACTTAATTATATCAAATCCAAAAATCATTTTTCCCTGAGAACTGCAAAATAAAATCAGGGATCAAGTGTTTGTGAATAAGCCCTAATACAAAAGTGGAAAGGATAGAAGAGTAACCTTAAATCCTCTTGCAGACCCTCTCAAGGCTTGTAATTCAATCTTTATTAAAAATGTGCCAGTGAAAGATACAAAGAGACTTGAACCAAAATATCTTAAAGATTTCTTTGATCAAAGAAAACGAAATATGACCCAGAGTAAACTAAAATTTACCTGTCATATTGCATGTTCTTTGGTTGCTATCAAAATGATGCTGTTTTCTATGAAAGGAAAAACATTTTATTTTGATGAAAATGTACCTGGACAAAGTAATTTACAAATATTTGCATGGGAGATTTTCCATGACTTGTACCACTGTAGCCATAATGTACGATACCTAAACTATAATAAATTAAGATTTAAAAAAATAGTCAACTTGTACTTAACTATCCCACAATATCAATGATACAGCTTTACCTATATTATCATAACTATCTCAAAGACAATAAATAAAATAAGACAATATATAACTGAGAGATCTAATTTTTCACCTGGCATATGACAAGCATTCAGCAGCCTCTTTCTCCTGAAGTTCTTCCAGTTTAGACTGGGCATACTTCCAAATAAAAACCCCACCTGTAATAAAGAAAGTGTGAAACAAATACTGTTACAATAGTCTATATAAAAGTATCAATATCAGATCTGTACTCCTGACCTATCCTGCCACAACTTAAAGCCACTCTGTGCCAGATTTAAATGATTTTTTTGGAGAAAAAGCAATTTTCTTCAACTCTTGAGTCATCCCTGCACTAGGATTTGAGGTCTTATTCAATTCTTAATTTAATAATTTAGTTCTAAATAACTGGCCAGTCATTAAGAAAGATACCTTTCCCAAACTTTAATCATTTCAACAAAATTTTAGGCTTCTTGGTAACCGTTGCTGCAAATTGCAAGAAATTACTTCACTATGCAAATGAAGTGGTGTTTTAAATTTGGAAGGGCTTTGCAGGCATTGCCTTGTTTTCACTTCATAATTTGGCCTTGTGTTGTGTATAATACAGATGTTTTGAGCTGTCATGGCTACCTGACAAGGCTGAGAAGATAATAACCACACTAAATAAGTTCAAATGAACTTTAATTCAAGTTAATGGGTTTTATTGTCTTTAAGGTCTGAATTAGGAAAGATAAGAAGCTTTCAAGGATAAAAATATGACTTTGAAGACTTTTCAAATGTGTGCAGAGTGCCTTTAACTACCAATTAAAGTTATTAAAAATTTCATGAAATAAAACTAACAAGGTGAATTTATGATACATTGTGTTTGAATGTGCAACAAACTTCAAGTGACAGGAATGGTTTGAAGTAAACTCAAGATTGCATCCTAAGATTTTATGCACACCCTGTTCTAATTTGTGGAATCTGCATTTCACCACTATTTAACTTTTGTCTCTTTGCTTACCAGGGCTGACACCTTTGTGTTTGGCAACATCATGTACCGTCTCAAGATTGTGAGAATTGTACATTTTCTAAAAGATACACAAGTTCAAATTTTCGACGGGGTTTGTTTTACAATCAATGTTTATTAAACTATGAAGCCCATGACTTCATTATGAATACCTAATGCTTATATTTAAAAAAAATTGAATAAATGTTATACCTCCGATAACAACACTAGTGAAGATGAATTTCTTCTTGTGTCGTTTGATGAAGTTCCAAACTCTTCCTAACATCTTGGGGATTTTAAGAAAAAAGATTTTTACCCCAAAGCCATCTTAAACATTAAAAATACTGATCCTGAAGCGAAGAAAATTTAAAACAGTATATTTCCCCTTAACCCGTGGGGGCAGACATCTTGGCAAGGTCACTGCCTGCACCGAAATGTGACGTCATCGGTTAGCGTGACCTAGTACATGTGGTGGAACGCGCAATGAATTTGAGAGATTTCGCACGAGGACACAGACCAGTCACGAAGAATGGGTTAACTTTTATTGGAACAAAATTAGATAACTAGCTTTTTATCTTGCAAAAACATTAGTTTGCCCAAGAAAAAGAGCTTTGAGGTTTACAAGTGATAATTAAAAACATACATTTATATTTATTTTGCAAATGCTTACGAAAAAACTAGATTGATATTTTTTCATGTATATTTGGCTTTTTATTAAATTTTATTTTATTGATAAACAATACAACCATTCAAGCTGAATTTCCGCCTTGCCCACCCTTTAATCTCCAATTTATGTTGTACCAGACGAATCCAAAGTAAATGTAACAGGGGAGCTCTTTTCATATGATTATACCTTGGTTAGTACTATGGGTTAACTAAATAAATTTGCATTGTATAGGATAGTGAGTATCAATTACAAGGTATTTTCCTTTATTCAAAGAGTTAAACTTTTTCTTTTTAATATAAATAATGCAAATAAAATTCAATTATTTTACCTGCTATATTGGACTCGTCCCATGACACGCCCAGCTCAGCGTACCGGTTGGCGGTTTACACTTACCACCATATTTCCAAGCTTTGCAGTATTTGTAGCTTCATTTTGCAGATAATATCCAACAAAAATGGCAGGTGAATGGTCCCATGGTCTCTGTGGTTGCTTCGACAACTTCGGCATTTGCATCATCACTTATTTTGTACCATGTTACACCCACGGAAAGTCTGCCGAAGCGGTGGGAGATGATTGTCTTCTGTGCGGCCTTTCACAGCTCATTCCCTTCGCAAATATCTTCTTCGCTGCACAGATTCGACAGAAAGTGAGAGAGCAAAAGGGTATAGAAGGGAGCTTCGTCAATGATATATTGATGTCCTGGTGTTGCTATCTTTGTTCACAAGTCCAGGTCGCCCAGGAAGTGCAAGGAGCAGCGCCCGGCGGACAGAGCATGGCAAGAGAATAAGATGGACAGCTCCAAAAACGGTGGCCTGGGCAAAATTAACACTCTGATTTTCCGTGTTCAAAAGGTCCTCCCCGCGGATTATCAAGCCGGTGAAACTGTTGGACTGTCAAAAGTTCGATTTCGGTTGAAATATGCTAGCTTATTCATATTTGGATATACGCAATTAGATGCTATTGGATGGAAAACAATGGACAAGATTGGAGAAAGTGAAGGAGTTGGAACTTGATCCGAGGTGACCCAATATATTTTCAAGAAACTTGTTGTTGCATGGGAATCAAAATAACGAGGGACCAAGGAATTTTGCTGATGCAGTTCGTTTGCCGCTCTGCCATGTATTCTACATGAGGAGCTTTCGCTTTCTGTACCGCTTGGAATTTTCTTTGAGGAAATGTTCCGGTAGTTTAGGAGCCACAGAACAACTCGTGAGCAGCCAGCATGTGATCGTCTTCACCCCTGGATACTTCATCATATTCAGACTTTGCACGTGAAGTGGATTAAAGCTGTAGTCAAACAGCCTCCGTATTAAACTCTGTTAAACTCTGTTGACTACAGTCAATGCCCATACTTCGCTAGTGACACATATATTCCAAATTTATTGACAATCTGGAATGGACTTGTATAGTTTTATTAGCAAAACATTGCTCAGGGTAACTTGAAAATGTTTTATGGCATATGAACTTAAATTTTAGAGATTTATTAAATACAAAGTATTCTTCAATTTTATATTCCATCATTGAAAACATACTGGGTCACAGTTCAGTTTGAATGCTTTTTGAGATGAAAATGTCCAGGTTACTTGATTGGTGTCTGTTGATGTTACAAAACGGATTTTATTACGCTATTTACTGTGTTAGTAATATTTGTCAATTGTGGATTCGCAGGGTTATGTAGCATTTCCCTAATTGCTTCCCGATCAAAACACACTGTCAAGGTGCTTCAATTAAGGAAAGATTTTAAGATTGAAAGTATGCATGCCATATATAGTAAATGCCTGATGTAGGACTCAAGGTGCAGGGCTGTAAATTTGTGCAAACTTCATTGTTCTGTCTTCCAGCTGCAAAGTGATGGAAGTTTGACTTATGTACATCTCCAGAGTGTCTTATTGTAACCTTGCCATTTAAAAGTCGACTTACTAGAAATTGCCCATTTTATACTTTGATCGTTTGGAGCAGATCACATATAAATGTATTATCATTATTTTTGTACGTGAAATCACAAAGCCTTTCAATGTTCAAGTTGTTTGTTGCCTGTATTTTCTTATTAAAATACTTAGTCTGACTACATTTGTAAAATTATTTCCTAGATTGATTTTAAGCACAAACCCCTAGTAAGAGGGAGGACAAAAAAAAGGAATAAAATATTAAAATATATTATGTTAAACAGTTCATAACAAGTCATTCACTGTGTATGCTCTATAAAAACTGAATATTTCATGATCTGAATAAACTTTGTCTTACATTTTGATTTATGTATAAAAATATGCTAGAACCTACTGATAATGTCTTGAATTTGAAAACGAGGTCACATGCAAACCCAACATTAATTTGTGCAGAGATTGGAAAGCAATGTTTCTTTGGATTGTGTAAAAATTAAATGGGAAAGGGGTAAAAGTTCATTTAATCATGCCACCGCAGGCTCATAGCCAGGGGAGTTAAAGGGTTCAAACAAACTGCCCTTCTTGCCAGAAGGTCTGCTGTGGGTAAAATGTGATTTAGGCATGTGAGGATTGGTGAAAAGTCCACTTTTTCAGAAAAAGACCCCCCCCTTTGTAATTGCTGGTTGAAATTGGGCCTGCACGAAGTACATTTGTCAGATCAGATTGGTCAAGAAGTGTGGCATATGGTATGGCACCTTAATCTCCCCCCCCCCCCCCCCCCAAATGCTATTTAGAAGTAAACTAGGTCAGTAACTGGGTGGATATGGGATATGATCATGGTGTTCTTCGGAAATATTCTATCAGATACCCAAAACAGACTTTTTCATGCCCCTCCCCCCCCCACCACCACCACCACTCGATATCTATCCAGTAAGTGAGAGCCATCTCATAATATTTTCTCTACAATTAGCATGAACTTGTTGGCATGACGACTTTCTCACTCTCTATGAAAATAAGTCTGTGGCTGATATCTCAAAAAGACTGAGTGGGGTTTTGTTCAGCTTGGACATGTAAATTTACAAACAGATACAATCTCTGCACTTCACGTGGTCAGATGCCATTCATATCTCAAATAGTTCATCATCCCAGAGTTGAACTTCCTCCAACAGGATATTATCTGATTTCCATCTTACTTTGATTAGATTTTTCATTCAGTGACACAAGATTGAAGGGAATGTTGGAAATTATCTAAAAGTGACAGCAGCGTACAATAATCTGCAATCAACTGGTGTCAGATGAGCACATAATGATGTAGAGAGAGACGTCAGCCCATCTTTCCACCCCACTGCTCATAGACCCTGTAATTTGGAGCCGTGAGGTAAACGGAACCATTGTTACTCATCCTTTCTCTTTGATCATCTCTTCTGGTGGGTGTAAAAATGTTGCCCACTCCTTTTCTACCCATCTCTGGTTGTATTTAGGGCGTGGAGCCACCTATACGACACATTAAGTAAGACCTGGAGAGCTATCAGACCTGTAGCCAGAAATTTCAAAAGGGGGGGGGGTTTCTTTATCAGAAAAAGGGGACCCTTTACCATGAAACCATCGTGTACCTAGATAAAGTTTTACCCAGAGGGAACGTTTTTTCCAGCAAGAGGGGGGGGGGGGGGGGGGGGGGTTAGAAGCCCTGAAAACCCCCACCTCCTGGCTACGGCCCTAGCTGCCCTAATCTCAAGATTTGGGACCATTATTTCAATAGCCCTCCTCTATTGGCTTTAAGCCCCAACTTTATGAAGACTTGAGTATGTCAACAAACATAAGAGTTGAGGTAATCAGTATGTATCTTTTGTCAATGGCTTACTTATTTGTTAAAGATCCTGTTTACTCAACTTCAATATCATAAAAGAATAATAACATTCTTAAGCACTTCTTATAATAAAATGTGAAAGAAACTTAATAATTTGTGTGTAGGTGTCATTCAAAATAGTTTTATATTGCTCTTAAACTCTAACTCACTTTAAAGCAATGCTACAGTGACTCTTTTATGGCATAATTTAGGAGAAAGTTGACATTTACAATGATGCATATCAGTATAATACTTTTTTTGAAAAAAAAAAAATCTTAAAAAAAATCTTGTGTCACTCGTTTCGGTGGCACAAATGGATGGAAAACTTAGGATCGAAATGCAACCCTATACAAAATCAGCTTTCCAATGTTTTATTATTATTATATTTTGGACTGTTAACAAAACTGATCATAATATTTGGCAAACTTTATTGTAATAAAGGGCTGTAAGTATGCCAACTCCACCCCCTCCTTGTAATTCAATATTCTGTTTATTGACCCATCACATCCTGGCTATAAGAGAACTGATTCATACGGCATCCATTGTTGTTCTGCCTTCAAACTGGTTATGTGCATTGATAATAGCGATTGTTCTAGTAGACTGTGATACTTGGGTGGAGTCGCAATTAATGATTATCCCAGTATTCATCGTTACAGAAGTCTGTGAACATACTAGTAGTACTGCCAACCAGTGTAGCCCCCTGGTGGCCATGTATTGTCAACTGCAAAAGGCCTGTGTTATTCAAAATCATAATCCAAAGGAGATACACATTTTTGCTTTAATTGAAATAATGCGTCCAGAGGGAGTCCACTGGAATGTCATCAGAATGGTATTACTGTATGTGTGAGGGAGTTTGGATATCTATGAGCACCACATGCACCCACTTAGCCATATCAATTGAAGGTGGGGCAAGATAAGCCATTACTAGTAATAATTAATTGCTGAAAACAATTCAAAGGCCAAGAAAAACAATTGGAATAACAGGTTTTCAAAAGTCTTCCGTATAATGACATTTTCAATCAATTGTCTTCCATTTTAATATATGGTGTGGAAACATCAGCGGATTATCCAATTCGCATTAAATTAATCTGCAATGCATGAAGCCATATCATTTCTTCCCGTGCCTGGCTTGGGCAAGTTTCTCTTTCCTTTTCTTCACATGCTTTGGAATTTTGTTTTGACGTTTTTCTCTCTTTTCTTCTTTTACTGCTTGCTTTCTAGCCTGAAAAGGGTAAAGTCAACAATTAAGTTAAGATAGTTGAACAGTCAAAGCCATAATACCATTTAAAAAAAAGGAAAACAAGGCAGCAAAGCTGTCAAATGTACAGACAAAAAGCAGGAAATAACTATGCACAAAATAGGCTACTGTCAATTCTGATGCAAAAGTACATTATGTTAAACTGCAAATTCAACATCAAATTTTAATTATGCTCAACAGGTAATACCAATGTAAGTAAAATGTGTAACAAGCATAAGGCTTCAGGCCAATGGCAGTTCAAGTTCACACTTTGAAAATGTATAACTTCCAGAAAAAGAAGCCAATTAGACTGCTTTTCCAACTCAGGCTGCATTTTAGTCCTGTATTTCTTTTCTGAACATTTGGCAATCATCAGTAACATGGTTTTCCCATAATGGTCATCATGGCAGCAGCATCCAAAATTGTGTTTTCTTCTATTCTGATGCAATATTACATAGTGGTTAACAGCATAATGACCGTCAATTTTTAATAATAAAATATATGTATCATGGATTTTCGGAAAATATGACTAGCATGGGTCTTCAAGCCCATGGAACTTCAAAGTCACACCTTGAAAATGCCAATATGTGAAAAATTAAATTTTCACAAAAAAAAAAACTGTTTAACTAGCAGAAAGAATTACCAAACAGACTGCATTGCCTACTGAAGCTGTATGTTAGTCCCATGTTTCTTTCCTGTAAGTTTGAGAACAGTAAGTGACATGATTTTTCTTAAATGGTAATCATGGGAGCAGTGCCCAAAATATTTTTTTTCCAAATTTTGATGCAATATTACATAACGTTTAACAGCATAATGACCATCAATTTTTAATAATAAAATATTAGTATTATGGATATTCAGAAAATGTGACTAGCAAAGGTCTTCAGGCCCATGGAACTTCAAAGTCACAACTTGAAAATGCCAAAATGTAAACAAGACAGCACTGTTCTGAAATGTTTTTTTTTTTTTCCATTTTTACACTTTTTTAACATAAAACAAAATTAACAGTTTACTGCCATTTTTATGTGATCAACTAAGAAAATTGATTAGAAGTGAAAAATATCAATAAAACGGTGTCAAATGTCCAATTTCCTCCATTCTGAGTTTCTGAACATAGTGAATGATTGAATCTTACAAACTGCAATGATATGAGTTTATTTCCATTTTTGAAACTTTATTACACAATACACGATAACAAGTTTACCATCATTTTTACAAAATCAACTAACAATGTTGTAAAGATGCAGGAAATGTCAAACAAACACTTTTACTTATCTTATTAATTAAATAATGAAACTGTTAACATGCCTAAAAATTGAATCTGAGGAAATGTGAAACAAGACAGCACTATTCTGAAATGGGTTTATTTCCATTTTTAACACTTTTTTTAAAATAAAACAAAATTAACAGTTTACTGCCATTTTTATAAGATCAACTAAGAAAATTGATGAGATGTGAAAAATATCAATAGAACAGTGTCAAATGTCCAATTTCCTCCATTCTGAGTTTCTGAACATAGTGAATGATTGAATCTTACAAACTGCAATGATATGAGTTTATTTCCATATTTGACACCTTATTACACAATACACGATTACAAGTTAACCATCATTTTTACGTAATCAACTAACAATGTTGTAAAGATGCAGGAAATGTCAAACAAACACTTTTAAGTATCTTATTAATTAAATAATGAGACTGTTAACATGCCTAAGAATTGAATCTGAGGAAATGTGAAAAAACAGCATAACTTATAAAATAATGGTCTGATTATGCTGATTTTCGAACTTGACCTGCGTTTTAGTAAGATTGATTACTCCTGTGAGTTTCATGACAACAGGCCTATGGGTTTTCCTTGAAATGTGTTAACAGTGTTGCATATATGCTGAAAAGTGAAAAAACAGCATAACTACTAAAATAGTGGCCCGATCATGCCGATTTTCGAACTTGACCTGCGTTTTAGTAAGATTGATTACTCCTGTGAGTTTCATGACAACAGGCCTATGGGTTTTCCTTGAAATGTGTTAACAGTGTTGCATATATGCTGAAAAGTGAAAAAACAGCATAACTACTAAAACAGTGGCCCGATCATGCCGATTTTCGAACTTGATCTGCGTTTTAGTAAGATTGATTACTCCTGTGAGTTTCATGACAACAGGCCCATCAGTTTTCCTTGAAATGTGTTAACAGTGTTGCATATATGCTGAAAAGTGAAAAAACAGCATAAATTCTACAATAATGGCCCGATCATGCTGATTTTCAAACTTGACCTGTGTTTTATGAATATTCATCAGCTCTGTAAATATAAAGACAAAAAGTAAAACTGTCTTCCACTTATGGTGTTAACGCTGAAAGTGCACGGCGACGGCGACATGATCGGCGACGGCGACGACAGACGCAGGTGATGGCAATATGTACAGACACATCTGTGTCTGTACATAAAAAAACCTACAATTCACTATTTGACAGTCATGATCCAATCACAAGTACTTTGTTATCTTAAGCATGGGACTATCAGATAAATATTATATCCTATCTTACAACACGAGTTATATCAATAATATAAAAGCCAAATTATCACCTATATCCACAATTAATAACCTGCATCATGATCAAGTAATCCCCAACCATCCTTGAACTGTGTACTTTGTTATCACAACAAACCATGCAACAAATAAGTCAACTATACCTTTATCTACTGTGAATGACACGGTTCTGTTTATTTTGAACAGGAAGAGAGATCAGGAAGAGAGATCCTCCTCCCCCCTCTCTCCCTTCATACCTGCACTATGTTCTTTGATATCACAATTAATAGACTATCCACAATTAATTGACCATTCACAAATATGTCCCTTAATTCTACCATCCTTTACCTTATCAACAATGACATATAGTTTTATTTGTATTAAACAGAAAGAGCCCCCCCTCCCCCACCCCCAGCCAAACCCCCCACCTTTACTACAACCCAATGAAAAAGAAGAGGTAAATTAAGGTGGGAATAACCTGAAGATCATGCAGGTATTATACATTTAGACTGAAGCTAGTGAGTTGCCTAAAAAATATTGCTGTCCCTCACACCAGATGAAGTTCAAATGAGAATATTAGGCATAATGTCCAAGGTTAGGTTGGGAGGCTGGCTTGGGTGGGTGGGGGGGGGGGGGGGTGGGGGGGGGGGGGGAGGGGTTCTTTTTCGGTGTGAAATTAAGAACCACCCTAATATGACCAAAAAAGGTCCACATTGAATCAAAATTTGATCCAGTTTCTATATTATTACTCAGGCTGAGTGAATTATTACACCCCCTCCCCGAAATTGCCTGAATTGTTGTCATGAGGGTCCTCTATTTAGTCACACAGCACAACAACACTGACACTCAGACAGAAGCAATTACAAATACATTACTGATAGTGCACGGCCCAGTCCACATGAATATACTGCTTGCAAAAATTCAATTTTGTCAACAGGGCTGACTTCAGCCAACTAAAGTGAAAACACTCAAAAACAACTTACACATTTCACAAAAATGTTTTGGCAAACTGACATTTGTAAAATGAAAACTGACATAATTCAAGTTGGATTCAATCAGGAAGTATGGGGATTTCAAAATGAATCCTCAGCAATGGATTAATCTTAAGCAATACAAAATTGTGCAAAAGAAAAAAAAAAGATTATGTAATTACTCTTACTATGCTGTATGGTAACTGTGTAGTTACAAATAATATTGTAATTTATTAGTTTACTTTGTAGTACTGCTGTGTCCACATTATATAATACTGAAGTGATATGATCTTTAAATTACGTTGGACATGGACTTCACAGTATGAGAACCCACACTTGTGTTAACAATAGTATTTGGTTCTCAATATAAATATTATTATTATTATTTTCATTATTATCTTTATGTTAAAACAGTTTGGTGGATTCTTCTAAACACTTTGTGTAAACTATGTATGCTTACTATCACTACAGACTGTCAGCCCTGGATATTTATTTGTACAGTATCAACAGCAAAGTGTTTAACTTGCCAACTCCTACACATCAATTTATATCCCTTATCTTAATCTTATTGTAGTACAGTAGAGAGCATGGGATTTTTAGTCTGAAATCTTCCTACTTTTAACCTGGTTTTTTGTTACACTCTTTTTGAATAATGGATTTGAAACCCTTCTCAGAACACTGGCTTTCATGCAAAGTGAAATAAATGCATGAATAATATATGAATAAATGTTTGAAGTTCAAATCACTTTCAAAACTCAAAGATATGATGATTCAAAGGGTATAAAAACTAGAGGATCAGAGAGGCGATACCGCCTCCGAATATTGTACCACCAGCTGGAGCAAGCGCATTCGTATAGACCCCCACATACACAAAATAAGGGACACAGCCACCAGTTTTGTGCTTGACAAGCTGTAAAAATGCAATCAACAAGAATTTTTAAACTATTGCAAAAAATATATATGGTACAATCAAATTTAAGTTCTTCATAAGGTAGGTCAAGGGTCAATTTCAAGGTCACAGTAAATTGCCAGTATATGACTTCCTATTCAAGTTCAAGAGTAACTATGGACCTATCTCTGTCAAGTTTGAAGTTAAAAGAGAAAGAAATTAGCAGAGTTCAGTTCATGATAAAAAGTAGGTAAAAGGTCAATTTCAAGGTCACACTTAGATTGCCAGTATAGGACTTCCTATTCAACATCAATAGTAACTATGGACCTATCTCAGCCAGTTTTGGAGATAAAAGGGAAGCAAAATTTGCAAAATTCAGTTCATGGTGAAAAGTAGGTCAAAGGTCAATTTCAAGGTCACATTTAGATTGCCAGTATATGATTTCTATTCAAGTTCAATAGTAACTATGGACCTATCTCTGCCAGTTTTGGAGATAAAGCAAAATTTGCAAAGTTCAGTTCATGGTGAAAAGTAGGTCAAAGGTCAATTTCAAGGTCACATATAGATTGCCAGTATATGACTTCCTATTCAAGTTCAATAGTAACTATGGACCTATCTCTGCCAGTTTTGGAGATAAAAGGGAAGCAAAATTTGCAAAATTCAGTTCATGGTGAAAAGTAGGTCAAAGGTCAATTTCAAGGTCACATTTAGATTGCCAGTATATGACTTCCTATTCAAGTTCAATAGTAACTATGGACCTATCTCTGCCAGTTTTGGAGATAAAGCAAAATTTGCAAAGTTCAGTTCATGGTGAAAAGTAGGTCAAAGGTCAATTTTGAGGTCACATTTAGATTGCCAGTATATGACTTCCTATTCAAGTTCAATAGTAACTACGGACCTATCTCAGCCAGTTTTGGAGATAAAAGGAAAGCAAAATTTGCAAAATTCAGTTCATGGTGTAAAGTAGGTCAAAGGTCAATTTTAAGGTCACATTTAGATTGCCAGTATATGACTTCCTTTTCAAGTTCAATAGTAACTATGGACCTATCTCTGCCAGTTTTGGAGATAAAAGGGAAGAAAAGTTTGCAAAGTTCAGTTCATGGTGAAAAGTAGGTCAAAGGTCAATTTCAAGGTCACATTTAGATTGCCAGTATATGACTTCCTATTCAAGTTCAATAGTAACTATGGACCTATCTCTGCCAGTTTTGGAGATAAAAGGGAAGCAAAATTTGCAAAGTTCAGTTCATGGTGAAAAGTAGGTCAAAGGTCAATTTTAAGGTCACATCTAGATTGCCACTATATGACTTCCTATTCAACTTCAATAGTAACTATGGACCTATCTCAGCCAGTTTTGGAGATAAAAGGAAAGCAAAATTTGCAAAATTCAGTTCATGGTGTAAAGTAGGTCAAAGGTCAATTTTAAGGTCACATTTAGATTGCCAGTATATGACTTCCTATTCAACTTCAATAGTAACTATGGACCTATCTCTGCCAGTTTTGGAGATAAAAGGGAAGAAAAATTTGCAAAGTTCAGTTCATGGTGAAAAGTAGGTCAAAGGTCAATTTTAAGGTCACATTTAGATTGCCAGTATGACTTCCTATTCAAGTTCAATAGTAACTACGGACCTATCTCAGCCAGTTTTGGAGATAAAAGGAAAGCAAAATTTGCAAAATTCAGTTCATGGTGAAAAGTAGGTCAAAGGTCAATTTCAAGGTCACATATAGATTGCCATTATATGACTTCCTATTCAAGTTCAATAGTAACTATGGACCTATCTCTGCCAGTTTTGGAGATAAAAGGGAAGAAAAATTTGCAAAGTTCAGTTCATGGTGAAAAGTAGGTCAAAGGTCAATTTCAAGGTCATAGTAAGATTGCCAGTATATGACTTCCTATTCAACTTCAATAGTAACTATGGACCTA
Source organism: Lingula anatina (assembly GCF_051362555.1). Taxonomy (NCBI): domain Eukaryota; kingdom Metazoa; phylum Brachiopoda; class Lingulata; order Lingulida; family Lingulidae; genus Lingula; species Lingula anatina. The sequence goes on along the minus strand of NC_141767.1, from coordinate 2,741,995 downwards.
TCTCTGCCAGTTTTGGAGATATAAGGGACTAAATGTTATAATTTTGGAGTTACCATAATGTGCCTTAAATTTCGTACAGAAAAAATTAATTAAAATAAAGAAAATGTCATTTTGGTCAAAATTCTTGAAATAGGAGGTGCTCTGAAGTTTCAGAAGTTCAAATTTGATGAAATAATGTCATTTTTGAACACAAGTTGTCTGCTTTGCCAAGCCTTATGTTTTATTTTTCCAGAGTTCAAAATTTATTATCCATTACCGTACTGCACATTTTGCTTTTACCACCAATATGTGCTTTTTGATACAGCGTAACTCGAAAACCGTATGGAATACAAAAAAACCGAGACCACCTCCAGTGTTGGGCTTTACATGCTCTACAAAATGCAAAAAAGAATGGGTTTCTAGCATTAACGGTTCCCGAATTAGAGACAGTTTTCAGTTTCGGTATCTTATGGCCGCTACTCCCGTGAAAATGCACCGATTGACCCCAAATTCATGGAGATGAAAGATGACCTGAAGGGTAACACTTTCCAATAATATTATTGGTTAAGTCTGTGTGGTGTCTGAATAACAGGGCAAAAAAATTTTTTTTCGTAAAAAATTTCATTTTTTTGAAAATTTTGGCCCATTTGACCTTGAAATAAAGGTCAAAGGTCAAATCCAAGGGTATATTTGAAATCTACACATATGACTTTTGGAAAGCCGTCTATAGAAATTTTTCCCATAACCCCTTCCGTAGGGTAGATAATTAGCATTTAATTTTGCCATTTTTAGACAAGGGTGCATTGCAATGAGTGCCACACCCAGACCCCAATACCGACAAAGCCCAAATTTTACGTGGAACGAGTTGAGATTATAGGTGACCTAAATCCATGAGATGGGTACGGGGGCCCTTATCGTCTAGGAGGAGAAGCGGTAACGGTAGCCATCCGGCGGAGCCAACGGAGCCGGCGGAACGATCCGGACGGGACCGAAACCATGTGTACCGCCAGCGCTAACGCTGGTGGTACAATGACCACAAGTATTTCAGCATAGAGCCAGTAATTTGCACGATGGTGTATTTGATGAATGTAACGTTTCAATTATTCTCATGCCACCTCCATTTTTAATAATTCCATTTCCGCTATTTCTAAAATAATTCTCATTATTCAAATACTTTTTGAAAAAATAACTTTGCTAAACAAACTCGATCAGAACTTGCTGGTTATCATTCTTATCAATTACCAGCTGTACCTGTTTCGGTACACTGGTATATATCTATTGGTATTTTGGCATGACACATTTTCCATCAAAGTTTTCCATTACCAAGCTAAATGAAGACTCGTCAATTCTTACCCACCCACAGTGAACCCGACAGGTTAGATAATATTATAAACAATCCTAACCTAATACCTTAGGTATCATTACATGTAAATCTCCTTGCCCTTCTATTGATATGTTACATATGATACAGGTAACTAATAAAAGCTATCACACAGCTAAATTTGCTCAATTTACAACAAGAAATGGCATATTTCCATGTAAATGTATCACATTTCAATGCATTATATTATAAATAGTTTCATAAAAGACAACATTCCTGAACTGGTTATAACACTGCGTACATAACTCAGCAGAAAGTGACTATTTTTAGTCAGAAAAGAAACTTATTTAGATTTTTGACTGCAGGCACACGTTCCTTCTGGTAAAATAATTAACTTAAAATACTTCCTGGTATACATGTGTTAAATTTTTATCTCTTAGAATGCAACAGTGAATACTAAGTGCAGCTGTAACAATAAGGCTTCGTTCACATGGAATGTCTATTTTCTAAAAATCTATTTTCTATTTGCGCTATCTTATGATCACAGTCTGTACACTGAATATCCCGCCGCGTAATTACTGGCAGCGCGAGCCAGTTACTTATAGTAACTTATAGTAACTGGCTTGTGCTGCCAGTAATTACGCCGCGGGATATTCAGGGCACAGACCGTGATCATAAGACATACCGCGAATAGAAAATAGAATTTAGAAAATAGACATTGCATGTGAATGAAGCCTAAGTGGAAAATTTTGTTTAAAGGGATAAAAACTGTTCGTTTTGGCTCAGAAATGAATTTTCCTGGAGTAAACAGCAATTTCCCCATACTTACCAATGGTTAACGAATCCATTTCTACATTCAAAGTTAGTCAGTTTTTTTTTCTAAAAGGTTTGTTTTTGTTTTATAATAATCTCTTAAGAGACTATAACAGAGCATAGCCATCTCTGCTGTTTTTTGTGGTAAAACATAAAAATTTTATATTTCTATGAGTTGTTTACAGTGTTTTTATTATGAAAAATAGATCTCATACAAAGAGTTATTATCCCTTCAACCAGAAGGAAACTCACCTTGTCCCAGGTTAAATAATCAATACAGAGAAATAAATTAGGCATACCAGTAAAATTTCTAGTCAGAACTCACCTTACGACTGGAGGGTGACTCATCCCGAGGCCTTAAGGTACTGAGCTTTTGTGGCCGACTTTCATCATCACTATCTTCCTCTTCCTCTTCTTCATCATCTGCTTTTTCATCAGAGCTTTCCTCTCCTGCAGAATTTAAGGACTCTGTGGTTCTTCTTTGCTGAGACTTCTCAAGCAAAATTGGCAACTGTAATTGTAAAACATTTTTTAAAATACAAAATTATACATCATTGCAAGATACCAAATATATTTCATTCATTTTTAAGAAGAAAAATGTTGATACACATTTTAAGGATCAGATCTTCTGTACTGACATTTGCCCTTAAACAATCACAGGAATTTTGATCAGTTGTAATCAAGCTTTCTGAACATTAAGTATTCATCATGTATGCGGGGTGTTCAAGAAGTCATAAAAGTTTTGACAGAGAATTATTAATATACTTTGGTAAATTTACCTTAACTCATTTATAGCTTGAGGCATGGCATTCCTTCACACCTCCCTCCCTCCCAGTTCACCATAGCACAGGCTGTACACCTAACTTGTACCTCCTTAATTTAGCCTTGACCACAGCAATAACTCACTGCCAAAAATATACCCACATGTAATATACACTACTGGACAAACCTGGTATACATTCCTTCATTACCTAACTTAAATTTATAGAGCAGTGTAAGCCAAGGTGGGATGTACACCTCCAGCAGTTAGAGTACCTGCTACATAAAGAACCTGTTCAGAGTGAGTTAAGTCGCAATAACTAGTGTGCACTAACTCTGCAGGGACTCTTGCTGATTGCAATCAGATTAACAGACTTACATGCCTCCTCCTGGTGAGAAGCTGCTGATTATATGAATACACTGGAAGCAAGTAAAGAGGAGGCAAATGAAACCTTACACATTGTAAACAGCCCCTAATACTAGAAGTGAGGAACAGGAATTAACTAGAAATACTGCACATATTCATCATCATCATCATCATCATCATCAAGAACAGTTGGGTTGGTGCCAACCTGCCATGACCCCCCTCACGAAAACTCTCCACTGGTCACGGTTCTGTGCCATTCTGTCTGCTTGAACCATGGACTCACACAGATCCGTTAGATCATCGCTGTATCCTGTTTTAGATACTACACATATTAGGCCTAACCATAATGGTAATTCTGTTTATAAGCTGATACAAAAACATAACAACTATGAAACAGAACATTTTTGAATGCAGCCACAATTTATAAAGCACAGTATGAGATCTCCCTTTTCTTAGCTATTATGTGGATGTTTTGCAATGATGTTTTTTCTTAACAATAAAGTATGTCGATTTTTTTCCATATAATGAATGGTGAACTGTACATTTTTTAAAAAGAGGACAAGCTGGTATGAATGCCATATCAACCACTGATTGGTAAAAATAATGTTCAAATATTCTAAATTCTTTTTGCTATTTTGATATAGGGCTTATGATTATATATATATATATATATATATATATATATATATATATATATATATATATATATATATATCCACCTTTGTTTGGTACAACAATGGCTCTGGGTTAAGCAATATTATGCAGTATATCAATATTGTTTCCTGACACAAGCCCCCATATATTAGAAATATAATAGATTACTGACAAGCACAGTGGTACTTATCAAACTGCAAACTTAATTTATCATGGTGTATTACCCATCACGTTAAACTGTGCTAGCTAGCTGTCCATATTTTGGTACATACACATTAAATAAATGGAAATAATGGCAGAGAAAGGACCAATCAATCACCAAAAAGTTTTTAAAAATTATTAATAAAATAATCATTAATAATTTTTTTTTAATGTTTGATTTACAACTAGGAGAATGGACAGCTTATCAAATTTTGTACAACATCAATATATAGTATGACTAAGCTGAAATGATTAATTCTCTTAAATATGACAAAAACAATATCACAAGCACCAAATTATGATAATGTTAGTAACTCTAATCATACGACCTACCAATGAATAGACGAGTAGAGTGGTACCTTATATTTTTCTATAATGGGAAATCACCATGGACTGTAATAATTACACCGGCTAGTGACTTTATAGACTGCTATTAAAAGCTATTAGTGTTTCTCTTCTGGCTGGGGTAATGATGTTCATTAACAATACATGTACATGAAATGTACTGGTGATTCCAGTGCGTTATACACTGACACTGTATCTTCTGATGTACTGGCAGTCACAGAGTCGCCCTCTTTACAGCGACGTACATTGTAAAAAAAAAGAAAGAAAAAAAAAAAAAGAAAATGTATTACCTAACATAATCACAATAGGTTTGTGTGATGGAACACATCTTTTCAAGCAAGCCATGCTGTGTTACATTTCATATTCATTCACCAATTTTTTTTTTTTTTTTGCTTTGATCACTATTATGAGTTATGCTGGTAGCAATCGCATTTTTCTTCCAGGCACATAGTACTGAAGTTTTTGAGGTTACAAATTAATTTTCGCAGGGTGAGTTTTAGTGAAAGGAATAATACAAAAAATTGATCATCTTGACTCCAATACCATTACTTTTATCATAATGCCAAGATATCTGATATGCAAAACAAATAATGAAAAGTTTTTTTTGCCTTAAAATGATTGTGTAACCCACTTCTTTTCCACTCTGAATACATCTAATACATCAGCTTGGCAGAAATTACTTGGCCCAGAAACACTGCTTTTATATGGCTACGTAAATAATTCACAGAGAGAACCTCTTAATGAAACAGACATTTCACAACATTTGAGAGGGTTATTATTCTTTAGAACATTTATTAACTTAAAAAACAAAACAAAACAGCTAAATCAACACATTCACCAAGCAGGAACTCTTAATGCTACTACTAAAACACGTCATACTTGTATACTGTAGTTTCCAAAAACTGCATAGTTTATAATGAGGGCAATAGGTAGGGGAGTTTAAGGGTCCAAAAGGACCACCCTTTTGGCTGGAAAAGGTTAAGAATGAATCAAAATCTGATCTAGATTCTATGCCATTTTTCAACATGTTCAGCAAGGGGGTGAAAAGGACAGGTACAATCTTTTTTCAGAAAAAAAACCCCTTCATTTGAACCTGATGGCTACAGTCCTGATAATTCTACGACAAGCAATGTCCCCAGCACTTGGAGTGAAAAATGAGAACCTGTTAGAGATGAGATAATATGTGAGAGCCCCGCCTGCCTAGCCAATGATGGTACTTATTATGGACAAAAAGTAGCCTTAGGCAGTCATCAGTAGAGTAATATGTGTCTAGACTTGGACATGCTATTTTTATGACATATGTGCCTGGTCACTCTTCAGTCTTCATTAAAATATGAATACGCTGCAGTTCAATCCCTCTATGCATAACTGACAGTATTTGTATTCTTTACAAAAAAAACTACAGTCTATTCAATGACAAATGGTGAGCTATTTGGTTACTGTTTGCTGAATTGGTCTGAACTCAGAGAGCTTTACTTTAAGAGAGACACCACTTTGTCTCATGGCCAATAACAACTGGCAGATATTATCAAATTGATTTTTTAAAATTATTTTATTATTTCATATTTTTAATTATTTACAAACAGACTAAGATGCACATGGGCTTTTAACTTTTTATCCAGCTTTTGGTGCACTCTCTGAATTAATAATGCCCAAAGTCATATAAAAAAAGACAGAAGATAAATACATGGTGCAAAAAGGGTGTATGTGTTTAAACAAATGGTAAAAAAATCAACAGTATAAATTGTTTGCCCATGGAGTCAATATTAGCTAAGTTGCAACCTAATCTCTAAATCATTTCTCTGTGAACTCTTCTCTGGCAATATTAATACTATCTGTAAACATGGCAACAAATCACAATTATACTGTGATCAGTCAAAAATCAGTTTTTTATGTTTATGCCACAACCTTGAAGAAACATAAATACAATCATCAGGTTGTTGATTCTAATCACTCAGAACTGTGCTGCAACTCAGGCCATGGCTACTCTGCCTTCAGGAGGCTTTTTGTTCTAATTAATTAATGTCATAAGTGCAGCATGCATTATTTCTTACCTGTTGAGCACCTGACAAATCTGGCTTCAGTCCAGTCACTGTCTGGTATAAAATCTGAAATACCAAAGATAAGATTATCAGTAAGTTATACAAAGCTGCAGAACTGTAGTGATGAAATAATCAAACCATGCCATGACATATTTTTGTGTCATAAAAAAAAAACAAAATTGTGAGGAATTGCTTTTATATCTCAAATGAAATAATATAGTTAATAACCGATAAAGGAACATATGAGGTAAGTGGAAATCCTAATGAAGCCATATTCATCCCATGATATACCAGGTCTGTTTCACTCCAACCTACGCATTTTTTGAATACTCCAAAATGATGGATCTGCACTTATCATCCATTCTTTTGAGAGTTAGCTACTTGTCTGAGCAAACAATGTCAATCAATACTGGCAACAAAACCTCCAGACAACGTGTATCAGCAAATGTCAAGTTCATGCCACACAGTATGAGCTCACTGGTCTAAAGCATAGGGTATTATGTTGACCTTACACACTGGAGCTCACTGGTCTACAGCATAGGGTATTATGTTGACCTTACACACTGGAGCTCACTGGTCTACAGCATAGGGTATTATGTTGACCTTACACACTGGAGCTCACTGGTCTACAGCATAGGGTATTATGTTGACCTTACACACTGGAGCTCACTGGTCTACAGCATAGGGTATTATGTTGACCTTACACACTGGAGGGCACTGGTCTACAGCAAGTTGACCTTGCACCATACTAGTATGATATTCAGATCAGCCTTGTATTGGTAATTTACAGTGTGTGTGTAAATGTGTGTGTATGTGTACATATGAGTGCGTGCATGTGAGTGTGTGCATATGGATAAAACACAAATGGTAAAATACAGTCAACATATAAGTGGTAAAGAAAAATGGAATGCACCACCTTATATAATTGCTTCAGAAAATGTATAAACTCATTTTGATCACTCCTCTCCTGAGACAGTCTCTCTCAAACTACAACTAAACTGAATGGATCAGTGTAAATACTCTGAGTAATGTACCAGACAGATGACTTTAAAAGGTCTTCAATGCTACCAGCAGACTATTATGAGACATTGGCAAACTGACTTCAATTTCCAGATGAGGGCATCAGTCAATCTGTTATTTAAGGCTGAGGCATCATTCATATTCAAACACCTCAAAAAAACTGTGTTGTCTGTCCCAAGAGTTAAAGCACATTAACGGCGAAATTATTAAGAAAATATCAGTGGTCATATGTATGTAATAACAGAAAGTAAAAAAAAAAAAACAAGTACAGCAAATAATTGTTTTCTTGCAACATTTTTTTGAGGTAGAAAGAAAAATGGATGTAGAAAGTGCTTAGTGTTTTTTTTTCTTTATTGCTAGACTTAACCATGCAATTGAGCCTGAATTGAAAATTATTTCTTTGAATTTTACTAGATATCTTTTAAAATGCCACTTATATTGCTAAAACCTCACCTGGCTTACATCTCCTTCTTTTGCCTTGTGAATATCTCCCTCAAAATCGATCACATCATCTAATGTCCTTGGAATAAAAGCTCTCTTGAATACCTAGAGATAAACGATGCTGACAATAAAATCTCAGAGCAATAAAACTTCAAAGCAATCAGAAAATCAATTTAACTCAATTGTAAATCAGTTTCATTTACAACTGCTATGCCACTGAAAGTTGTTGGCTCTGATCAATATCAAAATTGTATTGTGAATTACATAAATATATCTATATATTCATACTTTAAATGATAAATCTCTTTAATACTAGTCAGAAAAAAAAAACAACTTATACCAAGAAGTAAAAAAAAAAAATAATAATAATAATAACAATTAAATGAAAAAAAATAAATATTACAAAATAATTTGAATACTTTAAAGGCTAACTATAAGAGCATTTTTTCCTTTAAAATAAAGCCAGGTCTATCTAGATAATAAATGAGGATAAATTTTTTGAAAAATGACATTACCTCTTCTTCAACTTTCTCCTGTTCTGTCACATCTTCTACTGTTCTGTTAGCAGATACCTCCATTGCTCGTTCCAGGTACTGGTCAATATTTTCTTTGCATATTGTTATGTCAGTGACAAAGTCAAATAATTCTTTTAATGTCATGGTGCAGACCCCTTTCCTCCTGAAGAATTCTAAAAAATAACAATGTAGTCATATATAAAACTAAAGAGCTGTTCATCCCTCTTGCTCTATATCAAGTATTTTAATCAATCATATATCACTTTCTCAAAAGAATTATCTAAAACCTGTTCAATCTACTTCCAAAATTATTTTTCCAGCTTGATAAGCAACTTCAAGCAAGGAGCAATTATACTAGCAAGTACCAATTTGAAAAAAAAAATGAAAAAGGAGGGAAAATGTAATATTAAAAACAAAATGCTATATTTAAGAGGGGTAACGAACCTGTAACATTGTTGCAATCTTTCCTGAGGAACTCCAAGGCATGAGGGTGATCATGTTCCACAGACTGAGACACATCTATCACATACACTTGACCTTTATGATACAACATATTAAATTCACTGAGGTCAGCATGAACCAGCCTGCACTCCTGGTATAGTGTTCTGATCAGCTGTATACTCTGTAGATATAACTCACGAGCCTTGCTTTCAGATATGTCTGCATCTTTTAACCTGGGAGCAGGCCTGGAATTTTACATATATAAAATATACAATATAACAAAATCTATAAGATTATAATCAAATTATTATAAAGTTTATATTAATATCCAAAAACACAATTTTTTTCAAATAAGAGTTTCCAACTTGACTCCTTCCAAATGTAAATCAAAAGACAAATTCAATAAATAAAAATTTCATAACAGTTACTGCAAATGCCTAATTAAACTGTGAGAACAGCCTGAGAGGAAAGAATAACAACTGAAGCTTTATTTCTACTAAAAGAAACTAATCATACTATCATTCACCTACCATCCATTATCACCAATAAAACTCATGACCAGAACATGACTTCTCAGTAAGAAAGGCTCAGGACACGGCAAACCTGACTGGTGGATTCTGTATAGAAAATAAACTACGTGGTAAAAATGGAGAAAGACCATCTGTACAAAGATCACACTCACAAAATATTAGCAATATGAAGAAATCTGGTGAGAATGTACAAAACAGAAGCATGTAAGATGAAGAAAAATATTAACTCCAAGCAAATTCATATCAAATTTCAAGCCCACCTTGTCAAATTTCTCATCTCTTTTTCTGCCCATGTTTTTACCATTTTTCTTGGGTTGTGTTTGCAGTAGCCATGTCTAAACCTAGTGGGGAAAGAAGTTGTATTTGTTTAATAATGACTAGTAAGTGCATGTATTTTGACTAGCATCTTGATCTCAATTCTATCAATCACCGATCATTTGCATCACATTTACAATTACTTGCATTCATCATTTATAGATCATGACCATTTAAAAAAGTTACCTGAACTCTCCAGTGACATATTTATCTCTATCTTTGAAAACCAATATGGATGTCTTGTATATCTGAAGGAAATAAATAAGAATATGTACCACATACCATGCTGTGCAGAAAAAGATTCAATAAATTCACATAAAAACAATAGAGATTGATAAAACTTTTAAGAATTTGTCCTTCTTCAACTGCTAAACAAAGCTGACAAAATTAAAGTCACACCTCATGTACAGCAGCACAAAGGACAAAAAACTTAAATCTACACATGCCTTACAAGGTCAAGTTTAACTTAATACATGTCACTATTTTCCCACTCCAGTCAAGTGAAATGGAGATCAAAACCATCACCAACCTTGACAGCTCTCTGCTGTCCTTGACTAGTGGAAGCATGGTAGACATTGGCCTCTTTCCCTGTGCTGATACAGCCATTGACCTCTGAAATCACTCCTTTACTCAGCATCTTAAATAGTATCATCCTGGTCCTGGGGTCCATCACCTGTTCCACGGTGGCACGATCTGACTTGTCTTTATCACCTTGATGTCTATATTGAGATATGTAAAATGTCATGTAATGTAGGAACATAATGATATAATGCAAAATGTATATAATATATAATATATAAAAGTCACATTTTTGTCTCCAAAGCATTTTGTTTTATTAAGAGTTGTTAGCACATTCACATGGGTATGAAATGAGAGCTGCAATCAACACCCTTGCATAAAACAACCAATTAAATTGTGTCACAAGTTTCTCTATTGGTGCATAACTGCATGGCAATCATACAAAAATCAATGCTCAGAAGATGGATTTTTTTGAACTTTTATAATTCAAATTTGAAATCATAAATTGTAATCATTGTCTTCATCTTGGTCAGCACTCATCATGAAAAGTAAACATACCTGTCCGCCTCCATTTTCTTGGAGGTCTTCTTTAAAACATTTGATGCCATTGTTGAAATCCTGGGTCCATCATATTTATCTAATTATGAAAATAGTAAATAAAATGTGTCACATTTCGCAATGAGAAAAAAAAAAAACTACACATACTTCTTTCATACACTGAATATAGTAAACTGTAGGCAAAAAACAAATATATATAAAAGTCCAACAAATGGTAACAGTATCTTTTCTTTGTAATTGGAATCTTCAATTCATAAACACTCTTTGAATATGCAGAATATTACACAAATGGATGTAAATTCAACCACTTCCAGCAAACATTCTTACCAACATTGATTTTATCCTCAAATCTCTTCAGGGCTTTCTCTTGTGGTTGAAAGGAACTTGTTCCCTTTGTGTTCTTTTTCTGTGGATTGGCATTGTACTGCAAAAGACACCATGAATTCTAGTACTAAGGGCCATCAGATATACTATCCACACAACTTTCACATCTCAATACATCCTTTTTTGCAGGAATGTTTTTGTCAGATAACTTAAAAATAGTCAAAAATGATTTCAGTGCAATGTTATAAACATAAATGATAATAATAATAGTGATATCAGACTTCAGTATAGTTGTGATCCATATCATTTTGAAGACTTCAATCTAATGTTCATTCTTTCACAAAAAAAACCTACCTGTTGGGCACTGCTGACAACTGCATTCAATCTTTTGGTAAAGTCTGAAAGAAGAAAGCCAGATTACATACTGTCACCTCAACCATGGATATCATATCTACAGCAGTACTAAAAGTGGAACATTGGGGTAAAATTCACACATCAGGTGTAGCTGACATAATGCCATCCTACCTCTTGTTTCTGTTGCCCAATCATATGCATCCAGATCATTATCATCACTGTCATAACCATCACTATCTTCCTCAAATCCACCTTCCACATTTAAGTCCTCAACTGTGAAAATATTAAATAACGTACACATAAAAACTGATCAAATCATTTATTTTCAGTAAAACTTTTAAAATTTATTCATTTTATATGACAGGATAGTTTAATCATTTATGATGTATGACATTACCTCATACCTATACTGTTGTCAAAAACTTTAAATTTTATAGCATGGGGAAAAGGGCCGAAGGCCATGTTAATCAAATTTGCAAAAGCACTTTTGGTACCTTTATCATAAAACTAAATGCATATTTATTCTAACAGCAAAAGAATCCAAAACAAATTATGAAAATACATACCTTGTTTGCTCAAATGCTGATCTTGATTCTCATACCTGTTGACAAATTGAAAATAAAACAAAGTAAAACTAAAATGTTCCACAATCTAGAAACTCAATTTCACTATTCAACATCCAACTGCTGCAACCTACTAGTACTTCCTCTTTCCTTGTAGGAATGTGTAAATAATTTCCTCTTTATTCAATGATTTAATATTTAGTTTTAATTATAATCAATAAATTACAGAATAAATTAAAAACATGAATGCAGTATGAAAACGTTTATGGTGATGTTCCAAGCAAAATTAGTAAGAAAAAAAGAGTCTAGCACATTTATTTGCTCTTCATAATAACTATAATGCTGGCTTAAAGTATAGATGAATTTGCTAAAGTATGTTTATTCGTACTACAAGATATATAATTTATTACCTTACCAAGACACATGTACCAGTAATTTTAAAATGTAAATAAACTTTTATTAATGTCATGTCCGTACCCGATGTCTTCTTCAGCGTCATCAAATTGTCCCTCTTCCATATTTTAATCCGCACTCGCCAACGTCAAATTTAGGACTACCGGCAAAAAAAGACTGAGAACCTAATCTATGTCAAAATATTGCAATGTGTTGTGCCATCAACACATGTTAACTTTGTCTTGTGCGCAACTTCCTGAAACGCATCTAGGTCAGCTTGTAGCCAATTGGCTTGCCTTTTTCATTTGCCATGCCCTTTTGGCCAATCAAAGGCTTCGACACCCAAAGACGTAAGGCTAAAAACATAAACAGAACCAGCCGGGAAGAAATGAGGTTACGAGAGAAAGGTGACCGCGGAAAAGTCGATAATTCTTGGAGTGTGTCAAGAATTTTAGGTTTTGCATAAAAATGCAAATATGCAAAAGCGTAGAAGATGAAGTAATTTTTTAAAAACAGTGCCGTTTTCAATACTGGCTTTGTGGTAGGAATTTAGCTTACCGGTAATTGAAAGCGTCATTGTAAATGCTAATTTCTTACAGATTCCGATGTAGAGCACAGACGATGCCATTGGGACTTGTACTTATCAGTATATTGCATTGTTATATTGTTACACTTGAGTTGCTCAGTTTAAGCAATTGATAGAAATGTCGGTAACTGTAGGTATTTTTATGGTGCTATTTCTCAAAAGAAGAGTTTTGCATACATATTTCTGCAACAATAGTTATAATAATAATAAAAATAATAATAAATTGATAATGCTACCTTTAAGATTTATTTCATTAATGGCTTTATTGTGATTTTACAATACTTCAACTTCAGGTCAGTGCAATGTCACCAAATGCTGTGATCATACTGCTGGCAGTGGCCTCACACAGTGTGGAAGGTATCCATCAGGCTGTCCACCCCAAATTTGGCATCTCTGGAGATGTACAGAACTGGGCCACGCTCATACAGAATTATATTCTTCAGGTAGGGATCCACTCTGGATTATCAGTCTTCAAAACACCTGTTTACCCAATTCATTTAGGTCCATATTTGGTTGGAACATGTCAGTTTTCGACATCTCCTATTGTAGTATCAGATATTGTAAATGTATTTGTTATAATTTCAGCTTGCCAGTGATGGTATAAAGAGAGATGTCACACAGTCTTTATTTGATACAGCAACTTATGTCTTGGAAAAGAAAGATGGCAATGAAGTGGTGAGGCAAGTCAGTGAGAGGTTGGGAGATTATTTCAGTGTAAAGAAACAAGCAGCACAGGTAATTGAGGATGCACTGATGATGTAAACATTTCATTTTTTTATGCATACCATATTTTATGTTTACAGTCTCGTATTGATTATGTTTATTTTTAAAGGCTGTAGTAGAATTTGTATAAAGTAAGTAGAATTTTAATGCTTGATTTTTAAGACCCATTTTGATTTCAGTATCTGGAACAAGGACTGAATATGCAACTGAACTTTTGCTGTGAAAAGTTATTGAAATTTTTGCTTTCAGAAAAAAGAACAACAAACTAAGATGAAATTAATTTTACAGTAAGATCAACAGATGGGTTATTTACTTTTAGTTTGGTGTAAGATATTGGTAAATGGTTCTTTCAGATTTGCTTCTGTAGTACTATTACAAATCCCGGTGGAGGACCTCATTATTAACACATTTACTAACAATGCATAAAATAAAATTGAGTGTCTTGTATGATATAAGAATATCAGAAAAATTTTTGAAAAATATTTGAAAAATTGTCATGAAATAAAGGCTTACAGCAGCTGCTTTTATACTGCAACTGTAAATTAGTGATAATCAATTAAGGAAAGTTTGTGATTCTGCTTTCTGTTTAACCCAGTGCAATTTTTATCAGAACAAATCAAGGTGGCTGGTAGTGCTTATTTAAAAAGCCATGTGCTGGCACCATTAGGCTTATTTATTGTGCACTAGCTTGCTGTGATTGAAGCAATCAGTGATAAATCAATAATCATTTGCATGCACATTTTGTCCTGCTGAACTGATTCAAAATCAACACAGATGTATTCTTCATGATGCATTGTCTAAATGAGGCTTGGTTAGTCAGATAGTTTTATCATTAGTGATTTAGATGGGGGAATTTCTGTGTCAGTTTCTGAATGAAGGTTTCTTTTGGTTGTAAATGATTTTAACATGATAATTATAAAGTTTCATGAAGTAAATACATTTTTCTTATTTATCATTTTTTTTCTTTTTTTCCCTTTTTATTTATTTTTAAATTAATGTGTAAATTTCATCTGTAGGACCTAGCTGACAAAGTAAGAGATCTGCATGATTCCTGGCTTCTAAGGAATCGATCAGTTGCAGATAAACTGACACAGCTTGGTACAGATGTATTCAGGGACAGTGACATTCCGTCTAGACTTCCACAAGATCTGGAGTTTAGCGCGTAAGTATATGTATACATACTATGTATTAATATTTATATTTATATTAAACAGGAAAAATTAAGCTACAGAAAGTAATATTAATCCTGAACCAGCAGTTTGTTTAGCCAGCTAGTAAAATCCAATTGGTTTCTGTCATTTAGCAAATTTGTGTCGAGGCAGAGAATAAACTGATCATTTCATTACTGATTTAAATTACCTTATATGGATATGAATTTTTTACCACTGCTGCATCTCATTGTTGGATTTATCTACCTTGGTTTTATATCTTTACCAAATAATTGTTCCCTGTTACTATGGTTATATGTTAAACTTTTTCTCTGTTTAATACCAGATATTTCAAACAGCCAGTAAGTTTTAACCATTCCACAGTCAAGATCTCAGATGAGGTCCCCAGAGATGACTACTTGGTGATAAATACTGTCAATTTCACCAATGGGTTGGAAGAATTATTCAAAGAAAATGCAAAGAAGGATCGCTTTCTTAGGTCTGTCTTGGTTTCTGTAATTTTCTTGATAACTTTATCTGTAATTTGTGAACTGTTTGCCGATAATGATAATTTATTGAGAGTAAAAATATCTTTAAATTTACAGGCTTTTAGAACTACTAAAAATTCTGTAAATGTATTTTGTATATATTAAATGTAGTCCTACAGTTATCTGTGTAATATTGAAGGTGGCAGTACTTTGGTTCCTATGCTGGTCTGGTCAGGTTGTATCCAGGCAGGGAGTGGGGCACCAACTTTGCTGGGTTTTACAATGACTACGACCCCAGAGTCCGACCCTGGTACATAGCTGCTACCAGTGGGCCTAAGGATGTTGTTATTATTCTTGACTGCAGGTGAGCTGTGGTGTGTAGAGATAAAAGGTTAAAGAATTTCTCTGGATTTTGGAATAGTTTTGGTTCTATTATGTGTTCCCCCTGGGCCCCCTGTAGAGAGCTTCAGGATGTCATTGCTTCTATTTTTTGGATTTATCATTGGATGTGGCAGTCTCAGATTTGTTAAAATAGTTTCACTGCTCATGATAAGAAACGGATTGCATACTGAAGTCATACAATTTAACATTCATTTCTGTTTGTTTTATTTTTTATTCTTGGACCATTCCTGTTTATAATTGCTTATAATGGTTTTAAAATGTAGGAGTAATGTCTTTTTTTTACCTTTGAACCCTCCTAAAAAGGGGGGAAATGTTCATTCAGTTCTTTCATGAATAAATCTCTTCCATAGTAAGTCAATGGATGGAGAGAAGTTTCGTATCACCAAGTCCATAGCCAAGGCGGTGATCAATACTCTGACCCGGCAGGACTATGTCAATGTGGTCTGTGCTAGAGCTAGTCACTGGGATGAGGTGGGAAAGTAAGTACTACACAGTGTGTGTGTGCTAGAGTTAGTCACTGGGATGAGGTGGGAAAGTAAGTACTACACAGTGTGTGTGCTCGAGTTAGTCACTGGGATGAGGTGGGAAAGTAAGTACTATACAGTGTGTGTGTGCTAGAGCTAGTCACTGGGATGAGGTGGGAAAGTAAGTACTACACAGTGTGTGTGCTCGAGCTAGTCACTGGGATGAGGTGGGAAAGTAAGTACTACACAGTGTGTGTGCTCGAGCTAGTTACTGGGATGAGGTGGGAAAGTAAGTACTACACAGTGTGTGTGTGTGCTAGAGCTAGTCACTGGGATGAGTTGGGAAAGTAAGTACTACACAGTGTGTGTGCTCGAGCTAGTCACTGGGATGAGGTGGGAAAGTAGGTACTACACAGTGTGTGTGCTCGAGCTAGTCACTGGGATGAGGTGGGAAAGTAAGTACTACACAGTGTGTGTGCTCGAGCTAGTCACTGGGATGAGGTGGGAAAGTAAGTACTACACAGTGTGTGTGTGCTCGAGCTAGTCACTGGGATGAGGTGGGAAAGTAAGTACTACACAGTGTGTGTGCTAGAGCTAGTCACTGGGATGAGGTGGGAAAGTAAGTACTACACAGTGTGTGTGCTAGAGCTAGTCACTGAGATGAGGTGGGAAAGTAAGTACTACACAACATGTGTATGAGAAATTTTTTTGACTCCTGACGTGATGTACCATTTGAGATTTTGAATTTGTTGAAGAATATTATTCTATTCAGAATTAGTAATTATATTGTAGACACTATATTTTTCACTGCAAGCATAAATCTGGCTTTTCCATTTTTGTGATAGAGACTAATGGTTTTTATGTTTTTGTTTAAATTATTTATTAATTTATTCATTGTATTTTATATGTATTTTATTCAGTGGTTATCAATTCTGTCACTAGGTGGCACCACTTCCGTACTCAGGTGCTCAGTTGTCAGGCCAACAGAATGGTGCCAGCCACCAATGCTCACAGGAAGGATCTCATTGAGAAGATATATGCACTTGAGGCTGGTGGCACCAGTGAATTGGAGTATGTGGTTGTAAAATATATAATTATATATCGCAATTGACATAGTGCAGAAAAAAAATGACAGACTGACAGCCTATGTAATTTGATCTTATTTTAGAGGCATGGAGAAGAAATACAAAATTTTAAAGAAGTGTTTAATAAAAAAAATCACCAATACACAGAAAACTGTTAAAAAATCTAGTTGTGCTTTTTATTAGAAGACTTAAGAAACATTGTTTTTCATATGGTAGAATGCGGAAAAAATAGAATTATTAATAAACTTGGACTACACTTGGTATGTATAGACTTTTTTGTCCCTAGGAAAGGCTTTGAGATGGCCTTTGACTTGTTGAATGGAAAAGCCAGAACAGGTTGCCAGTCCATCCTGGTGTTTGTGACTGACGGCAAGGATACAGATGGTGAAAATGTCAGGTGTGGACCAGGTGAGTGGGGAGCTCTGACAGATACTGTGATAGCATTGGATGGTCTAGAGTATTATTAGGTATGACATGATGGACAAGATGTGTTTGAAGGGAAATGCTGGAAATAATCCTGGTGTAGTATGTATTATCATATATGTATACATTTGTATTATAAAGTGTACTAGTGATTTTGTTTTGTTTCACAGTTAGGGTAAAAGATCTTACTAGTAGGGTGCACAGGGATGGGAATTATAATGAGGATGTAAAGGGGTAGAATTTTTCTTCTTCCTCAGCATTTGTGCTGTAAAAATAACAAAAAGATGAAAGGGGCAGTAGATGGATAGTTGTACTGCCCTGGTTGATCATTATTTGTTTTCATAATAACATAAAAAAGATGCCCAGTTCCTTGTCTACAGGTTACTATACCAGGAGTGGCTATGTGCCAGGGCCTATATGTAAATATAACTGGACTAAGGTGTGGGACACTGTCAAGAATGAAAACCAGCAGATGACACCTAAGGTATGCACTATATGCGGACCAGTGTTGGAATATTTCTTTTTCTTTGTCTCCTGTGGTTTGTTTACTGTAATCAAATTTATATAACTTTTCAAAATTGAGTAATATTTGAATCTTAATTAAAAACAACTATTATTGAGAATTTGTTTCATTAAAAGCACTTTTCATCTTATCAAATAGTTGTCTTTAAATAACCAAAAACACTATAAATATTTAGAATTATTTCTTTTACGAACTCACAAAGTGGGAATTGTCAACCTTAATGTAAGATTTTACATCCATCACTAAATCAGGCCAGAATATTTAGCTACCTGACCAAAGAAGATGGTGAAATCTTCCCAGGGAAACTTGCCTGTGAACACAGGGGAAGTATGAAGAGGATAGACAGTGGAGAAAACCTTATCTCAAAGATGAGCAATTATTTCAACTTCCTCTCCTCTAATGCAATGAACACCAAGGGTCTGTGGACCTCCCCATATTTGGATGCCTGGGGACTGGGGTTACTGGTGTCTTATGTTATACCAGTAGTCAGCAACATCACTGGGAAGTAAGTGTGCAGAAATTATGTAGAAAAATGTTTTAATCTTCTTACAGGAATGCGTTTGTGATAATCTGTCAAAGTCTGTCAAAGTCTGTCAGTTTTATTATTGTGTTGTTGTGTAGTTGTCCTTATAATTTTTTTTTCGACATAAATCAAAAATCAATTTTTTTTCTTTTCTTTTCCCAGATACCCAGGTCATAAGGCCACTGAACCACTTATTTTTCTAACAACCCAAAATCATGTCTGTGTATTTGTAATGGTGTCATAATTCTGTCATTTTTTTGCATTGTTTACATAAGTTGACATATAAGTTCTTATTAAACGATCTCAATTTCTCTCACAGAATGAATACAAGATGTTGTTTTTAAATGCAATAAAAGCACATTTTAAATAATGAACTTGCCACATTCTGTTTAAAATGGTATTAACCAATACTTGATCTATACTCAGATATTGTATACTTGTTTCAGTACCATAGGTGTGGTGGGAGTTGATGCTACTATAGAAGACCTGGAAAATGTGCTGAAGAGATACCAGTGGGGCTCTGTGTACTCATTCCTGATCAACAAAGAGGGAGAAACAATATTCCATCCCTTCCTCAAACCAAGCACCAATGTAATTTTAGATTTGTTGTTAATTCAATTTTGATTTAATGGGGTGATACAATATAATGTTACATTAAACACAACAAAAATAAAGCAAAACTTAATGTAACTTATGGTATCCTTACATTTATCATGTTAGAATAGTAGTTAGACAGGTGCTTAAATGATATCCAATGTTGTAATATAATTGATCACATTATTTCTAAGCCTATGTAGAAATCATAGTTCATGTCTTTTATAAAACAACAGGTAACATCTCTCATCATTGTCATAAAAATAATCTAATTTCACCGCCCCCTTCTAGCTCCTGGATGACCCCATCTTTATCCCCATCTCTCAGCTGGAGCAGGACAAGGAGGGGCATCCTACGGAGTTCTCCAAGGTCCTCTCTGAGATGGTCCAGGGGGAAACGGGACACCTCAGGATTGAGAACGGCAGACGGGGATCACCTAAGGTCAGAAAATATGGGGAAGGATTTTCAGAGACTCGGAAATGTTTGCTTTAACTAATTATGAAAGGTTACAAAGCAAGAGAAAAATCATAAGCTTTATTATTTTCTGAACTAAATTTGTCATGGTTATTTCAAATATATAAAATAAATAAAAAATAGTGAGCACTGACAGTAGTCTTTAAATAATTCATTATAAGCTATTAGATTTTTAGTTAGGTATATTACTGTAAGTAAAGGGCTATACTAACATCTGACTGATAAAATAATTGATATAATAATGATATTATAATTTGTAAATTTTACAGGGTGATTTCAGGGCAGGAATCAAATATGAGATCATGCCTTCAACATATTACTATGGTGCTCTGAATGATTCAGAATATTCCTTTGCCTTCAGTCTGGCAGACACTGATCAGGTGGGAAATGTGGCCTGGTGGTGAAAGTAGATTAGACTGTTCAATATTTTTATAATTTGAATTTTTCAGATTGTTTTATATAAATTCAAATTGGTGTCTTGTTATTGAAGGACTCATTTAATAATGATGCTATCTTATTAAAAAAAAAACATTGTTGTGGTCAGGCCTCTGATTCCACATGAAGGTCTTTACAGGACTTTCATGAATTTACATGATTTCATATTGTACAAAGGAAAAACTACAAAAAGAAAAAAAAAAAAACTTTGCAAACACCATGAAACTACTTTATGTTATAAATATGTTAATATCTTTTCCCAGGAATTCAGAAGATCTCAGGAGCCAGTAGACAAGACCAGGTTTCATGCTCCAGTGAATAAGAGCTACTTCAACCTTCTCATTGAATACAACAGTACCGTGGCTCGGAGAGAAGTTCCAGGGGCGTTTGAGTACCTCGAAGTCAAATATAACGAACCTAAATATCCAGGTTTACGTGTCACTTATCTCCACTCCAGTATATTCCTAGCACCAAAGTGTTATTGTGATCCAAACAAGTACTTTTATAACGATGACTTGGCGCAGAAGACAGTGGATGCTCATCTGTGGATGAACAGCGTGGATGAGGAGATGCCAGGATGTGAAAATATGGAAAATGGAAAATATGAAAAGGGTCTAAGGTGAGACTTGATAGAATTTTATTGACACATATATTAAGGTCAAATGATTATGAACCAGTATATGTCAATGTGGATTAAAATTACAGCTTGGCAGATGTTTAGGTGAAAAACGGTTGCCATAAAGTTCTCATTAAAAAGAAAATTTTGAGTAGGCCAGTTCCCTTTTAGCCATGTCTTTGTTCTCATATATCTTAATTTTAAATTTGGAAGAAATATCATAAATTGTTAGAAATTTGATTTAATGATATTGGTTATCCTTAGAGCTGATGTCCTGATCGCACAGCCTATAGAGAATTCTATTAAATAATATTTATTATCCCCAGAGCTGATGTCCTGATCACGCAGCCTATAGAGAATTCTATTAAATAATATTTATTATCCCCAGAGCTGATGTCCTGATCACACAGCCTATAGAGAATACTATTTAATGATATTTGTTATCCCCAGAGCTGATGTCCTGATCACACAGCCTATAGAGAATTCTATTAAATAATATTTATTATCTCCAGAGCTGATGTCCTGATCACACAGCCTATATAGAATACTATTAAATGATATTTATTATCCCCAGAGCTGATGTCCTGATCACACAGCCTATAGAGGCCCATTGGAGGAACAGGTCATTTGATTCTCTCAATGAAGTGAAGTGGACATATGTAGGAATGAGGACAGGGGTATTCAGGACATACCCAGGTCACAGGTCAACCAGGACATATGACCCCTCACAGTGAGTTTTCATGAAACTTTTGTAGAAACTGTATTCTATGCTGTAGCTACATATGTATATTAAAAAAAAATGCTAATGAAAATTTTGTGATTTGAGATTACTTGTTTGGAAACAAGATATGAGCAGTGTTTTAAAAAGAAACTAATGTGATGAAAATGAGATATGGATGTTTGCAATTTGTAAATTTAAACAATTTTAAAACAATTTGTAAATTAAAACAATGTTATAAAGCACAAAATATTGTAAATTTTTATATAATGATGCACACTTCGCAACAAATTAAGATATAACATCTTAATACTAATCTCAAACTCTGTAGGCGACCTTGGTTCTTCCGTGCCAAGTCCACCCCTGACAAGACGTCCATCTCCACCCCCTACATGGACGCCGCAGGAGTGGGGAAGATTGTAACTATATCGCAGGCAGTGTTTGAAGGCATGACACCAAGAACCACGGAGAACTGCCAGAATTACTCCAAAACTGGGCCCTGGCCGGGCGGCTGTGTGTGTGACTCTGACTCTGATTGTATTGTAGGTGAGTGGATGGAAGGTCCAGCCATTGTGAATCATGTATGTATTGCATTGTTTGTTTTATATGAGCGTTGAGACATGTATTAAGAGTGCTGGGATATCGGCATCAGTGGGAATAGGTGATTCAGGATTCCAGGAATATCACTTTGTCTTGGTTTGTAGTAATGCGTGTAAAGTGTCAATTTTGTATCATTCAATATTACTGTGAAGTGCAATTAAGGCATCCTTCAGATGCTATTGTAAAATTCCTGAATGTCACACTTATTTCAGCAGAAGTATAAATAATGTATAGTTTTTCTTCCTAAGTGGACATGCCTCTTTTTTACTATAGAAATATTACCAAGTCTTTACTATTACTGCTGTTATTTCCTATAGGAAGATGTTATCTGAGCAAGGCCCCAGGTCATAACCGAGAACGTCGTCGCTGTGCCACAGAGCGTGTGGAGGCCATCACGTGCCTGGACATACTGTACAATGACTTCCACAAGAACACCATGGCTATCATGCAGGCCAGTGATGGCATAAAGTCGTGTGGGATGAAGTATGACTGTCCTGATGGAGAGCCAGACTGTGAAACTAGGTAGTTCAATAGGCACATTAGAAATTACAATTCTATTCAAATTTCAAAAATGAGCAAAATGTGTACTAAGGTACCCTTCTGTGCCCTTTTATTCAATTCTTTTTATATATGTATTTAACAACCACTGAACATTTTGTCAATTTCCTCATATGTAAAGGGATTTTTGTTTAAAACCAATTATAGTTTGTTGCCAATTATATAACAAGTCTTTTACAGCTTAAAAAAAACTGACAAACAATTTTTTTAACTTGACAATTCTTTTGATAATCTTTGTAAATAGCTCCACCTATCAATAAAAGTACTTATTTGTTTGGATATCATTATATTCTTATTCTTATAAGCTGCTGAAATCTTCCAGATGTTACCTGTTTGATGACAGAGCTAACCTTATAGCTGACCCTGACTTCCTGAACGCCAGCAGCCTGGATACCAGCAAATATAAAGGAGTGACAATGGGGAAGAAACAAGGAGAAATCATGAGAGAGCTGATTTATAAGCATGGGTTTTTTCAGCGGAAAGAATCTCTAGACTTCCAGGGTTCCTGCAGTATATCGCCTTATGCTCCCAAGGTAAGGTCTCTCTTTCTCTTTTATGCTAGAAAAATAATAATAATGACACCTTTGTATTATGTCAAACATTTTTAATATGTCTTTGTATTAAATGGGAGTTCTCAAAAAAGAATTGTAAACTTTACTTTAGAAGAAATAGGTAAGGGCAAGTATACTGAACAAAAGACAAACAATTTACACTACTTCTGAGATAATTACATGTATTTTCAAAACAGGTCACATTAGAAGGCACTCCCACCAATCCAGAGGAACAGGACAACTATTACAAGAACAAAGGTCCTATCCCAAAGTTTTCCAACACATATGGTTGTATTCAGGATGTGGTCAGCTTCGAGGCAAACTCTTCTGCATTAGGTGAAACATAGAACTGCTTTCTGCTGTATGCGCTGTACATATTTATAAACATCTGGATATAAGTTTCTCTGCTTCTTCCTTGATAATTTTTCTTTTCATATGCACAACTCACCAGACTGATTTTATAAGAATATTGATTTTGAAATATTTAAAAATTAAAAATTCTAGTAGGAAGTGTGTGTGTGTGTGTGTGTGTGTGTGTGTGTGTGTGTGTGCATGCAAGAGAGAGAAAGAGTTGAGAAACTCTTATGTGGTTAAATGGAAATGAAATATTATTGATTTTTAGGTCCAAGTCACATGATAACAGGCAATGTGTCAGGTCCGTGTATGTCTGGCTTCTACTATGTGACAGAACTGCCTAAGACCAATCTGTTTCTGCTGGTAATTGAAGACTTCAAGGAATACACTGAAACCATCTTTTTTAATTTCAACTGCAAAATAGCAAGGAGGTTTGTACAGTCATGCTTGTTTCTATTAGTTTGCTGTTATCTTCTCTGGTATTCAAGTAAAAAGTGTACAGTAACCACAGAATTCACTTAGTTGTTTCTTTAGAGGAGAGTCTTTATTAAATGATTTTAAAGTATGTGGCAATGTGATGCATGATTAATCCTGTTTTAACAGAGTAGTACCTATAACATAGGTAAAAAATGATTCAGTCCTAATGATATCACAATAACTTTATGGCCTAAGAGAAACTAACTATATTTATAGATAGTACATTTTCATAAAAGTTTCAACTTTAAAAAAAAGCAGGATAGGTAAGCTTATCTCTATTATCAAACATTATATTTTTATCTCTTCCAGTGTGGTCAACTCTGGAGCCTACAGGATCATCAATGGCACCTGTGCTCACCAGGACGCGGCAGAGACCACCCTGGCAGACCAGGGGGTGTGTCCAGCACTGAGGGATATAGAGATCCCATGTACCTATACCACAGCCACTCACACACAGGTCTCTTCATGTGTTATGACACTACTGCTGGTGGTAGCTGTGTATGTTATCCAGCACTAGGAAGGGGGGTGTCCAGTGATGAGAAGTATGGAAGTCCTAGGCACTGACAATACTGCCAATCTCCAAAAGGCCTCAGTTGTGTTCATAAGAGTCAGGCCATGGTGCATTATAGAGAAATAAATAATATTGTATAATGTTCATGTAGCTCAGTTGAAAAGTGCAGCAGTTTAAGCAGGTGTTCCATGTTAGTTCCTCAGTATGGAATGGAGGTTTTACAATTACAGGACTTTTCATAGTGCCAGTTTTCATATGCTAGTTTATTAGAGCCGGTGTAACATGAAAATCTGACTCCCATGAAAATGTGACTCCCCAGTCAGATTTTCATTATGAAAATGTGACTCCCCAGTCAGATTTTCATAATGAAAATCTGACTCCCCCCATGAAAATTTGACTCCCCCTCCACAAAACTTCATATATCTTATTTTATTTGAGTAGATGACTGTGATCTTGTAGTATGTAAAATGGATGATACGTTGGCACATTTTTGTAGTTTGCAGTGAAAATTCAAATGAAAAAATAAGAATATTAAAAATGAGCACAGAATGAAAATCTGACTCCCCCATGAAAATTTGACTCCCCCATCATTAAACTTTATAAATCTTATTTTATTTTGGGTATATGTCTGTGATCTTGTAGTATGTAAAATGGAGGATACATTGGCACATTTTTTGTAGTTTGAAGGTGAAAATTTTAATGAAAAATAAAGAAAATTAAAAATGTGCACAAAATGAAAATCTGACTCCCCTGTGAAAATTTGACTCCCCCATCATAAAACTTCATAAACCTTATTTTATTTTGGGTATATGTCTCTGATCTTGTAGTAAGTAAAATAGTTGATACATTGGCACATTTTTTGTAGTTTGCAGGGGAAATTTTAATGAAAAAATAAGAAAATTAAAAATGTGCACAAAATGAAAATCTGACTCCTCCATGAAAATTTGACTCCCCCTCCACAAAACTTCATAAATCTTATTTTATTTTGAGTATATGACTGTGATCTTGTAGTATGTAAAAAGGAGGATAGATTGGCACATTTTTTGTAGTTTGCAGGTGAAAAATTAAGTGAAAAAGTAAGAAAATTAAAAATGAGCAAATAATGAAAATCTGACTTCCCCATGAAAATATGACTGCCCCTCCACAAAACTTCATAAATCTTATTTTATTTTATTTTGAGTATGTGACTGTGATCTTGTATATGTGAAATGGGGGATACATTGGCGCTTTTTTTGTAATTTGCAGGTAAAAATTTTCATGAAAAAATAAGAAAATTAAAAATGTCCACTTAATCGCCTATTGTCTCCCCTATGAAAAAGTTATTTAATATTTGATGATCATTTCAACACCTTTTCTTTTAGGATACTTTATGAAAAATATATTGGAAATATTTAAAGGTTTGATGATAAAATAGTGAAAGCATGAAAAAGAAATCATGAAAATCTTTATTTTTACACCCATGAGATTTGGACTCCCATGGAGAAAAGGATCTATTTTATATTCAGTCACCATACCACTGTTTTCCACATAGTTTGCATAGAGATGGATATTTTGTCATTATTTGAAAGTTTGATGATGAAAATTTTGGTCAATATTTTTAAAACAAGTATCCATCTTCATTCTTGTAGGTTTTGCACTCCCATGTCAAAGCACTACATTTTTAACACAAGAAATTGGCCCCATTGCCTTTTTATTTAATTCTTCTTTTATAGCATACCCAACAAAACACTTGCTTTTGTTTTCACATTATTTCCCCCAAAGCTGGATGAAAGATGGGGGTTAATTAAGCAAAAAGGATAATAAGTATGCATTCTTGCGCCCATAGGACTTTGACGACCCATCTTACAAATCAAATGTTTCATATTTAATATTTTTTCCTTTAAGCTGCGACATATGAATAAGCTACCACCAAGCATGTCACTATTTTTTCATTAAAATTTTCACTGCAAACTACAAAAAATGTGCCAATGTATCAACTGTTTTACATGCTACAGGATCACAGTCATATACTCAAAATAAACTAAGATTTATGAAGTTTTGTGGTTGGGGAGTCAAATTTTCATGGGGGAGTCAGATTTTCATTATGTGCACATTTTTAATTTTCTCATTTTTTTTATTAAAATTTTCACTGCAAACTACAAAAAATGTGCCAATGTATCAACCATTTTACATGCTACAGGATCACAGTCATATACTCAAAATAAACTAAGATTTATGAAGTTTTGTGACGGGGGAGTCAAATTTTCATGGGGGAGTCAGATTTTCATTATGTGCACATTTTTAATTTTCTTATTTGTTCATTAAAATTCTCACTGCAAACTACAAAAAATGTGCCAATGTATCAACCATTTTACATACTACAAGATCACAGGCATATACTAAATTAATTAGAGATTAATGAATGTTTTTTTTGTAGGGGAGTCAAATTTTCATAGGGTAACCACATTTTCATTATGTGCACATTTTTAATTTTTCTTTTTTTTTATGAAAATTTTCACCTGCAAACTACAAAAAAAGTGCCAATGTATCATCCATTATGCATACTACAAAATCATAGTCATTTACTCAAATAAAATGAGATTAATGAATGTTTTTTTGGGGGGGAGTCAAAATTTCATAGGGGGAGTCACATTTTCATTATGAAAATCTGACTGGGGAGTCAGATTTTCATAATGAAAATCTGACTGGGGAGTCACATTTTAGGGGAGTCAGATTTTCATGGTACACCGGCAGAACGTAAAATAATTGAACTTGTTCTTGGCACTTCTAATAAATGTTGGTGAAGTACATGTATGTTGATCAGTGTTTATAAATGTTTATGATCATGTTAAATATTTATAGTAAGTTTTTACAGATTTAAACATATCTCAATATTTCAATTTGGACATATCCCAATATTTCAAGTTAAAGTGCAATACTCAGTCGATTTTTTTTACGTGACTGTATTTTGGTCTCAGTTTCTATCATTACAAATATTCATATTACAGAACATGTATATTAGATTCGTTTATTTTGTTTATTATCTTACTCACACACACAAATAGTTTTTCATAATTATATAAGGATGTTAGTATAGCTTTTTAAACCAGTCTTTTTCAACATGTTTACAGTGTAGTAAGTATATAGCACATGTAGCTCAACAGAAATTACCGAAGGCATTAATAGAGGCAAAAAATAAAGAAAAAATTCAAATTTATCAGTTTTTATTATCCAATATGTCATCAGTAGAATAATGAAAGTGAATAACTAAAACTGCATCATCTTAGTGTGTTAATTTTTCAGGTGGTATGTATATAATTTTTTTTTTACAAAATTTTAGTCTTAAAAATGACTTCATTGTCTATTGCACAGTAAAAAACTTACAAATTGTAAACATTGACACTAACAATGAATGTTCATATTCCTTGTATCACAAAAGACATTTACCCCAAGAAAACATCTTTAATCCTTTCAAAATGATATACTTTAGAAAGATTATTAATTAATAAAGATTACAAGACTCGAGCAAATGTGTAACTTTTGGTATGTTATACCTTGGCTGCCAATAAATTTCAAAATAAATTTCAAATAAACTTAATGTACAAATTTTAAAAATATTAACCAAATTTAAAAAATAATAATTTGTTGAAGATGGTATTCACTGGTTGTGAAGCAATGTTTTAAGTTGAAACAAAAAAAGGTTGCAAAGATTGCAGCACAAACATACAAATAAGTTTTAATATCTTTATAGACCTCCGATACTGATAAAAATTTCAGTCCAAGTGTCCACTTGTTTTTCACATTGCTTTTACTTGAGGCAACCAACTTTCGATGTGTATTTAACATTGAAATAGAAACAAATGGATTTCATTCCTATTTCACATATTTGTCAATGATATTCTGTTCAAACCAGGAGAGATTAAACTGTAAATGATCAGTGTTGGAGCTAAGAAACACCAGCTTTCCTGCCTTGTCCATCTTCTGGAGCCCCAACCAATCCTGTGTAGAAGAAACAAAAGGATTTTCAACAATCTATCAAAAATAAATGTGCAGGAAATGGACATTTATTTAAAATGTTACATTATTCTCTTTAATGTGAAAAAATATACTGAACTGAATTAAAGTCATTTCAAATTTGTCAACAAAGTTATAAGAACAAATAAAATCTTCCTGGCATACAGTAATGAAGAAATTATTGTTTGAACATTTAATATGACAAAATAGTTCTGCTTACTGTCACATTAATGCCTATGCTTTGTAAAAAAAAAAAAGCCCATTAAAGGCATTCCTTAAAAAATAACCAGTTCTCAAACAATTAGAGATTTCTTGGGAGAGAAAGGGTCTATTCATTTTTCTCTCAGATCTATATCATTACCTCTTGGTACAGTTGTGACTCTTGCAGAGGATACGCAATATTGCCTTCACCAGGTTTGTAGAAACCAAACCACTGAAAACAAATTGTTTCATTTATTATGTTTACACATCTGGTTATCTGTTTGTTTGTTTGTCACCAGCTTAACACAAAAAGTTACAAATTTTAATAAAAATTTCAGGATACAACTGTATGTTACAAATGGGCTAACTTAAAAGTAATTATTAATAAACTGACTATAATGACAGGGCCTTAGTAAGAATCCCTGCTGAAATAGACAGAAAGATGCTGCTAGTATGATTATGTTATGGTAACTCAGTTAATGGTATTTCAGTCTCAGGTCAGCCAGTTCCTGTACCTCACTCTCCTTGGGGTCCACCATAGTATCCTGAAGGAACTTCACCATCACAAACTTGTTCAGTTTCATCAGATTGGTCTTGTATGTTTGGTTTTTAACCTGAAATTTTAAAATGAAATATGGGCCATAGTCATAGTGAAAATGTACTCAAACGGGAATATATAATAGACAGTGATAATTATATCTAGTAACAAAAACCATTGACCTGTAAGTTGTGACTGTTTTAAAATGTACATGGATTATTCAGAAAACAATGTGTCTTACATTTTCATTGTTAATATCTGCTAGGAATATGCTGTATTTTTTGTATTCATCTTCATTCATTGGATCATGCCAGTACTGGGCCTGCACTAAGCTGTATGAAGAAATGAAAACAATGTTGATCAGTTCCTTAATTTTTCTAGCGCTTTTGACAAATGAAAGTCTATTTGTTTATTGAAATCAAAACAATGTATTCTGACAAATTTACCCTCTAGCATATCAAACAAATTTACATAAAAATAACCTTTTCATAAATATATGTTATAGTATAATTCACTGAAACAAATACTGTACGAGGAGAAGAAGAAAAGACAGTAACCTACCGTTCCTGGACAAAGCTGAAATCAAATATAAATCAAACAGTTAATATTTTTCAACTCCATGACTGTGTAGAAAACATCAAACAAGAAAATGCCATAGGATGCAAAAAAGACCAGGAATATAAAGAATGAATAGAACAAAGCCAAAGATGTGAATTCTCTTCATACCATATTCACTGATAGAGAGAGAAGGATCCTGAAAGATACATTTTTACACAGATTTAAAGTCATTATTTAAAAACTGTCAATCACTACTTTCAGAAAATAATTTGTTAATGCAAGAATTAAATGAATTAAATAATAGCTGCTTTCAAGAAGCTGTCCCCTACCTGACATATGCCCCAAGGTCCAGCAACTTTCTGACATAGTCACAAATGGTGGAGTTGTCCCCAGGACACCTGGGGAAGCCATACACTCCTAACATATTGAAATAGGAAAAAATATGATAACTGTTTATCTCTCAAAATACAGATGGCCATGTGCATTTTGAGAAGCATTTTAACATCTATACATTTTGAAGTGCAAAAACTCTCTTCCCCTTCTGTAAGTAATTCGAGTTTTGATAGCTGCAATGGGGTGGTTATAAGTGAAATCCAATAACAATGCCTAAAATAGTTTTACATAATTTTAGTAAGAATATAACACATATTATATATATATATATATATATATATATATATATATATATATATATATATATATATATATATATATATATATATATATATATATATATATTGTTGATCACGTACCCTGGTGCTGGCCTCCTATAGAGATGAGGTTATTCATGGGTGGAGTGGGGCATCTCTGAGCAACTGCACGCCTGACATCAAAATATGAACACCTTTAATTAATTTCAGTTCTTATATATTTAGGCACACAATTATATAATTATAACATTTAAGGCACTCCCAGAAATAATAATAAAAATAAATAAATAAGTTTCAGTTCACCTCTGTCTGATATTAAATTCTTTTTTTAATCCAATGTTTGGAACAAATCACCTCAAAAATCAATATAGAATGTAAAATGAAATATTTTTTAAAACACATAAGTATAAAAAAAGGAAAAAAAATCAAATAAAATGTTTCATGAAATTTGTCTACACACAAAAACTGTCCTCCTTGAGAGAAGCCCATGGCATTGTAGCCATTCTGAAGCTTGGGGTCAGAAGCAATCTTTTTGCACACCATATCCACTTGTTTATTTGAATTCAAAAGGAACCCATTTATGGTATCCTAAAATAAAACATTTCAGGTTTTTAACAACTTGGTCTGGGATCAAAGAAAAATGTTTTGATTCCTTCAAAAACATTGCAAAATGTTTTGATCCTTTTCAAAACAAGCTTAAAGCCTGGATCTGTGGTGGTAAATTAATGGCTCTGGTTTACAAAATGTTGGAAGATTAAGATGAGGGAAGAGAGTAATTTAATGATCAGTATACCTGCTTTGCTACACTGCACGTAAAAACATTTCAATTCTTAATAACATGAGCTTATTAACATTTCAAGTCAGGAAAAATTCAAAATAAAAAGCAGCCTTTGTTTATGAATTACAAGCTGATTTCACAAAAGCCTGAAAAAAGGGAAAAGACATGAAGCTGCACCAGTGAAAATATCAGTCAAAATTGAATCCCCATATATAAAATACCTACATCAGCCACATTGTCTCCTATCATCAGTGACCTCACATAGATTCCAGGAACTCTCTTCTCTATAACCTTCTTGATATTTCCCATGCTCAATGGATTGCAGCAGCTGTCCCCTGAAACAATAACAAATTAACTTCGATGAATCCTTCAACAAAAATCATTTTTAACTTGTTTCAAAGTGCTTCTCTAATTAAAATCTCATCATACTTCATTACTTATATATATATACTTCATTACTTATATATATATATATATATATATATATATATATATATATATATATATATATATATATATTTTGTATATATCATCCTTTTTGTGCTAAATGTCATTTTTGCTTTTATTTCTAGATCACATATAACAGTACTAGGGTGCAGCTTTGCACATTTAACACTAATTGACAGGTGTCCTGATGAATGTATAACTTAATGAATGGCAATCCAAGTCAGGTTTAGTACACTGTATTTTGAAGGGCAAAGATTAGTCACATTAGTTTCCTTTTATTTTGTTTGGAATAAGGGCAACTTTACACTTTGCATTCTTATGATAATGCATTTTTTTCAACCATGTCAATAATGCCTTCTACACTTGCAACAGATATAGCGACAGATTACAGAACATCAACCTGAAGAAATATGTTTCCTCCTGGCAACTTTATGCATTGATAAAACGTTGGTAGTTGTTTTGTGGTACAGGATTTGAGCCTA
Source organism: Lingula anatina (assembly GCF_051362555.1). Taxonomy (NCBI): domain Eukaryota; kingdom Metazoa; phylum Brachiopoda; class Lingulata; order Lingulida; family Lingulidae; genus Lingula; species Lingula anatina. The sequence goes on along the minus strand of NC_141767.1, from coordinate 2,709,641 downwards.
AATCAATTCATACTGTACATACCCATTCCATGCCACAGGACCAAGGGAAGTGATGCATTCTTAGCAGCATAAACATGATACGTGGCTGCAATTGTCACCGTCAAAACAACGAACAACGCTTTCATGGTCTTCGCCATTTTGGCCAAATCATGTGATGCTGAAATCGTAAGGAAGAGTATAACGCAGGTTGTCGGATATAAATTATATTGACTTATATGGAAAGAAACATTGAATATAGCAAAATTTCAGTGTAATTTTATTTTAAGGTAATGATAAACATGAAACAGAGACTTGCTGGAGTTGTGGTCTTCGGTTTTGCAACCAAAATTTTGTCCTGTTTAATTTGGGGCACATTTGAGCTTACGGGTCTCTATACCGGAAGTTCACAATTTGACATAATTTTCGAGCTTCCAAGATGGCCAGCAGGGCAGCGAAAGTCGCCTCTCGGACATTAAATTATGTACACACGAAAAAATGTAGATCGCACACTTTTCACAGCGGTTTATTACTGAGAAACATATGTCCGGTTAGCTCACAGAATTTACGCCGCGTCCACTGGGACGTAAGGACGACGGCTGGAGCGAAAGATTTCATCTACACGCTTGACAACGAGGAGCGAGAGCAGCTGCTGCTTGAACTCCAGAGGTTTGAAGAGGCCAGGAAAAGTCCAGGTATGATAATAACGATGACAAGCTTACATGTCAAGTGGTAGATCAGTTTCTTTTCATGTTCCGAGGGTCTGAGAGAGAGACCGCAATTTTGCATCTATATTTTATTTATATTTAACTGTGATCCGTATCAATACATTCGATCGAATTTCTCAGTAGAGTTCAAATGGGGACATTCCAAATGGTGTGGAACTCTTTGCGCTCCAAAGCATTTAATCTTTTAAATGTTTTTCCTCACCTTAATTTCTAAGGAAAAATCCATGATTTCAGACTCAAGTGAGAATTAAAAAAAAAAAAAAACTGCTCATCATTACACTATTGTACAGTGTTGTCGGCTCCACCAACAATTGATATTCATTAATACTGTCATAGGTAGCAGTTGAAGCCATCTCGTGTGTGTTATTGTATCGGCATCCATTCTGGCTCTTGCTCAATAAATGCAAGATAATGAAAATAGGCGTGTTTACAGGAAACCTAGACTTCAATACTTATTATCAGCACATATTTATTATTTCTTTGAAGTCGATGCTCAAAATTTGTCTCATTCGCCATAACTTCAAGGAAGTCAGAAATCAGCATCTAAACCACATTTCCATATCTAGCACTTTTATTTTATTTTCAGCAGTCGTGTGCCTAAAATGGGAAAATGCCATCACCTCCTATCTTCACATTAACACTTGGTAGAAGATCAGCAGTATATACTGCAGACTACATATAACTGTTTGCCTTTTAACTTGAATTATTATTTATCTCCTTCAAGAATTATAGTATGATTCTTTTTCTTTATAAAGAGCTGAAATTTTAGAATGGAGGATTGGTATTTAGCTACCTTATCTTATATTCTCCAGTATGTACCATATAATAGATACGCTAGATAAGTTAGTACCGTCCTTGAAAGCTATGGTTGGCAGTTCGCACTTGTCTATAAGTCTTTTCACTTTTTTTGTGAAAAGTAAAAAGAAATGATAGCTGTATTCTTAAAGAAGGTCTTATAATGAGGGATAATGAATCTATAACTTTTAAAGTAAATAGTTTATACCAGGTACCCTTCCCCTGAAATATTATACAGAAATATGATTATAATGTTTGTAAACAAAATTGTATGGTGATGACTAGTTAAAAAAGGAAAGCAAAGGTCTCTATTAAAATGTTATCTTTTTTTCCTGTATTCCTTTTATTTGTTTAAAACCTACATTTTGGCCATTTTTTTCTTTTTCGGTATATATTCAAACACATTCAAATTTGCCATTCTGCCTCTGATAGATGATATTTGCTAACTTCATTATTATTGAAATCCTATTCCCCAACGTGAGAGGTCAGGGGCACCTGGTTCCACCGCCCACTGACCAGTGCGTTTATTAAATTGGTGGTCATGACCTTTCACAAACCAAGCTCCAGCTCCCCAATTACATGCAGCTCAGTTCATCTAAATGGAAATTGTTCACAAATGGCAATCGCTAAAGTTTATTGAACTGAACTCCTTTGCATGAATTTCTCTGTATTTGTGTACATGTTTGCCTATCAGAATATATACAACAAACCATGTCCTGATAGCCTTGATAGTCTACCAGATGCATAACCTGTTTACTGAAACATTGCCTCATTTTCTGGGTAACATGTAGCCCTAGTAAACAGGTGTTGAGAAGTTTATTTCAGTAAAGTAAACACTATGTCCACAGGTGCTGTTGTTGCAGTTCAAAGGCAGGAAACAGTAAGAAAGTGTATCAATATTTAACTTGTTTCTTGGAAAATTTAGATATTTGAATCTGAAGACCAGCACAGATCTCTGTGATGATACTAACTTACCTGTGGTTTATAGGTAAACACTGTTACCAAATGATATATGTTGACATTAATATTCTTCTGGTCTGCAGCTTTGAGGGCTTAGCACAACACTCATCAGATTAAACACACACACAAATATTTTCAATATTTCAACAGATTGGGATATTTTTGTTGTTAATCCTCTTTTTGCACAGGACTGTTTTGTTATGGTACATGTGACTGAATATATTTATAGCAGCGAAATAGGTTGCCTTCATATAAAATACATGGAGGTATTGAAATACATGGAGGTATTGGAATTAATGAATATTATAAAGTATAGGCTGTAAAATTTTACGAACCACTTTAAAGCTAATAAATGTAACATGACAGTTTTTTCTAACATGTTTATTACTGATGGTCAAGTGACTTTTTAAACAACTCTGGGCCTACAGAGACCAAATTCATCATGTAATTCATTTTGTTTTTTTTATACTTTTAATATAAAATGCCCTTTTTGCATGAATATTGAGTTCTACTAAATGTAATTTCTAAAAACAGGACAATTGAGAATAGAAGTAGGGTACTAGTAGTGATGGCTGTATTGAAATTTCACTGTCTGGCAGCTTCAGTTGATTTTTGTTGCAGGTGAAAGATATTCAGTTCCTAAGAAGACAAAAACTACAGAAGTCTATGGTATACCTGTCTAAAATGTGACGTTTCTTATGCATGTTGCCTGCTAGTTTTAGTTTTTGATTAAACTGCTTCTCGTTGTGTTCTGTTAGATATTATTTGTATGTTTTGTTGGTTATTGTCTTATCGATTCCTCAGAAAGAATACTAAAATACATTTTCTTTTCACATCAAAGTAGCATCAATCATGTGCTTAAGCCTTTAGAAAAAAAATTTCGGTGTGTTGATCTGAGGATCTATAAGTGAAGGTTTCTGAGAGCTGCATGCACATTATGTGAGTAAACATGCTGTAATAGCTGTATCCACAGCTGTCTCACATACTGTACTGGTTAGCTTAACACCTCAATTAACCAATGAGTAACAATTTCCAATCAAACCATGATTTTGACTCCCGAGTTGGTGTCCCCCAGCCAATCAGATGTAAGATCATTGATGATTTGTTTTACCACATGATCAATAGTTCTCTGCAACCAGAACATCGCGTCTAATTCGTTATAAAAGCATTGGTTGGGACAAGAGTCATGACAAGTGCAGTTGAGCGTCAGATTAACTAGTGCACTGATCACAGCTACAAGAGGTAAATTACATGAGGGCACAGTGTCAGTGATGTCACATCATCTAATGAGGCAATGAGCAAAATTTCAATATATCATTTAGCACATATTATGAGGTTTTTCTTTCAGAAGAAATGAACTGATTGAGGTGCATTAAGCTCTCCTATGTGCAGCTGAGTTGAGCGTAGGAAAACTTGAGTGTACTGTGTGGCACCTTTATTCTGATAGTCCAAATAAAATTTCCTATTTTTTTAAACCTTGTTTTCTCTTTTAAGGCAACTTTAATGTAGCATGGAGTCTTAGTACCCATTTATATAAGTGCATTAATCAGTGATTTATCTTTTATTTTCAAGATAATACTTACAATGGTAAGCACACTATAGTGTACTTAGAATTGACCCATTGTGGATTATTTTGTAGTAACAGGTTTTAGAAAAGAGATTCTAATGTACTGAAAATTTTGGAAATTACTAATAGTAGAGAATATGCTAACATGCACTTCATCTTAAACATTTTTAAAGAAAACAAAAAGTTTGAAACCTTTTGCTAAACTGTTTTTACTATTTTTGTAAAGGTTTTGACATCGGTCACATACCATATGATTTTTATCTTTGTCTGATAAATTTATTTTGAAACTTAGATGAAATGAGGCTTATGGAATATATGAACGTGTTCAGATAAACACATCATACTAGCTGGATCCACCCAACTCTACGGGGGATTCTCCATAAAGTGCATTCAGTATAGTCGGCTTAACTGTTTAACACACCCTAAGTGAAAGAGCTTTGGTGAGCTGATCATGCAAGATAGTTATTCCTCCCTTGCTGGTCAAGGAGGTGTGTCAGACAATTAAGCTGATTATAGTGACTATACTTATGGACTATTCAGAACAGATGATCTGCCAACTAAATATGGCTGACCAAACTTCAAAGTAGCGCCACTTAATCCTCTGTTGGTCTCCCCGCCTTCACACGCCATTAAACGGGTAAGATATCAGCTCCGAGGTTTAATTGCAATGTCCCTGCAGCGATGGCATTTGTGGAGGCGGGGAGGCCATCATGGAGTTAGTCAGTGTTTCTTTTAGGTGAGTCAGCCATATTTAGTCTGCGGATCTGTTAGTCCCCGGATCAACTTGTTCTGAATGGCCTCTGAAGCAAGAATCCCAACAGAGTTGAATCGATCTAGCAAGTATGATGGGTTTATCTGAGATGAGAAAAGTTGAAATTTTGCTGGATAATAATGCAAATTACTTGGATATTGCTTCAGTGATTATTGTACCACCAGCGTTAGCGCTGGCGGTACACATGGTTTCGGTCCCGTCCGGATCGTTCCGCCGGCTCCGCCGGACGGCTACCGTTACCGCTTCTCCTCCTACACGGTAAGGGCCCCCGTACCCATCTCATGGATTTAGGTCACCTATAATCTCAACTCGTTCCACGTAAAATTTGGGCTTTGTCGGTATTGGGGTCTGGGTGTGGCACTCATTACAATGCACCCTTGTCTAAAAATGGCAAAATTAAATGCTAATTATCTACCCTATGGAAGGAGTTATGGGAAAAATTTCTATAGATGGCTTTCCAAAAGTCATATGTGTAGATTTTAAATATACCCTTGGATTTGACCTTTGACCTTTACTTCAAGGTCAAATGGGCCAAAATTTTCAAAAAAATGAAATTTTTTACGAAAAAAAATTTTTTTGCCCTGTTATTCAGACACTACACAGACTTAACCAATAATATTATAGGAAAGTGTTACCCTTCAGGTCATCTTTCATCTCCATGAATTTGGGGTCAATCGGTACATTTTCACGGGAGTAGCGGCCATAAGATACCGAAACTGAAAACTGTCTCTAATTCGGGAACCGTTAATGCTAGAGACCCATTCTTTTTTGCATTTTGTAGAGCATGTAAAGCCCAACACTGGAGGTGGTCTCGGTTTTTTTGTATTCCATACGGTTTTCGAGTTACGCTGTATCAAAAAGTACATATTGGTGGTAAAAGCAAAATGTGCAGTACGGTAATGGATAATAAATTTTGAACTCTGGAAAAATAAAACATAAGGCTTGGCAAAGCAGACAACTTGTGTTCAAAAATGACATTATTTCATCAAATTTGAACTTCTGAAACTTCAGAGCACCTCCTATTTCAAGAATTTTGACCAAAATGACATTTTCTTTATTTTAATTAATTTTTTCTGTACGAAATTTAAGGCACATTATGGTAACTCCAAAATTATAACATTTAGTCCCTTATATCTTCAAAACTGGCAGAGATAGGTCCATAGTTACTTTTGAAGTTGAATAGGAAGTCATATACTGGCAATCTTACTGTGACCTTGAAATTGACCTTTGACCTACTTTTCACCATGAACTGAACTTTGCAAATTTTGCTTCCCTTTTATCTCCAAAACTGGCAGAGATAGGTCCGTAGTTACTATTGAACTTGAATAGGAAGTCATATACTGGCAATCTAAATGTGATCTTAAAATTGACCTTTGACCTACTTTTCACCATGAACTGAACTAAGCAAATTTTGCTTTCCTTTTATCTCCAAAACTGGCAGAGATAGGTCTGTAGTTACTATTGAACTTGAATAGGAAGTTATATACTGGCAATCTAAATGTGACCTTGAAATTGACCTTTGACCTACTTTTCACCATGAATTGAACTAAGCAAATTTTGCTTTCCTTTTATCTCCAAAACTGGCAGAGATAGGTCCGTAGTTACTATTGAACTTGAATAGGTAGTCATATACTGGCAATCTATATGTGTCCTTAAAATTGACCTTTGACCTACTTTTCACCATGAATTGAACTTTGCAAATTTTGCTTTCCTTTTATCTCCAAAACTGGCAGAGATAGGTCCGTAGTTACTATTGAACTTGAATAGGAAGTCATATACTGGCAATCTATATGTGACCTTAAAATTGACCTTTGACCTTCTTTTCACCATGAACTGAATTTTGCAAATTTTGTTTTTCTTTTATCTCCAAAACTGGCTGAGATAGGTCCGTAGTTACTATTGAACTTGAATAGAAAGTCATATACTGGCAATCTAAATGTGACCTTGAAATTGACCTTTGACCTACTTTTCACCATGAATTGAACTTTGCAAATTTTGCTTTCCTTTTATCTCCAAAACTGGCAGAGATAGGTCCGTAGTTACTATTGAACTTGAATAGGAAGTCATATACTGGCAATCTATATGTGACCTTAAAATTGACCTTTGACCTACTTTTCACCATGAATTGAACTTTGCAAATTTTGCTTTCCTTTTATCTCCAAAACTGGCAGAGATAGGTCCGTAGTTACTATTGAACTTGAATAGGAAGTCATATACTGGCAATCTATATGTGACCTTAAAATTGACCTTTGACCTTCTTTTCACCATGAACTGAATTTTGCAAATTTTGTTTTTCTTTTATCTCCAAAACTGGCTGAGATAGGTCCGTAGTTACTATTGAACTTGAATAGAAAGTCATATACTGGCAATCTAAATGTGACCTTGAAATTGACCTTTGACCTACTTTTCACCATGAATTGAACTTTGCAAATTTTGCTTTCCTTTTATCTCCAAAACTGGCAGAGATAGGTCCGTAGTTACTATTGAACTTGAATAGGAAGTCATATACTGGCAATCTATATGTGACCTTAAAATTGACCTTTGACCTACTTTTCACCATGAATTGAACTTTGCAAATTTTGCTTTCCTTTTATCTCCAAAACTGGCAGAGATAGGTCCGTAGTTACTATTGAACTTGAATAGGAAAACATATACTGGCAATCTATATGTGACCTTAAAATTGACCTTTGACCTACTTTTCACCATGAACTGAACTTTGCAAATTTTTCTTCCCTTTTATCTCCAAAACTGGCAGAGATAGGTCCGTAGTTACTATTGAACTTGAATAGGAAGTCATATACTGGCAATCTAAATGTGACCTTAAAATTGACCTTTGACCTACTTTACACCATGAACTGAATTTTGCAAATTTTGCTTTTCTTTTATCTCCAAAACTGGCTGAGATAGGTCCGTAGTTACTATTGAACTTGAATAGGAAGTCATATACTGGCAATCTAAATGTGACCTTTAAATTGACCTTTGACCTACTTTTCACCATGAACTGAACTTTGCAAATTTTGCTTTCCTTTTATCTCCAAAACTGGCAGAGATAGGTCCATAGTTACTCTTGAACTTGAATAGGAAGTCATATACTGGCAATTTACTGTGACCTTGAAATTGACCCTTGACCTATCTTACGAAGAACTTAAATTTGATTGTACCATATATATTTTTTGCAAAAGTTTAAAAATTCTTGGTGATTGCATTTTTACAGCTTGTCAAGCACAAAACTGGTGGCTGTGTCCCTTATTTTGTGTATGTGGGGGTCTATACGAATGCGCTTCCTCCAGCTGGTGGTACAATATTCGGAGGCGGTATCGCCTCTCTGATCCTCTAGTTAAATTTGAGGCATTGGTATGCATAAAAGTGAGGGTGATATTTCTACTTTTATCTATAAAATTTTTGGATTGAGTTTTTATGAATTGATGGATTGCTGTTTTACAGAAAATGCACCCATAACAAATAACAATTCAAAGGAAAATGTGGACACATTTTATTGATTTTACATTTGAAAAGCACTTACTAGGTAGTTAACTATGTGTGGGTATTTGCACTACATTTAATTCATGGTGATTTCCCTAAATCATGATGTGTGATGTGTGTTGTTTGACTGTTTTTATCATTGGGCTGCTCTAAAATTGTTATAACATTCAACCCTAATATGGTGCCAGCAGAATCTTAGGATATCAAATAACCAAAGAGTTTTACATTGTCAAACTGTGAAATGAATGCTAACTTAAGGGTACAGATCAGTTTTTTTTTCAACTGCCAACTATAGTGCGGCTTTAGGTGCCTAAGAAAAAGAACGGATATATTTAATATATTTCAATATTTATATTTAATCAATGGGAACTGTCAGAGTAAATACCAGAGATGGAATGCTCTAGTAACAGCTAGTGGTCAGTGTTTAATACCTTGCTTTAGTAGAGATTAGACTATGTAACAGACAACCTAACACACACATATATACTCAAGTCAAATCCCAAACCAACAAAACTGTGAGATGGCATTCAAAACTTGTCTGAGAAAAGTCCTTGTCGTTGTTTAATTACTGTTCTATGTAAAATGTCCAGAAAAAATTGAGTTGGTCTTTCATATTTTTGTCATATTCAAGTGCTTTTCTCATACTGATTTATGATATACAATGTTATATTTTTTATCAGATCTGAACATTTACACCAGATATTTACCTTGTGTAAATGTTACAAAATAAATAAAAGAAACATTTTTGGAGCAGCCCAAAACAATGAGGCCCATCAGGCCATTGTGGCGTGTGTCAGCTAATAGCATCTAGCCTACTTATACTTGACATTTATTTGGGAACTACAGTCAATTCAAGCTTATCAGTAGAATGTAATGTTCTATTTATAATAAAATAAACTAGATATCAATATTTTGAAGATTTTTTACATAAAGTTATAGTGCTACAGATTGTTTTTTATTTAACAAAGTCAATAATCATCACATATTATGTGCAAATTGTGAAATAGTTTCACCTGCATCATTCCAGAGTCAGCATCACCTGTGCCCTCTTGGAGTCAGTTAAGAAAAGGTGAGAATTTTTATTAAGTGTTTAAATAAAGTCCTTTACTACTTTTTTATTTCAAATTTTAGAGCAGATTTAATGTTATTGTATATTAAAAGATGTGCATCTTTGATCAGTTGAAAACTAATATCATTTATCTGATAAATGTGCTCTTTGGTAAGATAGAGTTGTGTTTTAATTGTGAAAATTAAAATCTCTCTGTTGCTCTATGTTGCAATGGTTTTTGTGGATTTATCATTTTGAATAAAAATGTCTATTTATTTATTTAAAAATATCTTCATTTTTCTCTTCCAGTTGCCCTTTACAACGGATTGCCATTTATAGGTTTTGGAATTTTAGACAATGTTATAATGATTACAGCAGTAAGTATTGGTGTGAGCTGTTACATGTGGGCAGGTGGAAACAGTCCAGTGTTTCATGTGCTCTTACATAATCTTCTCTCTCTCACATGGAGTGGCCCAATGTATTGTACTAGCTGTAACTGCCCATTACTGACGTCTCACCTGTATATGTTTTAACTTCAACTTTTCACAGATAACCACATTATTGTGTAGTGCTGGTTTAGGTTATATGGTGCACTGCCATGTTGGTCAGGTTTTTCTGATATGAGAGTTTGTACTCATTTAATATGTGTAGTTACAGTGCAAATTACATGACTTGCTTCCTTTGTGTAATATGGATAATTATTCATGATCACTATCATATCTGGCCAGCATATCTGTGTCGTTACTGTTTAACCAACTTGAAGTGATCTTTGGTGCAGTGTTTTACTGTTAACCTGAGTGTGCATGATTCATTGATTGTTTTAGATAAATGTATTTCAAACTTATCGAATTTTACAAAATTTGCAGGATGCCCTTTAAATAAGTGAGACCTGTTTTTTCTTTTTACACGACCCCATCTTTTCTCAAAGAATTTTCACAGATTGCATGCCCAGCTTCTCTATCCTAATGGCATATGCTCAATGTTGATTTTGCTGAAGTTTTGTTTTTGGTTTCAGGGTGAATACATTGATGCTACATTTGGAGCCATGCTGGGTATATCAACTATGGCAGGTAAGAATGGGATGTGAAAACTCATCACTTGTGAAATTTATAATGTTACAATGAATTTAACTAATATTTATACCTGTTGAGCTTATTCCATGGTGTAAGACTTCAGCAAGTGGCCAGATAAAACTGATTCTAGCTGACTTTGCCAGTACTAGTACATTAAGTTGTGCAAATGGACTCTAGCTACAGATTAACCCAAGCTTTTAGTGCAAGGTCATTTTTTTTTTTCAAAGTAACCAGTTCCATTTACCATATTAGGTAACAACGCGATGCATTACCCCTGTGCATTTATTATCCAATCAGATTCAACTTTGATGCTCAAAGGGATGAGGTTCTTCTTCCTTTTGGTTAACTTCTTTTTTAGATGGGTAAAGGGGTTTAGAAAGTGGCTGGTTTTATTTGAATAAATGGTCAGAAATGGGGGATATGCCATTCTCTTCATTGAATTTTGATGCGCAGTAAAGAACCACAGCTTCAGCTTGCTGTCTGATCAGCTAATTGACTAATCACTCACCAGGACTGTCTTATGTCATTCACTGCCACAGGTACTTCACCTGCTGGCACTGCTGATCAACACAATTCCATTAACAGTTACTATGAAAGTGTGCACACTGCTGGCTTTCTATTTCACTTCTAGAGAAGTAAGGTGTTTTAGGCCCTTTGATCACATATTTGAAAGCATTTCACACATATTGATTAGGACAAAAATTATCCAACAGTGAATCCAATTCATCAGATTAAGTGTTGTGGTCATCTTGGCCAGTATGCAGTCCTGGTCAAGTTAGGTATGCGGGATATATAGTGATAGGATTTTTATAGTACAATAACACCCAGGCTGGGAATTCAACTGGAACTAATGTGCAAGGTGTCTTGACCTACTGATCTCTGGGTGGGAGAAGAGAAAACTGATTTTAGAAAATTTAAGGCTTCATTCACATGCAATGTCTATTTTCTAAATTCTGTTTTCTATTCGCAGTATGTCTTATGATCACGGTCTGTGCCCTGAATATCCCGCGGCGTAATTACTGGCAGCACGAGCCAGTTACTATAAGTTACTATAAGTAACTGGCTTGCGCTGCCAGTAATTACGCGTCGGGATATTCAGGGCACAGACCGTGATCATAAGATAGCGCGAATAGAAAATAGATTTTTAGAAAACAGACATTCCATGTGAACGAAGCCTAAGGCTATTCTGTATTTGATTTGGCTTGTATTGTGGATAAGTCTATGAAGAAGATGAATAGAAATTAAGGTTCTTTCTTTTCTGGTCATCACTGGCTTGTTTGCTGCATTTAGTGAGAGGAATAGTATACGTTCTTGTTAAATTTTACAAAATAAGTATGTTGGCCAAATCTTAATAATGAGTCACTTGGAAGTCTAGAAATGAAAAGAACCTAGTCAGTGGCCGAGAACAGAATTCTGAATATACCCTCATGTACTCTTGTGTATCTGTGTACCAATGTACATACCAACACACACACACACCCTCATTCAGTTATCATCAGAATCACTGATTCGTATCACCTCTTTCTGCAGCAGACGAAATCATGATGGATGGTTGATAATTTTACACTTTACACAGTTCTTACTTTGAACAGGCGACAACTTGATCATAAATGATTTTAGGAATGTTTTATTTTGCTAAATAACTGACACAAAGTCTCACATTTGACATTTGGAATGAAGTGCTGCTTTGGCATATTTAGATAGCAATTTTAGTGCCATATATATCATCTCCATTAAATCACCTGCCCAGTGTAGAGATGGGATTTTGTTTCATTGAAGTTTGTTGGATGTTGGTTATAATGGTTTTGGCTGTGACATATTATGTGAGATATGACCTACATTTATTGTGTTTGGGACATGGGGGCAGTCATCCCTGCAAACTGGGTCAGTTACCTGTTGCTTGTAGTAGGCATTGAGAAATTAAATAGGAGTTTTTGACCATCATGGTATCTAAATCAAAGTATGAAGATAACCATAGCACCTATTTTATAAATGTCATGCTTGTAGTATTTGGATGTATCATTCGCTCATCCTAATAAACTGATATGAAGAAGTTAAGTTTTTCCCCTCCTTATATTTATACTGTGTTCATACTTCAAGCCAGTATTTAAGAACACATTAGCAACATTTTTTCATAATTCCCTAGTGATTTCTCTTTTTCACAAGTGCATATTTAAGTAGTCAGATGCATGCATTCAAAGCACTCATATCATTGGCATTTTCAACCTTAAAAGATGAAGTAACTTATAACAAACCAGCCATGTATAATAACAGGGTATTCATAGAAACCAGTGTCAGATTGGGTTTTGACTTTCTTATAAATCATGATTGATTAGTTCCCTTGGCATTAAGAAAAGCTCATTCTTGAAAATGAATTCAATTCCAAAACTCACAAAGAAATAAAGACAGAAAAAAAAAGAAAAATGGGGATTAGGAAGATATACGCTTTGATCTCAGTCCACCTTTCTACAATTTGCAAAAGACTATTTGTGATTTCATTTCTGCTTCAGCTGCTGCATTAGGTAATATGGTCTCAGATGTAGCTGGAGTTGGGTAAGTTACAGCTGAATGGTTAAGTATGCATCTTTATTTTGAAGAAATTATCTTCATATCAAAGTTCCTTTGTGTACAGTGTGCAATACACCAGTAGGTTTCTCAAAAGGATGAATGATGGAGTCTTTTCAAACTTAAATAAAACTTACATAATTTATTGTAAAGTGGATTTCACATCCTGATACATACTCAGATTTTGATTAAAATAAAGATGTGGTGAGAAAGAAGTCTTAGGCTCTATTCCCATAGATTTTAGATCGATCTATCCCCGCGGGGAGTCTCACTAGATTACTTTCAGATAATCCGACTTAAATGTCCGTCCCGTCGATTTAATCTATGGAAATGGGGTGTTAATCTTACGACACTGGATTCAGATTATTTTTCAAATAGAGAATACTAATTAAAAACTGGCCTAGCCTTCTCTCTTTTAAAATATATAGAGAATTTTTCCTTTTCCTTTCAGAACTGCAGGAATAGTGGAAAATGCTGTCAGTAAATTAGGTGTGAAGCCACCAAATATCACTCCATCTCAAGCGGACCACAGGTCTACAAGGATAGCCTCAGCTTTGGTAAGATACAGCACTAGGACAGTTGTAGAAATATAGTGTTTAAGGTGATAACCCTAACAGGTGAACTGTTTCTTCCATCATTGACTGGCATGTTTCATTTTTCATGATTATTACTGTGACTTGAACCCATTGCCAGGGTAAATACACTTTAAGGCCAAAGGTGTATGCTATTAGCAGGTCATGAAGAAAACCTGCATATTACCTTATTTGACAGCTTCACTGGTGGAATGGGCAATTCTGTACAATTTTCTCAACTCTGCTACATTTATGTGGCTGTTATTACTGAGTTTTTTGAAAGGTTTAAGGTCAAGTTTCATGAATAGTGTATACAGGGCATTCCACAAAAAAGTGAACATGTGACCCATGCATTTTGTGAAATGTTTCCACAAATATGACTTGCTCTGTTATTTTCCCCATTTCATACTATAGTATCCTACAGAATATAAAGGAATCCACAGTAATTAAAAAGTGATATAAAACAGCTATGCAAATACTACACAAAAAGTATGTGTCACTGGCGCTCGCTTTTTATGTTTAATGACCAATATATAGTAAATCAAGCATGCCATCTTACAATTACCAGGTCACTATGCCAGCGATTAACTATTATTAACTGGGTTTCAGGTTTGTTTACATTATATTTATTCCAGTTAATATATAAGTAGCTCCCATCAACATGCTGCGTAGATATTAGGCATATACTGGGGGTGCTATGTTTACGGATATTCCAGGAAGTTATAATAGGACCAAGGTGGTGAAACATCTTTTAGTTTTTATGTACAGACACAGATGTGTCTGTACATATTGCCATCACCTGCGTCTGTCGTCGCCGATGGCGATGCCGATGGCGATGCCGATGACGATGCCGATGGCGATGCCGGCGCCGTGCACTTTCCTTGTAAACACGATAAGTGGAGGGCAGTTTTACTTTTTGGCTTTATATTTACAGAGCTGATGAATATTCATAAAACGCAGGTCAAGTTCGAAAATCAGCATGATCGGGCCATTATTGTAGAAGTTATGCTGTTTTTTCACTTTTCAGCATATTTTTCACATTTCCTCAGATTCAATTCTTAGGCATGTTAACAGTCTCATTATTAAACTAATAAGATACGTAAAAGTTTTTGTTTGACATTTCCTGCATCTTTACAACATTGTTAGTTGATTTTGTAAAAGTGATGGTAAACTTGTTATCGTGTATTGTGTAATAAAGTTTCAAAAATGGAAATAAACTCATATCATTGCAGTTTGTCAGATTCAATCATTCACTATGTTCAGAATCTCAGAATGGAAGAAATTGGACATTTAACACTGCTCTATTGATATTTTTCCCATCTCATCAATTTTCTTAGTTGATCATATAAAAATGGCAGTAAACTGTTAATTTTGTTTTATGTTAAAAATTGTTAAAAATGGAAAAAAAAACATTTTAGAACAGTGCTGTCTTGTTTACATTTTGGCATTTTCAAGTTGTGACTTTGAAGTTCCATGGGCCTGAAGACCTTTGCTAGTCAAATTTTCTGAATATCCATGATACTAGTATTTTATTATTAAAAATTGATGGTCATTATGATGTTAAACATTATGTAATATTGCATCAAAATTTGAAAAAAAAACTATTTTGGGCACTGCTCCCATGATGACCATTTAAGAAAAACCATGTCACTTACTGTTCTCAAACAGTACAGTAAATATATATAGATGTGTCTGTACATATTGCCATCACCTGCGTCTGTCGTCCCCGTCATCGCCGGTGCCGGCGCCGTGCACTTTCATTGTAAACACGATAAGTGGAAGGCAGTTTTACTTTTTGGCTTTATATTTACAGAGCTGATGAATATTCATAAAACGCAGGTCAAGTTTGAAAATCAGCATGATCGGGCCATTATTGTAGAAGTTATGCTTTATTTTTCACTTTTCAGCATATATGCAACACTGTAAACACTTTCCAAGGAAAACCATAGGCCTGTTGTCATGAAACTCACAGGAGTAATCTATCTTACTAAAACGCAGGTCAAGTTAGAAAATCGGCATGATCAGTCCACTATTTTAGTAGTTATGCTTTTTTTTCACTTATCAGCATATATGCAACACTGTAAACACAATATAAGAAAAACAGATAGGCCAATTGTCATTAAACTCACAGGAGTGGTCAATAGGCCAATTGTCATTAAACTCACAGGAGTGGTCAATCCTGCTAAAACACAGGTTGAGTTAAAAGATCAGCATAATCGGGCCATTATTTTAGAAGTTATGTTGTTTTTTCACATTTCCTCAGATTCAATTCTTAGGCATGTTAACAGTTTCATTGTTTAATTAATAAGATATTAAAAGTGTTTGTTTGACATTCCCTGCATCTTTACAACATTGTTAGTTGATTTTGTAAAAATGATGGTTAAATTGTTATCGTGTATTGTGTAATAAAGTTTCAAAAATGGAAATAAATTCAATCATTCACTATGTTCAGAATCTCAGAATGGAAGAAATTGGACATTTAACACTGCTCTATTGATATTTTTCCCATCTGATCAATTTTTTTAGTTGATTATATAAAAATAGCAGTAAACTGTTAATTTTGTTTTATGTTTAAAAATGTTAAAAATGGAAAAAAAGCGTTTCAGAACAGTGCTGTCTTGTTTACATTTTGGCATTTTCAAGTTGTGACTTTTAAGTTCCATGGGCCTAATATTTTATAATTAAAAATTGATGGTCATTATGCTGTTAACCATTATGTAATATTGCATCAGAATAGAAGAAAACACAATTTTGGGTGCTGCTGCCATGATGACCATTATGGGAAAACCATGTTACTTATGATTGCCAAACTTTCAAAAAAGAAATACAGGACTAAAATGCAGCTGGAGTTGGAAAAGCAGTCTAATTGACTTCTTTTTCTGGAAGTTATACATTTTCAAAGTGTGAACTTGAACTCCCATGGGCCTTATGCTTGTTACACATTTTACTTACATTGGTATTACCTGTTAAGCACAATTAAAATTTGATGTTGAATTTGCAGTTTAACATAATGTACTTTTGCATCAGAATTGACAGTAGCCTATTTTGTTATTTCCTGCTTTTTGTCTGTACATTTGACAGCTTTGCTGCCTTGTTATTTTACTGATTTTCCAGGTGATTTCATCAGTGGTCATTTAGTCTCTGATTGCCAACATGGAAGCTCACTGACTGCCCTAGCTCTCCTTAACATGCTAGTTTTAACTTAAGAGATAGCAACATGTAGGTTTTAGTAACGTAGGTTTTGGCGACTGTCTGTGTTGAATGAGAGCCATTAGAAGTGCATTCAAACTATTAGTGGATAGATATTATAAACTAATCTTTTATGGCCTGTATATACCCTCTCTGGTGATAACTAGCAGCAATAACAGGAATGCTCTGGAGAATGAAAACTCTCTATCTACTAGCACATCCTTCTCTCTCCACTGGTTACCTTCTATTTTATATCCATATTTCCATGCACAACTGAAATAGTATCATTTTTAAAGTGATATTTTAAACTAAGTAACCATTTCTGAAAATTTTTTTTAATAACTGAAAATATTCCATAGATTACATTAATGTTGAGCCTTTTACCTTTTGCACATCTGCTGCATTTGACCAGATTCCCTGATATAACAATCTGTGAGCTGTATTTTATTGCACTTTCCTCTCACACACTCTTTCCTCTGTTCTTATTTCAGGGGCGCGCAATAGGGATAGCATTTGGTTGTCTGTTAGGCATGTTTCCACTGTTTTTGTTACATCAGGAGGGAATTTTTATTTCAAAAGACGAGAAGACTGAATCAGAAAACACAGAATCTGAAAAGTCTTAAAAGGACAAAGCAATTACAGCAAAGTTATGGTGCTTTTTGAAATAAACTTGGAAGTCATGTATGCCAACAAATGTATTCTTTGCATGTTCACATGTATATATATATATGCATATAAGTATATATATGAGCATGTGTAAAGAATACACTGTTCTTTGTGAAAAATTCAAAGTTTGGCTTGTTTCAAAAGTAATTTTGCAATTCATAAACCAATACTTTCATAGACTACTATTTGCTCAAGTTCTTGCTCAGCTACTGCGTACACTTGTGCAGGATGGCTGCCTTCTTAAATGTCAGTTTTGGAGATCCTCGGACCTCTGGTAGATGAACAGTATTTGTTCCGTGGAATGTTAATATTATTGTGTTGAAGAGTTTGTATGGCAACACAATCCTGGACATTCTTCTGTTGGACGTCAAGAATGTGATCATCATCATCATCTAGTCAGTGAGTTTCAAATAGTGGACATTGTTGGCATCCCTTAAGATTAGAAGCCTGTTGTGCCACTGCATCGTGGTTTGCCTGCATGAATTGTATTCCTTGAATTTGTGTTTTTTAAGCCTTTTAGTTACCCACATGCTTCCATAGTAGGTATTTGCAGCATTTAAGAACTCATCAGTGCATTATCATTTCAGAAGTTTTTTTTTTTTTCAAGTTTCAGTGACACTGCAAATTTAATTATTTTTTCCAATTTAGTCATGCTTCCATAGCATTCTATAATATGAGAGTACAGTAAGCATGCTGTGATTGTTTAGCTAAGAAAGATGTTTTGTATTTTAAACTAAGTTATGTGTTACTTCATAGTATTAAGTGTTAGTGCTTATTCACTCCATTGTTCTGCATTTGAAGTTTTTTAATTTGCTGTTGCTTAAAGCCCCAATTTTGTGTAAGTTAGTGTTATAATGCTGCTCTACATATTGATTTATAGTTTAAATGTGACAAATTAAATTTCTCTGACACCAAAATTATGAAATATAGTTTGAAAAATTGCATTTAGTCACTACACACTTGCTTAGACTATTTGCAAATATTTTCTGCATTGTAAGACTAAAACAATGAATGTTAGATTAGAATTTTAGAAAGTCCTTTCAGTCATTTAATGTTGTATACTTGTACTGTTTTCTACTTGTCTTGCCAACAACATTCAAGTTTAATGAACCAAAAGCAAAGTATGATATGAATCTCAAACACATTAGACATTTTCTGATACAAGTACGTATATACTGTAATACGATCTTCGCAATGCCTAGGCCCTTTTCCCGTTGAGCAGTACATTCTTCTATATCGCACCATTTTGTGCTACAGGAAGTTTAACTCCCTTTCACAATCAAATCAATCTAATCAAACTAATCAAAATCAATCTGGTTAAGTATTCTAGTTGAGTGTGGCTATAAAGTTGTCAATCTCACAAACTGGTGCAATACAGAAAACTGAACCACTCAATGTGAAAACAGCCGTGGAGTGCATGTGACTTTCTGTCATTTGCTTTGGTTTATTCCAGGGGCGAGCTCTGTGTGTTGTGATTGGGTGTTTCATAGGCATGTTTCCACTCTATTTTTACGATGAGGAGGAGATCCAGCATGCTAAAGAGGAAGTTCTGGGGCGAGAATGTGTCCACCATGACAAAGACAAAGACCAACACCAGCATTCAGAGTAATTTAACATGTGATAGAATTGAATTATAATTTCTTAATTTCACTGGGGCCTGTGTTACAATAAAAGACAAGTTATTGAGCTTAGGAATAAACATAGGCTAACTATACTCCATTGCAACTTAGTCTAAATTTGTTTCAGGAACAACTGTCCTTCAATAACTTAATACATAAATAAGCCATACTCTCTAATTTGTCATAGCAAAATCCCCCCCCCCCCCCAAAAAAAAAAAAAAAAAAAAAAAATTGGCACTCATTTGGATTCCATGTGTAACGTAGGCCACAATTCTTTGGTCATAGTTAAGGCTGATTTGATGTGACTTAAGAGTCTTTGTAAAGCATTGCCCTGTAGCATTAACGCTGCCAGTAAATCTGGGTTAAGGTCTTTTACAATACACAGCTACTCTGAGGTTAAAACATTTATCCTGACATTAGTGGCATTTTAAAGATGAAAGCTCTGAAAAAAATAGGATTGAAATGTTTGGCTGAAAAAATATATATTTATGATGTATTTTGCTCTGATATACTGCTGCTTGAAAAAAGTTCAAGGATTTTGAAATGCAACCAGTGGGAGAAGAGTTTTTATTGTGTAACATAAAGGTGATACAAGGTCTGAGGAAAGAGCTGTCACATTTTTGTGCATATTGTGTTATGCTGTGGTATACTTGAGTTACTATCACCATTTGTAATGTTAAGACTTTGCCTTGTGAACTTTATGATGCAGATCTTTCTTCTCATTCACTCGCACAAACAAAAAAATGAAAAGTTAAACATCGATCATCATTAGTTGAAAATAGCAGATTCCCCATTCAATTGAATGTTAACACAATTGTCTATAATGATCTTTGTTTTATCCTGATGTTTAAAACATCTATTTATCTAGTTGATCCAGTTGAAATTTAAGATAAATTTTGGTGTAATGTTGTACTTAATGTTTTGAAAGCCACGTTATTAGGGTATTGGTAAAGATGTGAAGAAAATAATAATGTTTGTTTGCAAAATAGTGAATTGTGTAAATCCAATAGTGAAATCAGTTTTATGTACCAGCAATGCAAAAAGACAAACCCGACACTAGTGCTTTATATATTGATAGCAAAAGAATGTAGGGATAATGAAATAAACATTCAGTCTACTTTTGACTTGGTATAATTTTTGAAAAAAAATGACTTAAAAGAAGTAGGGCACTTCTATCAATTTGGAGGCACTATTAAATAGAAAGCACTTGCGTGGTCTGTTTCAATTTTATGCGCGGTTATATTATGTGTTTAGATAAAAAGTGGAAACATATACTTATTAACGGACACTTTATTTACTTAAGTCCTTATTAAATATGAAGTGTTAAACCTGCCATACCTTATAATTAATGCACAGACACAATGTGCCTGGGCTTACAGTGATCATCTTACTCCTTGCCCATTATACTGATGATGTGAGAGAGGTGCAACATGTGCTTGGACACCTTATGTCGAAGCAGTCTTAAAATGGCATTTAAACTTCTTACTGCAATTAAATCCCATATTTTAACATTTGCTACAGCAATTTAGTCCCATATTTAAAACATCTCTGACTTAGTTGTTTCCAAACATTCCACTATCTCAAGATTCAGAATTTTCAGTTACACACAGTGTCCAACTTGTCTTAACAAAAACTCAGACTTAAAAAAAATTCTTTAAAAAAATTTTATATATCCGTTTATGTACATGTTTTGTGCAGCTATGTGAAGAATACCTGTAGATCAAATTTGAGTATTGTCTGCTTCCTTTAAAAACTTGCTATTGCCCTGCATTTCATTTATTGTCTGTACATTGTCAGCTTTGCTGGATAATTTTGTTGAATAATAGGGTGGTTTTGGATGAAAGCTGGAATAATGATAATAACAGTTTTAGCAAATAAATTCATTATTTGGAGAATTTTTTCTCAGAAACACAAGATATTGACTTGCTTTTTAGCATGGTATCTCTTTTTTTGTGAACTTTATCCTTTGATTTGGAATATACAAATTTTCAATGATATTTAACCACAAATACCTCCTTTTTGTTAAAATTCATTGTCTGGTTATTTTTTGTTAGTCACTCAATTTTTGTTTGTTGTTGAAAATATCTTTGCATATATTGTTATACAGCTCCATCACAAGGTTTGTGACTAGGCTGAAATGGTCTTATGTTACTAGTCTTTTAATGTTTTGTACATTGTTTTAGATATATTCAGTCATACGGCTCACTGGCATTGCAGTCTATTATTTTAGAATCTGTGGCTTTTGTGTAATTATCTGGGGCACAAGTAAAGGCTGCACTGCGATTTAGAAAAATCAAGTGTATGCACACGTAAATTGTACAGTATATTGTTTCACATATCCATTTACTGAAGAAATTGTAGGAAATATGAAATTTTATTTTATGAACTGTCAAATATATTGATAAATGGTGGTTCATTTTCTGTACAGATTTAACTTGAAATGAAGCCTCATGAAGTGTACAGCATCTTGTACCGGTGAGAAAATTATCAAATTTTAAGATTTTTTTTTTCAATAATAACATATTAATCATTAAAACTATGTTGCATTCTTTTAAAAATAGTTAATTTTTGTGCTTAAGAAAGAAGTTTCATCCTAGAATATGAGAATAGGTAAAGAAGTTTAGTCGTCAAAATTATGTGTGTAAATATTATTTAAGTCTTCCAAGAGTTGATTTATTTAAAAAAATTATATAAAGCTACCACAGAGCAATTACACCATTTATAAGTAAAAATTAAATTTTTTCCTGTACAAAGGACTGGATTAAAGTCCTTGATTACAATGATACAATGTTTTAGACCCAAGTGGCCAAAATTGTAATTGTATGTGTTTTTTTTTTTTTTTTTTTTAAATTCAGATAGTATGAGTAGATCAGAGGGTTTCCAATTTAGATATTACAATAGAATCAGGAAGCTAAGATATATCACATTTAAAGAATCTGTAACAATAAGATTTAATCTTAAACTTCGTTTTCTGGCCAAGAATGGTCATTTTGAAAAGCACCCATTTGTAACATATTCTGATGGTTTCTAGTTGCACATTTTGTGGATTATACTGTAATATGTAGTGTTTGAAAAGTATATGGGTGAGTGGAGTTTTTCACAAGGGAAGAATGATATAAAATGTTTATTAAAACCGATGTTTTGTTTGTTCACTTTTTAGTTTCAATGACAAAAAAAAATCCCTAACTTCATTCAGTTTCTTGCCTTGTTTTTTTTTTTTCGGTGTGTGTGTTCAGAATGAGTAGTAGATATATAGTAGATATTAGTATTTCAAAGATGAAAGTTCTGAAATCATCAATTTTTTAAAAATTTTAGATTAATTTGAATCAAAACTAGAGGATCAGAGAGGCGATACCGCCTCTGGATATTGTACCACCAGCTGGAGTAAGCGCATTCTCATGGAAACCCCAACCCCAAAAAATGAACACCACCACCAGTCTTGTGCTTGACAAGCTCTATAAAATGCACTAAACAAGTTCTCAAAATATGCAAAAAAAAAAAAGAAAAACAAGACAGCACTGTTCTGAAATGGGTTTATTTCCATTTTTAACACTTTTTTAACATAAAACAAAATAAACAGTTTACTGCAATTTTTATATGATCAACTAAGAAAATTGATGAGATGGGAAAAATATCAATAGAACAGTGTTAAATGTCCAATTTCCTCCATTCTGAGATTCTGAACATAGTGGATGATTGAATCTGACAAAATGCAATGATATGAGTTTGATTCCATTTTTGACACTTTATTACACAATACACGATAACAAGTTTACCATCATTTTTACATAATCAACTAACAATGTTGTAAAGATGCAGGAAATGTCAAACAAACACTTTTATGTATCTAATTAGTTAAATAATAAGGCTATTAACATGCCTAAGAACTGAATCTGAGGAAATGTGAAAAAACAGCATAACTTCTAAAATAATGGCCTGATTATGCTGATTTTCGAACTCAACCTGCGTTTTAGTAAGATTGACCACTCCTGTGAGTTTAATGACAATCGGCTTATCTGTTTTTCCTATATTGTGTTTACAGTGTTGCATATATGCTGAAAAATGAAAAAATCAGCATAACTACTAAAATAGTGGCCGGATCATGCCGATTTTCGAACTTGTCCTGCATTTTAGTAAGATTGATTACTCCTGTGAGTTTCATGACAACAGGCGGTTTTCCTTTAAATGTGTTTACTGGGTTGTATATATGCTGAAAAGTGAAAAAACAGCATAACTTCTACTATAATGGCCCGATCATGCTGATTTTCGAACTTGACCTGCGTTTTATGAATATTCATCAGCTCTGTAAATATAAAAGCAAAAAATAAAACTGTGTTCCACTTATCGTGTTTACAAGGAAAGTGCACGGCATCGGCATCGGCATCAGCATCGGCATCGGCATCAGCATCGGCATCGCCATCGGCGACGACGGCGACGACAGACGCAGGTGATGGCAATATGTACAGACACATCTGTGTCTGTACATAAAAATCGAACAAACTGTTCAAATCAAGCAGATGTTCAAATTGAGCTGTATTTTCCTAACACTGATCGCTCCTGTGATTTTCTAGACAACAGGCCTATTGGTTTTCCTTGAAATGCGTTATCAGTATTGCATATTTGCTGACAAGAGAGAAAACCTAGGGACAACAGTGGGCAGATCTTTTGAAGATATGAGGGGCAAGAAAATATGCAGAGTTCAGTTTGTGGTGAAAAAGTAGGTCAAAGGTCAATTTCAAGGTCATAGTATATGCCTTCCTATAAAAGTTCAAAATTGGCAAAGAAATGCCCATAGCTACTATTGGAGATATGAAGGCCAGGAAACATGCAAAGTGCAGTTCATCATAAATAGTAGGTCAAAGGTCAATTTCAAGGTCACAGTAAGATTACCAGTATATGACTTCCTATTCAAGTTAAATAGTAACTTTGGACTTATCTCTGCCAGTTTTCGAGATATAAAGATCAGAAAACTTGCAAAGTGCAGTACTGAAAAGTAGGTCAAAGGTCAATAGGGATAGAAAATTTGCAAAGTTCAGTTCATGGTGAAAAGTAGGTCAAAGGTCAATTCCAAGGTCAAATAAGACTGCCAGTATATGACTTCCTATTCAAGTTCAATAGTAACTATGGGCGTATCTTTGCCAGTTTTGGAGATATAAAGATCAGAAAACTTGCAAAGTGCAGTACTGAAAAGTAGGTCAAAGGTCAATTTCAAGGTCACAGTTAGATTACCAGTATATGACTTCCTATTCAAGTTCAATAGTAACTATGGGCATATCTTTGCAAGTTTTGGAGATATAAAGATCAGAAAACTTGCAAAGTGCAGTTCATCATGAAAAGTAGGTCAAAGGTCAATTACATGGTCACAGTTAGATTACCAGTATATGACTTCCTATTCAAGTTCAATAGTAACTATGGGCGTATCTCTGCTAATTTTGGAGTATTTCACATTTTCCCCGCTGAATATTGCGATGTTGTAATTTTTTATATAGGGCAACGTCTAAACCATATCAAAAACAAAAAAATGGATACCACCTCCAGTATTGCACTTGACAAGGTCTATAAAAATGCAATTAAAAAGAGGTCTCTGGCATTTACCGTTCCAGATTTAGAGCGAGTTTTCAGTTTCGGTATCTAATGGCTGCTTCTCCCGTGAAAATGCACTGATTGACCCCAAAACTCCCAAAGATGAAAGGAGTCCCCAATGGTAACCCCTCACTATAACAGGAGAGCTTAGGGCTGCGTAGTTTCCAAAAATTAGCACAAACAAATATTTTTTTACAGAAAATTCCCATTTTTAGAAATTTTTGGCTTGTTTGACCTTGAAAAAAAGGTCAAAAGTCAAATCCAAGGGCATTTTTGGAATCTCCACATATGACTTTCGGTCAGACTTCTGTGGTAATTTTTCCCATAATTCCTTTGGTTTGGGAGATATTTAGCATTGAATTTTCAAAAATTTTGACAAGGGTGCATTTCACGAGCGTCACGCCCAGGCCAGTGCACCAACGAAGACAAAAAACCCAGGGTGTTCAAGTTGAGATTATATGTGACCTAAATCCAAGAGATGGGGACACAGGTCCTTGCGGTCTAGGAGGAGAAGCGGTAACGGTGACTTGTTTCCGGCGCCCGACTGCGGAGCCGCAGGAGCCGGCGGAGCTGTACGAGACGGGTCGGGACTAAAACCATGAGTACCGCCAGCGTACACGCTGGTGGTACTGATTATAGTACCAGTTTCTTACACAACACAAAAGCCAAAAAAAAAAAAAACAAAAAAAAAAAACTCCTGAAATCCACCTCAGCAGAAAAAAGGCATTTAAACTGCTCCTTCAAATTTCTCAAATTAATTCGATCTACTCATTTTTCCTCTTTGTAAAGTACAAAACGTTATCCTAGTGTGTAAATATTTTAAGAAATGCCGCATAAGGATTCTGGGTAAATTTTCCACTGGAAACTATGCAGTGGCATTTGATGTGGCTAAGTGCCAATAGTTTGGCATCAGTATTCACTCAATATGCATCTTTTACAATCAATGCCAGTTAAAACAATTTAGCTCTCCTCCAAGTCTTGTATATTTCAAAAAATGTGTATGAAAATACTGCCCCCCCCCCCCCTGGTTTTGAATGAAAATATTAATACATAGGATGGACTTTTAAAACAGTAAATCCAGAAATGACAAGTGCTAGAATTGAATGAGAAATTTATCCTCAGATTTAATTATATTATCTCAACATTGAAATGCCCTAACAAATGGTATCACAAGCCACCAAGGCACATTACGTCATCAACCATCACCATCTTGATACAAACTTCTGTTCTTTGTCAAGTTGATCTATCCAAATAGTTTTCATATCAAATGTAATCACTATTATAACTCATTGTACATTGTAAAGACTGAATCATAACGAGATCATTTTAGTACAAACTCTTACAAACTTAATCTTTAGATCGATCTAAATCTCTGGGAAAGCACCCCAAGTCTGCCAGTTTTTATTTTTTGCTGCACTTCATTTGCAAATCTGCTTTTATTTCTGAACCCACTTTCCTCAAAATCTTGCTTGATTTTACATCCAAGTCCCTAGATTGGGGTGATCTCAGATGATTCCCATTAGTCTAAGATCATTATTTCCATGGTATGTGACACATAAATATCACAAAACTTGGTCAAATTGGCACTATGTGTAGTAGTATAATAAACCTGAGTATTTGTTGAGTAACTATCAAATGGAACAACGTGTGTATCTCTATCATGAACTTCTTCACAAACTGGCAAAGTGCCGCGTCCAGTCCCTACAGCAAAACGCCATCAATATCCCTTCGACTAAAAATCTTAGAACCACCTTGTAAGATATGCCAATTAAGTTTGTCATCTTTAAATGGTAAAGTGAATTAAAGTTTTCTTGTCAAATTTAAAAATAATATTTAACTTCCTAGAGGCTCAATTTTGAGTTTCTGAATCAACCCAGTGTTTCTGGAACACAATGATTTTCATAATTAATTTTCAAATTCTTTAATTACACAAAGTGACACTTCTTGGTATTGTTATATACCAACACAGCACCTACATAACATGCAACAAGCACAATGAAGTCAAAAAATATGAATTCATGTATAAAATACTGGCTCCCTATGCAGCCCATGCCACCTTGTATGAAAATCACAAAATTGATATGTTCTTTGTCTAAAAATTGACATGTCCATGGAATTTGTGAGCCTGTTCGTCCCCCTATCAGTGTGTACTGTGGCCATATATCCTGTTCCTCTGAAAGGGGACCACTGGCAATGTCTGGTAGATGCCAGGAAGATGCTGGACCTAAACATTTCAAAAATAATTGTTACTACTGGTAGTAAAATTGGTTTATTTTTTTTTCAACAAGAAACTTAAAGTATTATAGATTATAGTACTATAGATTTAAATGACAGGCTTAAAGCAAGAATCATGCAACTGTTTAAAATTTACCATTCAATTTAAAATATGCCTTTTTCTAACACCTGTACTTTTTTCTCTTACAAAAGAAAAAAAATTAAGTATGTCTTCAAATATTATACACTAAAATATGCATACCTGATTAAACCATCTGGAAAGGTGCATAAGTTTCTGTTTTTCCAAAAAGGTAAGCTCAGTCTGAAAAAGAGTCCACATTTTTAAAAGCAATCTTAGCTGAGTGAAATGTGAATCAACTTATCACTCTAAATAAAAGCCATACCACCAATGGGGTTCATTCTCATCCACACACTAGTGACAACGGCACATGCAATCTACCACAGAGTGAACAATCTAAGTTGGCAAGATGGTGGCATCATGGTAATGGGACTACACATTTGGATTTCAATTAATGTATAATATCGGGTGGCTCAAAAAAAAATGTTACTTATTTCAAAGTTCAATAACATAAAAATCTTTGAAGATATTGCACTGACGTTTTGGATGTTTTACAAAAATTGTGCTTTTAACAAATGCTGAAAATGGCTCTCCACATGACTTCACTTACCATCACACTGTGTAAACTATAATACAAAAGAAGATCTGCTAATGTTGGCTGGTATTCTACCAAATATACTCTTTTTTGTAAAAACCTATTGATATCCTGAAAAAAAAATGGCACAAGTTTATCACAACATCAAAATAAATGAGAACTACTTAAAATGTACACACACACACTTTCAGGTTTTAAACACAATATTTTCAATATAGTTTAAACATATCACATTGCAAATGAAAGGTTCAGCAAATTATCAAACGTTTAAAAAAAGGACTTTTCGACTCTTCTAGTTGTGGTAAAATTTGATTTTTAAAATTTGAAAAAAATTTTTTTTAGACTTGACCGACTGAGGTAAAATTTGAGCCTGGTTACCTCCAGTATACACTGTTTGTCCTTATCAGTGCCACACCTGTCCACTTGTGTTATTCTATACTCCAGCCACTGGCTAACAGCTGCCTGGGCTTCTGGCTGGTTTCCTGGAAGATAAGAACCTGCTTCTTATATGATGTTTACAATATTCATTTGCATTCATTTTTACTGTAGATTTATTTTTATTTTTACTGTAGACTTCATGTACTTGAAAAGAAAATGTTGGAGTATACCAATGGGTAATTTAACTCACAAACTAAACTAATTCATGTTCAAGATATTTTAAAAATGTTTGAAGAGGTCTTGTGATAGCGATAGTCATTATCCTTTTTCACATGGAGCAGTGTACTTAGACAATACAGTCTGTACTGGTACACTTTGAGAAGTTCTAACATAAAATTAAGCTACAGGAGGTTTTACTGGCTTTCAAAGGTTTGCTCCCTGCTGTTTGGGAAGAAGTTGATTTACTGGCCTAGTGGAGCCTGGGTACTCTGTTTTGAAGACCCTCTTATGTAACAACCTAGTTATAAAGTTGGCAATCAATCAAAGTGGACCAATACAATCAATTACAAGTACACCACATGATGTTAACAACAAGGAATATAGTTTAAGTTTTGAATGCTATCATGTCAGGTTCATACCTAATAAATCAAGCCTCTTTGCTTGTTTAGCCAAATATTTGCATATTGTTCCAAACCCCCTCAACTTGAATCCACCATCAACACCAAGAAGAGGAACCTGCAACAGAAATAACCAGCTGGCATGTTATATACTGATGTTCATTTAATTGTGTGGACTGCTGCTCTTCTAGGATAGACAGGACTAAAATTTTGATTTGTGATTCAGAATGTGTAATGTGAAGAACATTTAAAACATATAGCCTTAATTTTTGTGAGTGATCACAAGATTTTTAAAAATTTCATTTATTTTATCACATTTAACATTTTCAGTCTCTACCATTACTAACGTTAAGTGAACTATTGGTGGAATGGAAGTTATGTCCTTACGGATACTATAAGGATACAAATGCTACTCTGAGTTGATAATTACTCAGTAATAACATTTCTAACATTTAAGTTACCTTCTGCTTATCATCGATGTCCACATCTACTGATGAATGGCCTAAATATGCCGCTAACACTTCTATGTCAGTCTTCATGCCTGCCATGTTACCGGAAATGCTCTTTTTACATGCGCAAGGGAGATTTCCGTGTTTACATAGAAGTGTTTAATTAATAACAATTAAAGCTTATTAATTTCCTCTTAGATTATACTTGATAATTTGATATGAGTTACAATCAGTACTCATTCATATTGATATAAATTTTTTATATATGTAAAAATTAATAAGCAGTAGTTTAAACACACAACGGAATGCTCCCTGGCCCATGATTAAGATTGGTGGGGTTTTGAAAGCTCCAGGGGCAGCCAGACTGAAGAAAACTATGCCGGATCGAATGACACGAGTGGTGTTACCAAGCGAGATTGATCAGGCATACCTTTTGGAGAAAGCTAGTGAGTATTGCTTTTTATTCTTGATACAAAATATTTATGTTGTGTTTTTGAGCCCGTGTTTATCTCTCAAGCCGACTTAACGCGTACTGCAGGTGTTACAACTTTGGTTAGTGATTTTATTCAAAAGTTACCTGCCAGACACTACTGAAGTTAAAAGTTTTTTTTTCTCGGCAGTATCTTAGTTCATTTCAGTCTTGTGCTGGGGGTATTTAAGCCACTTGGACCTAGGATAAAATAGAACAGACACCCTACCGGTACACAAAAGATAAATTGAAAAACAATTAACATTGATTGGATTTTAATTCATAGATAGTTCCCCCAGTAGGGTAGATGTATTTCTCCGTTTTTCTCTTATCAGAGCTTGAATGTTCTTTGTGTTAAGTTGATTCTTTGTAAATGAGAGAAAAGGGTAAGCTGCAAGATTTGTAAAGGTATGTTCAGTACATTGTATAACTGTTATAATTAGGATATGATGGCAGCCAAGGATGTATTTTTTTCGACTAGAAGTTGGTTCTAACAGGTAGATTCTAGATGTAAAATGCAAATGTGTCAAGACACTCAATTAAACCCATTAGGACAATCAGTGGCAAATGATTTTCAAATTGTCATACAACTTCTGAAGTGGGAACCTTATTCAAATATTTACAAATTCCAGAATGAATACACCTGTTAAGAGCTTGAACAAACAAAAGTTTATAGGTCAGACATGGTATTGGATAATAAGTTTTCTGCATTGTGATATTTATTTTAGCTATAGTAAAAATTATGTGCATTCATTATTTATATTCAAATCATTAGATGTGAATAGGTTGAATGGTTTTCTGAAGGTAAGAAAAAGAACATTGTCATATCAATAAAAGTATTGAATTTTATAACAAAGGTCTCTTCTCCCAGTTACAAGTGGGTAAATACCAAAGCTGCTATTAGTGAACTAGTACTGTGTGCTGAAATAGTAGCATATTTCTTATTTCTTTCTAACCAGTTGTACTTTGAAACTCATTACCTGTTTTTTTGACATTTATCAGTTTAGATTTATCAGATTTGCACTACATTGTTCAGGTCACTGCACTGAATTGAAAAAAGGGATTATTACAATATCTTTTTTAAACACATTATTGTGGTGCATTTGTAAAAATGACTATGAATTAAATTTCAGGTTATCCTCATGATGAAGCAGCAAGTCTAGAAATTCTGAAGTACAGACAAGATGAAGCTCCTGACCTGTTTTTGGGACATTTTGAGGAAGATACTCTGATAGGGGTATGTATATATAGGTACCACTGTATGATGTTACCTGGCAAACAGCTCAGAGAGTCCAGACCTTTGCCAGGGTAATACTAATTTGTTAATTACAAGTTATTATGGATCAGCACAAAAAAAAATCTAATCAGTTTTAAGTTATTCCATATATCACCAGGCTTGTAGCCAGCAATTTCAAAGGGAATTCTTTAAAAAATGGATTTTTTACCATGAAACCCTTCGTATGTATACTTTTTCCTGGGCGGTCCTTTTTTAACCCGCCCTACCCTCCTTAATACAGACCTGATACATTTAACTAACAAACCAACAAAGGTTAAGACCTAACCTCCTTGGTGGAGGTGAAATTCTTGGATGAAAAGCTTATTGATCATATTAAAAACATTCAGTCTCTATGACTTTTTGCTGGGATTTCAGGATATATCAAGACTGTGTGTAGGTGGGGGGGGTCTGTTGTCATATATACACAAGTATAATATAGTTATCAGGATGTGTAATTGGGATTTCATGACAAGATTTTTATATGGTTAAAAGTCTTAGAAATTCCTTGGTCAACCTGCTTCTGTTTATTTGAAAGCAAAGATTTGAATATTAAGCAAAATGCTAATTAGTGACCTCTGAAACTCTGAGATGATCATCTTAAGTTGTATTAAATGAATTAAATATTTAGGTAATTGAAAATAAATTGGCTATTTTCTTCAGTATGTGTGTGCCAGCAGATATCATGGAGATGAGCTGACAGAGGAATCCATGAAAGTTCACATTCCAGAGGGAGGTGGGGTATAGTCTGCTTATAACATGTTCTCTTGTTTCAAATAGTAAAAACATTTTTTATCCACTAGTGAAACATCACTTTCATTTACTAGTTTGCCATGAAAACTTCTGTTTAAAATTATCATTTTTTAAATGTGTTGGATATTTTGTGTATTAGTTTATCTTCACACCAAGGATGATTTATTATCTTTTATAAATTATAGTTTCTGACCACCTTTCTGAACTGAAATGTATTTACCAGTAAATTAATATATAACATCTGATACGGTGTATTTTGTTCATTTTCAGCAAGTGTTTGCATTCATTCTGTGGTTGTCTGGGAGAAAAGAAGAAGACAAGTGGGTGATTTGTAATAGTT
The DNA here is from genome assembly GCF_051362555.1 of Lingula anatina. Taxonomy (NCBI): domain Eukaryota; kingdom Metazoa; phylum Brachiopoda; class Lingulata; order Lingulida; family Lingulidae; genus Lingula; species Lingula anatina. Next base: position 2,677,878 of record NC_141767.1, on the reverse strand, counting down.
AACAAATAAAAAAAATGCCCTTAGTTATGTGATTGTACAATATATGGTTAAACAATAAGACATAAGATAAAGTAATGATGTAAAATTGAAAAAAATTAAAGTGAGTGAAGTGAGTTCATTGTCTCATGTTATATCAGAAAAGAATAGGCAAATGAGGCAGCTCATTCATTTATATTGTATTGATAAATTTTGTCAGTAATATTGACTTGATGTTAACAAAGTTTACAATGAAAACTGTCAACATCTATAAAGACAGCAGGCGCACATGCCCTTCTGTTTTTGTTGATTCTTTACAGGGCATTGCTCTTCATCTGTTGAAAGAATTCATCTACAGGGTAAAAGAGACCCAATCTGGAGTTTTACGGATACTGCTGATATGCCGTGCTAAGCATATTCCCCTGTACACACGAGCAGGGTTTGTCTTAACTGGCCCATCCAAAGTGCAGCATGGTAAATATTCTGTACATACACTGAAAAAATATGAAAGCCCCATGCAATACTTTAAATATTTTATCAGCATTATAGGCAATATACAGTAATGAGGTTTTACCGACTATTGGCAAATTTCTGACTTTTTGGGGCCAAAAATATCCTTTTTGAGATCGATGCTAAATGGCAGTTTCATCCCTGTGTGTGTGTATATATATATATATATATATATATATATATATATATATATATATCAAATCATACCAAGTTATTTTGTTGTTCAATGATTACTGTCAGTAGCCCAATACATGTTACATAATTAGTTCATATGGGGTGTTTATATTTTTGCTCAGTGCATATGTAAGTGATTGTCTCCACATTGAGATGCTGATAGTAACAACACTTGAACTATAACAGGCTTGATATTTTTCTGTGCTATTTACCTGTATTGTCATTTCTTATTGAGCAAAAATTAAAAGCTGTATTTTTAAAAAACAATTCCTTTTGATCAGCCAATCCATTCATAGATGGATTGTTCATGCAGTAGATTTGATTTTGACATTTTATTTGCGTGATACTCAAATACTCAATATTCATGTAATACTCTTTTGACTTCTGCAAACTTCAGGGGTAATTATAATTTATTTTGTATTATTTCATTTTCATAATATATTTTTTCCAGGTCGTGGAACATGGTTTGCCATGGAAATGACAATCAATGGAAAGGAAAATGAATATTTTCAGTGATAAAAGCTCTACACTACAGTATTATGTTTAAACATTTGAAGCAGCATTCTATGACAATCATTTTAAAAAATGTAGATGAAAATCAAAATTACGTTTCAGTTTTAATCTTGATTGAATTTTAAAAGCATTTTTTATTATTCACAAGCATTAGCAATTTTAGCATATGAATTTATGAATTCAAAGCAGTTCCCTTGTGTATTTAGCTTTTAAAATCATTTCTTTATGCTTTATTAATTTAACAAATGGACTCAGTTAGGCCATTGAAGGGTAAAAGCCTTTTTTTTTTTTTTTTTTTTTTTTATCTACCAAGTAAGAAAACGTGTGTATGTATTATATCACAGACATGTTCAGAGGAGGAGGTGGGTGCACCCCACCCACCCCTGCATAGAAATGGGTTGGAAGACATGTTCTTAGATCCACAAAATTATTTTTCACATTTCAGTTAAACCCCCTTTACACTAGACGGCGTCCTTTTTGCAACCATGAAACTGGCATCGCTGTGGTCGTAAAAAGGAGCCACAAGCATCGCTTTTGTTGCAGAATGAATGCTTAATGGTCGGACAGTTGTCGACACGTAAAGTATTTTTATTTATTTTTATTTTTTTTAACCTTCAAACAGGGCCGTACAACGGGACGCAGAAAGGACGCCGTCCAGTGTAAAGGATTTTATTATTTGAAGGTTGGGGACCACAATGTTGTCTTCACCCCTGCCTCCTTGTTTTAACCTGGGATCTGTTACCCAGAATTTATACAGCATGATACATTTCTTAGAAACGCTATATAAATGTTCCGGTATGCATTTGACGTGTATTACGTCCTTGGTGTAGGCATTTGTTCTGCTTGATTATACATATGCTTTAAAATGGAGAATTGATGAAGAGGAGCATGAAAGAGAAACAAAGTGCAATTCAATAAGTTTCATTCCTTTTTATCTGTAACTCTGGATGCTGGTCTATCTCTACAACTTTACAGTTAAAGCATTTTTTTTTCTTTTTTGTGAATGTAGACTACCTGAAGCCGTGAGAGAAGTTTTTTATTGCACAGCATTACTTGTAACCTTGCACATTTTTTGCGAAGTCCACAATTTACGGGCTTCTGTTGTTGATGTAGTAGCAGCCTTACTACGTATACTCTTACATTGTACTTGTTTATGAATTATTCGTTCAACATTGTGTATTTTGGCTTCTAGCACTGTTTATATTGCATTGCCTGATATTGAAAAACGTTTTTTCAAGGAGCATTACTACACGTGTTTTCTTTAATACATAAAGTATCAATTAAATAGTGCGTTTTTCAGTTATAAGCACTAAATATTATGTTCTGCCCGATATTGAAAAAAATTAGGGACAAGCAATACTTATATTGTATATTTGGTCACGATGTTTACAGGGTAAATTATAATAAAATATATGTAAAAAAATTTAAACAGTGTTGGCTTTAATTTATAATTATCCATTTTTGAAAGTTAAAGATTCAGATAACATAAACAAAATTGGTTTGAAAATGTTAGCTTCTTTCATTAATTTTGTCATCCTTATATATTATTCACTGGCGGAATAGACTGAGAACAGCGTTCTTTGAAGAATTAGGTGCTTTGGTTTACTTTTATTCAGTACTTTGGGGGAAGCGATGTCATACTGGAAAATAGTTAATAAGTTAAAGCAAGATTCTGTATTAAACGAGTGGTCGTTTTGTCTCGCAATCGGGTTTTATTTCGCTTGTTTCACAATTGTTTTATTATCCTCCATGAAGAAAAAACATGTTCTAAAACAGCCGTAGAAGGTTATCGCTCACGCTTGCTTTTCTTTTTTAACAATAAGATTTTATTGTATATCATTTTACGTTGTGTATTATAGGATTACTTCCGTGTAATAGTGTTGCTCGTTTCCTTTGTCCAGATGCTGCTTTGCGTCTCCGTGAATATGACAAGAACTTCGTTTTTCCCAGAATTGAAAGGCGTCCACTTATATTGGCGACATTTGAAAAAAATCATATGGATACCATATGATTGCTTTATCATTGTTTTAATCGTGTATTATTAAACGTGAATGAGGAACGCTACACAACCACAGAATTGATTTTTTGCAACAAACCTAGCTATAATCCCGTATGATTGATCTGAAGAGGCTTACCAACTACCGAACAATGTTGTACAGCACCAATTGCAACGTTTAACGAGTGTAAAAGTTAAGTGCAGTGTAGAAATGATCAAACACTCCATCAACGTGCTCGTAAAGCTAGGTAGTTGTAAAAACACGGAAAACCGCAACTGATAAACTCTTTATTGATGCGTCGTGGTAGTTGCTAAGCAATGTGTCATAGCAAGTGCTTTATACGCTATTCTCAACAAACAGTGAGGGCAATACGCCTACCTTTTACAGCGTGGATTAATATGATGAACATGCTATAGAATTAAGTCATGCCCGCTGCTTCCAATTTTGCTCATTTCAGCCACTAATTGGATCAAGATAGTTTATCGAGAGCACGCAAATTGTTCACAGGAACCTCCGTGAAGTAGCCATGAATATCATTATAGTTTTCGTAACAGGGCACCTGAGTACCACAGATAACTCCGTAACACCAATAGTTCAGCGACAGTATGTGAGGAACTATACATCTGTAAACTATTAATACGTTGATGTCGTTTCATATTCAAATTTCAAGAAATCACAAAAATTGATTTAGGGTCGGAGACAACGTAATCGGATAAAAGCTGAAACTTATGGATAAAGCTAAAAGTGGAGAGTTTCTAGCCGACCAGAACGCCGCCTTGGATGAGAAAGAGCAACATGTTTCGCTAGGGGTGTCGTCCTCTTGGACAAACGGCACACCGTGTAAAGATATGGGTGCACCGGCTCTTCACGACTTGAAACAAAGACAGCATAATTTTAATCAGTGGAAAACAAACATGGAGAAACGACGCAAAAACGCGGCCCAGAAATTAGAAAAATTAAGCTCAGTACATCAAAGGCAGCTAAATGAACTGAAAGGCACTGTGAGGCATTTGCAGAGTCATCAAAAATGCAGCGAATGTAGCACCGAATCTACGCAAACTGAAGTCAAGATGACGTCTCTCTCCACACAGACTACCGCAGAATTGCGTCTCTTGTCGCCATCTCCGATCTCAAGACCAAGCTCTAAATGCATGCACCCCAAAAAATTTCTGCCGTGAAATTGTGGCCAGCCTTCATGTTCTGAGGGTACGGTACTTTCAAATATTGTGAAAATAGCAATACCACCATCGTCGGCTGTATCTTAGGTTTGCTACTGGCTGATTACACGGAATAGCATCATATGAATCGTGTTAGCGCTTTTAGACGTAATGTAAAACGAAAAAGAGAACGTCGGCTTTACGGGCGTAGAGCATGGAACAACGTTCCTGTTACGATTGCAGTCACAAGGTAAAGCGGAAAATAACATGTGAAGACGCATGGGAACGGTGTAGTTCTCCAACCCGCTGAACCTGGCGAAAGGAAAATCTAAAATATGATTTTTAACTGCGTTATCCAAGCACAAAGAAAATCACTGAAACTTTGCAAACGAACCTACCGCCAGGTCAACCAAAGTTGCCGTCATAGAATAAAAAAACGCAATCGATTTTTCACGAGTTTCTATTATTCTTTTTCATTAATCGTATCTAATAAAATGCGTTTTATTGTACATTGTTTCAAATTTGACTTGTACTGAGAATCGAGTTTTTGTTTTTTTTTTCTTTTGCCATTAAAAAAACAATTGGGAGTTAACGTAAGACCGCTTGAAAGAACAGGACATAAATGTAATGCCATTTTGACAACAAATTGGGATTGAAAACACATCGACACGTTAATTGTCATTTCGATGGTCTGATAATTGCCATAAGGTTCATAAATATCAGTTTAATTTCTTTATTTTCTCCTCGGGTTACCAAAAAAAAAAAAGCATTGAGGAATTAAAAATTATACGTTTTTCTTTCACGGAAGCGCATTGTAATGACACACGTTATTGCCACAAACATATTGTTACTTTGTCTTTATCGCTGTCGTCTGCCAGCCGAGGAACTCCTCCCTCATCTCAGCAGTGCGGTAAGTTTCAGCATTCTGAACCGTTGTTTTTTAAGATGACATACTGACTTTTCATCCACTTGATAACAGGAAGAATGTTTATTGAACTCGTGTGTGTGGCGTTAATAGTGGACAAATAAATGTCACTGACAAAAGTTAGACAAGTTAAAACTGAAATCATTCGTTCTCTTCTCGACATGGACTGCCATGTATTGATACTGTTGAGTATCAGTCTGCTGCATGCTGCCTGTACCCACACAGTTTTCTTTTCCTCTTTTTCTTCTCTTACATTCGCGGGTTCTGGTGATGCCACGGTTGTTGGTGTGGGCGTGCTTTGTGTCAACAGACCTGCTGTGGGAAATTCTCGCACTGGTGCGGTGGCAGTCAATTCCAATGCTGCTATTTTTGCTGCCAAATTCAATGCTGACGATGACTTTTGCTTTTTTGTTAGTTTCTCCCTTGTTACTGTCTCGTTTGTCCCTGTTATTTTCGTTGTAGTTGTCATCCTTTTTGTTGATGTTTCTTCAACTGCTGTCATAACTTGTGTTGCTGGCTTTTCGTTAAGCATTGTATTGTTTACCATTTCATTTGCTTTTGTCATTTTTGTGTCTTCTACAGCGTCATCTGCAGTCATTTGCTTTACAGGTGTTGTAAACTCTACTCCTCCTTCATTTCTCGATGAAAAATCTGTCGAAGCTGGTTCGACCAATGCTGATATTATGGTTCCTGCAGAGGCTTCCGCAGGTGCTGTGCTTGTTTTACATGGAGTTTTAATCACCAATGGACCTATAGCTCCTTGACAATCTGACCAAGCTTCCAAACATTCACTAATTTCTGGATGTAGAACTGCTTCCACTGCTTCTGCCACTGGTTCCATTGCAACGTCCACTGGAACTACAAATTCCACATACTCAACTGCAGTGTCCACTGGTTTGAGTTCTGGTCCCTTAGATTCAAATGTCAATGTTTTTTCTCCCACCTCTGGTGTCCTTACTGCGGAAGCCTCAATTTCTTCAGTCTCTGTGCCTTCTTCTTCTGATGCCACGGCTTCCTTGACAATATCTGTGGAATGGGCTGCTCTAGCTGCTTCCATACCCGCTGACGTTTCAGGTGCTTTACCAGATTCACTACAGTTAGCTACCAAGCTTTCGGTGATATTTTCTGCAGAACTTCTGGGACTGTAACTTTGGTATGCTCTGGCATCTTCATAATCCGACTCTGGCTCCGATTCTTCCTCTTCCTCCTCCTCATCTGCCTGTGCTTCCTCTGCCCCCTCTCTGCTAATCCTCTCTTCCACCTGCTGTGCCTCTGAAAGCAGCTCCTGCAGCTGGCTTTCTAATCTATCCGCCACCTGATCAGCCCCATATTCCTCACCGCTGGGGTGATACTCTATGATATCCGGCTCGTCCGAAGCATCGCTGGCTGCTGCGCTGAGAGCATGTGGAGAACGAGGTGGGCCGAGCTGAGGTCCCACTGGCACCCAGGTACACCCACGCCAGGCATCCCACGCATGCTGATGCTCGATAAAGAAGCCATACATGTCAAAGTTTGGATCCCCCCACGTGCAGTCCTGGTCTTCAGGAGAGAAATCGTGTGGCACTCTTGGGACCTGAAAATAATTCTGTTTGAAAGCAAGATGCAATGCCAGGACACACTCTTGACCAATTACACTGATGAAGGTGCATTAAATAACCCAAGGTTTTGTATTTAACATTTTCTACAGCTACATGCAGCTATTATCATCGCTCCTCTTTAAATATTCTAGACGTAATACTACGTACTTTACAAAATGTACTTTTTTCATATCTATGGGTAATGTTCACTTCAGCCCTTTGGGTCTATAAAAGTCTTATTCAATTGTAATTTGCTTCTCTGTTCATCATTCTACTTCTATCAAAATAATCCTACAGGAGCAGGGGTGGATTTAGGTAGTCTTCCGGGTCTTCCGGAAGACAGTCAGATTTTTCAAGTTTACAATGAGGGTTATCTAATTTTTTCTGTTGGAAGGCGGTCAAAAATGGCGGATGGATCAACAAAGATAATTTGGAAGACTGTCAGGAAATATCTCTGGATCCGCCCCTGAGGAGGCAGAGTGAAGTTTTGACATACCTCTTCCTCGTTGTCTTGTCCGACAGTGTTCCAGTCCAGGCTACCTGGGGTAATGAACTGCACACTGGGCAGCATCTGTTCTCCTGCTGCCTCCAGATACCCTGGAGATGGTGCTGGTGGCAACTGAAGAAGTGTCCAGTTGTTCTGAAAAAAAAATTCTTAAGAATGTTTTAATTGGATTAGGCGGGAAACAATTAAACCATGACGTCAATTCTGGATAAGTGGCTAAATTGCTGCTGGGATAACTTGAAATCAAAATTTTGATTTTTTTAAAACGTTTGTTAGTGGGTTGAATGGTTGGCTGAAAACAAAATATAAAACTTACATTGGCATACATGATAAAAAAAATTCTAACAACACTAAGAAAAACCTGGAAGCCATAGAAATGTGGTACCTAAGAAGATTGATGATAATTCTGGACAGGAATAAAGACCAACGAAGAAATGTTACAACTTGCAGGAGTACAACACTCACTGATGAAAACAATCAGAAAACAACAAATGAAATCTCTAGGCCATACCATCAGAAAAGACAAAATAGAAATATTGTACTCTGCAGGGAAATTGAAGGAAGAAGACGTAGAGGAAGACAAAGAACATCATACAATGACAACCTTAATGCCTTTGCAACAAATCAATGACTGTGTACTGCAACAACAAGCTCAACCAAAAGACTGAAAATACATAAAACTGGAGGACCTTGATCGTTGATGCCAGCACCAGGTCTGACACTTGAAGGAGAAGAAAAAGATGACAAAGTATCAAAATTGCTAAAACCTGTTTAAGATTGTTTCTTACTAACAATTCATCCCTTTACATTTAATGGTAATAAACTAAAACTAGAGGATCAGAGAGGCGATACCGCCTCCGGATATTGTACCACCAGCTGGAGTAAGCGCATTCGTATGGACCCCCCCACCCCTCCAAAAAGGGACACCATCACCAGTCTTGTGCTTGACAAGCTCTATAAGATGCAATCAATAAGAGTTCTCAAAATATGCAAAAAAATATAACTAAAAATGGTATAATCAAGCAGATTTTCGAATTGACTTGCATTTTCCTACCCTTGATCACTCCTGTATTCTCTAGACAAAAGGCCTATTGGTTTTCCTTGAAAAGTGTTGTCAATGGTGCATATATGCTGACAAAAGAGAAAACCTAGGGGCAACAAGGGGCACATCTCTGCTAGTTTTAAAGATATGAGAGGCAAGAAAATATGCAAAGCTCAGTTCATGATGAAAAGTAGGTCAAAGGTCAATTTTATGGTCACTGTTAAATTGCCAGTATGTGACATCCTATTCAACTTTAATAGTAACTATTGACCTATCTCTGCCAGTTTTGGAGATATAATGTTACAATTCTGAGTTACAATAATGTGCCACCACAATGTACTTTTTAATACAGCATAACACGAAAACCGTATAAAATTAAAAAAAAAACGGAGACCATATGCAATGCTGGGCTTTACATGCTCTACAAAATGCAAAAACGAACAGGTCGCTAGCATTAACGGTTCCCGAATTAGAGACAGTTTTCAGTTTCAGTATCTTATGGCCGCTTCTCCAGTGAAAATGCACCGATTGACCCCAAATTCACGGAGATGAAAGAAGACCCAAAGGGTAACACTTTCCAATAATATAATTGGTTAAGTCTGTGTAGTGTCTGAATAACAGCGCAAATAATATTTTTTTTGTAAAAAATTTCATTTTTTTGAAAATTTTGGCCCGTTTGACCTTGAAATAAAGGTCAAAGGTCAAATCCAAGGGCATATTTGAAATCTACACATATGACTTTTGGAAAGCCGTCTGTAGAAATTTTTCCCATAATTCCTTCCGTAGGGTAGATAATTGGCATTGAATTTTCAAAAATTTTGACAAGGGTGCATTTCAACGAGCGTCACGCCCAGGTTAATGCACCGACTGAGACAAAAAAACCTGGGGGTTCAAGTTGAGGTTATATGTGACCTAAATCCAAGAGATGGGGACAGGGGTCCTTGCGGTCTAGGAGGAGAAGCGGTAACAGTGACTTGTATCCGGCGCCAGTACGCGGAGCTGGGCGGGGCCGGCGGAGCCGGACGAGACGGGTCGGGACTAAAACCATGAGTACCGCCAGCGTACACGCTGGTGGTACTAATAACATTTCTATATTGTAAACCTGTCTAGTCTCCCATACCGGTACAAGTGTTGCAATTAAGTGCCATCACAATTTTTTAGTCTTTCCTGCAGACATGGTCATAATGTTGAACTGTCTGGACATTTGGTGAAATTGGAATGAATACCTTACCTTTCTAAATTTACAGAGGGTTCTGATCATTTTTAGAGTACTTTCAGTTGGTTTCATTCTCTGACGAAAACTTTTCATGGAGTTGAAAATGTTATTCATGGCTTCCTGAAAATCAATCATTATAAGTACAATAAAGTTGAGACATTTAACGACACTGAACAAAACTAAATATCTGACAAAGAGACATACATTTTATCTATCTAAAAAACATTCCTGAGGACTGAAGAGATTAATAAACTAGAGGATCAGAGAGGCGATACCGCCTCCGAATATTGTACCACCAGCTGGAGCAAGCACATTCGTATAGACCCCCACATATACAAAATAAGGAACACAGCCACCAGTCTTGTGCTTGACAAGCTGTAAAAATGCAATCAACAAGAATTTTCAAAATATGCAAAAAATATATATATTACTAAAAATGGTACAATCAAAGTTAAGTTCATCGTAAGGTAGGTCAAAGGTCAATTCCAAGGTCACAGTAAATTGCCAGTATATGACTTCCTATTCAACTTCAATAGTAACTATGGGCCTATTTCTGCCAGGTTTGGAGTTAAAAGAGAAAGAAATAAGCAGAGTTCAGTTCATGATAATAAGTAGGTCAAAGGTCAATTTCAAGGTCACACTTAGATTCCCAGTATATGACTTCCTATTCACGTTCAATAGTAACTATGGACCTATCTCTGCCAGTTGTAGAGATAAAGGGGAAGCAAAATTTGCAAAGTTCAGTTCATGGTGAAAAGTAGGTCAAAGGTCAATTTTAAGGTCACATGTAAATTGCCAGTATATGACTTCCTATTCAACTTCAATAGTAACTATGGGCCTATTTCTGCCAGGTTTGGAGTTAAAAGAGAAAGAAATAAGCAAAGTTCAGTTCATGGTGAAAAGTAGGTCAAAGGTCAATTTTAAGGTCACATGTAGATTGCCAGTATATGACTTCCTATTCAACTTCAATAGAGACTATGGACCTATCTCTGCCAGTTTTGGAGATAAAAGGGAAGCAAAATTTGCAAAGTTCAGTTCATGGTGAAAAGTAGGTCAAAGGTCAATTTTAAGGTCACTTTGAGATTGCCAGTATATGACTTCCTATTCAACTTCAATAGAGACTATGGACCTATCTCTGCCAGTTTTGGAGATAAAAGGGAAGCAAAATTTGCAAAGTTCAGTTCATGGTGAAAAGTAGGTCAAAGGTCAATTTTAAGGTCACATTTAGATTGCCAGTATATGACTTCCTATTCAATTTCAATAGTAACTATGGACCTATCTCTGCCAGTTTTGGAGATATAAGGGACTAAATGTTATAATTTTGGAGTTACCATAATGTGCCTTAAATTTCCTACAGAAAAAATTAATTAAAATAAAGAAAAGGTCTTTTTGGTCAAAATTCTTGAAATGGGAGGTGCTCTGAAGTTCCAGATGTTCAAATTTGATGAAATAATGTCACTTTTGACCACAAGTTGTCTGCTTTGCCAAGCCTTATGTTTTATTTTTCCGGAGTTCAAAATTTATTATCCATTACCGTACTGCACATTTTGCTTTCACCACCAATATGACTTTTTGATACAGCATAACTTTGGAGATAAAAGGGAAGCAAAATTTGCAAAGTTCAGTTCTTGGTGAAAAGTAGGTCAAAGGTCAATTTTAAGGTCACATGTAGATTGCCAGTATATGACTTCCTATTCAAGTTCAATAGAAACTATGGACCTATCTCTGCCAGTTTTGGAGATAAAAGGGAAGCAAAATTTGCAAAGTTCAGTTCATGGTGAAAAGTAGGTCAAAGGTCAATTTTAAGGTCACGTGTAGATTGCCAGTATATGACTTCCTATTCAAGTTCAATAGAAACTATGGACCTATCTCTGCCAGTTTTGGAGATAAAAGGGAAGCAAAATTTGCAAAGTTCAGTTCATGGTGAAAAGTAGGTCAAAGGTCAATTTTAAGGTCACATGTAGATTGCCAGTATATGACTTCCTATTCAAGTTCAATAGAAACTATGGACCTATCTCTGCCAGTTTTGGAGATAAAAGGGAAGCAAAATTTGCAAAGTTCAGTTCATGGTGAAAAGTAGGTCAAAGGTCAATTTTAAGATCACACGTAGATTGCCAGTATATGACTTCCTATTCAAGTTCAATAGAGACTATGGACCTATCTCTGCCAGTTTTGGAGATAAAGGGGAAGCAAAATTTGCAAAGTTCAGTTCATGGTGAAAAGTAGGTCAAAGGTCAATTTTAAGGTCACATGTAAATTGCCAGTATATGACTTCCTATTCAACTTCAATAGTAACTATGGGCCTATTTCTGCCAGGTTTGGAGTTAAAAGAGAAAGAAATAAGCAAAGTTCAGTTCATGGTGAAAAGTAGGTCAAAGGTCAATTTTAAGGTCACATGTAGATTGCCAGTATATGACTTCCTATTCAACTTCAATAGAGACTATGGACCTATCTCTGCCAGTTTTGGAGATAAAAGGGAAGCAAAATTTGCAAAGTTCAGTTCATGGTGAAAAGTAGGTCAAAGGTCAATTTTAAGGTCACTTTGAGATTGCCAGTATATGACTTCCTATTCAACTTCAATAGAGACTATGGACCTATCTCTGCCAGTTTTGGAGATAAAAGGGAAGCAAAATTTGCAAAGTTCAGTTCATGGTGAAAAGTAGGTCAAAGGTCAATTTTAAGGTCACATTTAGATTGCCAGTATATGACTTCCTATTCAATTTCAATAGTAACTATGGACCTATCTCTGCCAGTTTTGGAGATATAAGGGACTAAATGTTATAATTTTGGAGTTACCATAATGTGCCATAAATTTCCTACAGAAAAAATTAATTAAAATAAAGAAAAGGTCTTTTTGGTCAAAATTCTTGAAATGGGAGGTGCTCTGAAGTTCCAGATGTTCAAATTTGATGAAATAATGTCACTTTTGACCACAAGTTGTCTGCTTTGCCAAGCCTTATGTTTTATTTTTCCGGAGTTCAAAATTTATTATCCATTACCGTACTGCACATTTTGCTTTCACCACCAATATGACTTTTTGATACAGCATAACTTTGGAGATAAAAGGGAAGCAAAATTTGCAAAGTTCAGTTCTTGGTGAAAAGTAGGTCAAAGGTCAATTTTAAGGTCACATGTAGATTGCCAGTATATGACTTCCTATTCAAGTTCAATAGAAACTATGGACCTATCTCTGCCAGTTTTGGAGATAAAAGGGAAGCAAAATTTGCAAAGTTCAGTTCATGGTGAAAAGTAGGTCAAAGGTCAATTTTAAGGTCACGTGTAGATTGCCAGTATATGACTTCCTATTCAAGTTCAATAGAAACTATGGACCTATCTCTGCCAGTTTTGGAGATAAAAGGGAAGCAAAATTTGCAAAGTTCAGTTCATGGTGAAAAGTAGGTCAAAGGTCAATTTTAAGGTCACATGTAGATTGCCAGTATATGACTTCCTATTCAAGTTCAATAGAAACTATGGACCTATCTCTGCCAGTTTTGGAGATAAAAGGGAAGCAAAATTTGCAAAGTTCAGTTCATGGTGAAAAGTAGGTCAAAGGTCAATTTTAAGATCACACGTAGATTGCCAGTATATGACTTCCTATTCAAGTTCAATAGAGACTATGGACCTATCTCTGCCAGTTTTGGAGATAAAGGGGAAGCAAAATTTGCAAAGTTCAGTTCATGGTGAAAAGTAGGTCAAAGGTCAATTTTAAGGTCACATGTAAATTGCCAGTATATGACTTCCTATTCAACTTCAATAGTAACTATGGACCTATCTCTGCCAGTTTTGGAGATATAAGGGACTAATTGTTATAATTTTGGAGTTACCATAACGTGCCATAAATTTCCTACAGAAAAAATTAATTAAAATAAAGAAAAGGTCATTTTGGTCAAAATTCTTGAAATGGGAGGTGCTCTGAAGTTCCTGATGTTCAAATTTGATGAAATAATGTCATTTTTGACCACAAGTTGTCTGCTTTGCCAAGCCTTATGTTTTATTTTTCCGGAGTTCAAAATTTATTATCCATTACCGTACTGCACATTTTGCTTTCACCACCAATGTGTACTTTTTGATACAGCGTAACTCGAAAACCGTATGGAATACAAAAAAACGGAGACCACCTCCAGTGTTGGGCTTTACATGCTCTACAAAATGCAAAAAAGAATGGGTCTCTATCATTAACGGTTCCCGAATTAGAGACAGTTTTCAGTTTCGTCATCTTATGGCCGTTACTCCCGTGAAAATGCACCGATTGACCCCAAATTCACGGAGATGAAAGATGACCTGAAGGGTAACACTTTCCATTAATATTATTAGTTAAGTCTGTGTGGTGTCTGAATAAGAACACAAATAATTTTTTTTTCGGCAAAAATTTTGTTTTTTTGAAAATTTTGGCCCGTTTGACCTTGAAATAAAGGTCAAAGGTCAAATCCAAGGGCATATTTGAAGTCTACACATATGACTTTTGGAAAGCTGTCTGTAGAAATTTTTCCCATAATTCCTTCCGTAGGGGAGATAATTAGCATTTAATTTTGCCATTTTTGGACAAGGGTGCATTGCAATGAGTGCCATACCTAGACCCCAATACCGACAAAGCCCAAATTTTACGTGGAACGAGTTGAGATTATAGGTGACCTAAATCCAAGAGATGGGTATGGAGGCCATTACCGTCTAGGAGGAGAAGTGGTAACGGTGACTTGGCGGCGGAGCCGCAGGAGCCGGCGGAGCCGGCGGAACATACGGGTCTGACTAAAACCATGTGTACCGCCAGCGCCTACGCTGGTGGTACAATAAGTTAATCACAAAGTAGGAAGATGCACGCTTTTAACACAGACAGTGCAGAAATCTAGCAAAATTCAATTTTGTCACAAAAGTCAATTTTACACATATACTGAAAAAAAAAAAGTTGTGAATATTTACAGTGTGAATTCCGCAGCGATCCAGGCAGCCTCCAACAATGGTGAGCAGCACACACAAGGCTTGAACAGAGGCATCAGTGCGCTGCCTTTGAAGGCGGGATATAATGTTTAGGATTGCCTCACAAGAAAAATAGTGCTGCAGGAAAAGTTCTCCTATTAATCTGAAAATAAATAACACTTCTTGATTAAAACACTATATTTCCATATATGGCTATACATGTGTTCAGTTTAACTTAGCTTCCAACTCAACATTTATGTAGTACAATACCAAAGATACAAGAATGCATATATATTTACAGTCACTATAGCAGACACTATTCAACTGAACTTACATGTTAAAATTTTTATGATTTAAGATTAAGGTTTTTCCTTTCGATGTTTAAAATTGTACATTTTTCATTAATTAAATAGTAGAAGGATAACTTGTAGTTACCTGCATATAATGAACAGTCGATTATCCTTCATTTTTTCTGGCAACTAAAAATAATTTTTGAAAGATTATAGCCTGTGCCAAAAGCACTTAAGCCTATAAGCCCTTTGGGCAATTGGGGTCTAAAAGTGGGCTTGTTTGATTATTTTTTTTTTTTCCATCCCAGTACAGTGCTTCTTTGTGCCTAACTTAGATTATTGATCATTGGATGTTATAGTTTTAGGAAAATAACAGGTTATGAATTTAATATATACCACATTAAAACACATTTTGACTTCACAATATACAAAGAAATCATCAATAATTGAGATCACTCATAAGATATGGTGTTGATGAATGCAAGATATGGCAATCATGAATAAATTAAGTTCAGGACGAAAAAATAAAAACATATCTGGAAAGATTAAATTTAAATGTTCACAACTAGCTATTGCAGGGTATATGTGTAAGGAACAATATATATCAACTGAAAAATAATCAGTAGAATGTGGGTCGTTAGATTTGATTTTAAAAAATGATTGGCCATATGAAAGAAAACATTAAAAAAAAAAAAAGATTTTTTTAAAACTGTCATATGTGCCAAAATTTGGAAACAAATTATGAAAGAAACTTGAAGTATCAATAATAAATATCTTATTTTGTAAAATTTGCTTTCCTCTACTGTAAAAATGACGATGAATGCATACAACTGAATATAATCAACTCTTTTTGCAATCACAAGTAATGCAATACTCACATTTGTAATTGAAGATTTTAGCAGAACAGATTGAAATGTTTTCATAGTTTCATCTATAAAGACTTCTTGAAATGTGCCTTTTGATTTTTCGTCTTCATTCCGACCAGGCAGTTTGTACTTCACAAAAAAAAAAGAAAGAAGATATACATACGCACACACAAACACACATCAAAACAGTTAAAATATCAAAAAAAAAAGCATGGGACCATGTCCATTTTGACTGGCAGACCCAGGAAAATGAGTAAACACTTCAATGTAAAAATTAGTAACACTGCTTTCCAGATTTTGAGGGCAATGGCCCTACTGTGTCTGTACATAAAAACAAGGTCAAAATTACTGAAGAAGCATTTTTTTTTTTTTTTTTTTTTTGAAAATTGCATGAAATGATTGCATGCCCATTTTTGGGGATCTTTTCTGGCATTTTAGGACTGAGTATTCCCAGTGATATTGTGGTGATATACATATGGTGATATATTTCCAGTTATTGCCATGACAAAAAATGTGCATGGCTGTGAAGCAGACAGATGGGTGATGCCGATATGTACAGACACTAATGTGTCTGTAAGTAAAAACAGGGGCGGATCCAGAGATATTTTCTGACAGTCTTCCATATTATATTTGTTGGTCCATCCTCCATTTTTTGACCGTCTTCCGACAGAAAAAATTAGATACCCGTCAATGTAAACTTGAAAATCTGACCGTCTTCCGGAAGACCCAGAAGACGGCCTAAATCCGCCCCTGAAAAACTCCAGTGAATGAATGAAAATAATTATGACAACAATGATCTTTTTTTGACAGATAATAGAGAAATAAAATATGCACAGAACAGAGATTTGCTGCATAAGTATTTTTTAATGAACTGATGATAAACTTTAACCCTTTAAGGTAAATTAATAAACCATATATATATATATATATATATATATATATATATATATATATATATATATATATATAATAGGCAAAGATGCATAACCTACAGATGCAACTGAATTCACCAGTTCCAATATGACTACGTCAGGAACTCCATTTTCCAAGTCCTGTAAAACATAAAGTTTCCTAGAAGTTTATTTTATCATCAAAGAAAATGTCTCTCATCTTTTTGGTTGATAAATGTGGAATAAGAAGCATTATCTTCCCGCCTACATCCTACAATATATGACAATATTTATCATGCATTTCATGACATACTTTAGTCATCTAGACACTCAGGCTATTATCACATCACATACTGCCAGTAACAAGGATTACAGCAGGATATTGTACATAAGTTGAAGCTGGGTTAAGTATTCATAACACCTTATTTAAAAGTTAACACTGTGATGTAATAAATTTACTGTGGAAGTATGCAGTCACTTACTTTGGGGATACAGAATGATATGAAAAAAATCTGTACTGGGACTCAGCTAGCACCTTGCCAAATAAGTATTACTTTCATGTACCCCATACCACTTCTTAACCCTGCAATAAGGGTGCTTTCCCAGAGATTTAGATCGATCTAACTCCCTGGGGGTTCACACTAAATTGCAGTCAGCCGAGCGTGCACCATAGTTAATTACCCCCTTACAGCTTTTAGTAGGCGGGACAGACGCTTAAGCCGGCCAAGCTGACAGTAATCTAGTGAGACTCCCCACAGGGATAGATCGATCTAAAAATCTATGGAAATGGGGTGTAAGTGACTGCATAACTATGTACTGTGAAAATACTTTTCAAACATTTTTAAAGGACAATAATAATAAAGTGTATAGAATATCAATATTCCTCATCATAAAATAGCATACAACTATTTGGAAAATATACTATATAATAATAATATTCCATCATAAACTTTATCTGCAGTGAGGTCAACTAATATATAGCTAGCAAATGTCTCAACAGCAATAAAACCTTACACTAGTACCCTCTACCAGGGCGACAGATATTATAGAGGGCATTGGTCACATTCAAAACAGATGATCCTCAGACCCTATATGAAAGAAGAGCAGACTACTCCGCTGATGGTCTCACTGCCTCCACAGTAGATCAGAGGATCATCGCTCTGTTGTGAATGCCCGCATAGTTTCCACCAGCTACCCTGTAAGTTTTGACCAGATGGAAGCAAATAAATCTGCAATCAGATGGCACTGTCCCCACTTTGTAGGGAGCTACTTCAAGAGATTTCTCAATTCACTTCAATCTGAAGTAACAAGCTATTCAGAAAGGGCTATTTTTATCTGTCAAAAAAGAGCAAGTGATTAAATTCAGAGCAATTAACTGTCTTGATTGCTGTCACGGGAACTAAGCAGTACATAGCACATGCCCCCTATACAACGACCTGCGCACAATATTATATAAGGTATTTACAAAACACGACACACATTTTGGCCTAAAAACAACTGATGAAAAATTTACTATAATTATGAAATGTCAAGAAAAAGAAACCATTATTGCACTAGCTCAGTTTCTCTCCTCCGCTTTTGCTAGGAGGGATCTACCTTGTACAAGACAGTGCTGTACTCATGGGCAATTGAGTAATAGTAGTAATAGTAATTTTTTTTTTTTTAAATAGTAAATAAGTAAATATTCCTACTCATTGTGATTGTTAAATAACATATTCACAAAAATTGTATTCATATTGTCATTTTCATCCACACAAGTGGATGCATATGTTACAGTGAAATAAACATAGTTAAGTGGCAATTCCTGAGTAGTTATGCAAACAATTACCAGCCATGTAATCAACCTAGAGATTTCAGCACATGTGGTCACTGTTAGAAGATTGACTATGTTTAGCCAGAGATATTAATTATCTGTGAATATCTAGTGAAAAATCAACCTGTGGCCTGTAGAGGGTAAAAACCTTACACAATACATCTTTTTCTTTCATGCTCATTATTTTTCATACAATCATTTGAGAATTTTCAGAAAAGAAACCGTATGATTACAGCAGTACAATTAAGTACATATACCTGGTAAATTAAAGCCCTTGCTGCAGCCCTGAGGCCGTATTCACTCTCCTGACAACTGACTGTTCTGAACCAGTTCTGCAACACATCTTCTTTCTCATCTGGCGTTTCAAGGAGGACACTGAGGTAGTAGTCGTTTATGAGCTCCTTGAAAATTTCTTCAGGTGCATTCTGCAATGTGAACTTTATAAAATACTAAATTCCACAAGTAAAATTACATGTACAATCAGATCAGTTGAGGAATCTAAATACAGCATACTAATTATTAAACTAAAGGATCAGAGAGGCAATACCACCTTTGGGTATTGCAACACCAGCTGGAGTAAGCGCATTCGTATATTGAAAAAAAAAGGGACACCACCTCCACTGTTGTGCTTGACAAGCTTTACAAAATGCAGTACACAAGAGTTCTCATTTTTTTTAATTGAAAATATTTATTTATAACAAAATCATGGGGAAAAGTAAAAGGTCAAACCCAAATTTGTGCTGTCCATGGTGAAAAGTAGGTCAAAAATATGAGGGACAGAAAAGTTACAAAGTTCAGTTCATGGTGAAAAGAAGGTCAAAGGTTAATTTCAAGGTCACAGTTAGATTGCCAATATATGACTTACTATCGAGTTCAAGAGTAACTTTGGGCTTACCTCTGCTAATTTTGAAGTATTTTCAAATTTTATTTTCACCACTGAAAATTGCAATGTTGTACTCTTTGATATAGCGCAACAATATGGTATAGTGAACCATTAATTGTACTTAGTGAACCATTGACTGTAGTGATAGTCTTCTAAATTTGCATACATGAGATATGCATATATTTATTTACGTTTTAATTATTCAAATGTATATAGGCATGGCATGTTGCATGTCATTTAGAGAAGTTCATTTAAAATGTAAATCAAGATTTAATTTTGATACCTGCCTTTCTCGGTTGTCTTACTTGTGGAAAGTGAATCAAAGAACCTGTATAACCTACTGACTGGTTATTACAGGGTACATGTGACCTAAATCCAAGAGATGGGTCTATACGCAGGCTCCTGTAGTCTAGTAGGAGAAGGGGTAATGGTGACATGGCACCAGAGCCGGCGGATGAGATGGACAAGACCGGTCAGGACTAAAACCATGTGTACCGCCAGCACCGCGCTGGTGGTACAATTAACAGGGACCCATCATAAACGTACAATAAAAGTATACTAGTACATGTCTGATGGGTCCGAGGTACCATATATCTATTAATTAAAATTCTATAAATACTCCAAATACATCAAGCTTATCCTACTTAATAATAAAAGTGATATGAACAGACAAATTCACATTTCAGGTAGTGCTAACATACGGTAGTCTGACAGTATGTAAGTCCGAAAACTGCGGCAAATTAATTTTTGATAATTACCAATCGTTCAGTGGCAGCCTTGTAAACTCTTATTCTGTTTGCTGTCATGATGAATATTAAGATGCCTTCATATAAACCAGTACATTTTCATTCGGCTCTATATTCTATATCTAGAGTCCAGTATTTGGAAGCCTCGATCATACTTAGTTTATGTTTTTGATTTCAAATCCGACGCCTCTGAACTGATATAAACACGTGCGTGACCTTTGACCACAAGATAAGCCATAAACATTAACTTTGATTTGGCTTCCAAATGCTGTCAACACGAACATTAAAAAACAAAATCTTTAATTATCTTTTGGATGTACTCCTATGAATAATAAATACTGGCAATAATTAGTTAATTAGACCAATTTTTAAAGTTTATCTTGCAACCTTGAAGGAAAGACCTTCACACTCCTTCACAGGACGTTGAAGCACGAGTTTCTGCGAGAGTTCTTTACGCTCCTGAGAAAATGGCGTTGGTCCGTCGTGCTGCGAGTTCTTTGAAAAATGTAGTATCTAGACAGCTTTGCACATCATCTGTTTGTCTCAGCGACTATAAACCTCCAGCACAGGATGTTATGAGAGGGAGACAATGTAAGATCTCAGTGCGTCTGGCATAAAATACTGTTCGTTTTTGAGAAAGGTTAAATGCGCATGGCAGGAGTCCCCAAAAGATCACGTAGATCCCGTGTTTGTTGTCAAATAATCCTGCTTTCCTGTTATGATGAACGCAAACTGGAAATTTTTTATTTTGTAAAAAATATCACAGAATTTTGTTCGTCTTGGAATTTTAGCACTAACATTATCTTGTTTCAAAGTTGTCAAAATGAGCTCCTAGCTCGGCACTGTGTGTCAGTGGTTATGCAACTTGTCAATTGCAAATTATTCCTTGTTTTACACTTCAGGTAATTATTTTATTGCCCTTTTTCAAACAAATTCATTTTATGTTTACGTGTCAGTTATCAGTAGAATACAGATCTTATATGAAGCTATTTTGGTATATATTGGTTCACTTTCTGGGCTAAGCATCACGATTTTACTGTCACTCATTTCAGTAAATGGTATTTCATGTCACATTTTTGATTCACTGTTCAGAAATCACTGTTGAGGCAAAAGAATAGATAGATAGATAAATAGATCTCTCACAGCAACTCCACATCCTTATATGTAATAGCATTTCTGAAGATTCACTTTAGAGAAGTAACAAGGTTATGAACTGCTAAAGGTGTTTTAAAGCCAAAACAGTGTTATGTATAATGCTGCTTTCTATTTAAATGAGCTGATGTTTTTTATAATGCATTCATGTATTAAATTAATGTTTTTTTTTTTTTTTTTTCAATTTCAGTTAAAAAAGGTATACATTACCCTGATTCTTTGGGTTATTCAATGGGTGAGCATCGAGCAGAAATTCTTGAAGATATCATGGGCGTTGTAAGTTTGAGTTTTCATAATATTTGACAGTGTTCCAGACATGCTGAAAACTTTTCAGAGTGGCCGGACATTAGAACTGACAGTAAGGAAAAACTTGCCGGACCGAATGGACTTTTGCCGGACTGAAGTTTTTTATAAAATTTGGTGGCATTTCATTTGCATGGTAGTTCATAGAAGTAACACTTGTATTTATATACTCAGCATTGAAAATATTTATATACTCAGCATTGAAAACTATCAATAATTTAGATGTTTTGTTTATTTAAAAATCAAAAACCGACACTTTTGAAGCACTGTTTTATTGTGGTTCTCATTTCACAAGTTCTAGGGTTCATATAGGTTTTAAAAGTGCTTAAATTCATTTCTTCCTTTGAAAGTCCTTAAATTCCACTCTTAATTAAAACTTATCATTGAAAATCAAATGAAAAAAACTCATTTCCAATGCTCAACAAAAGAAATATTTGGTGTTTATTATTCATGCTAATTTGCAAATAACTAAATCAGTTTTAAATTAGTGAAGTATGGCGAATGATGACTATAAATTCAAAATGGGGGCTCTTAAAGTTAAAACTCTCCTGGGTACTTTAGACCAACTAAATTTTTTTTTTACCGGTCCAGACAAATTTTGTCGGTCAAAGTTTCAGCATGTCTGGTGTTCAACTTTATCACTTGGAAGGATAGATAAAAGGGTTGTAAAAAGTAAATTATTTAAACTTGGCAAGTTGCAAATGTCACAATTATGCTGAAATTTCAAAGATGTGAATATTCAAAGCAGAGTTGATAAATGATGTTTAAATAATTAAAATATTTTTAATTTTCAGGACTCTTTTGATGTTTATGACTACAGAATGATACGACAAAATGTAGGGACCCGTGAGTTCCCTAACTTGGTTCCCTCTGTTATGGATCACAGGCTAATAGGATGTGTGTGTGAGTATCAGATCAGGCTGGTGAATGTTAATTGGTTTTTATTTACAAACGCTTTTTTTGCCTAATTGAAATTTCAAATAAAGACTGAAACTTTACATATAGTTTAGATTGAGAACTTGTGAAATAACAAGTTAAGAGCCAATAGAAGTCGTGTTTTGGAAAGCAGTCCTAGCCTGTAGAGGCTATGTGACAGTGGGCTTGTTTACTTAATGTTATTTGAACCAAATGTCCTGGGGCCATCATCTTATTTCAATTACAGGTGATCTGGTATATGATACAAGAATTTCTCTCCGTGAGGGTGCGGTTCTTGGGGTGCACTATTAAATATTTGGTTTCTAAGAATGCTTATAGGTTGCATGTAAGATTTTACCTTGTGTCTTTCATATGGACCAAGCCTCTCAGGCAGATCTTGTGTATAGAGAATGGTAACTGTGACCCTCACTATCCCAATGAGGTTTTTGGGGCTATTTTCGGAGGTTTGGTTTAATTTGCATATTATGCATTAGCTTTCAGTGCATGATTGATTAGTTTTCTCTTTTAAAATTTTTCAGGTGAAGAAGAATCGCATGCTATTTTATGGATGGAACTCCACGAAGGGGAACCAAGTCGATGTAGTTGTGGATATTGGTTTCAATTAGTGAATGTTTCTGAAGAAGCAGACAAACAAAGACAGGAGATGTAACGATTGCTTTCATATTAGTGTTATGTTAACTTGTCACAAATTTACTGAAAATATGAAAAACTTTTTAAAAGACTTGACCTTATGCAGACTAACATCTAAAAATATGAAAAATCTGTGTGTGAGGTGAGAGTTATAGAAAGCATCTTTTTTGATTTTAAAGACGTTATTTATTATACTCGTTTCAGTTGAGTAAATTAGAGTTGTGGTGATGGAATGCTGAAATGTATTTTGTGCTCTGAAGTACCCTTAACTAAGCCAGCTGTGTTATGTCACGTCAGGTTTTAGCTGTTTAAACTGTGTGCTACATAACAAGATGACTACAATGTAGAAATGCAAGCTATCTCTGCTTTGTATGTTGTTGGTATTTGTAAGAAGTTGGCATGTCACAAGTGGTAACGGTTAACCGGGATTACCTCAAAGTACTGTCTCATCAACTTGCACCCAAAAGTTTTGATTTGTGTTCCCGTTAAGTTAGATATTGGCACAGGTCTCTCAGATATGTTACAACAGAGAACATATTGTAATGTTCATATAGATATCAAATAAATCAGTTTAAATTTGTATTGTGTTTGCTACTCCCAATGACGTTTCACAGGAAATCTATCCATCAAGGTGAGAACAGGGTTTTTTTTTTTTTTTGGGGGGGGGGAGGGGGATATCCAGGGATGCATTGTGCAATGAGGTGTTGCAGATAGTATTTGAAGGATTGAGGAAGATAAAGTTTTAAGCAAGGTAACAGTTTGGGTGAATTAATTGCCAGTCAGCATGGTATTTATTTCTAAAAAACCTTTGAAATGAAGACCAGATGTAAAATAAGTATGATTTTTTTTTTAAAGTTGAATTCAGAGCCCCATCCACTTATTCAGTGCCCCACATAGTAAACATGCACTACCTTGTTTTCAAGAATTGGTAGAATTGAATAGTCAAAACCGGAAAATTAAATTACATAGCAACAAGTTTTTTTTTTTTTTTTTTTAATTGAATACTTGAATTACTTCATTTAACCTTATTTTACCCAATTTTGCAGTAGAACACATTTTGCTGAGGATAGGAAACTGGGATCCATAGGAAGTATGTCGCTTGACATGCATCTTCAGGATGAAATGCTTATCTTCTTTAAAGCTCGTGTTCTCCTGTCATTTTGTTTGCATCAAGATTTTTCTCCACACATTACATACAAATGCACATATGTGTGATGTCTTCTTTAAAGAGCTTCAATTCCTGATCATGATCAGATGCAAAATGGAGTTTTAAAATATGACACTTAAATATGTACACCAAGTGGTAATCAAAATATCTTGTGAAAGATGCAGTTTTATTAATCTTATCAAACATTTGACATGTTGTTTGTTCATATATATTTTTCTTCACAACTGACATTTTCACAATTTTTGGGAATTTGAAACTTTTTGAATAGAAACAATCCCCCCCACCCCTTCCCTAATGTATGAAAATTGATACAGGATGTGTCTGGCAACTAGTTTCCTATCATCAGAATGGGGATTCTTCATGACGGAACTAAACGAGCTTTAAAAAGTTATAAAGACTATTTCTCTTCATTTGATTACACCATTACATGTCTGGTGTCAGAATAATAATTGAAGACTAAGGAAAAGTAAAAAAACTATCTGGAAAAATTTTCAATTTATTCTTTCATGATTAAAATTATATTAACATAAGTACGCCTTATGAAGGAAATGGTATATAGGGTATACAGTCATGACTGGTAAATAACATTTAACTGTCTCTTAGGTTTATCAGACACCCTGACAAACCCTGAAATTGTTTTATTTTTTTCTTAATGATTCATTTTAGCACCCGAGTGCCATGCTCCAAATTAAAACAGAAAGGGGAGGGGGGGGGGGCATGAGTGTCTAAACACTTGTTTACAAATAGGTTTTTAACTCTCCATCTGCCAGTGTACCATGTATTGATTCCATAACAAAAGTGACAACATGACATCATGGATGAGTGAGTGTGCTTTATGTTATAAGTGCTTCATGTTCTATACTTCTATAAATGAATAACACAGGGAGTATCTAGCTTCCACTTGCACGTTAATAAAAAACTAATTTGATGATTAATTTCTGGTACTAATTACTTCTAAAGCTATATAATGAGAGAATATAAATTTCAATTGAGTCAAAAAGGGATGAATAAACTAAGTGTGGGAAGTTACAGTAACACTATCTTTCCAATCTACTAAATTAGATTGTGTGACAAAATTTCAGGATTGTCATCAATTAAGAAGAAAAACTTCTTTCAAGGTATTTACTTTGATAATATTGTAAAATATTACAAATCATAAAAATACATTATAAATTTATTATTAATAAGTAGTTTTACACATAGGCCTATCAGCATGTGTTTCAAATGAAATGATAAGGATACCATTTCATTGAACAAAATGGTATGTTCTACATTTGTATACAAGTTAATTCAAATCATACAATGCAAAAATGGCACATTGACAAGAATCTTAGGAACAGAGTTGGTTCTAAATTTTACATATGAAAGGAAATGAATACCCAAATAAAAACTAACAGCAAAGACAACGCCAAACAAATATCTAAAATGAACCTAAAACGCACTTCATCTCAAACAAGTAGCTGTCCTATCACTCTCCAGCAGTCAGATCTTTTACACATAATTCAGTCCTAATTTCCTTCAGTTACGAGGTAAAACACAAATTTCAATTAAAATAAATAGCTATCAGTCAGCTCAAAACCAGTGCCTTTTAAAATGAAATATACTGATATGAACATTTTAAGAGGAGTGTTTCATTAATGGATATGACAGCTTAAATGCTCAGTTTTTAAAAATATATATGCTAAATATTAAACTATAAAAGTTATTTACATGAGTATTATTTATAGTATTATACTTAATATTTGTTATACAATGTGCCAGCTATTGTGATTCCAACTACTGTACAGCAAATAAATGAAATCTTCAAAATGTCCTAATACATCCAGTTTTTCTTTCTCACTATGGTTTTGACATCATATCAGAAAGGGCAACTCTGGTTCCACCACTTGCTGCATATTATTATAATCATAAATCTTCAACTAGAAGGCAAATGCTTATGCTTCAAAGATAAATGCAATACACTGTTTGATCCTCTTTTCATAACTTTTTGTTCATGTGGGAATGTTCTTGTAAAACAAAGCAGTAGTCTCAATATACTACTATTGGATTAATCTACATTTCATCCCACTGCTTGTTTGGAAGGTACAGAAACAGTAATTTAGTTTCTGACCTAAGCAAATCCCCCTCAAATCTTTTCACTAACATGAACCCTATAAAATGCCACTGCTTGGTTTATAGGTAACAAGACAGCAACTGACTTCAGGGTAACCAGACTGGATTCCAACCTGAAACACCTCAGATTCTTCCAGATAAGCAAGGGCGTGGTCTGATCAGGGTTTGCCAAGGGTTATCTGTAGTATTTGTTGTTTCTCAAGCAGCAGTAAAGCACCATGGCTGCAACCATTCCCAAAATCTAAAAATAGTAAAAGAGAATCAGAAACAAAACTGAAAACGTAATAGGTATACCATATGGGATTTTCTTACCTAATCTAATCTTCCCCAAGAAAAAAAGCAATTTCATGCTCAACTACCAGACTCAGCACTGAATGATCCCGAATTTACTGGTAGATCAGACCACACTGCCCATTTTCAAGGTGTGTGTCAGTACGCATTTCACAGTATCATACCTCGGAACAAATTTTGAGATGAGATGCACTACTTTCCAACCCTGCTCAGAATAATTGCTATCACATCGCATACTAGGCAAGAGCGGTGTCGTGTCTGATACCTCGAAGAGCGTACTGACGCACACCTTGAAAATGGTAGTGTGGTCCGATCTACCAGTGAATTCAGGGTCGTTCGGTACCGAGTCTGGTAGTTGGGAAGGCATGATGCTATTCACAAATCATTTCTCAACCTGTCCCTACATTTGGATTTGATGTTTTGTACCATTTCTGATTAAATAACATAGTTCTAATTAAATCATGATAATTGCAACTACCATTAACTTCCTGGTATTTCAAAGAAAATACCGACATCAGGTACTTTTATTTTAGAGATTTTATTATTTTTAAAAGGTTTAAATTGGAACAAATAAGTAATTTTGCAAGGCACTTACACCAAAAATATGACTTTGGGACACCTTTAATTCTGTCGATCTTTTATTGTAAAAGACAAATTTGCATGGGATGAATAATATACTTACAAGTTGTGATATTAGTTTCAAACTGCCTATAACTTGACACCAAGCTCACAAGAGATGGTAAATTAAACTGGCAGCACTAATATATATATATATATATATATATATATATATATATATATATATATTTAAAACACTCTTACCAATAGTGTAGTACAGTTTCATAAGCTATGTTATTGTGATAGACTTGTGAAGATTCTGTGGCTATAGCTACTTATATTCGCCAGGTCTTACCAGCCAATAAGTCATTCCCAGACTTCATCAGGGAATGAGGTTGTGATAGGTGTCAAATACAAGTTGCTACAGACAAAAGAATCATCACAAGTCTATTCCCAATGTCTTCACCATTCAAAGGGAAACTATTCCATACCTGTATCACTCCTACGGTAATTGCCACTACACCTAGTATGTATAAATGCTGGGTCAACCAATACTTCAGCTCATTAAAACACCCCTGTAATTGAAACCAATCGGAAATAAATCATGTTATTATAATTAGCATCGAATAGGATCTAATATACAAAGACTTTGAGGTCTGATAAAGCTGAATGTTGAATATTTAACAAATGATCTCATCACCAAACATAATATTTAATGGTAATGATGTAATGGTTGAATTTTTTTTACCAGTCAGAGTAAATGACATATATTATAAATCAGATGACAACAATGTCAAATGATAGCAATGTTTCAAGTTGTTATCTTGGAAGATATTGACATTCAAGTATTAAATCATATAATAAAACAATGTTTTTTTGTTTGTTTATTTCAGACAATGTTTGCAGACCTCAGAAAAATTATATTGCTTGAGTCACCTGTATATCTTTCATAAAAGATAACTGTTCACATTTTTCTTTATTTTTAATTAAAAGTTCACAACCAAAATATTATGGCCTTATTTTTTAAAACTTATTGAAAAGAAATCTGCATTTCATATCATATCATATCATATCATATCATATCATATCAAAATATCAATACAAATAATGATGAACTGGAGAAAATTCACATACAACTATAGATGCATATAACACCTACATGGCTCTGCCACATGGCAGGGTTTCCAGTTCTCCCACAGAGGGTTGAATGCTGTGAGGCTCTACAACAGGAGTCTGGCACCCAGTCCTTGTCTGGCCAGGCATGGGACTTAAACCAGTCTGAGTAGTTGTATACCCCACAACAACCCAGCTGAAAAAAAATCAAGTTTTAAAATATGATATCTGATATCTGATACATTAAAGCATTACTAAAACTGTTCAAACAAGCATGTGACTTAAACCAGTCTGAGTAGTTATACACCCCCCAACAACCCAGCTGAAAAAAAAGATACACAATTGTTTTCTGATAGTTAAATTGTTATGTTAAAGCATAACTAACTGTTAAAACATTATTACATCAACAAGGCAGCAAAGCTGTCAAATGTACAGACAAAAAACAGGAAATAACTATGCACAAAATAGGCTACTGTCAATTCTGATGCAAAAGTACATTATGTTAAACTGCAAATTCAACATCAAATTTTAATTATGCTCAACAGGTAATACCAATGTAAGTAAAATGTGTAACAAGTTCACACTTTGTATATGTATAACTTCCAGAAAAAGAAGCCAATTAGACTGCTTTTCCAACTCAGGCTGCATTTAAGTCCTGTATTTCTTTTATTGAAAGTAAGGCAATCATAAGTAACATGATTTTCCCATAATGGTCCTCATGGCAGCAGTGCCCAAAATACTTTTTTTCAAATTTTGATGCAATATTACATAATGTTTAACAGCATAATGACCATCAATTTTAATAATAAAATATTAGTATTATGGATATTCAGAAAATGTGACTAGCAAAGGTCTTCAGGCCCATGGAACTTCAAGTCACAACTTGAAAATGCCAAAATGTAAACAAGACAGCACTGTTCTGAAATGTTTTTTTTTTATTTTTTATAATTTTTAACATAACACAAAATTAACAGTTTACTGCCGTTTTTATATGATCAACTAAGAAAATTGATGAGATGGGGAAAATATCAATAGAGCAGTGTTAAATGTCCAATTTCTTCCATTCTGAGATTCTGAACATAGTGAATGATTGAATCTGACAAACTGCAATGATATGAGTTTATTTCCATTTTTGAAACTTTATTACACACAATACATGATAACAAGTTTACCATCATTTTTACATAATCAAATAATAATGTTGTAAAGATGCAGGAAATGCCAAACAAACACTTTTACGTATCTTATTAATTAAATAATGAAACTGTTAACATGCCTAAGAATTGAATCTGAGGAAATGTGAAAAAACGGCATTTTTTTAAAATAATGGCCCGATTATGCTGTTTTTTTTAACTCAACCTGCGTTTTAGCAGGAATGACCACTCCTGTGAGTTTAATGACAATTGGCCTGTTTTTCTTATATTGTGTTTACAGTGTTGCATATATGCTGAAAAATGAAAAAACAGCATAACTACTAAAATAGTGGCCCGATCATGCTGATTTTCGAACTTGATCTGCATTTTATGAATATTCATCAGCTCTGTAAATATACAGTCAAAAAGTAAAATTGCCTTCCACTTATCGTGTTTACAATGAAAGTGCACGGCACCAGCGACAGTGACGACGGCGACGACAGACGCAGGTGATGGCAATATGTACAGACACATCTGTACATATTTACTGTACTGTTTGAGAACAGTAAGTGACATGGTTTTTCTTAAATGCTCATCATGGGAGCAGTGCCCAAAATAGATTTTTTTCAAATTTTGATGCAATATTACATAATGTTTAACAGCATAATGACCATCAATTTCTAATAATAAAATATTAGTATCATGGATATTCAGAAAATGTGACTAGCAAAGGTCTTCAGGCCCATGGAACTTCAAAGTCACAACTTGAAAATGCCAAAATGTAAACAAGACAGCACTGTTCTGAAATGTTTTTTTTTTATTTTTTATAATTTTTTAAACATAAAACAAAATTAACAGGTTACTGCCATTTTTATACGATCAACTAAGAAAATTGATGAGATGGGAAAAATATCAATACAACAGTGTTAAATGTCCAATTTCCTCCATTCTGAGATTCTGAACATAGTGAATGATTAAATCTGACAAACTGCAATGATATGAGTTTGTTTCCATTTTTGAAACTTTATTACACAATACAAGATAACAAGTTTACCATCATTTTTACATAATCAACTAATAATGTTGTAAAGATGCAGGAAATGTCAACCAAACACTTTTACATGTCTTATTAGTTAAATAATAAGACTGTTAACATGCCTAAGAATTGAATCTGAGGAAATGTGAAACAAGACAGCACTGTTCTGACATGGGTTTATTTCCATTTTTAACACTTTTTTTAACATAAAACAAAATAAACAGTTTACTGCCATTTTTATAGCATCAACTAAGATAATTGATGAGATGGGAAAATATCAATAGAATAGTGTTAAATGTCCAATTTCCTCCATTCTGAGATTCTGAACATAGTGAATGATTGAATCTGACAAACTGCAATGATATGAGTTTATTTCCATTTTTGACACTTTATTACACAATACACGATAAGGGCATTTTTACAATCCTGGGCTCCTTTTTTTCCCAACAAGGGTCAAAAATAGAAGTCATTTTTGTGTTGAAATGTGTACTTTTCTTGAAAGTATAGACCTGAAGGGTATAAGAAATGACAATCCTGAGATAAAACCTTGTGTATGTATAAAGATATGATCATTTGAATTTTGAAAATCATTTTTTTAATTTTCATAAGCTAAACCTTGAAGTGTGTGACTTTTATGGTAATTTAAGGTATTGATCTCCAAAAAACCACTTAGTTTTACTCAGAGAGTATTGCTCTTTTATGTATTTGCAAAAAAAATGGATGAAAATATCCAAAATTTGACGAATCAATGACATTTTGTAATTTTCCTGTTTCAGTATTAAATGTGACTCCATGAAGTTTTTGATTCTGAGATATTCTGAGGACTTCTGTACTTCACTTTACCTTGCATTAGTTCTTTATGTTATGCTTCATGATTGTGTAAAATATTATTTTGCACGGACATGTGTGCTAATTGCAGTGTCATGTTAAAATAAATGTCCTTTCCGAAACATCCCTGTTTCGGAAAGGACATTTTTTTAACATTTATGATATTGTTTTAATATATTGTAGTATTTGAGTTTTTATAAGTTTTAGGTGAAGTCTATGAATAACTGGGCAGAATAGGTGGAAGCTGAACTAAAATTGAAGTCTTTTTATTACATTTTGTGCTTGTTTTGTCTATTTTGTACTAGTAATTCATTACTGGAATTTTATTTTATTAAATATTGATTCTGAGATATATTCCAGGTATTCTTTATGCCATTATACCTTATTCCAGTTTCTTTTGTTACAGTGCATAGCTGTATAAAATATTATTTCACAAGGTCAGGTTTAAATTTAGTAATTACATATTTAAATATGTCCTTTTAGACATGTCCTTGTTTCGGAATGGACATTTGTTTAACATTTATGAAATTGCCTTAAGATCTCATAGTATGTTGGTTTACAAGGTACAGGTGAAGCAATCATTAGACAAAATATGAGTAAACTAGATTAAAACTGAATTGTTTTTATTACATTAATTGGTCATTTTGGATAGTTTTTGATTCTTTTTTTAAATGTTACTCCCTTAGTATTTGATCATGATATAAAATAGAGTCTTCTACACTCCATTATACCCTATTCTACTTCCTTTTGTTACAGCTCATAGCTGTATAAAATATTATTTGACAAGGTCAGGTTTAAATTTAGTAATTACATTTTTAAATATGTCCTTTTAGGCATGTCCTGTGTTTCGGAATGGACATTTATTTAACATTAACGAATTGCTTAAATGGTGTATATATATATATATCATGATGTATGTATATATTATAGATAATCACAGGAAGTTAATTATAACCCTGTGTCTGCCTGCAAGCGCCTCTGTAAACCGTGCCAGTGAACTGACCTTTGCAACTTTAACACGTGTAGCCTCATAACTATTTTCGAATACTTTTTTGTACATCAAAAGTAAGCAGTATTTAAAGTAAGATAAGCTATATTATTCAAAATTATATTCTACATAAATTTGATGTGCTTCCCATCATCCTCTTCCTCATGAATAATAAATAGATGAGCAGACCAAAGAGTAAACAAGTGTTTTAGACAATGTGTTAAAAAATGTCCTTTCCGATACAAAGCATCCAAATTGCCTATATTTCTATTTATACTGATATAATCTCTTCAATTAATTGTTAATTTAACTTTGAAATACATGAACTTTGGGAAAGTATGCAATGGAAGTTCTAGTAGATCCAAAGAAAAGATCCTGACTCGCAAAAATGAATTTTTTTGTTGAGGATATATATAGAAATTTAAAAAGATGCCACTGAAGAAATGTTTTTCTATTATTTACATGTCATATGCATGATGCTCTAACAGTAATTTGCTTATGTCAAGTGAAACATACAGCATTAAAGACAGAATTCTCTCTATTTATAACATTGGCAATGTAAAGGTACTTTGTTTCGGAATGGACAATTTTTAACAAGCATCTCAAAAAAGACCACAGTTAAATGGGTTTCTGTGCACTGGGGTTTTCTTATATAAAAATAAATATCACATGTCCTGGGCTTTAGAGAAATATATATTGTTACTGGCTAGGTGTCAACATGTTCTTTTTATGTAAGAGAAACCCAATGTTTCGGAATGGACAAATTTAACGGAAAAACACGGTAGGGTTATTTTGCACTCCATGTCAAGCTCCAGAATCATTGCGCAGATTTCATTATTTGATGCAAACAATACCAATACATCCAAATAATGATTAGGATGGTAAATTATACTGTATGTTTTATGATATATTTTCTGAAAGTCATTTATTTTTGTTTCGGAATGGACATTTCGTTTAACGGAAATACCAGCATGCCATTAAAAGACTTTTTTTACTAGGATACACCTCTCTCCTGTTAATATTTAAACTTTTTTGCTTCCACCATACTACTGAGTGTTTTATAATCCAAAGAAATGCAATGTCAAACACTGTTTTAATTTATTTCAGATTGCTTTTTATTTCATATGACTAAAACGGGAAAAATTTTTGGTCATTTTTCGGGCTTTGCTTTAGCATATCTTTGGACTCGGTGGTGATATTTGGTTTCTATTTTCAGTGTTTATCTTCACTTACACCATTCTCTAACATAGTGATAAAAAAATTCTTTGATCATATGTATGTAATTTGTTAATTAGCAATATGTGGGAAAATCCGAAAAGTGCCCAGGATTGTAAAAATGCCCATAACAAGTTTACCATCATTTTTACATAATCTACTAACAATGTTGTAAAGATGCAGGAAATGTCAAACAAACACTTTAATGTATCTTATTAGTAAAATAATAAGACTGTTAACATGCCTAAGAATTGAATCTGAGGAAATGTGAAAAAACAGCATAACTTCTAAAATAATGGCCCGATTATGCTGATTTTCGAACTCAACCTGCGTTTTAGTAAGATTGACCACTCCTGTGAGTTTAATGACAATTGGCCCATCTGTTTTTCTTAAATTGTGTTTACAGTGTTGCACATATGCTGAAAAAAGGAAAAAACAGCATAACTACTAAAATAGTGGCCCGATCATGCCCATTTTCGGACTTGACCTGCGTTTTAAAAAGATTGATTACTTCTCTGAGTTTCATGACAACAGGCCTAACGGTTTTCCTTAAAATGTGTTTACAGGGTTGCATATATGCTGAAAAGTGAAAAAACAGCATAACTTCTACAATAATGGCCCGATCATGCTGATTTTCGAACTTGACCTGCGTTTTATGAATATTCATCAGCTCTGTAAATATAAAACCAAAAAATAAAACTGTGTTCCACTTATCGTGTTTACAGTGAAAGTGCACGGCGACGGCATCGCCATCGGCATCGGCATCGGCATCGGCGACGACGGCGACGACAGACGCAGGTGATGGCAATATGTACAGACACATCTGTGTCTGTACATAAAAAGAATTGGGGCAAATATACATGGGATTGTCCCATAGCCCTCCTCATCTTTTTGGCATTCTAGACCTCTAAGAGCTTAACAGTCTTATTTATCATTATTTACTATAATTTGTTGTTAAATATCCATACATTCAGATAGGACTTTTTGACAAAATGAAACTATTTAACAAAACGACAGCTTTCAGTAATAAAAGCTGTTATTTTTCTGAAGATATAAAAAGTTAATTATAAAAATGCTGTAAAAAACTTGCTTAGTGGTTAAATCACTTGTACTCACTTCAATCTGAACTAAATCCCAGGCATCTTTCATTTCTAGTCTCCTTGGATCACCAGGATACTTGTCTTTTATACCCACAAGGAGTTCATTTTCTAATACATGATTGATCTAAAATAATTGGAAATGACTCAAAACATCAGACCCAATATAATAATAATATCCACAACTTCTGACATAATTTGTAACTTTACAATTATTACTTGAACTAATATACAATTCTTTACTCTTCTTACTAATGAAAAGATTTTAAAAATATATATGACAAAAATGTACAGTGTTCACTTACCTCATCTTGGTGTACAAAGGCAAGAATAGCTGCTACAATCTGTAGGACAAATATTAGGACAACCAGTACAAAATACTGAAATAAAAATATCATTATAAATGTTAAAAATAACGCCAACATCCCATCAATAAAAAGACAGCCAACATCTTCAGTTCTCAGTACAAGTCTATAAAAATATGAGGCCATATATTTAAATCATTTTATATAATTTTATATTATTTGCAGACAATGGTTTACTCATCACTATTAAAACTACATAACCTGCTTACATGTAACCATGCTTCAAGCACAGTAGCGTTTTACATTTGGGCAATAAAAATAATCACAAAGCTACCTCTCTTTTTAAGCTTAGCTTCAAAAATAGTTTCCCATCAATAACCCTCTGTATCTTTTAACTGGGAAATACAACTAACATGTCTGTGCTGGCTTATTTCATAAAGACAATGCAATTATAAGATGGGCTGTAAAATGGACACAACCTAGAAAGAGAAACCGTGGCAGGCCCAAGGGAGCATGGAGGGAACCATCAAGGCAGGAATGAAGACAACAGGGCTAGCCTGGATCACCATAGGCACAGCAGGTCAGGAGAGAGAGAGCTGGAGGCCCCTTGTGTCTGTCTTATGTGAAACCCATTCATGATAAGAATTAAGACTACATTCAGATTCACACATTGTACTAACTGGGTTGGTCCAACTCTGCAAGTGATTCTCACTTAAGTGCAATCAGTGGAATCAGCTTAAATGTTTGACATGCCTTCCCAAAAGCTAAGGGTTAATTAACTATCTATCAGAGTAAGCCCATTGCACTGATTGCATTTTATCAAGAATCTCTTGCACAGTTGGACCGACCCTGCTAGTACAATGTGTGAATCTGCATGCACCCTCAGTAAGTAAGCTACATATACTCACAGTGAGTAGCATGCACTGGTTTTCTGCCAGGGCTCCACAACAACCAAAGAACCCCACCACCAGGATGACCACCCCAGCAGCTATGAGTAAGGCTGGGGCACTGAGGAAGCTGTAACTCTGGGCTATTGCCCCATATTCACCCTTGTTCTGATGAAGCCATACACCCACTCCAAGACTAGCACAGCCTAAAAGCTGAAAACACAAAAAAGTTACTTTCTTATCTGTCTGTTTCGTACCCGTTGACTTTTCTAACTTATTCACAACATGATCTCTTTAAAGACCAGGTTAAAAAGAAAACACTATACATATATAAAGGCATTTTTGTAAGTGTTGCATATGACTGCCAGAGGTGCATAGTGGATAAGAACAGGTGAACTTATATGTTCATGGTTAAAATTCAACTGAAAACTATCTGTTTAACAAATTCTAAATCATTATATGTTTGTAAGCCTGTCAAAAATACAAAACTTACCCAAAAGAGGCAATTAAATCCATAAAATACATATTTGATGACCAGAAACCCAGAGCCCATATTGCAAGAACCTGAAAAATATAAGTCCATGGTTTAATTTTTTTTTTTTTTTTAAATATTTACCATGACATCAATAGCCTTTAAATTCTAAATGCCAACCCAAGCTTATGGCTTTTCAGTAGGCAAATTCATCATATAAACCTGAACTCTTCACTCAAATAAAGTACATTATCACTACCTGAGAGTCAAAATATGACAATGTTGACTACAAAAAGTGAATGGGTGACAGAACTTAAACGAAGCTCACCACACAGGCTACTAAAGCCTTCCTGGACTCTCTCCATTATTTCTCTATGATCAGCTTTTGTAAAGCAAAACTAAGAATATATGCAATCTAACAGAGGAAGGATTATAGATGTTTAGTCTACAGTAACACTAATAAATGGGATCTGTATAGCAGGTATATTCTCATAAACTATACTAGCCTTGGGCTTCAAACTATAAAATAAACCACACACTAAAACATCTAAATGTGCGCTATAAAAATACCATGCATTAAAATAATGACAATCATGATTAATAACTACAGACACCGTAAACCTACCTTCCCTACTCCTTGGCATGTTTCTCACTTTTGCTTTGAAAATATATCTATCGAGTGTAACTTGCCACAAGAAACTGTCAGTGTGTTACCACTTTGAAAGTCTTTTTAATTATAAAATAAATTTATTGAATAGTTTTAACCGCAAACAAAATGCTCAAAGTTGTAAGACTGAATAAAACAGAAATGAATTACTCACTTGCTTTCTCATTCCTATGACTAGCTTCTGCTGAAATCGATATCAAGTCATCTAACTTGATTAACGAATAACGTTAAAGGCTATTGCCCCATGCGAGGTTTATTGTACCCAATTTGCCCCCACAATACGAAAGAAATAAGATAAGTGTAGCTCACAACAATATAGATACGGATATCTCCTTGATCTGGCTTACCTGGGCAGAGGGATTTTAACTATAACGTTAAATAGTATTGCATATACCGGTGGATTTTCTTTGAGCCCTCTTTTGTTATGGTTCACATGCACTAAAGCGTAATTTTAACGTTAGGTGGCGCTCATTGGAAGACAGCCCTTCAAACGAGAATAACACTAGAAAACATTTTGCTAAATGTGGCGCCGCCTACACGTTAAAAACTGCTTGTTACCGCATGTGAGAAAGCGTTGGGTCGTATCCCTGCGTTTTGGTTTGATTTTGCTCATTTTATGCTATGTATTAATGCAAAACTGTTGCTCAGGTTTGTTGAAAATTAGTCATTTTGAAATTGCTTAATGTAGGTGAAGGATATGTAGTGTTTCACTTGCGTAAATCATTGCAAAAGTTTTTCTCCAAATTGCGTCGTAAGATAACTGAAGACGCTGAAGGAAAAGACGGTTTTGCTTTGGTGTAACGTACGGCAATAGTGTGGTACTGTTAGGGTCGTTTTATGTGGTTTGTAAATTGACCAACCCATCAAATCGATAGCCAAGTGTGACCTTGGCACGAGGAAAATAGAAGGGAGTGGAGGTTGTATTACTGGACGTCTTGTGAACGACGTGGTTACATTGGTTTCTATTTCTAACAGGTACCAGTATCATTGTTGCTTTAACTAAATTCACTTGTTTAACAAAGAACATGACAGGTGCGCGCTGGAAAAAATTTATTAGGCGGTGCTAGAAGTGATGTTTGTTTTGTTCGGCTTTTCAGGTAAAAAGTAAAGATGATTATTCCAATCCGGTGTTTCACTTGTGGGAAAGTAATTGGCAACAAGTGGGAAGCCTACCTCGGTCTACTGCAGGCTGAATACACTGAAGGGTAACTATTTTATTTGTAAAGGAATGGCTATGGGACCTTTGAAATAAAACTTTTAAAACTCTTATTTCAGTAATCCGTTTTAATTTATATCATGGGCATTTAGCATGGTTTTAATATATATATATAGGAATACAGTATGCTTATTTTTATCATTTAGTAATTTTATCTGCCTGTGCCATCATGTCTTTGCATCTATCCAACTCTTTTTGGGTTGCAAGATTGAATAATAATAATAATAATAATAATAATAATATAAATAATAATCATAATAATAAATGTACCCTCTTGGCACATACAGTGGCACAAGAAAATGGGAAATGATTATACTTCTTTTTCAACTGGAGGAGATGTTTAAAAAAATACTGTCATTGATGTGTCAACTGTGTTGTTATTATTTTCATTTATTTATTTCGTAGGGATGCTCTTGATGCACTGGGCCTGAAGAGATATTGCTGCCGTAGGATGTTGCTGTCTCATGTTGATCTGATTGAAAAACTGCTGAACTATGCTCCACTTGAGAAGTAACCTGTAGAAGACTACAGACTATATTACTACATGCCATATTATGTAGATTAAACAGGGGAGCAGTTTAATAAACTGTTCAAGAGGAGTGGTCATTGGATTAAAATGGTTCATCATGCAATTTCCAGAGAGGGATTTCACATGGTTTTGGAAGCCTGGCTGGTGTTTTTTATGAAATTTTGCAGACACATTGAAATCTGTAGAGGGAGCATTACAAAAACAACCAAAGAGGTCATGTCCATTTGAAATGTGTCCAGGTCATATACAACCTTCGTGTTCATAACTTAATTGGGTTCTTAATTCCATCTTTAACTGGATTCCATGACCTACATGCTCTCAAGTAACATTGCTGTATATATTATCAAGAATGTATTACCAATGCATTTTCATAAAGTAACATCATACTTTTCATTAATAAATATTCGCATTTTTTTAAATAAAACAATGTGTTTTCTTACATATATTTTGCTTTACAAACCTACCAGAGAGTAAGCCTCAAAGGATGTAAATTTATTGAGTTTTTTTTTTCACTCTAATTTACTCGAGGCTGTTTCAGCCTAATTTTGCCCACACATTGTACCTTAGCACAACTGTCGCAACCAACATAATTGATAAGAATCATTTCTGCACATTTCCTTTGTACATCCCAAACAAGTTTACACCCCACACGATAGCTTTTTGTGCTATGGGCATTACGAGGTAAATTTAGATTTTTGGAACTATTGCTCACCCAACATTTTATATTTACTTGAGAAGAAGCAATCATTTGGGAAAGACAAGTTTTATAAACGTGTTACACATTGAAATGTTATGATGAATCTGAGCTGTTAGGTCCAGTTTTCACAGAAAGCAGAAGTAGAGTGTGTTCTAAATATTATAAAGGGCACTGATTTTGTGTGACTCACTTTCACCGAACCTGTTATCCATATTGTCAAGTGTTATCCGACTAATGACAGGCAGCATGCAAATAAAAATTAAAGCCTTGATCTAATCGGAATAGAACGATTGACTGGATATCCTACAGTGCATGTAAAACTATTGAAGATGCTACTATCCATACCACACAAACGGAAACTTTGTTAATTTCTGAATGCGTACTATTTCTGCCGGTGGTTCGCGTGCAATCCCGCGTAGGCTTTTTTAATCCAGAAAATGTCAGACTAACTGAATGATAAGGAATTCCTGGTTATGTTAATTGTATTGATTTACTGGGTTGAGCCTGTAAAGGCGAATTATCATAATACACCCTCCACACACACACACACACACACACACACACACACACACCTGATGACCCGCCAGTGTGACAGCCTTAAATGATATTTAAGGCAGTTATAGCAGGCTGGATATTTTTTCAAACAGTCAGTTAATCTTAGCAGAGAACACCACTGTGTTTTGACAAAATATTCACGAATTCTAGTTTTACTCATTATCAAACCATAGAACAACGCAGTTAGTGTTCGCTATTACGTGACGTGGACTCATTAGACGTTCTGTATACTAACGAGGTCAAACATTGACGTTCACAGGGCTGCCAACCAATTCACCCTCATAGCGTTGAAAACTTCTTCCTATCACAACGTACTTCCATGGTTTAACAGAG
This sequence comes from Lingula anatina, assembly GCF_051362555.1. NCBI lineage: Eukaryota > Metazoa > Brachiopoda > Lingulata > Lingulida > Lingulidae > Lingula > Lingula anatina. The sequence goes on along the minus strand of NC_141767.1, from coordinate 2,637,663 downwards.
TGAGCGTGTTGACCCGTGTCCTGGACCGTTCCTGTCCACCCTTTCTTCAACGGTCATCACTTAATTTAACTGTCTAGTCCACCTATTAAGTTTTATTGCCCTATCTTAAAGAGTGCAAAATCATGTAGTTATAATACGCATGCAACAGTTTCCGCCTAATGCTTCAGTGTCGTGATGAAAGGAATATTTTCCAAAAAAAAAGAACAATACTTTATCTTTTTAATACATATTTACCTGCCGCTGCGAGAAGAAGTGGATTTAGCACTCTCTGTAGACTGGTTTGTATTTCAGGCAAAAATGGCAACTACTTCTCTCTTGATTTCAACAGGTGAGTTTGATGAAAATTATTTATTCAAGCAACTTTTACTAAATTGCTGCATTTGCTTTCTAACAAAAAATATGAGCACCGACGAAATTCGGTTGTGATGAAAATCAATGGATGAATCTGTTTTCTCACGGTGGCTGCCACTTGGGTATGGGAAATATACGTGGCGGCCAAAAGGCTGGCAACAGATTTTCAAAATAAGATATCTCTTTATACGGCATTAGATACTAGAAGGTCGTTCTTTATGTAGTTATTTTACCTTGTGTTGAGGTAAAAGGTGTATGTAAATCACACTTTGATTTCTTCCCAGAAGCCTGTTTTTGCGTTTGAACAAATGAACGAGGTAAAATGACGGATCAGTTAGCTTAACATGCAATACAGTATAAAATATTCCACTGAATTTTGCATTTTTAAAGTCCATTTGTTTTCGTGTCTTAATTTCTTTTTCAGTATTTCCAGGCTGACCAATTTTTTCATTTTATCACTCTATTTGTTAGAATCATAGCCTTGTTGTCTCACCAATTTCAGTGGTGTTTGCCTGTATAGGCATTCAAGTGGGATACTGTTGTAACACCACAATAGCTGTCCAGTGTATGCTGGATTACTGGCCGCCGGCTGACATTGGAACTCCAAGATTTAACGCCGATCTCATTCTGAGTATGGCTAATGGTAACGGGGTCGCTGCCGATGTCATTTGCGGGTAAGTTGATTATGATAGTCTCACAGAATGACGCATTCTTGACTCAACAACTGCGCCATTAGATTAAAGATGTTATCGGGTAAAGGAATTTGAGGAGGAAAAGTTGTTTCTTCATCATTCACTTCTTTTTTTTTATCTCAGACTTCTAATGCGTGAGAACATTTTCTGTTTTGTAAGAATGATAATGGATTTGTGGACACTACCCTCGAAATGATTTCGACGTTTCCATCCGTAAAAAAAAAAAGAAAAAAGAAAACAGCGTACGTCCCTTATGTTGACCGTTTGTCTTCTCTCAAGTGATGATCCACAATCCACCCTGACTCAACAGACATCACTGTTTGAATACAAACACACACACACACAAGTACTTAACTGCTTTTAGTACTTGTGGCGGGTAATTTATTTAGCTTTCCGTTGTTGAATAGACGTGTTGTGTGGTGCCTGTTGGATTTAAACCAATGTAACCTGTACATCAGGTATTAAGTTATCAAACGCCTAGTGTTAAAAAGGGCTAAATTTGACAATTCGGACAGCCTAAATGTATCATTCTTTCGACTTTCTGTTTTATTTGTCTTCTCATGTCATTTTTCCATGGTTCCTAAAAAGAAAAGAAAAAGCGTAGTGTATCCTTTTATTCATGATGTAAGACTATCCAAAATTAATTCAGGGAAGCAACAGTGGTACTCGAAGCCGATGTCTGTCTGCGAGAGGCGCTAGCCAATTGTGATTCCGCGGCCTTTGAAAAGGTTCAGACAGAAAATGGCTGGGTAGTGGAGAAACTGTCCACGGTGAACCAGCTGGCACAGATATCTGTACAAATTAGGTCCCTCTGCCAAGGAAACCAGTCCCCTGCCGGCGCACCTGTCAACAACAGTATGTACCGGTATTTTCCTATGTGTCATGATGGTTTGGTGGAACTACCAGAGATCAACAGAGTGACTCTATTTTAAAAATGACAAACGACGTCTTTTAATCCCCTTAATGGGAGTTATTATCCTAGCATGCAAGCGTACATTTACCCTAATATACACGTGGTAACATTTCTGGAAAGAACGATTCTCATACTGAAAATGAAGATTATTGTTATGCCTATTTTAAATGCTTGAGGTTCAGAAGCTTTAAGAAAACCTAAAACAGTCAGATATCTTACAACTTAATGTTCAAATTGTAAACATTTTACTTGTGATCTTATTCATTTATTTATCTATTTATATGTTTTTTGTTTGCTTGCTTATTTCTTCTGTAGGCACTCCTGGTTGTGAAAATTTTACCCAAGACGTCACGAGCATTCAAGCCTGTTTCAGTACCATATCTTCCCTGTCCTCTGGGCTCCGTCTTGACAATGTGACAGCTTCCACTCGCACACAGCTCTGCACGTAATCCCCTTATTTATTGCTGATATTGTAGAAAGCATGTGTTCACAGCTTTGTAGAGTAACTTTTTTTTCAATTCACATTAGTGAGACTTCACACTGAGAAACCATCAACAGAGTCATATTATTAGACTGATAAGCGTAATTAGCGAGAGAGCTTTTTCAGGTGTTACAAACAGTATGGAAGAAATTCAAAATGCAAAATTACGTTATGATGTAACTTAATATAAAGATAATATACGACCTACTTGTCGATAAAACAAAAACTTTTTTGTCAAAAAAAATCGTCAAATATCATTTATACAAATTGAGTTTTTAAACCAAGAGGCTCAATTTTCAGTATACTGTCGGAAGCCGTTACCTGTGGCAACGCCATTGCCAATACCACCCGCTGTGAAGCAGTTCACGCACGATATCAAAATCAAATATTACCATCTTTTCAACAAGTTCAACAATTGTGCATCGAAGGAGACATTGAAGGTATGTCAATTTGCTCCTTTATTGATTTCTCTTTTTTTGAAAGTGTACGGGAAGTATGTATTTTTCTAGAACCCTGAAGTAAATTCTCTCTCTCTCTCTCTCTCTGTTTCCTTTTTTAGAGAGAGGGGGGTAAATTCCTCATTATTATTTCAAGTTAAAAACACTATTAGACATTTTCAAATGCAAGAAAGTAAAGCACTTTAGTTTTATTGTTTCTTATGCATAATCAACAATTTTGCAGCGCTACCTGGGTGTGGAAATTACAGGCTGGTAACAAGAGATGTACACGGCTGTTTTAATAACTTGTCCAGCGTCCTCAGAGGTATTCGCCTTGACAATGTCACAGCTGCAGATCGTACCTATATTTGCAGGTGAGGAATTTAACGTACCATTTTGGTTAGGTTTTTAGATCCCTTCAACAGTTTCTATGTCCAAGTTCACCCCGATTCCATGTTATTGTCTTTTATTTTAATTTGACATTTACGTCCATTTCGGAATGAAAAGAAGTTCCTGTCTATGGTTACATGTATTTATCTGCTGATATAGCCGAAACACGGAAAGCATGTTGTTAAGGATATTGTCAACCTTCGCCCAAAACACCTTATTAACTGCCTTAATACATTCTTTTGGGTAATAAATAAATCTTCAGTGTTCAGTGACTAAATCAAGTAACATTTACACATATCTCATCCTACGGGTGACGTCATAATTGCAATTTGGGGTAAAAACCGAAAAATCGTTTTTTCAAATTTCTATTTTACCTGAGTACCCACGATCACCGTTTCAACGCTGATTTAAAACCCATTTTCGGCATCTGGGTGATAATAAAGGGTTACAATAACCTTAAGTTCATGAGTTTGCAGGATCGGTTCTAAACTAAGAGGCTCAATTTTCAGTACACTGTCAGAAGCCGTTACCTGTGGCAACGCCATTGCCAATACCTCCCGCTGTGAAGCAGTTCACGCACGATATCAAAATCAAATATTACCATCTTTTCAACAAGTTCAACAATTGTGCATTGAAGAAGACATTGAAGGTACGTTTGTTCCTCATTTCGTTTCCCTTTTATTAACAGAAACTGCGTATTTGCCTAGAAACCCCCAAATATCCAAACAGTTGGTTTTTTCTTTTTCCTTTTTTTGAGTAAAATATTACGTCATTATTTATATCTATGCATTGAGGTTTTGTTGTTATACAGTAAACACCTAAGAGTGATTTCTTAAATGAGTTTTATGCGTGGTTAAATTGCTTCTAAAGATGAAATAAAGACCGTAGGTGTTTAAAGTCACACACACAAACCTGAGCTGAGTTGGCGCAAAACCGAATTATGTCATGTTAAAAACCATTCAAGTGCACGAAAATACAATTATCGTTTTGTTTTATTCTTGTTAATATATAAATCAAAAATTTTGCAGCGCTACCTGGGTGTGAAAATTACAGGCAGGTATCAAGAGATGTACACGGCTGTTTTAATAACTTGGCCAACGTCCTCAGAGGTACTCGCCTTGACAATGTCACAACTGCAGATCGTACCTATATTTGCAGGTGAGAACCGGTTATAATAAAAGACCACTTTCACAGATGCATTCTGATTCCATATTATTGTCTTGCACTTTAATTTGACACTTATGTCCATCTTAAACCATTTTGAAAAAAAAAAAGAGATGTTAATGCCCATGGTTACAGCAGGCACTGTTTTAACCGAAACATGGACAACATAGTGTAAAGAGCATGGACATGCAGGCTTAAAGCAAATTTGAATCTATTTATATCTTATGGATTACTTAATACATAGATAAAATGAAAAAAACCGGTTCTTAAACCAAGAGATTCAATTTTCAGTACACTGTCAGAAGCCGTTACCTGTGGCAACGCCATTGCTAATACCTCCCGCTGTGAAGCAGTTCACGCCCGATATCAAAATCAAATTTTACCACCTTTTCAACAAGTTCAACAATTCTGCATCGAAGGAGACATTGAAGGTACTTTTGCTCTTCCATTCTTGTCTTTTTTTCTTTTCCTTTCTTTCTTTTATTTGTACTGGTTAACGAGAAGTGCGTATTTTCCTAGAACCCCGAAATTTCCTTTTCTTTTTTTGGGGTGAAAATCTTATATTCAATCTTTATTCGTTAGTCGTGGTTGTTATATATTAGATGTTAAAAGTGCTATCTTAAATAAGCTTAAGTCCCTTTTTATTGAAAAGGGGTCTTTGTCAAAAAGTGAAATGCTCGAAAAAGTCTCATCTTATTCTTCTAATGGATAAAAAGTGATGAGTTCTAGTTTTAGGTCTTGAAGTGTTTTCTATGCCATACAAGTAGCGTTCTGTTACATGTAATGTGCCAAATAAAAATAAAAATAAAAATAAGTTGGTACAAGTCCGAATTATTTGATGTTAACGCACTATTGGATAGGCACATCCCTCTGCATGAAAATGAAAGTGTTTTTTCTTATCTTGTTAATACATTCATCAACATTTTTTCAGCCCTACCTGGATGTGAACAATTTACTCAAGAAATAAGAAATGTACATGGCTGTTTTAATAACGTGACATTTGTCCTCAGTGGTATTCGCCTTGACAACGTCACAGCTGCCGATCGCACGTATCTTTGCAGGTGAGACGCCTAACTTAAGTATAAATAACATCTCGAACATATCTATGTTTAGATTCAATCCCTTTTCATCTAATAGTCGTTTACTAAAATTAGACGCTCACGTTTACTTTCGAATAAAATATAAGTGAACGCCTGTGATTACATCTATTTTTCTGCTTACACAACCGAAATGAGGGAAACGTGTTCTGTAGAATTCATGAGAATGCAGACTGAACATCCTAACCTTGAATACATGTCTTTCAGAACTCTAGGAGAGGCAAAGCACTGTGGCCAAGTCATTGTGAATTCCTCCCGGTGTGAACAGCTGCAGTCTCAGTATTACAGCCAAATTGCTGTCTCCTTGGTGCAGGTAGAACAGTTCTGTACACAGGAACAAGTTGTAGGTAGGCCTACTCTTAATCTTATGTCGCATGTCTCGTTGGGAAACATGTTTTCTGACGGAAGGGTGCCTCAGACATGATGAAATATACATGATAGACCTGATATAAATATTTCATGTGGCCCTGATTTGGTGTAAGAGATGTTACGAATTCAGTTTGAATTCAGTTAGGCAATTCAGTATGAAAAAAACAGAGCTACGCAAAATGTTATGGCTGTTTTTTCTTGAAGATAAAATGCGAAAAACGTTTATCTGTTAAACGTTTTCCTCAATTACAAATTATTATTATTATTATTATTATTATTATTATTATTATTATTATTATTTACATTTAGGTCCATTAATTTATCATGTGTCATTAAACATGAAGCAATGGACTGGACCAACATTTCTTAGCAAAGCGAAGACGCACATGCACTAGAAAAATGACTTAGAAACATTGGAAATTGTTAACATGAAATTCTCCGATTTCAGCTCCACCTGGCTGCGAAAATTTCAACCAAGAGATTCAGAGCGTGTACGAGTGTTTCAGTGACGTGTCAAGGATCTTCAATGCTATTCGTCTCGACAACGTCACTGCTGATGTTCGCGTCACACTTTGCACGTAATGCATTTCAGACATCATATAATTGGTAGCTTTTTTAAACAGCATTTTGAAAAATATGATTCCAATCAATATATTCAAGACTTTGAACAGAACTTTTAAAATGATGGAATGATAAAAATTATTTGATTCAATGGCTAGTCTACAGAAAAAGCAATAGTAATGTATTGGTATTATGTATTTCGTTTAAATATTGTATTTATATGCAAAAACACGAAATATACATAGATTTTATCGTCTTTAAAATTGAAAAAAAAAACATATCCACAAATCACTACAGTCAATACGATTTACATTTTAAGCGCACTAGCAAACGCCAAGAACTGCGGTGAATTCGTCACCAACGGCTCCCTCTGCCATGATCTTAAGACTCAATATCACAACCAAATTCTAACATCCTTTTCACCAGTTGAACCCTACTGTACACAAGATGTCAAAGCCCAAGGGCATGCCGAAGGTGACACCCTCTTACCGTATATGCTCAGTGTTTTCAGTATAGTTTCTGTTTCAATTAAAAATGTGACGTTTTGTTGTGACATTTGTCTGTACGTGTAGTATCATTCGGTAAACCGTAACTGAACATCGTAAACAGCATTTCTCGTGTTTTTCAAAATTTTTCGTCATTCATTGATGGACCCAATGGGAATATGTCACGTAAACGGTAAATGATTTTAACGAATCCCAGATTTAATTTTTTACTTTTTCTGTTTAGTTTCAATTGTTTGTTATGTTCCAGAATGTGTGAGGTTGACGGAGTGGTTTTTCCAGTGTCTCGCGCCACTAGCCCCATACTCGGGAATAGATCTGTCCCAGAACCCTAACGTGGTTCCTGAACTGTGCAGGTAAATAGGAGATGTGTGGTCCGTGTAAACATGCCTCTTTCAGAGATATTAAGTTTAATATGACATAATGTGATATCAGATACAAAATTACTCGGTTTTGACCAATAAGTATCCGTATATTTCAAGTCAGAAGATAAACTTCTGTGTGACCGGTGTGGAGGATCTAAAATCGACTGCTACAGAGGGTAATACTAATAGGATAAACAATGTCCAAAGCCTTGTTTAAGTATTGGCTTTCTGCAAATGTCGACGGTTTTGTTAATCTGTTTTATATGGAGCAATTTTTAGTCGTAATTTTTATTGATTTCTTTTTGTCCAAATACTCATTTTGTTAAGAGATCATAAGCATCCTCTGAGCATACATACTGGATATATAGGCCTACTTGTAGGTCAGGTAGGTCATCTTCGAAATATTCATTATTAAAGTTCATCCATGTTTGCATTTCTCCGTTTTTTTCTAGGCAGTACCCCATTGTCCAACAATGTCAAGAGAATCTGTTTCTCCAAGTTAACCAAATCTGTCCTCAAGTCGTCACTCAGAGATTTGACGGAGTTTTGAATTCACAGAAAACTTTGCATGATACCTACTGTGTTCCGCCTACACTTGTAAACTCTAGTCCTAAAACACCAAAGACCAGTGTTAAATCTGCTTCGTCCACAGCATCGTCCGCACAGAACACCACACCTGCCACTGCTTCTAACAAGCAGACATCCAGTGACGCGAGAAAAGGTGAAGCTAATGCTTAATTAATAAAATGGTATATATTGAAGAATGAATGTCAATTTTGTAGAATATTCTTCAATGTCTTTTTATAGTTGTTCAGGTTCTGTTATATTCATAGTTTCACTTGTAATACATATGTACATTATTTTACTTTTCAGTAGCTTCCATCTGGGCCCCACTTCTTGTCGTACTCAGCTTGCTCCAAACGGCGCCACTGTTGTGATGGACATACTGTGAAGATGACCGTCCGAAATTGTGACCAAAATGACTTTATTCGTGAATGAAAATTTGTCACTGACTATACGATATTTATTTAAAAGAGGACATATCAAGCTATTGTTATTATCATATTAAGCGCATGCCAAATTTTATATCGTCGCTTGTTGAAATAATCGTGAACATAATATAATAGAAATAAATGTTAGAGAGATAGATTCAATTTTGATGTAAATTTCGTAACAATAAACTAGGTTTTGGGTATTATTTTATTTTTCCATAAAAACTTGGGGGCAAACAATATAACTCACGTCTTGTACAAAATGGGGTTTTAGTATTGTTGACAACTTGCATATCTGCACAGGTAAACATATAAGGGTTGGTCTATAAAACAAAAAATTGTATCTACATTTGCTAAATAAAGAGTAACCTGATAAAAACATCTCAAGATTTTATGGCATTAATAAGAGAGCTAATATAACGAACTAAGGGTTAAACAAACCGATTGAGTCAGTGACCGGATTTTAAAATCCATACATGGAACATAGAACTACACTTTCTCGTGTAAATTACTTCATAATCTTTTCTTTTTCCACTATTTAAATGTTATGCTAAAAATTACAGCTGTGACGTAATTATGGTCCAGAAGCCCTACACACTGACACACATTTGCAGCTTAATTTTTGCCCTTCTCAGAACAAAAATTTACTTTTTTAACTACGCTATTTTCCACTTTGAAAGTATGAAAATAATTTTTCCTCAATTAGAAATTTACCAAATACTGTGTCCCAAAAACTGTCATTTAATACTGCCTGTCACAGATGGCGTTTTCTCCGATTGATGAAAACCGCATTACGTGTACTTACGTTGATAAATCTCAATACAGACGTGTTAATTTTTCGTAAAATTCTACAAGTCACTAGGCATTTAATTCTTAGATTTCGGTTTGTACATTCGCTGTTTTTTCTTGCCTTCCTTGGGGGCCTGTGCCGCAGCATTGTCTGGAGGTGCAAGTCTCTCGACAAAGACGCGGGGAAGGCTGCACGGCCCTTCTTGGCCACCGTAGCTTTTATTTGTTTCGGGGACCAGTAAATTCATGTTGATTCGTCCTGTAGTGGGCGGGGCATCCTGCTTCATCTCTGGCTCATGGTACAACTGGTGCCCGTTCCTGCCTGACCTTGGCCCTATTCCTAAGTGACTGTCGTCGTCAAGGCGACGCACCGGTGACACGCGCTTTGGAGAATCAAGATGTTCCTGCGGATGTCGAACTGGCGATGATCGTTTATCTCCACGTAGTGGCTCTTCATAATTACGAGCTGGAGGCGATTTTCTATCTCTGCCGATTGCGTGTAGTGGTTCCTCATACTGGCGAGCTGGAGGCGATCGTCTATCTCTGCCTATTGAGCGAAGTGGTTCTTCGGACTGCCGAGCGGGGGAGGAGCGCAATGGCGACAACCTAGACGCGGAATTAGGTGTAGTAACTACCGGGGCCGGTGACTGGCGCCGCGGCCTGATTCCTATATCCGGTGAATCCTCATCTACACGATTTCTCGGTTTGCTCAAAGGTTCCTCAGGGATTGGTCGCTTTGGCAACTCGTCGGACTTTTTTTCCGTTTTTATCGGAGACAAGCGATTAACTCTACTAGTGCGCACAGGGATGTCATCTACTTTCGTTTCTGGCTTTGTAGGTTTAGATATTTCTGGAGAAACTCCTCTTGTTTTTTGCAGGCGATCTGATGATTTATCTACTTTTTCATTAGATTTAATTTCAGATCTGAGCGGTGAAGATCTTTGCGATCTTTTTGTTCCAAGGTCCTCAGATTTAATTTCAGACTGTTTCTCGTTTCTACCAGGAGAAGAGCGTTGCCTTTCGCTCGCACGTGTTGTTTTCTCCTCAAGTTTTGCTTGAGATTTTTTCTCGGCGCTACCCGGAGATACCCGAGAGGCCCTTTCGTGTGTGTCCGTGTTTTTCACTTCAGATATTCTAGAATTACTTGACTTTTTGGGCGTTTCAGCAGTTTTATCAGTACTGTGATCAAGATTTGATCTTCGGCGCGATGGCTCTTTCTTTACGTCATTAACCGTCGTACTAATTGGCGTTGAAGGTGAGGATCCTCTGCCAGGTGTCTCGGGCTTAACCTCGGAGCTAGCCCTTGATGCAGGTGGTTTGTCATCGTGAAGACCGAGGACAGGCTTTATGTTGCCATTGTTCTTATTCATAATAAATCCCATTCTTTTAAGGGCAACGATAGTGTTCACCAGTTTCTGAAATAACACGGAAACCGCATAACACGCATTTGTCACATTTTCTATAATCCTTTATTCAATGTTTAATGTCTTGGTTTCATTTCATCATCAAATCTATTTCTATTTCTATTAAAACCTATTTCTTCAAAATAGAGGCGACCTTTAACACGCCAAAATATTCAAAAAGAAGTCACACATATGATTATTTCACAAATGATGAAGAAAACGACCCTTTGATACTGACGATGTTCAGGATAGTAAAATGTTACTTCATTGAATCCACACCTCCTAAGTAGGTCGTATAAGTTAGTAAGCACACGTACCTGCCACTTTCTTCTGTACACAAACAGCTTCAGTCTGGTCGTTTTCATTCTCTTCATAGATAACATCTTCTTTCTCGATTTCTGGCAAAAACACAAACACATATAGTAATTAGGGTTGGGCATAAGATAAGTTTTTAAATGATAATTGCAAAATCAATCATTTTGAAAGAAAAATTGTGAACGTTAATCTTGTTTTTGTATGTGAAGTATTAAGAAAAGTCTTTACCTTGAGCCATGTGTGGTCTAAGCACTGTGCCGCTGTCAAACGTTTTCTGAAAAATAAAAGATTTACAGATGTTGAAAAAAAGGCGATATCTATAAAAGAGCATGAATATAAAGCGCCATCGAAAACAATCTTTTAAAAACAATGTAAATTAGTAGATCGTACCATCTTTTTTTTCTTTACATCGATGGAAATCAGTTGTAAATATGTAATAAATTTCAAACAATTGCTGAAAAGCAATCACTAACATGAATATTGTCACACAAACTATTCATTGCCTATTCCACTATTAATTCGAACAATTATTAATATGAATATTGCCACACAATCTCACAAACTATTCACTGCCTATTTCATCATTAATTCAAACAAGAAAAGTTATTAAAGTAATATTTAAGGTAAGTAAAATACCACAAGACAAAATAAAAAAAAAGAAGAAAATATACTTGGGATCTTTGATCAGAAGCTTCGCTATGAAATCTTTGCATTCGTTGGAAGTTTCAGCAAAGTCCTCATAGTCAAATGAGTACGTCCCTCTACTGACGTTGGCTAACGTCTCGGAATCCATGTTGCCCATAAAAGGCGATAAACCAGAGATACTGCAAGAAAGAAGAAAATAAGACTTTGGCACAAAAGTCGACTTCCTTCAAAGACAACTAGAAGTATTGGATCAACACACTTAGTGCCTGTGTGTAGTAAGTGTATGCTAAACCCTGGCAATATGTGATGAAAAGATTGAAAAAAAATCAAGAATACAGGTTAATCAACTTCTCCTTTAATTTTGGAGAGTGGGTGAGAATCGAATAAAGAATATGTTCTTCATGTCAATTCGAAACTTACTCAATAGACGAAATATTAATTAAAAAATATCTTACAGAATATATGTAATCACGCCCACACTCCACATGTCAGCTTGAACGCTGATTGGTTCATAATTCACAACTTCCGGTGCCATGAACTCGGGAGTGCCAAATAACACCTGAAAATATTTACGAGCTCTATTCAATAACGCATTTATTTATCGACTTATTTATTTATTTATCAAAGTATCGAGGCATAAGAGAATAAAGATAAGACTCAGCGATCGTATTATCCGTTTATCTATCTCATTATACTACCAACTTACGTGCAGTTGTTGGCCTGGCTTATAATGGCGCGCTAAGCCAAAGTCAATGATTTTTATTCTGTTTCCTGTTCTCGTGAGGCAAAGGATATTTTCTGGCTAAAAAAAAAACAATTTGATTTTAACAAAAAAAAAAAAAAAAAAAAAAAAAAGAGCCCAAAGTATATAATCCAAGATGAACACAATCTGTCTTTTAAAATATTTCTATGTATACGCAAATGTTCAAACTATGAAATTCACCATTCACAAAAAACTCTTTTGTCTTTAACAGTTCCAATAGAAATACCTGTCCATAAACACACCTTTAAGTCAAGATGAACAACATTCTTTGAGTGCATAAAGCCGACTCCTTCACAAATCTGCCTCAGAAACATCACACACGCTTTTTCTGTCAAAACAAATTCGTCTTCAATGACACGATCGAAGAGCTCACCTCCTGCAATACTGCAAATAATACCATGTTGAAGACAGATTTATCTTTAAATAATGATAATAAATGTAGTACTCTTGAAACGCGACCTCTTGGCGATTTAGAAAAGGTAAAAAAGTACAGGATGGTAATACAAAGTTAACTTAGCTGTGTTAAAGTCCTGTTACACCGGTCTTGCGACCGCTTGGAAAACAGGAATTGTGGTATTGGGCCAAAATTTGTGTAACAGAAGCTTAAGATTACCTTTAATTTCTGAACTTGTTTGTCCAAAAAGAGTAAAAACAATTGATTTAAGAATCTTTTAAAGTTGACATTTAAAGTCACTATCTGGTTGACCTACTATTCTGTGACGAGGAGCATGTGCTTTTCTATCTCGAAAGCGTCCACTAGCTGTAGTAACATGGGGTGCTGCAGCTGCTTCATTACCTCGATCTCGAGCATCACCTCTTTCTTATCGGACGGACGCTCTGTGTTGATCTTCTTGCACGCGAAGATCTCGCCAGTTGCTTTATTCTCGCATCTGTTCACCTCGCCAAATCGCCCCCTGGTGGAAACGGTAATCTTGTAAGACATTCACAAAGTTACTTTTTATCTTGTACCAGTAATCGTTAAGATTTGTATCATTGTTATCATTAAACCAATGAAGAGCCAAATGACCAAATGATACACACTGCTAATTGTTTGGTTTGATCATCATGCCATAGGATGGAAGAAATTGCCAAAAGTCGTATCTCTGCTTTGAATAACGTACAAACAGCCATTACGTTTATATACATTATTTCACAGATGCATTTATGACCTACATAAATACATGTGCACATGTGTATTTCAAACAAACTCATTGGCATATAGTTTACGTAATAGGAAAACTAATAGTTTCTATATTGTTTTGTCTTACCGTCCAAGGTATTCAAGTAGATTGTATTCCTCCGTGACGTCATGGTGTTTTATTATTACATCCCGGACACGGAATGGAAGAGCGTCAACTGGAATTTAGAAAAAAAATTGGTCATTATATAATATACTCGTAGCTCTATATTTCTTGCATGAATTTTAGTACTAATTAGATTTCAGTCAAGCAAACTATTGCTGTGGCATGACTAAAACGGAATGAAGAGAATGTGCACATTTTTGTATCCATTTTTCAGAGCATGAAATTCACGCAATCGCTTTCATTTAAAACCATTATATTGGTTTTATGCTTATGAAATGCTTATGAAATACTTATTTGAATACCGAACATGGTTACAGATTATGATATGTAAGTAAAACACCTTAACAAATCTAGACAAAAGGCAGGTACATATATGGTGTCTTGCGATTGCATATACATCAAGTATGACAATGAATGGACCTCTCTGGCCATAACAAGTTAGGATGTGATGGTGAGCTTGCAAAAGATTAGGGATATGTAGTCTCAATTGTCACGGCTGACTGAGAATGCCGGTTTTAGGAGAGTTTACGATAAGCTTTGAGCCTATAGTCTGTATACCCACCTTAATACTGTGAAACAAAATTGAACAAAACGGCTATCAGAACTGTTACTGTACTTACCGTTATCAGGTTCACTCTCATCTACTTTGATTATATTACCGCTCTCTGTGCGTTGTACGTTAATAGCTGGTATACTCATTTTGACAGCTTCTGCCTCTGAAAACCAAACAAAAAGAATGCATTTCTTCCAGTTACTACTCCATCTTCACCATGATTAAATTTGTGACGATGGTAGGACGAGATACTTTGAAGATGAGCTATCCTACTTAGCTAAATTGGTACAAAAAGAATGTGGACTCCTCCATATTCTACAATCTAGTTTATTACGTCAACAAAGAATTACGAGCTCGGGAAACCTGTTTATCTGAGAGCATTCCTAACATAGGAACGCAAAAGGCTATGTCTTTATTATCTCAGATGCCCAAAGGATCCAAATTGATAAAAGTATCTGGGTTGATTGGTTTTAACAGTTAAATGTCACTATTTGACCGCATTCTGGAGACGATGAAGTTCTGGATACTTCCATCAGTTTCAACACTACACAAGTTTTCCAGACAGGTGGAAACCCTGATGGATATCAGACAGATGAAACAATTTACAAAATCAAGTAAATTGTTGCAAGCTTACAACACGTACCTGTTTTACAAGATATTGAAATTAATCGTATTGAAAATGCAGAGAAACTTGATGAGAAGTTCAAGTAACCACTATACTCTTATATGTGGAACTTTATCATATGTGGTTTGAGAAGTAGTGTTTGCCATATTGATGATGTCACAGAATTGACTGTTTGGGTGTGTAATATTTAGACAACAATAGAATTCGGAATTGCATGGACAACAATAGAATTCGGAATTGCATGGTCACCCACATTTTCATGTAGTACTTCTTGTTTAATTCATTAAAAAAGAAAAAAAAAAAAAAGAAAAACATTCCACTGGGGGTTACTCACCTAGCTCGCTCCTTATTCAGGAAACAAGATTTATTAAAATATGCTATTAGATACTTTTCAGACTGACTGTTATAAAATTGCCTCTGAAAAGATAGCTTATTATCTTAGTTGGGGGCACTCTAAAGTTTGTTTACGAGATCCTTCTACAATTTATCCGATGTAAACAACTCTCAGCAGATACACGAAGCACGCTCCAGACGTGACGTATGTAAAATTAAATTCTTCTATCTACAGGTGCGTGTTACGAGAAGAATAAATATAGATTTTAAGTTTATTTTGCGCTATAGAATAATAAGCAAAAGTTTGATAAGACAATTTAGAGAATTTCCATTAGCACTTAACATGTCAATTAATTACAATAGATTTAAACATTTATTCATATTTTGCAGATACTTAACTTTACACAAAAAAGGTAAAGCGCAAAAAAGACTCTGAATCTGAGTTGCATTTTTAGGTATATCAGCTTGTTAATAAATGGATGGTGAAGATTAAGGTTTTTTTTTTTTTTTTTTGCTACACTTGTTAAAACAAGCGCAGTTCGTGTCAACATAGACTAGTAAAGAAAACACGCTGTACAACTAAAATAATCTGCGAAGTTTCTGAAGCAAGTGCACCCAGGTGCAAATTTGGCACAGATTTTTCTCACAATGTAGAAAAACTAATAGCAGCTAGTTTCTCCAGGAACGGCATTTTTCTATTTACACAGCCCTCTACTGGAGCAAAGGGCAACAGGACTCTTACAAAGATGAAAACAAGTGCCGCAAGGAAATGATACCTGAACTTCAATTGGTAATGGGTCAAATAACAAGAAAACTCTCAATGCATAACGAGTAAAAGAAATTCTGTAATGAATTCCGTATTGGGGTAATGGTGGATTAATTAGCCGCCACATTAACTGTAAAACTAGCGTCTTTTAGGAGTATACCGTGTTTGCAATATTTATACTGTAAAATATGTTAACAAAGAAGGGACCGAGTTTTGTACATGTACGGACATAAAAATGTCCAAAAAAGCACGTTTATGAAGTGTAAAAATGATTAGAAATGGTAAAACGAATTGGGCATTCAGGGAAAAGTATGAAAAAATCCATTATTTTAAAACCTAAATTGTTTCAAAGATTCATGTTTTTATCTGAAGACTGACCAAAGGATCGCATCAAACAAAAAATGAAATAATCTATATTTCTCTCGTAACATTTACAAATTAAAGAATATAAGTAGTGTGTATTTAAATATATCAAACACGTTTCTTTTAAACATTTCAAACACGTTTCTTTTAATATATGTTGGTTTTACCTCAATATGAGTTATATTTTGTACAATATAACACCCCATTTACATGTTTTATGAACATCACATATCCAGCAAACCGAAGACCTGTTTCCACATTGCCCAGTTTCACCTGCTGTATGGACTCACCTTGAAGCAAAATCGCGTATTCCTTTGATTTATCTGATCTAACTGGCAGTAATTCACCGAGACTTGGGAGGTGTACTGAATGTAACACCTGTATGGAAAAATTATAAACACCAACCAAGGGGTTACCTGAACGACCACGGACGCTGTTATCTTGCTCGAGGCTGCAAGCGGGGAATTGATTTCCTGTATCTGTTAGAACACGGGTATGTCGAAGCGTATCTACATTCGTAGAACGCTTCTTTACCAGATCGACATACAGGGGCATGTTCATGTTGTTTTGCACTGTTAGGTCACATTTAAAAAGCATTAGTATCTTTTATATATCTTTTAAAGTGATACGTGAGATATTCTTGGTTGCCGCACTGAAATTACCTCCAGAACCATCTTGGTAAACACCACAATGGAATTGCCTAAACCCAAAACTGATCATTTCAATCTATTCATAAAACATGGAACGTATCTGAAATGCCAGACACAAGTCTACCAGGTCTAACTCTCGCACACAAAGAATTATACACACAGGTACGATATTGTAGAAAGAAGGCGTCTTCTGGCAAATAAAAGCACCTAGCCTGAAAGGTCGTCTAACCTGCCACTGCTTGTTTAACATCTGGATAATTTGATGGCAAAGGTTATGCCGTGTGCTATGTTATTTTCAAAAGCTACGCGGATATATCAGACTGGAGCTGATTGTAAATGTAATTACATTCCCAATTAGACAATAAGTCGGCTGGATAAGCCACCGTATTTTCCTAATATTTAAATGGTAGACTTAATTGAAGAACAAAAATATATCCGCATGCTGAAACTACTTAAATTACTGTATATAATGTAATAATACCAATACTGCTGTCTACTTATTATTTCCACCTAAACAAATGTGAATCTCATTGTCATTCAGCACCTGTCAAAACTATTATACAAATAGCAAATAGCATACATATCATCGGGGTTACTGGATCAGTGCTACGCCTGTGAACATTACCAAACAGTCGGTTCTGTATGTTCTCTCTAATAGATCGCACTTATTATGCGGAAATAAGGAGCGTCTCGGCTCATTTTAAGGGTTAGTCACTTCCAGCGAGTTCACTAGTAACACAGGCCGTCGGAAGTCATTACAAGAAGTGGATATCCAAATCATGTGTTTCCATTTTGGTCTCTATATGTACTTGTATGACAGAAAGAACATCTGCATATTTTATCATGTAGAAGAAATGAGATATAGAGGAAACACAAGACAAAATTATTTGATAAAAATGTTTTACTCTAAATTAAACACCTACATGAACAGCTTTCAACAAGATTTTTACAACATAAAAGTTTAGATTAGTGATTCTTACACCGTCAGGCGTCTTATATTAGGATGTGATACTAGGAACCGATTTTAATACAAAAACTAAAAAACAAATACCAGTTATAATTGTTTGTAATAAGCAAATGCTGGCATCAATTTGCCTTTTCCTGGCGTGTTCGCACTGTTGATTATTTGATAATAAGCATCACAAACGAAAAGATAAAAAATCTGTACAATTAAGAAACAAGCAGTACCTTGTGCCAAGTCCATGTCTGTTTCTGAAAAGGCCATAAATGTTTCTGAATGCCATACCTACATATAGATATCTTCAGACAATTTTAACATTAAAACTTTTGTATTCAACTTACCTTAGCATTCATTTATGCGAAGAACAAGGTGCAATCTCCCTAGAAGTCCTGAATTGCTGATCTGATCGTAATGCCGGCAGTGGTTTCACGGACAACGCCTGTTCCGTCTGGCGATGTAACAAAATCTGGAAGCAAGGGTCAGACCGACGAAGCTATTTATATTATCTTCAGTAAGGTAAATCCTGTAAATCACCCACAGGTGTTGTGGAGAAGGCTCAGTGCTGGGAGTATGGGGGGAAATAAAGTACCTCCATGTCCGACTACAAATACACACGTATGCACACAAACGGAAACATGCTTAAATAAAAAAAAAAACACAAGCACGCACGCTCCCACGCAATCACATAAACACACATTCATGTAGACTACTGCGTTACATAAGTATCTATTACAAAAATAAAACAACAAAAATATCAACCAATGACAATAAAATGTACAGTCCACATAACAATAGGCGAACATACGTGTATTTACACATGTGCACAAAGAGAGTATCAAGACATACTATATCACAGAACATTTATTGGTAAAAATGAAGTCTTAGGTAAGGAAGATGTTCCCGTCTTGATATCTCTAGATAATAAGACTAATGTTTCATTTTTCATAGAAACATTTGAGACTATTTTTGTCTTTTGTCAAAAATGTGGTTTTACGTAATATTTGTATGGCGTAACACGAGGTCTGCCCTGTATGTACGTGCAACAGTGGTTTCAGATATTATAAAAGGCTTGATCTTGTTAAAAAAATCCCAATCAGCATTAAAGTATCAACCCTGGATCTAAATAACATACCTGGCAAAAATTCCTTAAAAAGCGATAAAAACATGTACTTGGAGTAAACAATGTCAGTGGGCACCATTGGTTTGAATTTCAAGATTCGCCTCAAAATTCAGGTCACGTCCTGAGGCTTAGTAAAACATCAAGAAATATAAGCCAGCGTCGGCGTTTATTTGGTACAGATCTTCCTTAGGGCATGCCGTATGTTCGCAAATCAGGAACCAATCATTTGGTCCTGGGCGGCGCTACATTGGCCTAGTAAAGGACCTACTCCAAATACACACATCGGTAGGGGTCTTTGTTTTCGATGTAAAGTCGACATACCAGACATAATTCAGCAAGCATATTGTTTATAAGGAAGATGTAAATAGAATCTGCAGACCACACGCTTTTTTTTTAACTTGATGGAATTATTGTAAAAACGGAAGTGCTTTTTGGTACACAAAGTATCAAAATTAGACGACGTCGTCTTTTTTGTGTGAAATTATACAAAACCACAACATTCGCTACAAACGTTATGCATTTTCCATCTAATTGACTTATAGGGATCCCCAAATACAATGCACATTATATCTGAATAAGAAACTCAATATTTTGAACCCTACAAGAACTTTCATTTCACAAGATGTATTGAGTGGTGAAGAAAATAAAGTGAATGGAAATGGATACTAAAACATACATTTCTCTACCATATGAAAGAAACAAGGGCGTATGTTTACAAAATACATGTATATATATCTCAGAGAGTGCACTGTTGACGGTTCTTGGAGTTCAAGGAAGTTCACGTTCACAAACAGATGCCACCTGCACAAACAAATCAACGTACGAACATGACCGTTCAGAATTATGCAACTGTTTTTTTATTTTTCAGACAAGATACTTAGCTTCTAATAAACTGATGTTTGTAAAGCCCGTTTTCCATTTTCACTTCTTTTACTAAACTAAATTTATGTTTTGATTTATTTATAAAGAAATATATCAAAGTGAAGGTACAACTGCAACTGATAGATATTTTAGCAATTAAAAATGTTTATATATTATTATTATTTTACATGAAACGTGTTGAGGTAATGGAGGTAATAGGGGAAGCTTCTCAATACTATTTCTTAAACGATTTAATGAAACACCTCTTTTCAAACTAAATTTGTAACAAATAGCCAACGTTAGACATTGAATTGATTAGTGTCATGACAAGATCTCACCTAAACGCACCTATTTCTAACATTTGTAGAGGCGTAATTTTTTCCAGGTGTATCTATTATTTTAAAAAAACAGCGAAGTTTTATTACTCTTCTTAGTCTATTAATGTCAGTGCACACACCTAGGAAGACAGGTGAGAACCCTCCCTGGAGTTGTTTTGACGAAGATGAAAGAAGATAATTTAAACAGACATGGGAAGGTGTACTGAAATGGGGGATTGGTCGCATTTGTGTTTGCGAAAAAATATTTTTCTTGTATTCACTCTATTTAATTTTATAAATCTTATTTCTTAAAAACAATTTCCACTTCAATTTAATGGGGAGTTGTTAGAAAAGCGAACAGCAATAAAAAGAGTCTTGATTATTTTGAAGGATTATCGTTAATATATATTTCATTCATATAAATAAAATAAGGGCTTTGAGTTTTATGTGTGGTTCGTCAAAATGAGAATTTCTTTTTGTAGTCGGCTTAATTGACCTTGATAATCAAACTGAGTTCATTGACTTTCTTATTATCTAATTTCTCCAATGGCCTTTTCTGTTGACGCAACGTCTTTCTGCAGAGTTAACAGTTGATTTCTCCCACGTCACTGACACGTGATCGAGGCTATACATCATAAACATAATCTACTCACGTCGTGGGTTACAAAAAACCCAGGTGATTATGAATGCCTCCTCTGGCCCGTAGACAATTACAACGATGAAAGTTGCTTCTTTTGGCACGGTAAATAGGTGGGAGACCTGAACGAAACGATACCCATCCTCCAACTACTTTCCACCAAAATAAAGCCGGGTGATGACATTTTTGTGCAAAAATCCTTGCAACAGAAATGTAGACAGAAATATGCAAACGAATAGCCCGACAGATATCTGAGTATATCTGGTGAGAGGTTCTTTCTGCAGTCTCTTTGACCCTGGCGGAGAGAATCCCTTAACGACGTTTATATCTGTTTACATAACCGTGTACAGTATGTTAACGAAGTATTTTGTTTACTATTACAGCAATTACGGTTGTTTCTGAAGGTTTATGATAAGGAAACAGACCAGGATTCTTTACACTGGCACTGCTCCTAGAACTGATGAAACTGCTGTCAAACAACATGAAGGAAGCAGTAGATAATTACAGCGAGCCAATTTAGCGTTTGTGTAGGCAACCCGGTGTGTTTGCTAGCATCCTGTGCGCGTGATCTTCCCGTTGAACTGCAGGAATCCTTCAGAGCTGCCACAACAGACAAAGAAGCACCTGGGAGTTTGAGTGGTTTTGAATTCAAGGTTTTCCTGCTGTCTATGCTTTAATGCTCCGGTTTAATAATGTTTGCGTCAGGAAACATTTCAATTGCACATAAATACACTTAGACCTATGGTGTAAATTGATATAATGTAAAATCTTTGCAATACCACCGTACCTTGAATATTTTCAAAGAAGTCACACACGGCGTTGCACGCTATTATTTTATTTCTGTTGGATGATAATGTTATGCTTGTAATTAAATTATTGTTTCCCCAATGCATATATGCAACTGGCTGAAAATTTCAAAGAAAACCTATTCCTGATACTATAGGCCTAATAAAAGTCATGGATGACATTTCAAAGTAAACTTGCCACGATGCTTTTGTACTTAACCTCAATCTTACAAAGTTACAAATTATATTTCCTTAATCTTGTAGTGTCAAAGAGCTGTTTGAATCCAAAATGCTTTACTGAAGAAACGACAAAATCCCCAAACTGAAGTGCGTATGGAGGGAGGGGAGATATCAAATGATTACTGGGATATATATATAAACTAATAAAACCAAAACTTTCCTTCAAACAAAGTCCAGATTCAACAGGTTTACTCGTGCTGTATAAAGTATCTATAAATTTTCTTTTGAGGACTAAACATTAGAGAAAGAGTACAAGCATTAAGTCCCATTTTTTACCACCGTACACGAGTTTGGCGTTGCTGGGCTGGTAAGAGGAGCACAGAAGTGGAGCAAATATGCCTGTGTTTCCAGCAGTGCGGGTGCCTATTTTTTGAAGAGCTTTTTGCTGTGCATGCTGAGCCGCCACAGAAATATGTGTTCTGGGTGCGTTTATATTACCTCGATATACGTGACGTATGCTCCTGACAGGCATTTCTAATTGACTGAATTTTGTGTTTGAGACGGAAAATGTCTAACTCTAATTTAATAGTCTAATTCTAATGAAATCTAAAGATCCATAGGCTGCTGTAAAATGTGTTTGGGCAACCGATTTAACTTTTTTAGGAAGCAGACAATAAATTACCACCTACTCTGAAATCCTTGAATTCAAAACTAAAATAGTTTGTGAAAATCGTTTCAGACGAAGCCAGAAGTTGCGTTATTTAGAGTGAATCTATTGGCACTGTGCCACGTGTGAAGCCCCCTCTCACCCCTCTGTCGCCCCGCAGATTAAGAACGATATATTCTCTCCTACGCTGTCTGGCCATTTCCTTGAATTTGTCTGCGTCTATTTTCCGGGTACATCAGTGTATTAGTAGATATCTAATCCGCATTTCACCACCTCGATAATTTGTACGTGTTACAGGTATGCAATATCGGGAATATGTTACAACGTTCTGGCCTGATGAAAGAACCGTCTTCCTTCATAAACCTTTATCATTCATGAATGTATGTATGGCTGACATAATATCTTGACACAGAATTCGGATATGTAAGCGGAGAGTGCGTGTAATGTGTATACCACGGGAGCGACGTTTATGCGAGAACTAAAATCCTTCAACGCAAAAACATACGTGACTTGTCATTGTAAATGTTATGGAATTGGAAATAAAATTAGAACTGAGAACTTCTACTTTACCCGTGCATTAAGAGAGCAGAAATACAATGTAATACAAACAGCCTGAGAAATGTACCTGTCACATTATTTAGCAGAAAGATGAGCAATCTAGCTAGGCTGCAAGAAACTAATTTATTTGTTTTGCTGGAATTTGGCTTCCATACAACATTTCCTATCTAGCTACCTGGCGGCCGAGAACCAAGTATGCCTATACTTGCTTATTATCCAAAGTTTGGGATTTGACAATAATCCAATGGGTTTAATTTAAGGTATCAATAAAAAAACAGATTTTTGCAACAACCGAGTTTGGCAAATAATTAGATACAGGACTACCGGTCCATCAGTTTATACACACACACACACACACACACACACACACACACACACACACACACACACACACGTGAGCTAAATGTAGTTTATGTTGAAACAAACAAACTACAAAACTATAAAAAAAAAAAAAAATAAAAAAAAAGAAAAGAAACCGAGACCCTGTACATAATGTAATTATGAACGAGATGAAATACTTCTTACCTTTAGACTAAGTCCTTAGAGGTTAACTATCAACTTTGTGCTGATCTAGTCTGATCCTGGATAGTCTAGATAGATGATAAATACACGAGTTCCTCTGTCGGAAATTTTCAACATAAATAAACATTCTTCCACGCGGAATCGCATATAAATAGCATCCTCGCCAACATACACACCTGCAAGGTCCGATATGGAAATTTCCGGAGAAATCTGGGGTGTCACATGACAGTATCCATGGCAACAATTTTACAGCTTCCACCCACCCACAATACAAGGAGGAAGTGAACAATGGTTTTACTTAGGCCACACTTTTTTAATTTTATGGATGACATCCTGCGCGCGCACGGATTTTCGCCCGTTCTCCAAAAAAAAAAAAAAAAAAAACCCCCCCCCCCAGCCCCCAACGAAGTCGGTTGTCGCAAACGTTGTTATTGAATTTGCAAGGAAATGAGCTTTCTGCGCATGCGTATTTTCGCCACGTGGAAATGCGGCCACTTTGCTGTCAAATTCATCTCTAGGATTACTTTCAAATTACACAACAATAAAAGTCATCAAGAGAACGGGCGCCATCGTTTTGGATTGGTATGCCATTGATATTGGGCATGGAGATATCACCTTTTTACAATTGTGCGAAAGGCTGGAGGCGGCCGAAACATTTCTGTGACATTCTGTATAAAGCAGCACATTAATACCAGGTTTTCTGTAGCGAAAAAAGGGTCGACAAGGGCGTAGAGGTATTTGGTGGGCTGAAGGACGGACAGGCCACCTGACAGTTTAGCTGCTTCGTGTGAGTTGAAGTTGACAAAATGGCATCGTCTGAAATGACCTTTAATAGATTTGATAGTATTAAGCATATCTTTGCATCATTTTTTAAACATTTCTGTGAAGTGTTCAAAATGTTTTAATATTCTGAGAATACAAATAAAGACGCACTGTTTGATTGATATTTGTTTTATTGATTGCTATATCAAATGAATGCATGAAATAACCTTAAATAGATTTGGTAATATGAAGTATATCAATTCATGACTTTTTTTTACATTTCTACGAAGTATTCACAATGCTTTAATATTTTGAGAGCATGGATAAAGACATATTGTTAGTTTGATACGTGTTTCTGTGGTTAAATCTGTGTTTCCAGCTGTGTACTGACAGCATTCCTTTACTTAAGCAGTTTTTTTTTTTTGGACTGTTTTTTTTTTTTTCGCCCTCTCGCACCGATTTTGGGGTACCCAGAGGATGTCATCCATAAAAATAAAAAAGTGTGGCCTTATGTGTGATTCAAAAAGAATATTAGATTAGCTCGCCTACGCCAATAGACAGCGCTACTGCTGACATCTATTGTACATCACACTCACAGCATTATGGTCATGTTTTGAATAGGCCTACAGTTCAGATATTACAATTTACATTATTTTATTAAAAAAAGACATGTTTCACTTTGTTTCAACATGTTGAAGATAAAAACGGCAATTATTAAAAAAATTAAATTACATGTAAATCTATGTAATTATCTATTTATCCATTACTCGTAGGAGAATATCTCGTACCACTCACTTTACGTCACAAGCGCCACGCTACGTCACACGTGTCGCCTTGGCGCTAGGTAATACCGTTGCAAAACAAAAAGAATAGTGACATAATTTTCAGGAGCAAGGTAAGTACACACTGCCGTCCGGAAAGATATAAGACAGTTTTCGAAAGTGGGCTTAGTTACGATTTATCGACTGAAATGTGTTAATGTCCAAAAGTGTTAAATATGCATTTTAATCTGAGTTTGTCTGAATTTTTGTCGAACATGAAAATTATTAACCAGATACTGTCTGTTTGGCAAACGACTAGAAGTATGCCAACAATTCACTGCATTAAATCACACGGATGGAGAACAAACCGTTCTGATGAAATGCTTATTTATTTTTGCATGGACGAGGGCGAGGTCTTAACGCGGGTTCACCTAGGTTTCCTCCTTGACCTTTTTTTTTTTACAAAATGGAAGTGAAAGTGCATGCTATTTAATGTCACATTTTCATCAGCTTTATTTATTTTGACTGAGACATTTCGTCCTATTTCATTCAGCTTACATTGAGCACTTATACTCACCACATAACACACTTATGTTAAAATACTTAAAGGGATAATAACTATTCGTTTTGGCCTTAAAATGAATTTTCCTGGAGTAAACAACAATTTTCCCATACTTACCAATGGTTAATGAATCCATTTTTATATTCAAAGTTAGTCCCTGGTTTTTTCTAAAAAGTTTGGTTTTTTGTTAAAATCTCTTAAGAGTATAGCCATCAATGGAGGTCACGTGGTCTGAAGACAAGCTTAGATGTCAGAATAATAGCTATAACTGTTGTTTTTGTCGTAAAACAGATTATATTATATTTCTATGAGTTATTAACAATGTTTTTATTGTGAAATATAGACCTCATACGAAGAGATATTATCCCTTTAATGATATTATGATGCTTTTCCTGACATCTTCTTGTGATAACCGGTATGAAATAAATTCTATAAAAAAACTTGTAACTTTAATTGGGATGAAAAACAAGTTGCTGTTATTACAAAGGATCTATTATTTTTAATTGTAACTGAAAACAAATGTATAAACCTTCAAGCGATTCTTATGTTATAAGATTTTGATAACATGGTAAACACACTTTTCCAGAAAAGAATAATTTTATTTTCTACAATCACAATTTCTTTTGATTTCGTTTATTCATTTATCTTTTTATTTCTTAAATGTTTTAGCAACGAAACAGAGAACTCTTCGATCCCCAGTAAGCTAACACTTCAAGATTTATTATTCATAAAACTAAAAGGCAGTGAATGTAGGCTGAGCTGCTCCAAGTTTGAAATATGAAATAACCCAAACGCAAAAGTATCATAGACTAGACCTGTATATCTGTATTCAACATTTGCCATAGTAAAGCTGTGTTCATAGGTCATAATGCAGTGACGTAACATATGTCACCATGACGCTTTATGACAAGTGGAGAAAAAGATCTTTGAAAGCAGTCAAAACGGCATTGCGAACACCCATGTTAACTAAGAAGATTGTGTTCGATAAAAAAGTTAAACGCTTATTAGTAAGTAAACTGGATCTCACCACTCAAGGAGGTAACTATCCACTCGATTGACATAGGCCCTATGCTATTTACAAACATCCACTTTTGCAGCACAACAGTAAATCGCCAGTGTAAATCTACAGATACATGTAGGTCTTCTCGCCCATCGAAGAACATCATTTTCCGACTGTATCAACGCGGCGTGGTAATCTGGCCAAATCCCAGGGCTCATTGCTACAGTTGTGCTAAATATCCATCTTCCAGCTAGCACAACGAAACGAAATGAGTCTTTTGTTGGTCTTTTATTTCGATTCCGTGAATTGGGGAAAGGGGGGGGGGGGGGGGGGGCTTTAGGCCTATTCAGATGCACGGTCACTGGTTATCTAACAAATTACTTTAGATCCCTCTATTTACGCCAAACATTAACCAACGGAAATTGCAAAGTTGCATTGGATATTTAAATAACGTCGATGATTGGGAAATGGGCCTATAATGTTTGACGAGATTATGCAATTATCGTCGAATTGTTTACATGTACTAGCGAATTATACGAAAAATCAACCCATATATTTCAGAAGTTTCAGTCCTTCTTATCTCATGGGCCTTAGTTCATATGTATGTATGTTTCTCCAAAGAAATAGCACAGAGAAATATTCATGATAGGGTCTTTGATTCATTTGTCATCAAGAAAAAAATGTAGGCCTTATTTTGCGGTATTTGAAGAAGAGAAGATACGTTTTGAACACACTGGTGATTTTTCCTAATTATTTAAAATATATCTATATATTAAGGTTAAAGAACATTGACGCTTTGTGGCGGAAATGCTTGTTAAAATGAGATGAAATGATAAACTTCTTCGTTTATCAACACCACTGTGCGCATGATTTAAAAGTACATGTAGTATGACGTCATACGCATTACTTAGACGTCCAATTTCCAGAGTAACGCAAAAGGTGAAAATAAATAAAAGTACAGGTAAAATTAATCCGCTATGTGACCTCGTGCTGCTCTGCATTAGGATAGTTTAAGGATGCATCTAAAGTCAAAATTTTGTCACAAAACCTCACCCGCCCATTATATAGTTTCAAATGATATATGAGTTTAGTGAAATACCAAAGGACAGCGTTTCATATTTCCCGTCTGGTATGCAATATTCTTCTAAACATGCACGAAATCTGTAAGCGGCAGTTTACACGGGAAACTGTATCGGTTACTTTACTGTCCAATACACAGGTAACATAAATGCACTAGGAACCATCAAAGCGCATACCTTTAATGAAAAACGATACAAGTCCACTGCCTTCACGCAATATTTGAAGCTACCTGTTCAATGAACAGGTATAAAGATATTGACGTATGCCGTGAGATGGACGCTCTGATTCACCTGTCCTTTTTTGTTTACTCGTTCCCTTGGTGATAAAAAGACATAGAAGTGAACAGGAAGCGTATAAAGCAAAACTACGTGGTTACAGGCGTCTTCGAATTCTTATCTTACTGGGTCAGATCATGGAATTAATATAAGATTTATTTCGCAAATATTTGGATAGCCTTTATACGACGAGTTGGGCAAATAGGAAACGATGGTCTTTTAAATACGGCAAAGTGTTTAAAAACAATGTACGTAGCGTCCTGTGAAAAAAGTAGGTAAGGACTCTAAGCTCTCTCTCTCTCTCTCTCTCTCTCTCTCTCTCTCTCTCTGTCTGTCTCTCTCTCTCTCTCGTGTACTGTTCAGGCATTTTAGATCATTTTAGTTCAGATCGACACTACTGTGACACGAGTAGCGTTTATTTGTGTTTAGAGCAACGGCAGAATATTATAATACAAGGTTATTACAGCTGCTCCTCAGTGTAACCACATCTAATTTTGTTATTCTGGGTATAATGAGAGTATAAGCAATGTCTCGTATGTATATCCCAATCACCATTTCCCGTGTATGTCGAGCTCATGATTAAATGCACCGCAGTGGCGGATATGGGATGGAGTTAATCCTTTTGTCTCTTTAGACTGGTATCGATTGCATTAAAGTATTAATGGGCTTTGGGACACGGTTATAAACCAGAATTGTTTCTCAGTAGTTGAGGTACTTAGTGAAGGACTAGATTTTTTTTGTCTGAATAATATTCATTGGAGTACCCAGAAAACAGTAACAAGGTACTACCCAGCAAACATAGAAGTAGAACATTATTGTAACGTTACCATAACGTTTATATAACCAAAAAACGCTCTGATAATAGGATTTTAACGTTATAAAACGTTGTTTTTGCTGGGTATAGGTTCCTATTCGTTTGTTCGTATTTTATCTGACAGTGGTAGGATACGTAACTTTGGAGTATCACACCTTTAATCCGTGATCAGTGCCCATGTTTAGTTTATGATATTGAATAATTATCTATATTTTTAGAGTCGAGATGGAGGATGACACTAAAGCAGAGCTAGATTATTCCGCGACAAAGTCCCAGTTGGTAAGTAAGCTATATACATTATTGTGGTTTAATTCTGCTGTAGAATGCGGTCGCACGAGACTAGGACACACATCCTGATAATCTCGCCATCCGTGCATAAAGAAAATAAAAACAGTTTCATGTGATCATTTCAATATGGATCCCTGTCAGATGTAGAGCCAACACAACTTGTGTTTAAGTACTATAGCTTTTCTGTAATATTTGAGACAAAGATTTGCAAATATTTTGTCGTTATCATAAAATGCAAGAATATCCTTTATAATTGTAAAAAAACTAATTCAACGGTAAAGGATTTTTATATAAAGTAAATTAAGTACGGTTCTTATATACTGCACATATTATACACAAGTACACGTACATTTCAGCACAGTTTACAATTTTGGTGAAATTAATATGTGCTATGCTATGAAACTCCATTTTAGGACGTATTATCAATCAGTGACATCGACCTTATAATCAGATGTGACAAACTTTCGGAAGTCTGCAAAGACCTTGCCAGCGTCCACCGAAGACGCAATCTCGAGAAACAGCTGCCAGGGAACACGAGAACACCGGATGTCGCCCAGGAACCCAGTCCTGTGATACACGTAGAATCCAGCGCACCCACCAGTGTGAGGCAATGCAGGGACAATGCGACAGTTGAGACAATATTAGGTTCAACACAATCTGACCTCGGGGGTGATCCAAACGAGGGTTTAGAATTAAATTGTGACGGGGATGAAATAGACCTGAAGGATTTCACTATGAAGTATTTGTCACCTAGTCATTCAAGGCATAAAAATCACGGGATTTCAGATAATAACAGTTTAGGATCCGAACGTGATGTGTCACTTGAGTTGCTTAATCATTACCACACAAATATTTCTACTTCGCTATGTGAAGATAATAATTCTTTCAATTTTTATTCTTCCGACTCTGGAATAGACTCGTTTATTGAAGAGGGACATTGCATTGACTGACATATAGAACTTTGATGTAACTGAATAAAATCACCAGTCAAAAATTAAAAAGGGAAAAAAGGAGGAAAGAAATGTAATCTGAGAGTAATACTGTAAGCTATTTACAGCAGTTGAGATTCTCATTTATCGAATTAAAATGATAAACAATTGGAAATTATTTACGCTTCAATAAAGACGTTCAGTCGTGCGGATGAAAACTTATAATACAAGTAAATGTGTGAATGACAGAGATAGAGATGTCTTCAAAGACACTGTAGGCCTACACCTGTCCTTATCAAACCTGGTAGAGGCAAAACTATCTGTTCGGTTTCACCTTGAAATAAAGCCCGGGTAACAGCGTATGGCATTACATGTATGTAGCGCAAAGTGCTCTCGTAAGCTGTTGGGATTAAATAGCTCGGTGATAATCCCTTTACCAGCAGAGTTCCCGTCAGTTTATGTGTGGGAAGCGATATGCAAAGTGCCCGATTTTGGTTGCCATCTTTAATATGTTGATATTTAGAGATATCATAGAAATACTAGATGCTAAAGACAGCACAAGGTTGATTTTCCTGTAATTCCACAAGCTCACATTATAAATAATAATAATCTATGCACATTCTACATATTTCTCGTCAAAGGAATCGTATGTGTCCCTCGCTTAAACATCATCCCGTACCTCATTGCTTAAAAGGATAGCAACTCTTCATATGTGATTCAAAATTACACAATGGTAAACAACTCATAGAAATATAATAAATTCCATTTTACCAAAACGACTGTTATCGCAATTATTCTGAAACCTGTGCTTGCCATGGGACCTTCATAGATGGCTACCCTCCGTAATAATTATCTTAAGAGATTAGTACAAAAATCACACTTCCAAAAAAAAAGAAAAAAAAACAACAACAACAATCAATTAACCTTGAATGTCGAAAATGATTCATCAACCATTGGAAATTATGTGAAAATTATCGTTTCTCAGAAAAATCCGTTTTATGGCACTTTTCCCGCCAGAATGAAGAGTTGTTATCCCTTTAAGATCTAAGCCTGCGTTCCATTTGTATCAAACTTTTCTCCCTGGCTTCACTGTGAAAGGTCATTCTGAGCGATGAGATTCACTCAGTACCGCTTACCATTGTTACTGTTGTGCAACTCGATGCAGAACGAAATTAACTCTGAAACACGTGCAGAAGATCCTTTTCTCCCAACTCTAGAAGTTTAGAAAACGTTACTTCAAATAGATGCGTTGCAAACTTTAAAGGGGACAGACTGGAAAAGCGAAGGTAAGTTAAAAACGGTTATAGTTAAATGCACTAGTCCTAAAATTTATGAAGGACAATCAACAGGTTGATTTTTACTGAGGCGTTTAGTTTATGAAAAAAGAAGAGTTGGCAGATCAGTTGCAATGTATGACCTATATGGACGCAAGTGGTAAATAACTGAAAACTGCAGATGCTCTGTTGAAGCATCCCCCTTTTTCTCATCAATTTTGAATTGTAAGCAGAAAATAGCAAATGGTATGATTAAACCACTAATTGATTCTAAATACTTGCCACTCGTTCTTGATTATTTAGTGTTACCCAATTAATAATTTCATCTTAATAGAAGTCTTTACAAGAAGTTATTTCGATAGGGACTGCACTTAATCAATCTGGCTTAAATTATATCTATTTGATTATCAATTTCTGATCATGATTCAAACAACTCCGTCAAGAAAATGTATCCAATCAGTCACCCCACTAACCCGATACTCCAGTTCGCTGTGTTATAAACAAAAAAGTAATAAAGGAATCTTCAACTTGCCTAGTCTGTGAACAGATACATTAGGCCACCCGCTGTGGGAGGAGTGTCGATAAAGACATAATCATAGCCACACGAATGAGCGTTAGCTTTCCTAAATATTTATGAAATCTTAGGGAGAATTTTTAAAATAAAGCAACTTTTGGCATCAACCGAGAATCTAATCGAGCGCGAAATCACCGGCACAGCTGCGTTCAGATCAGATTGCCCGCAGCAAAATGTAAGATTTTAAATAAAGATGGCCGAGTCAAGATTGCGATCGCTCCAGTAGGTGTGTAATGCAGTGAAAGAAAGATAAAGTGAAACCAGAAAAGCAAGCAAATTATAACTTTCAATTACTTAAAACTTTTACAAGCTATCGGTTGTACCATACAATACTCAGTAAAACGCTCCTGGAAAAGCGTGAGCTCCTTAAAAGCAGAGACTGGTGACCGAGCGTTGTTTAAAATGCTCTACCACAGAAAAGCTTATTTTTCTAAAGTCTCAAATCTGCTTTTAATTTCTTTGCAAAGATAAGCTACTTGGATAAAGTTTATCGGATTCGCACGTGTGTGGTCGTTTGACACCTATATTTTTACACACGAGAGAAGTAGCATCTATATTGTGTCAAAATGTCGTCTGCGTCTTCAAAGTGACTCCACGTCTGTCAACAGGGATTTGAATCCATCTATTTGGTGTTCGCTTCCTGCGTTGAAAATCTGGAAAATGATAGCCAAATCTTGAGATGTTTGACTGCGTCTCTTAAATTATTTATCTCCTTATTATAAAGGATTAACAAAATAAATCTTTTTCACGATTTGCGAACTTCACATTTTTTAAAGATTGTCTTCCCATGAACATCCATTAATTGAGAAAAATTAATAGTAAAATAAAAAAATTAATCACAGAAAAAAATAGAAACTACGTAAGGAATTTTTCGATGGACACACCTTTTATATCTAAATAATATTATCTTTACCTATGGAACATTGCGTATATTAAAAATGACGCTGAAGTACTCTCATGTGCTGTGTCAGTTTTAACCGTATCTTAACTGGGGTAAAGTTCTTCAAAGCATCATTATTAGAATTATAAATTAACTATATTGTGCAGTTACCTCCAGTTTTATGAAACAGTTTTAATGTTAATACTATTCTATGCACAATGTTTACCTTGACTCGGCTACAAAATTAGAATAGCTGTGCTTAAAACGCACTGATGGTATTTAAAAGTAGGACGAAAGAAATATTTCAAAAGTAAACAGTTATTTCAAAGTAGGTACAAATGTCAAACGTATCTATTCTCTTCATTTACATGTCTGAAGTACCTCGGAAGATACTGCTGGAGGATGTTTATCCTAGGGGTTGGAGTATCGAAAGGGAGTTCCCCAGTTGCCCCCCCCCCCCCCTTTCTGAAAAACTGGGCCAATATAATATGTGGACATTTCCCAGGCGAATAGAACGATTTTAAATCAAAACAAAGTGAACGTTGCTGCAATCAAAACTAAAAACCAACAATTTTTGGAATGTTATACGAATGACTCAGGTGACAGAATGTCCATTAAAACCACGTGCTGACGGTCACACAAACAGTTAAAGCACACAGTTTTAGAAGTAATCAAAGCCGGTCGTGCTGACAGTTACAGAAGAAGGTTCAAGCGAACTACAATTATTTCTTGGCATTTCTTTCAGATATGACGCTTTCATAAATTTACAAACGACTCATGACAAGTAAAGTTCGATGGAGATACAGTAAGTTGATGGCATTTCTATTATCTGCCACTCTTCAAAATTTTCGCCTTACATTATCTCGTCAGAAAAAGGCAACTGAGGATTGCTGATTGACGAGTTGAGTCCCTGAACCCTTCCCAGGCCCGTAAAAATCTTCCCGCTAATTAGTTATTGTCTGTTATGTCGACGCCTTGACGCTAAAGGCACTCACTGACACTAGGCAGTACAAGGTGATTTTTTATAAACATTTTCTGTTAAATACTTAGCTTGGTTTGCTGAGTTTTAGCTGTAGGGACAGTCGAGGGGGAATTAAGTCATTGTGATATTTGATACCATGCAAACCGTCCCAGATATATGTGGTAATTTGGAAACAGAGGCCTGGCATATACCATCCAACAACAAATCATCCCGTAAGTAAAATCATCAACCATTTTGTTCTGTGAGAATTTGTGAAATATTTATTATGAGGTAATGTTACATAACGCACCATCAGTAGTCAAAATCATCAATTCTCTCGTCCTGCTGGATTTTCTTACGTGAACTTTTAAATAACGTTTATGTATTTTTCATTAGGAGAATACAGGGAATTTCTACCTGATTTCTTTAGTAATTACCAGCCATTAGGCAAATTATCTAAAGCTTGGGAAGTTTAGTCATTTGAGAAACTGGAGAAATTTGAGGCTAAGTGGTAAGAGAACTACAAAGTGAAACTAAACCAACATTAAAGAATTCGGTAATCAGCGTAAGCGTTCTTTGCTCTGAGGCTCGGGGGTACGACTCGAAGTCTGTTCCTGTTAAAATGAACAAGTCCAACTTCTGATGGAAACAGAAATGTGGCAGCGTAATCTCAGCTCTAGCCGTTTTTCATACGGAATATTTTTTAACTGATGGACTGTGCTTAAACTTTGTTAAAGTACACTAATCGGGAAGTCGCCGCAGTTTCAAGAAATCGCAACGTTGTTCTTGATTATTTAAGCCGTTTAACAAGAATTTCCCTTTGAATTTAGGAAGAAAGATATCAAATATTCTACAAAGAAGGTAGACACAATATGGGCCGCCGCCGAAAGGAATCATCAAGAAAAGAGGAGGAAAACTACAGTGAGTTTCGAGAAAAAGATGTAAAGCCCATTCAAAGGAACGCTGCTAATGCAAGAGAACGCGCAAGAATGAGAGTACTTAGTCGAGCGTTTTCCAAGTTAAAAACCACACTACCTTGGGTGCCACCAGATACAAAACTGTCTAAACTAGACACTCTCAGACTTGCTGCTAGTTATATTGCCCACTTGAGCAAAATTTTAGAGGAGGATGACATACCGGAGAGTCCAGTAAAGGACGGAGCAATACACCCAATAAATCTGGTAAGTGAACACACACACACACACACACACAGAGAGAGAGAGAGAGAGAGAGAGAGAGAAAAGGGTTAGCTCATACTTGCGGATTTTGCCACTTTGATTTTAATCAGCCACCGCGTAATGTGCCTAGCAACAAATATAATACTAAAACCACGGAAATAAGGTTTTAACGAAACGTTTAAGTCCTCAATGATTAAACAATTCAAAATTTATCATCAAAATAAGAACTAACGCTAGTAATAAATTAAGTAAATTACGTCAATACATTGATACTTACATATGTATACAATATACATATATATATATATAGTTTATATACCAGTGTGTTTACATGGCAGTTTGTCGTGAAGAAGTCTACTTCGGTGCTATCCCCAGTAGGTCTAAGGAAAGGGAAAAAATGAAAGTTTGGGGCAAAAGAAAAATCACTTTGCAATATATACTAACAAAAGTGCATAATATTTTACATCAAACAACATTTTTACACGTAAACTTATTGAATGACTTCTTATTTATTCACATTAATTGACTCCGCATACACCTTATGGGACTAGGTATTTATTTACATAACCAGAAGTTTATATTCCTTAACTAAATTCTCAAAGGCAAATTCAATAGTGGAGTGTTTTTCTTTCAAAAGAAAAGAGATTAAGTGTTAATGTATAGACTTTGGTCATTTTTCAAAACTTAATTTTCATCTGATAAATTAACAAATATTACGTGAGAGGAGTTGGTGATTTTATAAAGTCTTGGGAATAGTGGTATTAATTCACACTTTTTACCAACATCGATCTTTTTAAAATTTTCTGAGAATAGCCGTCGTGTGCCGCCGTTGTCCAGCATTCTAAGTCGCAATGGTAACAAATAGAAATATCAAATTCTTCTTAGAAATATTTGTCAAATAAACACTTTTGATCAGTTTTAATCAAAATAAACTTTTGTTAAGTGCTCTCCTCTCACTCATCAAAATGCTAGGAGTGATTTACAACGACATTTATTGTGTCGTACAGTGTAGCGTTTTCTTATCTTGTTTACTTTTTCCTGTTGTAAAAATGTAATATATCTTCTTTTTGTTTGACAACATTTATCGGGTAGAGTGAGATAGAAGCATTTAGTTCTGTATGAGAATACTAATTTGCAATATTTAAAGACAATGAATAACTGGTTTTGAATGCGAGGAGATTTAAGTATATTTGTTTCGTGGACCCCTGTTTCAACTAGACATGTTCAGTGGTCTCGGTGTTTTCAGGCTTCGAACATGGGAATAATAATAATAATAGTAATAATAATAATAATAATTAACTGTATTTAAACAGGATAAAATATGTTAATACTTACCTTACACATGGCCTTCGAGGGGTTGGGGTGTTCTTCTGGCTAATAGTACAGTTTGGATATTTGTCAGGTCTTTGGAATAACTATAATATATAGTATATATAGTATATATAATATATAGTATATATAATATATAGTAGACTTATAACTTTGTGTGTTTATGATAGGAATAATAAACAGTATATAAATAAACCCATAGATTATTTAAGATTTATATATGTACCATGGCTATGTTTTTTTTTTCTCTGTGTAGTCCACCTATAAGAACTTCGCTGTCTGGCTGTAAGAAATCGCAACCAACTTCAACCGAACCTCTTCCGCTAATTAGATTTTGCAATTCCTTCTGCATATTTTCTGCCGCAGATCGCGGTCAGGTCGTGTTCTTAAATTGAAATATCATTACCTCGAGTAATTCACTGTAAAATTTGATAACGTTCTTCCAACCGGGAGCAAATCGAACGTGAGCTGATCCTAAAATTGTGCAGATGTGTGTATGTGTTTTTTTCCTCCCTTTCTTTGCTGATTGTATAGCCTTCTTCGTGAGAAATCTTGGTTCTGTTATTCAGTACAAGAAGCCATTGTATGTATCAAAGTGTGGCACATTTTGTAGGAGACAACCAATTAATTGTCGAGCATAACATGCCAAACAATACCGAGGAGATGGGTTCTTAATTAACTCATATATTAATGGGTATTTTTTTTTGTTTTAATGTTTTTAGAAGAGTTTATAACTAAATCCGTTCTAGGTCATTTTTGTGTAAAACTTCATCGAGTAGTAATTTTTAATTCCATAGAAATAGGAGAAAATTGGAGAAAAATAAGTAATCATTAATGTTACAACATATAAATGATAAATGAGAGCTTGTTCTTGGAAATTCTCACGGCTATCAAGAAATGTTTTCTTTAGAGATAAAGGGGGGTGTATATAATGACAAAAAGCCATTTTCGTCGATTCTTTCCCTTATAGAGCAGTTTTTGTAGCTCAGGCTTTGGGTTCCAAATAGTTTCATATAGATCCAATCGAGACAATGAAAACCTTCTACAAGTAATAGCGTATTTTTAGGCGCATTACATGTTAAAGTTATACAATGCCAAAAGAAATTGAAAAGAGGCATTGCATTGTGACATAGAATATTCAGCTCAAATTATCATTATGCTCTTTAGCGGTAAGTGGAGTTAGGCATGGGAACACAAAACAAACCCTTGCAAGCACGAATAAACCAATGCGTATACTTCCGTACAATACTTTGCAATATGTTTCAAAACTACCAAAAATTACACGCATACTATTACTAGCAAACGTAAGTAATGATGTTATTAATTTTGGGGGTGGGGGTGGGGTGGGGTCAAAATAACCCATAAAGTATTGTTTTCTTTCTTTTAAACGCTATATATTATATGTTTTAACCTTGCCCCTGAGTGGTGAACAAGGCATCTCGTCTTAAGTTAACTCTCTTTTTGTTTTGAAATGCTTTGACGTTTCTGGGCTTATCTAAATGGAAATGATAAACTATGTTGCATTTAACTCAAACAATAATTTATACTATTAATACTAATTTATACTAATTATTTTATTTGGATGCACTGTTGTGGTATTTATTAGATTTAGTATTAAATAGTACATTCTGGTATTACTTTATTATTACTTAATAATTGTATAGTTAACAGAATTTATATTTATGATGTACATTGGCACCTGATGAATCTGGTGTTTATACCATAATTATACTGTCAAATTAACACAAAGTTGAAGAATTATATAGACTGAACATTTTTTTGGCATATTCCAGACATGGCCTTTCAGCTTTAACAGTCGGTTGGCAAGCAGCATGGACGCAAGGTCGGTCCACGCTGTGAGGTTCTCCACGCGGGGGTGCCAGGCTGGTGACCTGGAGGGTACATGTGCGGAGTACGTGGGGAAGAAAACGTGTCGTGTTTGACATTGATGAGCCGCCGTTAGTACATGAAATTATGCACTGCTACTCCTGCAGACTGTCTGGTGTTCATCATTTTCATAACACGATCCATGTTACAAAGCCCACTTCACGATTGTTGAATAGAATCTCACTGGGCTGGACAATGAAGGTAAACTATTTCCTTGTTGTTCGGACACAAGCGAATCCCTTCATATCAGAACGCTATGCCGCAGTCTTATTTGCCAGTATAAGTAAAGCTGTGGTAAGATGGATACCAGAACCCAAATGACCTGAATAGAAATCAACCCCTCTGCTATGTGGATGGGCTAGAACGCTTGCAACACGTGGGCTGAAGATTTTTGCTGTCATTAGTGCTGGGGTATACCGAGATCTGCCTTGAGTTCACGCGTCAAACTCGAACGGGTGATTACAAGACATATCTACTTGTTTAGGAACACACTTAGTCGATTTTATAGGAACTATGCAACTGCACCGTTTCAGGGTTTTAATAGAGACTGCCAACAATAGGAATTATTTAATGTTAGCTGGGATATAACTAATTTATGACAGAAATGAAGTTTTTTATGATATTGACGAAGTACATTGCACGAAGAATGAAATCAAATATATCTTTTAGTCCGTAAGTTTTCTTAAAATATATAATTAGCAATCATACCAAATTTCACACTTTATCAAACCAGTTGAAATTAAAAAATTCAAGGAAACGCAGACGTTTGAAGTATCGGTGAATTACTGCTGTAAGGATACAGCTAGCTGACTTGATATTTTATGACATTTTTGCGTCAATTGAATGAAAACTTCTGCCAGTCTTGTTTTGTCTCTGGTAGTGCCTGGATTCTGATCTGGATGTTGAATAGCTCTTCAATTTGTGGATTGCGTCAGCGGTGACGGCTGATTTTGGTGAAGCTGATGAAAAAACGTGATATTGATGCTTTGGGGTTTTTTTAAGATCAATTCTGCTTGTCTGATTTCATAAAATGGTTTTCTGATATGCAAGTGCTAATGTTTAATTTATATATTTATTAATAAGACTAATATAATGTTTGGTTTTCTATTTATTTTAGTATATCAATTCATTTTATGCCATGTTCAAGAAAAAACATCTTGCTACGAGGCACGTGTATTTTCAGTTCAATATACAGTATTATTTTATTGTTTTTGTTATGGGTCTTGAGTTTTTAAATACTCCAGTAAAGTGAAGGGAACAGGCAAGGTATTTGGACGTTTGTTAAATGCTAACATCTCTCTCTCTCTCTCTCTCTCTCTCTCTCTCTCTCTCTCTCATACACACACACACATGCGCACGATTGCCGGCGCATGCACAGTCTGACACACGCACATGCAAACTCACGCGCACGAACTCACACACAAAAACGGGCACAAAAATATTTCGATTAGATACTTCAACATATACAAACCCAATTAATTCCAAAAGTCGAAGATCAGAAATCCAGCAACTAAAAGATACGGTTATTTCCCCGTAACACTGACAAGCTGGCAGCTCCGATAAAGTTAGCAGAGAAGGATCAATTTTGTTTGGATTAAGGTGTCGTTTATTTTTTGATTGGTTATCTAGGAACCTCTCCCTGACCCTAACTTGCCAAAAGTAATCCTATGTAATTGATAGGTCCACATTCTCCGAATTAAAACACAAAATCAACACGGTTTGTTTATTGTTGTCACAGGACGTAATCAATGCGGCCATCAAACCACGAAGATGCAGACGCTGTGCTTGAGGCTATCAGAGATTGAACACGACCAGACTCTCAAATAACAATCAGCAAAAGTCAGCAATTAGAACAGAATGAAAAATAAATCTATTGTCTATGAAATGAAAATTAATCTTATATCAACTTACGTTTTTCTTCGGTAGATTTAATCACGTTAGAGCTCACTTTGAAGAAACCCGAAAAAAGAGAAAAAAAACGCAAACAAAACAGAGGCAAGAATAGTATGTGATCTGATAAGGGCAGCACAAGACGGTGGCAGAATCCCTCAGTGTGGACTGTTCCAACTACAGGTGGTTTGGGAAGAGGTACGAATACATCTCAGCAGCGCCCCACCTCTTAATCAGCATTTTAACCGCTGTTACCACTGAACGAAATCATGCGACATGAATTCAAGATGTGTCAAAGTGAATCAGCGTCTCCCTCGTGTATCGGGTAAGCCCGCGTCCCCGCCAAACATGAAACCACCTTGTTGAAGTAGCTCCGACTCCCGCTGCACAGCGACGCCAATGGCACTTGTACAAAGTCTGCAGGTCTTGGCAATTGTTAAGGAAACCACTATCCCAAACCCGATCTTCTATAAATTGCTGGAATAATAGTCGATTATTTCAATTACGACCGATCTTTCGATCAACAAGTGGTTTTCACTGCACAGAAACGTGCCATAGAATAGGACAAGTCCTTCTATCAACAAAACGCGGAACTGATTAAAATTATGGGACACCTCAAGGATTTGATGGTAAGAAGATAAAACTGATGGTGACATTTTTTTATCAAAGATAGTATATAAAAGTAAGAAGCGTACCTGACAGAGACAGCCGTTGGGCATAAAACCCCTCAAGTATTTCGTCCAAGACAAGATTGCTTTTAATGAACTGAATATAAGTCTGCTGGCTAATAGTCAAACAATTCATCCAATCCGGGTTTTAAAAGTGCCAGCCAGCAACTCTCACTGACAATGAAGGCAGAGCGTGATCACAACGGTAACTTCAAAACCACCGGCTTTATTTCCACGGAACATGCTCCTACCAGACGCCGCAGAGGCAGACCTTGCGGAGCCAACGCTGCAAGAGAGCGTTCCAGGGTGCAGACGTTACGTGGAGCGTTCCTGGACCTCCAGAAGACGTTACCGTCGGTGCCGCCAGATACCAAGTTGTCCAAATTAGATATCTTAGTATTGGCCACAACGTATATAGCTCATCTAATGAAGACTTTAGACACCGACTCTCCTGGAATGGATTCAACCAATAAAACATGTGCTGAGACTCAGATACCACTAATGAAAACGTATCTACACCCAGTCAAGGTAAGCTAAACATGCATGAGTGTGAATCCTTGGTCAACGTCGACCAACAGAAATGATATATTCTGTATTATGCAGGCGCAGCTGTCTTATGCTTAATGTATACAAATAGACACTATAATTGAAAAAGGTCAGTAAGGTGATCAAAATGCATTTTTGACATAAAATTTTTCTCGAGCTAAAAAAAGTATGTATACTTTGCACATTGGCCATCTCTCAAAAACGTAAACAAAACAAAAGGGAGTTCTGAAGTTGCCGTCAACGGTTCCCTCCAAACGAGGGCCTACCAATCATATACATGGATTTTAAAGATGTTAAGAGTGCGTTAGACCTTAATATGACATAATATCTGTATCTCCGTTCGATAGAGTCTCAAAAATAGAAATAAGGTCTTAAATACAAGGTTGTAGATCGTAATTTTGTTGAGATATGATATATCTTTTTGATTTAGGCAAAGTGTAGATATTTCCATGAAGTTAAATATTTGTTCTGTAAAGGCTTAATCGTGTGACTTAAAAATCATTAACCCAGAAAAGTTTGGCGATTTTTTCTTGTTTTTGCCACGCGACCCGCGCCTTCACAGCGGCAGCTTGTCTCTTCATTTTGTTAATTTAAAGCGTGGATCAACTGCAATTAGTCCAGAATAGCGTGGTTTATTTTCTAAGTCAATATTGTTAAACGGTTAATATGTAGGCAACGAATGGATTCACCATGTTCCCAACCGCGGTTTGTTTTCATATGATTCTATTTCCAACATCTGATAAAGGTAGAAATATGTGAAATTAAGAATTTACGCTTTGCGGAATTGACCATTTATGATTAAAGTCATTAGTGCGTGCCTATTAAAAGAGTGGTTTCTTTTTTTATCCAACGCCTGCATGCCTGTGAAGGTGTATATGTCATTAAAAATGCACAATGGCCTTTTTTTGTTTAGCCACTGAAAAAGAATCGATGTCCTCTGGTAATTGCTTTTTTTGTATTTGACTGAACCAATGGTTCAGTGGGTAGAAACCGTTGGTTAGAAATAAAGAGCTTTAAGATCCTCTTCAACAACATGGCATAAAAAAAATGTTTTGATGTCCTCTGGTAATTGCTTTTTTTTGTATTGGACTGAACCAATGGTTCAGTGGGTAGAAACCGTTGGTTAGAAATAAAGAGCTTTAAGATCCTCTTCAACAACATGGCATAAAAAATGTTTTCTATATTTCAGAAATGGCCAATGCGTTCACGGCTTTACCAAGGCATCACAACAAGCACCAGCGATCTTGCGAATGGCAATTCAGACAGTACTCAGAAATACTGCTACACAAGCAATAGCAGCAGTGACGAAGACGCTTCTTTCTCGCCACTGGGCCAACAACTGTGAATATCTAGACAACATACATATTTTCCAATAAAATGAATATCTGGACAAAATTCGTATTTTCCAATAATATGAATATCTGGACAAAATGCGTATTTTCTAATAATGTGAATATCTGTACAACATGCGTATTTTCCAACAACTGTGAATATCTGAACAACAAGCGTACTTTCTAACAATATGAATATCTGCACAAAATTCGTATTTCACAACAACAGTGAATATCTGGACACCATGCGTATTCTAAAGAGCAGCTACACAAATGATGTACTTGTAGATTGTGGACGCAGACGTGAAATATTTTTTCCTTTTTTTAAACATGATTAAATATGACATTTATTTGCATTTCACGAAGTATCTCGAATGAAGCAGTTTACATCATAATCTTATTTTGTAACAATTGATGTAAGTTTTAAACTTATATAATAAACTTTATTATCATGTAATATCTTTTGTACAAATGGTTTTTTCTACATTGGTCCATAATCTACATTGGTCTTCTGTTGGACCTTGGTTTAGGAGTTGAGTTGCATCGTTATGTTGATAAACCCACATTATTATCATTTTAAACACGTCAATAAAGATTTCTACTAATTATTCTAATGATATTTTATTTTATTTTTGTCTTGAGAGCATCATCAGGCTGAGTGCCCACAGGTCATTGGGTGTTGGTAGACCTGTGAATGACTCCCACTCGGGGTAGTAGTTTGGGGAATCTATAACAAGGTCATTCTGCCAATTACTACAGAGCCGTTTCACTTAAGATTCCAAAATAAGTGATCATTATCACTAAAATTAGAAGAAAATATAATTCCTTGGACCGTGAACAATGTTATTGATAATGACCATAAAGATGTCCTCAAAAAAAAAA
This sequence comes from Lingula anatina, assembly GCF_051362555.1. NCBI lineage: Eukaryota > Metazoa > Brachiopoda > Lingulata > Lingulida > Lingulidae > Lingula > Lingula anatina. The sequence goes on along the minus strand of NC_141767.1, from coordinate 2,594,360 downwards.
ACCTGTAGAAAAAAGTTATTCCGTTCATAAGGAAAACCGCAAATGTCCTGAAATTCTGGCAATTAATACATGTATAACTGTACCGCAGTTGATTTTAAGGTAAACAGTTAGTTACAGCTGTGTTCTTTTACTGACATTACTTATTCAAATTAACTGGACGTTTATTTTGTTAAAAATCATCTGAAAATGTTATAAAAATAATTCCAGAAAGACTTGCGTTCCATATAAGAAATGCTTCTTTTACAGAACTTAAAAGTGGCAGAGGCAGTATTATTTTTTATCACCGACTAAATGTAAACCTGGCAAAATTGTCTTTTTCTGGATTACAGGGAGCAGCGACCTGAAACAAAAATAGATCACATAGTAACAATTTGATTCTCACATTTGTCGTTCCTTTTCTTGTAGACTGGTATTATAACAGAATAGTACAAGACAGCACTATGTAAAAAACAATACAAAGTTATTTTGAGGGTTTGTAAAAAAAAATATATCTATCGAACTGCAAAAGTACACGATCTGAGACAGGAAAACAGCACACGTCAACTACATTGATGAAAAAGGTATCACAAAAATTTATAAATGTGCCCTCACATGTCCATATTCATTGTTACATACCTCACAACCAGCAGCTTTAGCCATATTGGTCACTTTTTCAGAAAACAACTTGATATTCTCTGGACGGAGCTCCAGCATGTACCTGATAGAAATTAAAATAATAACATATTACAATTATAAGTAAAAATAATAAGAGGCTGTCATCTAAAAATGTTGGATGGCATAGTGATGATGCAGTATTTGTTATCGTGATACATGTAGCTGTCACATTAATTTATTGTCATGACAGAACTACTTTAACTTTAAATAATAACAACATAATAGCAAACACTTACAGTGTTAATTCTAAAATCACAGATGCCTTGTCAGCAAAAATGGCAGCCAGCTCTGGTGTCAAATGGTGCACCATGCTGGAACAATTCAAACAAACAAATAGAGAATTATAATAACGAGTATGTTCATAATAAATATTGATTATGTGTTATTACATTAATACAGGAATTGATGAGCTTCCAATATTCTGAGCATTTTAACTCCATTACCTCATATGTTCAGAAAATGGACACAATATAGTTTGGGTTGTTTTATTTAATATCTCACTTTCAGCTGATGTAATCAACATTTTAGTCAGCTGTTTCACAACAAAGAGGTTTCCCAGCTTTATCACTCATGCCTCCACAAAATTAAATTCTTCACTGAACTTACCTGTTTGAAAAATATGCAATGTTGAACAGTTTTTGGTATTTGCTTTTCTTTGACAAGTCTTGAGCACAGTTTAAGGGTAAAAAGTGGACTTTGAAGTTTTCGACTGGGACAGAGACTAGAAATAAAAGAAAACAAGTTCAATTTTACTATAATGCTTTGAAATAAGAAATATGATGATGCAGTTGGGGTGGATTTCTACAAAGTTTACAGAGCCACCATTAAAATAACTCCAATAACAGACTAAATAAACACAATAAGATAATTCTGTCTCTCAAGCCAAGATAAAGTGTCAAAACTGGAAACTTTTTTTTTACCAAATTCTTGTTCCAGTGGTGTTTGCTCTGTTTCAGCGTCTGCTGCTGGTGGTTCTGGCTCTGGCTGCTTCACATTATTTTGGTCCTCTTCTTCCTCTTCCAATTCATCCTCCTCTCTGATCTCTGTGTGAAGATATTTATTTAGAGATGACAAATTATTCTACTGGTCAACATGATAGATAGTAATTTCAAGGAGAGGAAATTGACACGAGGCAAATTGAAAAAAACAATGTGCTGATGCACAACAAAGAATTCCAAACTGATGCTTAATTTTTCTTGGAGTTATTTTCATTCCAAACCTTGCAACTTTGGTCCCTTTTGTTCCTCCTCTTCTTTGGTATCCTCCATCTGTGGTAATTCATATTTTGTCTTATTCAATATTTCATGAAGCATGGATGTAACATTGAATTCTGTAACATCTCCAGCCATCTACAAAATATGTTAAAAAGAAGATGAAAAATGTCAAAAAAGAGAGTAGAAAAACATCATGCAATAAGATAACACAGCAACTACTTATACAATTACATAAATTAAAAATATTGTCCTGTGCCCTTCTGACTCCATGCACTGCTTTTCTATATACCATCACTGTATTAAAAGAGGCTACCTCAAAAGTGTGCCATATCTTAGCTCACTTATTTACCTTGGTGTGGAGGCCATTGTATGTCTTGAAAAAGCTCTTTTCTTCGCTTTCCAACCCAAATGCAATGAAGGGTCCAACTAACACATCTCCCCAGTATCCTCTTCTTGCTACTTTGTCACCATCCTAGAAAAACATACAAAAAATCAGCTTACATATTTCAGATCTGACACTGATTTAATATTTTTAAACATAGTGCACGTTATCCCATCTTACTTAAATAAGTATGTTAGTTTAACTGGGCAACAACACTCACAATATGAAAATAAATCCATAAACGAGTAAACTGTGGACAACACATTAATATGACATCATACTTGAGTTTTGAGAAGAAGTCCAGATGCAAGTGTTTTGTTTGGAAATTCATAGTTTCCTTCTCTGATTTCAAATGCCACTCCTGTATTCCTCCATCTGTTGTATTCAGTTTTGTGGATTATTTTTGCCTAAAAAATTAATAATTTGGATATAAAACTCAATAATTCTGTATTCTTTCAAAATTGTGTAAAACAATAATATGATTTGACAGCTTTCTATTTTTAATAAATACATTGGCAAAATCATATCAATGCCACATCAGTAGGACACATACTATCACGGCATAGTGCATCGTTTTTTCTTGCTCCACTCTGTTACATTGTGTTCGTTGTTTGTGAAAATTTGTGAACATTATCTACAGAAGTGAATATCTTTTGATTCCTATGATGTAGCAAAAAACAATCAACATGCCGTAGCACAACATTTGAGGGTATTGTGATGGCCCTATTGCATGTGGTACAACACAACACACACCACACTGTTTTACAAGTGCTGTTAACTTAAACATAAAGTAAAGGAAAGCACATTAATTATGTGATCTGAAATTTTATATGTGACACAAGCATTTTTCAAGATACATTCTAAATAACCTTGATTTATCAAAAGATTGTTTCACACATTAAAGTGAACTTGTTGATGGAATGGAAATTCTAACAGATTATTCTTCTACAGACCATATACTTACTCCCCTTTCAACCAATTTCATGTTGTAATCCCAATCAAAAACACCATTCCTAGCATCATATCTGGTCCCAAGATACTGCCTGAGTCTCAGATCCCTAAAAGTAGATTTGATATTAGATACCTACATTACAAAATAATGGAAGCAACAGATATAACTGAACTTATACCAAACTGGCACGTTGAGGTCAAATTATTGAATTGTTTTCCATGTATTGGTCTGCTAATAAACCCTGTGTCCCTATGATTTAAAGCATTCAAAACTTGATTAAAACAATAACATATTTGAGCAATGTAATAAACATTAACTTACCAACACTTTGAAACATCAAATATCTGGTGATCTTTATTCCTCCAAAATTTAAATATTCCTTCTAGGAAATCTCTTTCCTTAAACTGAAAAGTAATAAAAAAAAAAAAAAAAGAAATATCAGCTTCAGTCATAATAATTCTATTTCTACAATTTCAATTAGTCATTTCAAATTTTTCAAAGTATAATTTTTCAATATATTGGTTGCAGAAAGAAGACTCTGTGTTTGAATCGGATGTGTCATTTATTACCTTTAAACTAGACATGTCTATAATTGGCATCTTTTTCTCTAAATGATCAAAATCTGTCACCATCCTGAAAATTATGAAAATGATACTGATTCAAGATAAAAAAGACAAGTTTTCAAAAGCTTTAATAGTATTGGTGTGTTTTATTGTTATTCTCATATTTATGTCAATTGCTCTGGTATTTAAAAGATAAAATAAAAGTAAATGGTTTGCTACTAAAAAATAACAGCCTTCAAGTTATTCACATGAATCTGAAGAAAACTATGTTTATCAACTGAGAAGAGAAATATCATCTTAAAAGTATTTCTAGTCAAATCTTTATGAATGAACTATTTTAGAAAACTACCAATTAATGAATCTTTAACCCCCACCCCCACCCCCAAAGTAAGTTAACATTACTTGATAAATTCATTTGACATGGATTCCAAATATTCACAGGTCTGTTGTCTGACGAGTGTATTCCCAAAGAGTTCCATGAATAGTTCTGTTTTCTCTGAAATAAAAGTATTACAATTTTAAGTAAGGAACAATTTGTTTTTTTTTTAATGGATTTAAAAAAAGAATTATCATTATTCAAAGTTAGATAGTAACCTATGCAAAGAAAATAAAAACCCACAGGCAGAAAGTGCCTTTATTTTCTAGTACCTTGCAGTCCCATTCTGTTTTGGGATTCCAAGGCAATAGTAAGTAACAAAAGATGCCTTGCATAACACTCCATGTTGGCCTCCAAAATGTAGAACTAAAAATGAAATTTTAATTGCAAAAAATTATCAAATAACAACATGAAAACAACTCATGATGAAATGGTCAAGTTTGTATTAGTTTACTTGCAAATAATATACCATATACTGTGTGTATAAGTTCCATAAAAAGTAAAGTCTTCTCAATATGGATTAGTTGTACACTGTGATAGTTTCTAAGTCATTCTCACATTTATTTTCCGTCTTGGCCATCTGTATGTATGTGCCAATGTTTTAAGAATATGACGACAGTCTCCAGCCCCGACCATCAAAATGTTGAGCTCTGAAAGATAAAACAACACAATCTGATTGTACTGGACTTAACAGCGGAGTGGAGTCATGTGGTACATTATTTTTTAAAATTATTTAAATAAAATACCTTAATCTTATTGTTTGAAGGAAAAGACTTAGAAAATTAAACTGCTGGTAGCTACATGTACTATCAAATGGGTAAATGGGTTCAGTTTTATGATCCTACCAGGCAACTCTCCATCTCCAAGTTGTACATTTTGTAGATGAGAGCATAAATCTGAAAAGTATAAATAAATGTATCATAAATATTGTAAACAATAAAATAAAACATAGCATTAAGATAAAGCGATCTACACATAGTTTTAATTGTAGCATAAATAAATGTGCCTTCTTGGTAAGAAAATTACTGAAGCTAGCAGACTTACCTTTGTCCTGCAAATCTAGCACAGGGCTAAATCCCCACCATGTAATAGAACCAAATCCGTCTGTCATCTTTGATCTCTTAACATTAAACAAACTAAGAGTGAATAGCACTAAAGAATAAAAATATTTGAAATCGCTTCTTTTCAATAATTTAAAATGTGTTCTGCTAGGTCGCCATTTATAAACATAAGTGCGCCGCACTTGCAACATTCTCTCGATGTTATTGGTGCGACGGATTCTCGCATAATCTGACGTCAGTGCACACGCGTTTTAAAAGAAAAAGGACAGGTCAAAGGTTACAGAGCTTGGCCAGTGCGGTACCGTGCATTTGGTCATCACCCTGAGATTTCGAACGTGTGCAGCAAGTCCTTTAACTTAAATTACTTGGGGAAAGTCGAGAAAACTTGACCCAATTTTACCCAAACCAGTATCTGTAGGTCTCATGTTTTACTACGGACACATCATACTCATAGAATATACAAGATGAAGAAAGTGAAAGAAAGGGTAAGTTTTCTTTTTCTCATACAACTTACAAGGCTTCCTAACTACTACATGCGATGGTTTATAGCATAATTTACGAGTGTATGCCTGTTTGTGTATGTGCATACCCCGGCATGTGACTCAAAAATCCTTGTTACAGATTTAATTTTACACAGTCAGGTTGCAACATAAACAAAATGTGATCAAGCAGAAAACATCAAAAGAAAATACTTTGTATTGCTGCATGTTTATGTACCTAATCATTGGTCACATCTTTCAGGGGGCAGTCCATGTGGAAAAAGCAACAGAACCTCCTACTAAAAAACTACGCTCTTCATCTCCAGCTTTTACTGGTTCAGGACATCTTTGGCCAGATATTTGTGTTATATGCAAGAAAAAGGAAAAGTGGATAACGGTGAGAAATAATAGGGAAAGAGATAGGCTGATGCAAGCAGAAACTGTAACTGCAGGTGTGTATATGATTGAGTAAAATGAAACCATAACCTGCATGTGCATTGTTTATGGTTTGATATTATTACAATGCGCAGTTATTTTGTGTGTACACATATTTGGTGACTTGGTGATTTTTGGAAAATATATTTTCATCGTAATAGCACATATCAAAATTAGGTTCTGATATTTCTTTCACATTGAAAACATTTTTATGTAAAAATCATGTGAGTCGCATTGATAATTCAGTTTACATTTTGAAACAAGTAGTTATATTAGCTCTCTAAATATTTTATTGAGGGATTAGAGAAATGTTGTACAAATAATATGATAAATAATAAAATTTACTTATTGCATATGACATGAACTTTTCATCCAAAGTCCGCCCAATATTCTTGCAATTATGTTTCATTTCTGTTCTTCTACTCATAGGCAACTTGACCAAGTCAGCAGAATTAAAAGATGATGAGTCTGTCCTTGTGCACATAAGGGGCAAAGATTGTGTAGCGATTAAATTGAAATATCACAGGAAGTGCTTCAATACCTATACCAGACATGCAGGAGACAAAAAGATGTATGTATCAACGGGGTCATGTCGATACTCCCCCGCACCATTACTCCCCCGCACCGATACTCCCCCTTAGTAATTTTTGGTATTATGCGCATCGATATGACCCCACACCGATAGATCCCCGCACCGGTACATCCCCACACCGATACTCCCACACACCGATACTTCCCCTCAGT